>NW_017263591.1:329748-974495 GCF_001500285.1 Mollisia scopiformis
TGATAGACTGACATCATTTAAAATCGCTAACTGATTGGCTTTAACTGATCACTTATCAGTCGACTGATCAGCTAGCTGACTGCTTTACCAGCCTGATTGTGAGATTGAGTCCCACCAGGACAAATTGACCGCCCCCCAGTGCGGTGAATATACCTGTGATCCAACTCACCTCTGTGGGAAATACATTCCACCAAGAGCCTGTAGGTGAAATAGTCAACTACCATACTGACAAGGATACTTGACGAGAGTGAGAGCCGCATGGTACGCCAACATACAGACGACATAAAATGATGCCAGCTGCAGCATGAGTCCCACCAGGACAATGCTGTACACCGCACGAAGTCCCCATCGATCGGCTAGAACTCCAAAGTATGGTCCCACGAAGAGGGCTGTGCACCAATCAATCAGTCGGGCGCATCTGCGAGAACAAAAGAGGCACTGACCTGGACCCGTTCTGAAGAGACTGTAGTAACCTCGAATGTACGCTAACGTCGATTGAACGGCAGGCGACTTGCACTGCAGTTCATCCAGATCACGCCGGGGTAAGGAGAGCGTGGAGGGCGAGGATGGCAAAGCATAGTGGCGCTGGCAAACGGCATGCTCCAGTAGTCGCACGGGCACGGAGAAGGAGAAGTTGTCGAAGAACTCGTAGGAGATCAAGAGGAGAACGATGAAGAAGAATGGCTTCGACGGAAGAAGCGTCGTGAGGACCATCGTTCCTGGAGACAATCACAGGAGTCCGTCCAAAAAATGAGAAGTGATAAAACAAGATCTCGATACAAATTCACATGAACAGATGGATAGTTGAAGCGAGGTCGGCGTCGGGAGATAATCAAAAGGAAAAGGAAGAGGCCAGAGAGGTAAGGTTAAGGTTAAGGTTAACCACCGTGATCAAACTCCCGGCAATCAAGAAAGAGAAAACACATGCACGCACGCACGCCTGCATGCATATGCATCCAGTAGCATCACATCACTTCACCTTTCACAAGGGGCCAGGAGCTTGGATACAAATACATATCTCTCAGCCTCAGCCTTAGTTTTCGCGCGCCTCACTCTTACTTCTCATTCTCACTCTCCCTCTCTCTTCAATCGCTCCGATTCATGCTCCCTCGCACCTTCTTTTTCTTTCCCGTGAGTACGACGAGGCTCTTCCAAAGCACCACGCACGCTTTACGTAGAATTGCTTCCCGTCCAACTTTCACGATGAAGAGAAAGAACGAATTTCGCGGGATGGGGGATGCTGGCCGTGATGTGTTCTTCATGGTGGCCAAGGCTCGCTATGTGGCGGTACACGAGAATAATGTGAGTACAGGACGACTGCGTGGCCGAACGTTTGTTCGAAGCTTCGATGTTATTCAACTAAACCAACGCGGTAGAGAAACATCCCCTCACTGAATCAAGATTTCAGTCTCGCCACAGTATTTACGCTGCCGCACAGTCACGACCCGCCGGAAGTGACAGCCTCGTGGATCCAGGACCAAGTAGCCACGTATAGCAGCCAGGACGATGTCTTCAACGAGCAGTTCTTGGCTACCGTGATCTTCGACAGCAGCAGCAGCAGCAGTCGCAGCCAAGAAGCAGGAGACGTGAAGATCACAGATGAAGCACATTTATGTCTTCAAGGGCACGGAACCGAGCGAGTGGTGTGTACGTCGTTGCCACAACTGCTGCCAGGTCCGTACGCCCTGGTAGGCAGCCAACTCAGAGATATCTGGAAACTGGTTGACGACATCAATGGGACCTGTATGGTGACTTTGAATCCGCAGCAGAAGTAGGTACACACTCTTCCTGGGCACCTACAGCCTTCTCGCTAACTAGAGCCAGCGTAGAAGATGATTTTCAGCCATTCCCGGTCTTTAGTTCAGATGATCGGTTTTCGAGCTTTGCACTTCCCTCGCGAATCAAGACTCGTGCGGCGTCCAGTTCCTTCTTCGCGGGTATGCCTGTCCTAGTCAAAGATAACATTCATCTCAAAGGTATCAAGACATCCGTCGGGAATTGTGCCTTTTATGAAATATACTCTCTACAGCCCGAAACAGCGGAATGTGTGCAAAAATTGATCGATCAGGGTGCGGTGATTCTTGGCAAGACCAAGATGAATTCCCTCGCTATATGGGAAGAGCCGGTGGAATATATTGACTATTAGGCACCATGGAATCCCCGAGCAGATCACTATTAGTTTCCGGGAGGGAGTAGCTCTGGAAGTGCAGCGGCTGTTGCGACGTATGACTGGCTTGATATGGCTATTGGCACAGACAGTAAGTCCACACCATTGACCTCCTTATCGGGGATCTGGAGAGGACTTCTTACTCACTTGTTCAGCTTGGGGAAGCGTGACTCGACCTGCGCTCTGGTGTGGTTGTTATGGTCTGCGTCCGAGCTTTGGGGCAGTCTTAGCGCATGGTATTGAGCCGTGCTGCCAGTAAGCTATTTGTTTTTGGTTGTAGCTATGAGTAGGTCTGACAATAGTGGGGTTTTTGATATAGCTGGTATCCTTGGGAGAGATCTGAGAAAATGTAGAGATTTCGCATCAGAATGGCTACGTCTAGACGCGCTGCAGAAGGACCCAAAGGTGAGTGCAATTACCGATGTTGCACGCTTGTACTAATGTTAAGTTTAAGCCGTTCAAATTGGTTATTTTGCCAATAGATTACTGGAAGGTCATTGATCTTAAACAAGCCGCCATCGGTCGTGAATTTGCGCAATTCGCTAGGGCATATTTGAATGCAGACTATTAAGAGATTTCTTTCGAAGAGCTTTGGCAACGGTCTCCACCCGAAGATGCGCGGGGGTGCATATTATCGGAATACATCGACTGGGCAGCTGATGTTCAGGACTACGACGCCTACCACAACTGCGATGACTTTCGAAACAAATATCAGAAGCTTAGTGGACATGCACCATACGTATCGCCACTAAATCAAAAGGCATGGTAAGTTTAGTAGCTATTTTTCCCCAGTTATTCTTGCTTAATTACTTTTTGGCGCTTTATTCACATAATGCATAGGGAATATGCGCAAACTATATCAAAAGAAAAGCGGGATAAGGGATTTAAAAACATAGCTACTTACAAAAAATGGTTTGAAGACTAGATCTTGGCGACGATAATTGGAAATGTTCTTGTCGTCATGCCTCTAGAGTCACTAGCTCTTAGATATCGAGATGAATCTCCAAAGTAAGAATGTGATTGTTTCATCTTGTATACGCTAACACTCTCTACAGATTCAAGTACCCTCCCCTAGGCATAAATACTCTAGCTCTAGCAGCAGTTCTTGAGGCACCCGTAGTCACAATTCCAATTAAGTCTACCCCATGGGCGTAAAGTTCAAATGCCTAATATTTTCCGTAGTCACTGAAATTCTATATTACTTTCGAGTTACTAACTGCGAGGAAAAACTACTATTCGCAGTGGCAGTTATGGGCAACCCAGGCAAGTGATCAATTTCAGGTGAAAGGATGGTCATAACTGATACGGTTTCAGGGACCGATCTGGCGCTCATGGACACTTTGCACGATAATTTTTACGGCTAAAAACTTGCTAACTACGGTGAAATGTGGGGGGAGCATTTTTTGATAACCGAACTAGCTAGCCATTACTAGAAGACGAAGGATCACAAAAGCATTTCCACAGTAACACGACGGGCCATCGTGCAAATATTGCCGATGTGTCGAGATGCTTGACTTGGATCGGTATTCTGGACTGTAGGTCGAAACCAAAGTTGCATGGATTTTCATTTTCCTTGTGCCTCACGACGTGTTTCTTTATGCGCTCTCATTGGTATGAAGAAACTGAAAAGCGGGGTAACATTCCTGTGTAACCCACTTTGACCTTGATTAATCGGATGTGAATTTGTGATGATGAATGTCAGGCCACGAATTTGGGTGAGGCTTGCGAAGAATAGCCGCAAAAAGAATTCGAAATGACTTGTAGGACTTCTAAACATGCCGATCAAGTATCTATTTCTTGTTCGTCGTCAACTTCTCTGCTCCCCGCCTTCATACCGTCCTCTCGGAAGTGCCCCTTTCTTGGAATCCATACGAAGCCGGCTACCACAAGGAGCTGTTGAGTTGGTGATTTTTCCGGAGAATGATGAGCACTAATCATGCAATTCAATATTAACTCTCTAGTGTAGACTTCACGGCCGAAAAAGGAGAACGAGTCATTCATATTTTGTTTGGAGATCGAGCCGATGAAGTCTTGAAAGGTCGTTAGCAAGCTGTAAAGTAAGTATATCCTGCCACGAGATCCGTCACAACCTTTCCTTACAAAATTTGTTTTAGTCTACGGAAGCCCAAAGGGCCTTTAAACGACTGGCCTCTGGGACTCTGCGATACCCGCTCAGTGGATTTACCTTCCTCCCCTTCCTCCCCTTCCTCCACATCATTCAAACTCACAGCCGTAGCCTTTATATCACATCTCGTCAGACACAAACCCCATCCCAAAATGCATTTCTCTCGCCAAAGGCAGCTTTGAGGCTTATGCCCCTCGAGGAGCGGAATCACAGTTTTCTGCTTTGATCTTCTCATATTCATCATTTGGCTCTTCGGGTAATGTGACTACCTGGGAGTAAACTCCCCGTCATCATAACTCAAGACTCTACGAAAAATCGCGTCTCTTCCACTGATCTCAAGCCTCCTTTTTGAGTTGATCTACGCCACTGATCTACGCTACTGCACTGAGCCAAAAGTGCTAAGTCATTCTTTGATGTCGGTTTCAGGAAAGAGAGAGAGAGAGAGAGAGAAGGTGTTGGGTCTGTGGTATTTATTACGATTCACCCGTGAATGGGGTTTCGGTTTTGGTTTATAGGTTGGGGAGGTGATTACCAGGCGCGCGAACTTGAAGAAATAAAGTGCTGGGAGCGCTGTGTGAGAGGTTGGTGATTCGGTGATTGTTGCTGTGCGTATGAGGGGGTGGTGATTAGAAAAATCCGGTTTTATAGCGATTATAAATGAGATACAGGCGAGAATATGAACAGTCAGAGGACAACGCTGCTAGCTCAGTTCCCATTTTGCTAGGTATGCATACTACTCTTCTTCTTAACAACATATTTATACAAACTCCCAAAGCACATCCGTTCAATCCTCATCCTCATCAACCCTCGCCCTCTTCTTCCCCCTCTCCTCCTCCTCTCCATCCTGCAACCCATACCCCCTTTTCCCAGCCCCACTTCCCGATCCCTCGCCCAGATTATTGAGAAAAGAGTCCACGTTGAACGGGTCCGCGACATCTTTCTCAAACTGCACTGGTCCTTCTCTCGCCTGTATCACACCAAAATTAGCAAACATCCCCAGAAATGAGAAGCAGAAAAGGGCTAGACGAACCTCAACATCAGCACTCCCCTTAAACGTCCCCTTCCCCAACGCCTCTGCAAATCGACTGCTTTTCTGAATCTTGCCCATTTCGGCATCAGCTGCTTCCTCGTCATCTCCATCGTCCATGTTATGTCTGGGACGATAGATAGAATTGACCGCATCCTGAGCAGCGAACAACGGCTTATCATAAGCCTGATCTTCATTGAAGCCCGAATCGAAACCACTCGTCCTATTGAAAAGTCGAGAATCAAACATGCTCTCAGATGAAGCGGTTGGTTTCGCCAAACCCAGTGCAACTTTCTCGGAAATGTCTCGGTTCTGTTCTCGAGCCATCATTTGCACTCTTCGCTCGGCACCCATTCTCGATTGCCGTAATTTCCGCTCTTCTTCTCGTCGTTTCTCAGCTCGCATCTTTTCTCTTTCTCGGACTTCCTCATCGTCACTTCCAGATCTTTCAGACTCGGACTCGCTATAGCTGCCTGATCTCGACCTGGAGGATCTCGAAGCTCTCCGTACAGCGCCGGCGCCAGCTCTCTCTTCTCTCGCTTTCTGGGCCAACATTCTGAGATGTTCCTCTTTCTGTGACTTCTCCTTCTCGGCTAACCTTTGCTGCATCAACGCTCTCTGCTTGACCTCCTCTCTCGCATGTCGATCAGCAGTAAACAGCGCCTCCGCAAACTGCGCAAATTTATCATTAATAGTAACATCCTGCAACCCTCTCCCATCAGCTGCCAACCGCTTATCCAGCGGCACCGTATAACCCTTAGGATTCTTCCAATTGCTAACCGGCGGTGGAATTTTCCACGCCTCCTGATCCTCAGCCGTCAATTTCCTCGGTGGAGAGTGCATAACTGGTGGCGGAGGACTAGGTGGTCCTCTCGGAATCTTCTTATGCTTGAATTTCGGCGGTTCCATAGGATCTTGCTGCCTCTCCACGATCTTCATAATCCGGTCGTTCTTCCGGGTGTTATCTCCCATCTGATTCGCAGGCGTGTACCTCACGTACGTAGGATCCTTTCTCGTGCCCACATTGACATTCTTCGGTTTCTGCGCTGCGACCGCACCACTAACCAGCTTGGCAAGCGCATCTTTCGTCTTTTGCGTCGAAGCAGCAACCTCTTCCTCGCTCGGTCGATCAAGATTGATATGTCCCGCATCAGCACGTTGTCGTAATGGAATAAGATCCTTAAACGAAGCATGTACGATCCGCTTATCGTTATGTCCTTGTCTCGCAATAGCATCATATTTGACCTTCCCTTCGGCGTCGACTTGAACCGCTAGAGCTGTACTGGTAGATTGCGATTTTCGACCCATGTCTAATGGGTATTGCGCAACTGGAATCTCAGGGAACGCGCCGCCATCTCCAAAGTCTTCTTGGCCTCGCGGTCGCCATCCTGCTCTATTACCGTATGGAGGAGGGCCGGATTTCTGCCAGCCAGTATTAGAAGAGTTCCTTACGGGAGTGTTGAAAGAGTTACTAACCTTCAACACGATTTGAGTGTCGTCGAGGGCTCCAGCTCCAAGGATTCGTGGCCCTCGCTGCTGCGCATGTTGTGGGATCTCTTCTTCTTCGCCAGTATATTTCGGCTTGGGAAGTGCCCGTGTAAGAGAAGCTGCTATTGAAGTCATGTTGAAGTCGTGAATTGTTGTGAGAGGGGCAGCCTAATAATTTCGAGGTTCAACTTTGAGAAGTTCAAAATCGCGATCATAATCCTAGTCGATAAGCTAAGCCTATCTCAGACTAGCGTCATATCATTGCTTGAAGGATGAAAATAGGAAAGCAGTCGGAGTTTGCAAGCATCCAGATAAAGTTAAGTGAAGGTGGAATAGCAATGTCCCATTGGAAGGAAAATTAGATTTTGATTTCCCTGGTCTAAGGGCTCATAAAAGTACACAGAACACTCGGACTCCCATGCCATGCTTGCTTGCTTGCCAGAATCCCTCCAGAACAGAGCGCAATGCAATCCCCTCCCAATTCCTCCACCAGCTACTACTTCACACATACCCCTTCCTCGCACCCTGGAAGAAGAACCTAACAATAAAGACCTGTAACCCCGCCATACAAACCATCATCAAGCTCTCAATAACACTAAAGTTAAAGATCCTTCTCTCCGTACTCCTCACCGTGCTAAAATTCCGATTCTCCCTCGTACGGAAGTACTTCTGGTTCCTTGTAATAGTCGACAACTGGCCCGAGAGCTTAAAGATAGATTCCTCCAACGCAGAAGTCTGTTCGGGGGAAGTGCCTTGCTTAGACGGTATCGAAGCGCGTTCCTCGTTCTCGACCTTTATTTATATTTCATTAGCCTCGAAATCTCGAACCAGAGAGGAAGACACATACCGCAATCTCGAAATCCACAAACTTCTCCGCAAAAGTACTCATCTGATTATTAAAACAGAATCGATACTCCCCCGTCTCGCCCGCCGTGAAGACAAAATCGCCCTGACGCTCCTTCTGCCCATCGAGAATGATTTTATCGCCGGGTCCCACGACCTCGTAATCGACATCAAAGGATCCTCCTGCTTGGACCTATATTCCCCCATCAATCAGCCAAATTGCCTTGCGATCAATCTCGAAGTACTCACAGCGAAATAAAACGCAACCTTAGCACCCTTATTCTCGACATTGCTGAAGAAACACGCCTTTTCGTTCGCGTCCAGTTTATACGTCAGCGCCGTCGTAGACACCAGCGGTGCCAGGAGGCAGCTTGCCAGTATTGAGAACTTCATGTCTGTGTGTGGAGGTGTTGTCGTGGTGTGTCGCGGTCTCGTTCTGCAAGCTGGCACCAAAAGTTGTTCGGTCGGGTCCAGGAAGGGGAAAGTGCGTTTGGTGCTGATAGCGATAAGGATTCTCAGGGGCTTGAAATTGGAGGAAAGGACAATTTATATCAAGACAGAATAAAGTATAGGTTTTTGAATCCTGGCTTGTCTATCTGCTTTCATTCATGATGTGACATGATTTCTATGGTTGTCACCTCATTCATTCAGTCAAATACACAAAGTACCAGAACATCAAAGTTTTGGTATGTATTCATATTCGACATCGTAATTCCATTGCAAGCTCGAACCAGGGCTCTAAAAACTGCTGCAAACCATGCAAATATGCTGTTTGTCTACTCCACGCAACCCCGGCCCAAACCGAACATCATTTCATGCTCGTTCCCTTCTCGCCACGCCTATACGACATATAAAAAAAGGTCATGTTTTATCACCAAAAGCGCCTATGGTGAAAGCCGTCGTCATAACATACAAATGTTCATCTCTGAACCTGAACAAACAAACGCGAGCCGCCCATCTTTCAGAAGTCTACTTCAAGAACAGGTCTCCAGCGCCATTTCGTATCGACCGCGTTCGATCGGTGTGGTCCAAACCAAGTAAATCGTCCTCATTCATCAAGTCGAATAGAACAGCATCTGTCAAACTGTTAGTCACTACTCATGGCAGAAATGTAAGAGGGCTTACCGTCTGCAAGATACAAGGGTTTCGTAGAGTATGTCGTTCGCTTGATGATGGCAAACTTGATCTTCTCAAAGTTCTTTCCCTTGATTCCAGTTCGTTTCTCAAGCCGCTTCTTCGTTTCTGCAAACGGCTCATCCTGAAATTTGTTAGTTCGAGCCCAGATAGCTATATGCGAATAGACTTTACCTTAACGATCTGGAAGTGGAATGGAATGCCATGAGCCTTGCTAGCCTCTTTGTCGAAATGGTAGGCTTGGATACCTCTCCAATCCTCAGGATAACTATCCTCGTCCTCAGGCACGCGTTCAGCGATAAGACTTATGTAATCTGTAATGCTGACAACTTGGTGATCGCGAGGAAGGTCTTTGTGTATCTTGCCACTGTGTATTTCGTAAACACGGATCGGCCCTGCCTTGGCCTCGTCCTCGAGTTGTGCCTTCTTGATGAGCCCTTGGATCAGGTCTTCAACAGTCCCATTCTTTGGCACAAGAACATCATACGAATCATATTTGGAGACGCCTTCGCTGAGCCAAGAGACCTTCAACCCTTTCTTCGTGTCAAGTTCAGACAAGCTGATGTCTAACACTTCGAAGAACAAAGCATCAGGCCGTTGGTTGTTGTTGCTGAAGGTACTGTAAGGAGGGTTGAGAATTGTTGACAGACTTTGGCTTTGACCTCTCTTGACAGACGCTTTGGCATTGCCAGTCGTTGCGTTACAAGTCCAGAACCTGATGTGAGTCGGGTCTACCCTCAGATACTCACCAACCCTTGCAGCAAGCTGATCGTAGGTATGCTTGGAATTTAATATGAGCATGAATGGTGGCCATTGAGTAGGATCTGCGTTTCTGTGAGGATGAGGGTAGAATTTGACCTCTCTCTTGTGCAGAAGGAAGTCGTAGAAGGCTTTTGCGTCTTCCATTCTATCAGTGCTAGGTTTTAGTGACGGGCTCCTCTCTGATTTGAAGGATTCAGACTTGATAGATCGTCTTGAGTCGTCGTCAGCATTGATTGTAACTTCGATGAAGGACTTGGTGACTGACGTGTCGCTTTCCGACTTGATATCGGAGGGCATTACTTGGAAGCAGATGATGTCGCCGTCTTGAAGTTCGGCAGCTTTTAATGACTGCTTGCCCTTCATTGGCTCAATCATATTCGGCTTGATCTCTTCCCAGAGTCCCAATCGTATCTTTTCTCCATTGTTCTCTTGCAGACCAAGCTTCTTGAGTATCGCTGGTACTAAGTCTTCGACCTTTTTCTCCCTACTGATGTAGATGTGTCCGACTCCATTCAAGGTTTGCTCCTCGTAGTCGAATCTCTTGAGGAAGAGCACAATGGCATCTGATTTGGGAGCAGTGCCATTGACTTGACCAGGGGTTGCAGGCCAGATTGGCTCGCCGTCAGCAGTCACTTCGTCTGCAACTTCTGCCCACAACCGCAGATCTGCTCCCTTGCTCCCTGTCAACTTCTGGTGGGCATCTTCTACACTCACGTTGTTGTCAGTGACGGGAGTATCAGGCCTAGTCGTCTTGTTTTGTCGATTAACCATAAGCCACAGCCGTATGCGTCTGGGATCGGTGTTTGTGTCTTCTCCTACTCGTGCAATCAGATCTTTGACTGAAGATTTCTTGAGGACTCGGTAGTATCGCGCAGCCGCAGCATTCCCTTCTGCATTTGGATCGAAAATCGTCAGATCCGTTCCTCCGTGTGCCCTGAAAGTATCATTGGTAATGACCCGAATGCCAAGGTACAGATGTTGTTCTTCGCGTTCCTTCTTGCGTGCTTCTCTTTGCGCAGCTTCCTCGTCGAGTTTTCGTTGGAGATGTGGTGGAGTATCTTCTTTAGTGACCGGTAGCAGAACACGATCTAATCGAGTTTGACGAATGTATACCAACATGTAGGCACTATTCTGTCGCATTATTGGCTTGCTCTTGCCACGGAAAGCTACACTGCCATTAGGGAGCAAGTATTCGCCACCGAAGTTGTCCTCCAACACTTCTCGCATCGTTGCTTTCGTAACTTTGTCGTCATCATACTTGTAGAACCATCCATCTTTCGATGGTTTGATAAATGCATAATAGTGACCAGCGTTTAAGTCTCCACTATGCACCAAAACGCCATGCAACTGATAAATCCAAGGCTCCGATCTGTCTGCCTTTTCCGTTAGATATGGGGCAGCATCGAAAGTATCAGGAAATTCGTAACGGTCGTTAATCTTCATCATCGCGTCGCGGTCAATGTCATATTGGAAGCGCTTGAGCTGGAGATGCAGCACTTCGGGAAAGCTTTCGAAGATAACTCCTTTGTTGGCATCCTGGAGCTTGAAATCGTCCCCAGCAAAGTACTGGTTTTCGCCGTTCATAACTTCGACCTGGACGTAATCTTTGAAACTCTCTTCCAAATTCTTGTTCCCACTGACGTTCAACTGGATATCCCAGAAGTCCTCAACACGTCGAGACTCGTATGCAACATTTATGCATGAAATATAAGTCCGAACCTTTCCGCAGAACAGATTGGGAAGAACGTTTTCTGCATCTGTGCCTTTCATCTTTTCTTCCATTCGCTCCATAAGCTTTCGAGATAACTCCTGAACATCTTGTTGTTCGAAAATATGTCTCGTTTCCCAGCCAAAAGACTTGGTAAGCTCGTTCGTGCTAACCGCATTGTTGGAGGTTTGAAGTTGATAGAAGAGGCGTTGGAGAGTGTATGCACTGTTTGTAAGAGTTTCCTCGTCTTGGGTCGGAATTTGATACACAGCCTGGGACAACGTTAGTAAACAGGAGGTCAGCAAAACCTTGGAAGCTTACTTTTCGGAAGGCATTGGTGAAGTAGAGCGACTGTATAAGGGAATTCAAGTAGCAGGTTGCTCCTTGGTTCTTCAGTCCGACATATCCGGTCTCCTTCTTCGAGTCGTAATTGGTGAAGTTATGCCATAATACTCCAGTCTCGTCTTTCACAATCCTGACATAGGCAGTCATGTTGGCCTTCTGGCCTTCCGCAATGCAGTGTCCAGACTCATCCCACGGTACGGTCCATAGCTTCCGGAGCTCTACGAAGCGCGTAAAGCCCCAGTCTCCCTCTTCCTTTGTAAAGCGGTGGTGTGCTGTATGATGCTGGAAAATCTCAGGATGATCAGGGTGCCAGAGAACTAAACCAAACTGTACGCAACATGCGAAGTCTTCTGGTAATTGTGGCCCATCACCATAGCCATGCTCGAGGTAGAAAGAAGCATAATCGACATTGTTACCATTTGGGAACATCAGCACGCGCCTGCGAGCATCAGTAAACTTCTTGTGGTTTGACTGCACAGACATACCATGGGTGTCCTCCAGCTTCAAAGATAGGACCTTCCTCTCTGCGGCGCATCCGATCCCAGCCTGTTATGTTCCAAGTATTTATGACATCCTCTAATATTGGCGGCTGCTCTGCGAGGGGAGTAAGGACCAGTTCTTTGATCGCTTCAACTGCAGAAGCTATCAGTAAGCTGTATCCCGAGCTTCCACACGTGTGTGGGGTGGGAAGACCTACAGTCATCGCCTCGGAGGGGAGCCTCGTCAGGGTTGATGATAGCCACATCGACATCATCTTTCTCAGCGTCACCATCGTTCAGGAGGTCTTCCGAGTCAACGAGCATCTGGTTGGGTGACTCCATGTCCGCATTGTACGCCTGATTAATATTCGTCAGTCCATCTGCCAGTGTGTTGAGGTTGAGGTAATCCATGGCAATGTGCTCTTGGGCTTGGTTGTCCCAGTAGTCCTCGGATGAGGTTGAAGAGGAGGGGCTGTCCATGGTGGGCGCGTCACAGCCTAGGATTTTAGGGTGCGGAAGAGAAAGAAGTGAAAGTGAATCAAGCTTACAGGATTCATGGCTGAGAGCAGCAGGAGAGGGACAAGCAGCAGACGCACACCTTCCCAGACGAAATCGCAAACCCAAAGGTAACCGACAACAAGAAAGGCAAGAAGAGTAGGCGGGGGAGAAGGTCTTGGTGGTTGTTGCTGATTAGGGCGGTGCATGAGGCATCGCAGTCAGTTTCGGTTGGTGGCACGAGAAGCGACGTCACGCTTAACAACCTAGAAAGACCTAAGGAGGGGCGCGTTGTTTTGTCAAAGGAGAGCTGGTTTTATGGTAGGTAAAGAGCAATGCGATCACGATGACTCCGGCAATGATTCGATGTGCGTCGAAACACGCCCTATGCAGAGTCGCGTAACTAATGAATCATTTAAAATGTTTGCAGTGAATGGCAATAGAGACCTCGACAGCCTTCAGAGCCAAGTCTGGGCAAGGGATTTAGGTATGGCAAGGCTGACGATGCGGGCGACCGTAACCCGCATTTTCATGGTACGCTTCAGACGAGGCAACTGATTCTGATATGAGATGTGATAGCGACGTGCGGCTGCATCATCTTCCTATCATTTATTGTATACCGCATTCAGACTCATGGCAAACACATTTCCAATGGCTATCTTTAGAGTGATGACGTATAGCCTGTATTAATACCGGAACGATGGAATGGTAGTAATCTTTAACAGACTATGTTTTCCTTCTCCTATTTCACCTACCTCACGGCCTGTCAAATCACGTATCACAGACACCGCACAATGACTTTGAGAAGCCTTCACGTGGCGATGAGTCTAGATGGGTCTGAGGCAATGCTATCAATAAGAACACATGCCAAATAGTGGGCGTCCTCGATTTCTAATAATCAACAAGGTAAGGACTGACAAAAGCTGTTGGCTCAAATGGTATTATGCGGAAGCAAAGTCCTCAACCAGCAGGGACGAAACGCAAAGGAGGGGGATATCTTGGACGCCAAACAGAACAAAGCTATACAGGATTTTCCACCACCACCCAAATGCATGTCTTAATCTTCTCGCTTTTTACTTCTTCTCAGTAGTCTCAGTGGCAGCTGGAGGTGCATCTTCAATGGCTGTACCAGAGGAAGTTCCATACTTCACGGTCAAGCCCTCCTGAATATCTTTACCCTTACCACCATAAGCGGTAGGGAGTTCCTGGCCCCAGCCCTTTAGTTCTCCAGCCAAACTGCTGCCGTACGACAAAGGATGGAACTTCTTGACGGTCTCTGGGCTGAGGAATAGTTTCATAGCGGCAAAGACCCAACCCATGACTACCGGCACATTGACAAAGAATTTCTCTTTCAGCAGCTCGGGGTAAGCCATACTGAAAACCTGGATGGTTTCTTTGGAGGCAGCTTTGACGGAAGGGTCCATACGGAGGAAGGAAACGTTATTGTAATCGTGTACCTGCACCATTCGATACGGATCGACGCCAGCAGCGGGGATTGGCACAGTAGCTGAAGCAAGATCAAGCTCCTTGACGGAAAGCTCCATGAGAGCTGCTCGCCACTTTACGAATCTAGAACGGTCAGCCTTGAGAGCTCCTTCAGATGTAGAATAAAGAACTCACTCTTCCACATTGCCGAACGTTGCCTGTTTATCCTTGACGGACCCATAGATGTTCCAGGTCACGATCTCCTTTGGATGAGATTCGGTCTTTCGATACACAGTGACATATCCGAGGCCTCCAAACTTCTCAGAATCGAATTCGACAGTCTCCAAAAGCTTCTTAGGTTGCATTGTCTTTCTCCATTTCAGAGCCTCAATCAGCTGAGCCTTGGCCTTGGCAATATCCTTGGTATTGGCTCTGAGGAATTTCTCAAGTACAATAGAGGTAGGTACATCAGCATCCAGCAGTTCAACTTCCCACATTTCGCCATAATCAGCCTCTTTGATGATGGCAGGTAGCTCAGCAAAGAGCTTCTGAAGAGGAGTGGTTGGAGTTGAGCTCTTTTCCTCTGCTGATCCATCGAATGCAACAGCCTTCTTCTCCGGGGTTGTCGAAGCTGGAACCGCTGAAGCCGGAGGTGGAACTACAACTGGTCCATCTGAAGTTTCTGGCTTTGGAGTTGGTTCTGCTTCGACTTTCTTTTCTTCGACCGCGGGAACGGACGCGGGAGCTGTCTCACTAGTTTCCGGCTTTTCAACTTGAGATGGAGCTTCAGAAGCTTCGATCTTCTTCTCTTCCGCTCCGGGAACTGGCTCTGTAGCTGTGGCCATTGCTGCTGATGCTTCGGCGCTCATTTTGATGACTTTTTGAGGACTCCTTTGATGATGTGTAGAATTAAATCTCTGGCTCCACGTGGATTTGAAGCTATTCGTGAAACGGACGGAAGTGGTCCACTTTATTTAATCAATCTTAGACTGAATGTCTCGATTTGAAGAGGCTTGCCAATTAATCCACACGTGCTCATCAACACCAGAACTTCCAGCCGACAAACATACTTTTCACTCAATGTTCGTAATTCGTTGAAATGTAAACCTTCAATTCTCTCAAATTTCTCGCACATGTGAATTAATAACTGTATCTTCAAAATCCTCTGAGTCTCAGCTTGCTTTTTCCTGCCAGACCCTTGCAGCAGGGGTCACCGATAGCGGGGCCAAGATTGACTGTGACAAAGAGGTGCATACAATGTACCACAGCTTCTGAACAAGACACACGACTCGGTGAACGCCTCTACTCTTTCCCAATCCACTGTTACACCTTCTAGCCAGCTTCACGAACTTCCTCACACTCACATGGAATCGCAAGAATGCTGCGATCCTGCTCGCAGAATGGCTCAAAGATCTTCAGGTTGACGAGCAGAGTTGGGCATCGCCCGCTGCAGCGATATAACTCTGCACCTACCTCATATGTACGACAGTTCGGGAATGCGCCGCCATGGAGACCAGCTTCGACTTTGGATGAGTGAGCTTCATGTAATCCAAGCGTTGTCAATTGCTAATAGCCATAGGTGGGTTGGAAGGGAAGCTCGTCCGATTAGTCTTCGACAGCTTATGGTCTTTGGCCGCTCCTTGACTGAAGCTCGTTTGATAAGCTCTGCGAACTATGTGCGAACAGAGCTTCCCACACGGTATAGATACTCTGTTTGGTATTCTGAACACAGGTCTAACATTCCACAGATTGGCACATCGAATCCGAGATATGCAGACACTTCCATACGTTGTAGTAACGAATCCACACATAAGCCAAGTCTACGAACTCTACTACAAGGCCTTTGAATCCCTACGTCGAGTTAGAGAGATCAAGACACTAGAAGACAACGAGAGCTTCTGCAAGAAGATAGCCCAGACGTTACAGGAACACTTAACCGTGATTCCCAAGCTGGCTATGGGCATCCTCGAATGTCGAGACCTCATGAGACCAGAAGATATGGATAAATTCATGAACACTATCCTCAGATCAGTATATACTCCTTATTTTCCTTTACATACACGCTCTCTAACAAAACCCAGCGTATCTCCCGCCGAGTCATAGCAGAGCAACACCTCGCTCTGACCGAAACATTCAACTCACCCTGGCACTTCCCCTCCACAACCAGCACTCTGGATCCTAGCACCGAATTCGTCGGAGAAGTCTTCCTCCGCTGCAACGCAGGAGAAGTAGTCCGCCGCTGCGGCGACGCCGTAACATCCCTCTGCGCCGCCGCCTACGGACCCACCGTCTCCCTCCCCACCATCTCCCTCTCGGGCCACACCTCCGCCACATTCCCCTACATCCTCTCCCACCTCGAATACATAATCGGCGAGCTCCTCCGCAACAGCATCCAAGCCATCGTCGAGCGCCAAACGCCCTCCCCGCCCCCCATCGAAGTAACAGTCTGTGAAGCCGCCCAACATGTCATCATCCGCGTTAGCGACCAAGGAGGCGGGATACCCCGCGACGTGCTCCCGCACATCTGGAGCTTCAGCAAAGGACCGCGCAGCGATCAACGACTAGAGAACCTGCGAGGCGTACCCAAGATGGCCGCTACTTTACAAGAACTCAGGGTATCAAACGACCTTCCACCCGGTCTCTCGACCTCCAAAAAAGAAGCACCTAAAACAGAAGGCGAAAAAGCCCATGACTCCTCCCTCTCAACACTTAGCAGTCGTCCGCCGAATCTGCGGTTGGGCATGGGTCTCCCGCTAAGTCGGGTGTACGCCGAGTACTGGGCCGGGAGTCTGGAGTTGCATAGTCTGGAGGGGTATGGCGTTGATGCGTTCTTGCAGATCAGTAAGTTGGGGAATAAGAATGAGCAGTTGACTATGCGGGCTAGTATGGATGCTGTTTGATTTTATTTGATTGCATGGCATGGAATGGGATTGGGTTACCTTTGTGAGCGGTACTGCATTGCGTTGTGAGCGGTATATATACTCGAATAACGATTCATGAGAAATATCCAGTCTTTGAGCTACGGCTGAGATGGGAATAGATACTACATAAACTACGAGGACAGGGCGGAGGAGTTCAGGAGAGAGGAAAGACGCTGCATGTCGAATCACGGCCAAAGACAATGGAAGCATAGAGAAGCATGAATTACATCGTGGCTAAGCTACCATAGTGAAGAAAGAAGCCCGCAGCTACCTAGAATTAAGCAGCTTCCAACCACAGCTGCAATCGAAGAAGAGGAAAAAGGAGAAAATAGTGTTGCCAATGACCTGCTTGCATACAACACAGCCAGTCCACATCTCGAACTTTTTGTCCATCCGTCTTGACTCCACCGGGGGAATATGTGAATCGAAAGGGAAAGACAAAAAAGGCTCAACGACGGCCGTGGGAGCGGACAGCATTTCCTTGCATCTGCTCGAGTTCTTGCTCCAGGGACTTGATAGCGGCGTGCGTGCTCTCCAAATCCTTGTTGAGACGATCGCGCTCGCTGATGAGCTTCTGCTCCCATTGTCTGAATCGGTGCTCTTCGATCTTGACCTGCTCCGTGAATCTCTTTCGCAGACTCTCTTCCTCTTCCTTGAACTTGGGATTGTCGAGCTTTCTTGGTCTGGCCTCGCCGAACTTGCGCGTTTCCATTTGTTGGGCACGGTAAGCTTCGTAGTGGGCTTCCTCGGTGGTGTGGATGAGATCCAGCATGTGGGTTCGGATCAAGATCGAGCGCAACTTCTTGAAATCGCAGTGGTCCTCGTTCTCGACCTCAGCGACACCCCATGAGTACTGGCGACCTTTGACAATGCGACCATCGCTAGTCTTGACATCTTTCTCAGAGCCAATGACAGCAAAGGGCATAGCGGCCATCAAGCTTCGGGCATGTTGAGCAGCAGCCTCATCATCTTCCTCGATAGGTGGGGTATAAATCTTAATACCTTGTGCCTCAATGACGGACCGGATCTATTCGCAATTAGCATTTTTAGTATATGTTAGACGTCACACGATCACATACTCTTGACTTGAATCGAGCTAAATCAGCTGGGCTGAGGGTATCTGCTTTAGCAACGACTGGGATCAAGTTGACTCTTGAGCTCAGTCTCTTCATGACCTCAATGTCCAACGGCTTCAAGGTGTGGCCAGTAGGTCTGATGAAGTACAAGCAGGCGTGGACACGAAGATCAATCTTATCGCCACGGCGGGGTTGTTGCTCTTGCAACATATAGGACTCATGCTGGTCATCCAAGAACTCGATAATTGGCATCCATGAGTCTCGGTTGTTGACATAGTCGCCAAAGCCAGGTGTGTCGATAACCGTCAAGCGAACTGATGAATGTCAGAACCGCAATTTTAAACCACGACATGTATTTCATACCCTTGAAAAACTTCTCCTCCAACTCCGCCTTTGTGATCTCGATTTCGACGGTCTTGTCGACTTGCTTTGTATGCCTTCGTTTGTGGTCTGCGTAGTTTTTGATCGTGGTGGAGAACTGGCACGAATTTTAGAACTTGGGATGTATACAATGGATAGAAAAACAAACGAGTGTATTGATAAAAGTCGACTTTCCCAGACCTGATTCTCCTGCAACCATAACTATAAATTATCAGCAAGTGTTTTCATAGATTGTGGAAGAGTCTGGGGATTGGTTCGACCCTAAAAAGGCTCCCAACGAATCGAAGGTCATCATGCCTGAGAGATAAAGAAGAGAATAACTTACTAGTGAAACTGGCACCTCTCTTAGCAACGATCTTGTGTCTCTGCGAAAGGTCAGTATGGAAATGCACGAGAATATCTTGAGCTCGCGAGAGGGGATCTTGAATCCGTGGCGCGAGTCCAGACAACGACGTACTTGATTCGGGAGGTTGGCAATTCCGATTGGAGATGGAGATTCGGTGGTAGGAGGCGCCATGATTGATTGTGTTCGGTGCTGTTGAGGTTGTGATGTTGGGAGAGTCGCGAGATTGCGGTGTACAGAGTGAAGTCGTGCGCTCTTCCCCTGAAATAATTAGACTTCAAAAAGACCCCAGACCGCACTAGCATGCATTAGCTGCTTCGGCACTTGAGTTTATCCGACGCCGTCATGGAAAATCGAATTTTGATACCAAAAAATTCCTAGGTAGATATCCAGCAAAATTCGAGATTTGTTAGAAGTTCTACACTTTTCAAGACATTTGAAATGCTCTTTCAAATTCTTCGGTGACAATGAAGACGGAGTTTAAGGTATATCATCATAACGACCTGACCCCCAGTCTACCATATTAACCATGCAACAGTTCTCCAACCTTCTCGGGACTGTTTACAGCCAGGGAAATCTTTTATTTAGTCCTGATGGCTCTCTTTTATTTTCACCAGTCGGGAATAGAGTAACAATCTTCGATTTGGTAAAGTTAGTTTTGGTTTTACTGAATAATATTTTATGGATCTGATCAATCAATAGCAACAAATCGCATACCTTACCATTTGCGCATCGAAAGAACATCACACGATTAGGTCTTACGCCTCGGGGAAACCTGCTGCTATCGATCGACGAAGATGGTCGAGGAATCTTGACGAATGTTCCAAGAAGAATTGCGCTTCACCATTTCTCATTCAAGTCGCCCGTGTCCACACTCGCATTTTCACCTTCTGGACGCCATTTTGCTGTTGGAGTTGGAAGGCATATTGAAGTATGGCATACACCGTCAACACCAGATCAGAACGTCGATGGAGAGCTGGAATTTGCGCCTTTCATAAGACATCGAGTATATGCGGGTCACTATGATACAGTGCAGAGCATAGAATGGTCAAGCGATTCGAGATTCTTCCTCAGTGCTGCTAAAGACTTAACGGCCCGAATTTGGAGTCTGGACCCGGAGAAAGGATTTGTACCAACAACGCTATCTGGTCACCGCGAGGGCGTTTTGTGCGCCTGCTTCTCCGAAGACCAGGAGACCATTTACACGATCAGTAAAGATGGTGCTGTTTTCGAGTGGAAATACTTGCGACATCCAAATGCTCCAGAACAGGAGGAAGATGAGGACGAGATGGACACAGACGACGACAAACACACACGATGGCGGATAGCCAAGAGACATTACTTTCTGAGAAATAATACAAAGGTTAATTGCGTCGCATACCATGCGGCTTCAAACCTGTTGGTTGCCGGATTCTCAGATGGAGTCTTTGGGTTGTACGAGATGCCAGAATTCAATATGATCCATTCCCTCAGTATCTCTCAAAATGATATTGACTTTGTCACTATCAATAAGACTGGCGAATGGCTTGCCTTTGGAGCGTCCAAGTTAGGACAATTACTTGTTTGGGAATGGCAATCAGAGTCATATATCCTCAAGCAACAAGGCCACTTCGATTCCATGAACTCCTTGGTCTACTCGCCGGACGGTCAGAAGATAGTTACGACCGCTGATGACGGCAAGATTAAGGTTTGGGACGTCAATTCAGGCTTTTGTATTGTGACATTCACGGAGCATATTAGCGGTGTCACAGCATGCGAGTTTGCGAAGAGAGGGAATGTTCTCTTTACAGCAAGTTTGGATGGATCTATCCGCGCATGGGATTTGATCCGATACAGAAATTTCAGGACCTTTACTGCTCCCACTCGATTATCTTTCTCTTCATTGGCAGTGGACCCGAGTGGAGAAGTAGTCTGTGCTGGATCCTTAGACTCTTTCGATATTCACATCTGGTCAGTACAAACTGGTCAATTACTAGATCGACTGTCAGGCCATGAAGGACCTGTCTCATCACTAGCCTTCGCTCCCAACGGAGGTGTGGTGATTAGTGGAAGCTGGGATCACACAGTACGGATCTGGCCCATCTTTGACAGGACACAGACCAGTGAACCACTTCAGTTACAAGCAGATGTATTGGATGTCGCGTTTAGTCCCGACTCCAGACAGTTAGCAGTCTCTACACTGGATGGCCAATTGACCTTCTGGTCTGTCTCTGAGGCAGAACAACAAGCTGGTGTAGATGGTCGACGAGATGTATCTGGTGGCCGTAAGATCACTGATCGCCGAACTGCTGCCAATGCTGCTGGGACAAAGGCTTTCAGTACCATTAGATACAGTGCAGATGGCACTTGCTTGCTGGCTGCTGGCAATAGCAAGTACATCTGTTTATACTCGGTGGACTCGCAAGTGCTACTGAAGAAATTTACTGTCAGCATCAACTTGTCGTTGTCTGGCACACAAGAATTCTTGAACAGCAAGCTCTTGACCGAAGCTGGACCACTAGGACTTATAGACGAGCAAGGAGAGGCGTCTGATCTAGAAGACCGAATCGACCGCACACTCCCAGGCTCGACTCGAGGCGGCGATCCATCAGTACGGAAACGTATGCCAGAAGTACGAGTATCAGGCGTCTCTTTCTCCCCAGCCGGAAGATCATTCTGCGCCGCATCAACAGAAGGCCTCCTCATCTACAGTCTAGACACCATGCCATTATTCGACCCTATCGATCTCGACCTGGCCGTAACTCCAGCATCAACCCTCCACGTCCTGCACCAAGAAAAAGACTATCTAAAAGCCCTAGTCATGGCCTTCCGCCTCAACGAAGCGACATTAATCCAGCAAGTCTTCGAAGCCGTACCTCACACCAGCATCAGTCTCGTCATCAAAGACATGCCGGTCGTCTATCTCCAGCGCTTAATCCGCTTCGTCGGCAGGCAAGCAGAAGAGTCGCCACATCTCGAATTCTGTCTTCTCTGGATCCAGGCCATCTTTGATTCTCACGGACAGTGGATCCGCGATAATAGAGGCGCGATGGATGCCGAGCTCAGAGTTGTCATTCGAAGTGTGGGCAGGATCAGGGAAGAGTTGACGAAATTGGCGGATGAAAATTGTTTCATGATCGATTATTTACTCAGTCAGCCGATTGATACTCCTCAGTCCGGGTTGAAGACTCTTGAGAATGGCGAGGTTCGTGTTATGGATGTAGATGGCGAAGAAGAAGACGAGGATGGAGAATGGATTGGGTTGGATTGAGTTACGAATTATGAACATCACTGTGGGCCGGAATTATCTAGAACGCTGTATTGTCGAAACAAACACAACACTTCATCTCCCCCAAAATCACTTGCAACCGTACTGTAAATAAACATAACCCCACATAAAAGATCTATCACCTCAGCCCTACCCCTCCACAAAATCTCCGTGTAACAATACGCCTCCCCCTAAATTTCCGATCGCCCCCACTTTTGCCAACTACCACATTCCCTTTCGCACCACCACCTCGAAAGCCAGATTCCAAAGGATGACTGCCGTATCCGCCACCAGCAGACACACCTCCCCGGCCGGTATCCTTGTATGACTTTCCTCTTTCGGATAAGTATGTCGGTAGGATTTTGTGCTCGCGAGTAACGATGTTTTTTGAACGTTACCTACATACAGTTTCGAGTTTCCTTCCTTCCTTTTCAGGGACCACAATGGGAGGTAGGTGCACGAGACATTGGAATTTGAAACCATTATATCATTTCCGAATATTAAAGATCTCATACATAGAGCTAGCTAGCTAAGGATTTATATATCTCTAACCCGACTTGACTCGAGTTAATAGCAAATCAACTCGTCAAAATGGTAGCCCTCACAACCCTCCTCCCACACATCCTCTTCCCGCTGTATTTCTATCCCGACCCCGGGGCCTGGCAACCGCTGTATACCAGTCTATCCAGTTACCCCAGCGTGACCTTCGATGTGATCATCAACCCCGATTCCGGGCCAGGCAGCACGGTTTACCCTGATTCGAACTTCATTGCTGGGATTGCGGAATTGAGTTCGTGTTTCCATTTCCCATTTGAAAAAAAGGAAAGATTTGATGATGAATAGATTCATATCCCAATGCCAATCTCCTTGGTTATGTGCACACTTCGTACGCGACTCGGAATCTGACGGTAGTTGAGAGCGAGATAGCGCAGTACGAGAATTGGTCGAAGTACGAGGATGCGGATATTGCCGTGGCGGGAATTTTCTTTGATGAGGCGCCGGATACGTATTCAGAGGCTTCGTATCAGTATATGGAGAGCGCTGCGAGTTATGCCGAGTCTTTGTAAGTCCTCTTTTCTCTTGGAAAGGTGTGAGTTCTGTGGCATTGAGATGAGTGGCTTGGAGTGAGACGAGACGAGGGAGGGAGGCAGAGAAAGACAGAAAAGCAAGGAGAACAAAAGAAGAAATATTGACTCGTGCTTTCAGGTCATTACCAACAATCATCTTCAACCCTGGTACCGTACCGGCAGACCAATACTTTAGTCTTGCAACATATATCGTTGTCTTCGAAGACTACGCTTCATCATTTACCACTTCCGCTGTGACATCTGTCCCTAGCCAGTATCTGAAGCAATCGATGTATATACTCCATGATTTCAATGGTACGGCGACGGAACAAGCGACAATAGTCAACGAGTTGAAGAGCGACGGTGTCGGTGGTATTGATATCACAACAGTGGAGTATGATGGATTCAGTGCGCTGTGGACGCAGTTTGTGAAGTCGGTTGCTGGTGGGTAGGAGACTGGTAGATTGAGGTCGTAAATTGGGACCGTACATATTTTGCTGGCTGTTTGAAGGATATTCCAACTTTGCAAGCTTCAAGGCGTTTTGAGTCTTACCATAATGGCTAATTACACTTTAACGGCATACACTCGGCCATGAAGCGCATTGGTGTTGGCATTCAACTTTCAACGAGTTGAACAATACCACGTGCGCAGTAAGATGCAAAGCAGAATAACTCAGTCAATATTAGGCACAGATACAGGAAGCACCGTCTAACTATTATAGTTGTACTTCAAACATGATAAGCCAACAACACAAAACAGAACGGATTGATATCACGTGAAACACCATGTGATGTGATAAGGTACATCCCTTTTGAGCCTCGCACTGACAAGCAACTCAAGACTATGTAGTTGTACAAGTAGCCAAAACAATTTTGGAACAAGCTGCAGGAGAGGAGATTGTATCAAATCGAAATAAGGCACACCTAGGCACACCTTGACACTAAGGTATGCCAACACATACTGCATCTTCATGCGAGTGCCGGCTTAACGATTCTAGTCCACCAAGGAGAATAAGTGACTGGTGGAGGCGAAGGGGTTCCGTGGTATCGATCCTGTATGCGACCGGCGCTGCGACCAGCGCATCATCTTAGGATACAGTTGATGGCCGAGATGAGACACTGGATGACAGATGTCTGCTGCAAATTGATGGCGCACTGTACCGTTATTTGCCCTTTTGGCTATGACTGCTGGAAGTATGCGCTGTGGAACAGCCAGCCAGACAAACAACAACACCAGTGTGTGTTGCCATTGCCACCCTCAGATCTGGCATGAGAGTGAGGGACCCTGAGTAGTGATTGAGTTTCCTGAGATGTAAGATCCAAGTCCAGCTGCACTGCAACGACGTTTGCGGATCTCGCTCTTCCATGATCCATCCAACTCTCCTCCTGATCTGATCGCCCCTCGTTTTCACGAGCCGTTCATCTCGAGTCCTGGCAGGCCATTCCCTGGCTGGGTTGGCGGAAAGGCAGAAGACTGGCGCAACGCCGCCTCTGGGAGTGGCACCCGGGAAGCTTGGAGATGCCTCCATTGCTAGCTGCAGCGCAGTGCTGTACGAGGCTGAAAAGGGATGTCTTCGAGTCTTCTTGCGAACATCTCTGCTGCAGTTGGGATTGGTAGACAGGAGAGACTTCCCTTCGCCATCCATGGGCGTCCAGTGAAATGCTGCGACGGGCAGCTTGAGGTGGTGATCAGTCATTGGGCAGGGTTGGCTACGTTGCTGGACTGCCAGCGAAGCGTGGTGATTCACAGGCCATGCGATGGTAGACATGGGTGAGATTGATGGGATCGGTCTCTCCCTGCTGATTTTCTCTCATTTCTCAACCTAACCTTCTCGTCGCGCGCATTTCTCATCGTGATATCTCACATCCAGATCTCGAGGAGGACGACCGGGAATTGCTGCTATTGTTGTTGATGTTGTGTCTGATGTTTGCTGACTGAAGGACGACAAGGACCAGACACCGGCTCACGCTAGTCTTTATCCCGACCTCCGCCATCCCCACTCTGATTCAATCAGCAGCCAGCAGCCCGGAGCTGAGCATATCACAGACAACAAGCAAGCAGCAAGCTTCACCAACTCCACCAGCTCCTGTTCCTACCTTATCGCCGCCTCGTCTTTGAGGGCAAACGCGATTTCAACACTCTTTCCCCTTCTTTGTATTTACTATACGCACTGGCATCTCAGCTGGAAGGCTTGAGATCGCATCTAGTGCCTACTACAAATGGAGCCATGATACAAATGCAGCGATCCCTCTCCCTACCTGGGCCGGCACACGCCTCTCCTCGTACGTTCGATTTATCCTTTGTTTATACCACTCTTCTGCTTCAGTCTGTCTGAGTTTCGTTGCGCAGCAAACTATGATATATACTAATGTTTTGTCTTTTTAGCTGTCTCTCCCACTATAACACAGCTTTCCTCCAGAAATCCCACTCCTTCCCCTCCCGAGAATTCCATCGTGCCCCCCAGACTCCATCGATACCAATCCCGCAGCCCGAGCAGACCTCCCACAGCATACAAGGAAAAGCCAGTAGAGCGCGAACGAACCCGAAGCGCTACGAGGCAGTCCTCTCCTACTCCTGCAGCTCGCAGACAAGATGCTCCACCAGCCGCAGCAGCCCCAAGTAACAATGTGCAGGAAAGCCCCGTGTCTCCTACAAAGCTACCGCAACTTCCTTTGCTGCAAGATGTCTCACAGTACATGAATACCCAATTCCCCACGGCTGCCACAGCCACAGCCACTACCACATTGGACGAGCTTGCTCATCTAGTCCGACTTTCTACGTACCAAGAGCGGAAGCGAACCCATTCCCGTATCCGTTTACAGAGGTCTCTTGTATCGACTGCCCTTTCCGCTCGTCTGGCACGATGTGGAGAGCTAGCCCACCGTACTTTGGTTGACAATTTTAGGGCTGATGAGAAGAAGAGCTTTGCCAACTTGTACAATGCCATCCATGATGTCCGGAACTCATGCGATGCCACACGACGTTATGCCCTCTTGGAACCCGACTTGGACAATGCCAACGGAGGAGAGGATACTGCCACTTTATCAACATTCATGCATGAAATACCCCAGCGCTCCCGTGATAGTCTACTCAAGTTTTTGACCCAGATCCGGACAAATCCGGATTATTTGGCCAGCCGCATTTGCAGTCTTGCTCCCGCAGAGCTTTCCGCTCTGACTGTATTTCACCAAGGATTGGAAGCGATCAATTCAGTGTTACCATTTCATAGTCGTTCAAAAAGCCAGCTTTCAGGCAATCTTCGGAACTCCGCGCATATACCCTCTCCAGTTGAACGTTTGCTTTCTTTTCAGCGTCATGATCCCCTGTCTGCTTTGATACATACATGCTTTGCCAATTCCGCCGGTCCAGACTCCGTGGAGGATTTGAGAAGGACCGATATTTGGGCCACAGCCTGTGCCAGACTTATCAGTGAGAGCAAAACCGGAGCGGATCCATTCATCTGTTGCGTTTTGAACGTTTGGACTGCCATGCGGGATTGGTCTGGACGGAGTAATATGGAATGGTATCTCATGAAAACCCTTGAGGATGGAGCTTTCCTATTAGGAGAAGAGGACCAGCCTGGCAGCCGAGTTCATATTCCGAGGAATTCAAAGGATTCCATTGCCGCAGAGGAATTTTACAGCGCCGCTGTTGAAGGACTATTTGGAGTTGTTGATGATCCAGGAGCCGGAGGAATGCCTGAAGGCCTTCTTGAACTTGGTAACGCGATCCTGCGGAAACTGGATCCTAAGTTGCACAGAACCACTCGCGTCTTTCTTGTGTCCAAGTGGCTCTTTTCTGTGTTCCTTCTGAGTGTGATCATCCATCCTGAGGTAAATCATCCTGTCTGCTTTGAGGCTCAGGCGCTTACATCTTTAGTCCTATGGTATGATGGCCGAATACCACATCACGGAGTATGGGCGCCAGAAAATCTTGAAAGAGGTTGTTATGAGGGCCCAGAAACTAGTCGCAGACATGCTTTGGTGAGTTATCTCGCAACCACTTCTAGCTTTGAGCTAATATTATGTAGGAGAGACACGGCATCAACGCCTCTGGCTATCAAGGCCCATATCGAGAACATCATGGCACGTTTCCGGTCTAATCGCCCGTCCAGGTCCAAACCAAAATTACTTCCAGCCAGGTCAATCACTTCTTTGAGAGAAACCGTGGAAGTGCATCCGTATTTGGTCATGTCTCCTTCGGATATGATTACCATGGTGAATTGTCTATTCCCCGAGAAACGCCCCATGTCTGGATCTCTGTCCAACCAAACAAGCTTCAGTGGAATCCGCTCATCGTCCTCATCCGTTTCGGGCATGTCTACAATCACGCAGTCTATTCCTATGTCTGCTTCTCGTACTGCCTTTGATAATGCCTCTGTCATTAGCAATAGCGGTTCTTCCATCATCAGTGATTTCACGACATCTCGTGAGCCACTTTTGGAAGATACTACTAATAAGCGCCTCAGCAGTTATGAGGATGATGGATATGAGCTTCGCATTGCCCTTTACGAGATGACTCAAACTCTAGGCTATGACGGAGCTTCAGGCGCATGTCATCCATGTGCCGAGAAATGGGCTGTCTTGTTCATGTCCCCTGATGGCCAGATGCTTTCCACACAGATGCTTCACGATCCAGATGATGACGGAGACGAAGAAGAGTTCACGACGAGCAGCGATAGCGATGACGAGTCTGCACATATTCGACCTGATCTGGACAAGAACTATCATCAACTAAGAGACTCAATCTTAAAGTTGGTCATGGACTACGAAATTCCGCAGTCATTGAATCCGAAAACAGAATCGAAAACGTTTAGTAACAGGACATCCGCAATGGAAAGTCCCAGGAAGAAGCCTCGGAGTCGACCTGGATCATCAGCCCAGACCCAGTCAAAGAATCCTTATCGCATAAGGGATCCTGCCACGGAGGTGGAATCAAAGCAGGTCGAAACTAAAGCTTCCAAGCAACGCCAAGATTCTGATACCGAAAGGCAAACTCGAGAGGCTCCAGCAGTCCTGATTGCCATGCTTGAAGCCGCGGAAGCACAATGCCAAGCCCAGTCTGACTTTGTCAATGCTCACCTATACTGGAAGACTTTGAATCAATTGCATCAGCTTTCTTCGCCCTCTCTCAAAAAAGATGGTTTCGCGTCTCTCTTGAGTATATTCTCGCGAGGCCCACGAGATCTAATCCGACGTTCCACCAGTGCCATTGAAGAATACGACGCCTGGCTGGTATGGCTTAAGCAATCTCAGGAACGTCACGATGTCACTATCGAGTCCATGATGAAGCGATTGAAGGCCCTCCGAGATAAGATGTGGTATGTCACAGATGTACGAAATTCCGCAGCTTACGAAGGCACACGGAACATTGCTATTGCTTTGAAATGTATGGCATCGCCCAAGAAGACGGCATTGTTGCCACCTTCGGCAGCTCGACCCCGGAACATCTCAAAACCTACCCCGAACAACTTTCTCTTGAAGACGGAGGCTCAGGTGATGGATATGATGGCTGCTATGGACGAGCAAGGTGGGCCTAACAAGTTGTCAGACGAACAGTCCGAAAAGACGTTGCGCTGGTTAGGACAGTTTGGCATCGAAAACTTTTGCAAAGGGGAGGAGCGCATTCATCGGTTCTGCTTGGAAATCGAAACTTGCATCAACAAGTTAGTTGGGGAGAATGTCATGGAAGCTCCTGTGTTATGGTCAACTGAGCTTTACCATCGAGACAAACGAATTCTCGACAGTGGACGACAAAAGGGGGACCTGTTCCTGAACGGCTTAGGATCCCTGAGTATTTCTGGCGATGACGGCAGCGAAGAAGGCGGGCGCAGAGGTCTTCGAAGTGCCGACTTTCGTCCTGGTCTGCGAGATCTCCGAACCATGTCTGCTAGAAACAACTCGCAGCAAAGTTTCGATTCCGGTAGATATAGCATGTCTCGACTGAGCACAACAGGTGATTTGATGGATTCTCAAGATTACTTTGGAATGGCTAGCCCAGTCTTGACAAATGATTCGGCTACAACCTTCTGGTCGCCCTTCCAGACACGAGCTCAGTCACCAACGACCAGTATCAGCAGTCATCGACCGGGCACCTCATCTTCAACCAACGAAACAGTTATCTCATCAGAACGAGCAGGTCAAGCCAAGCAACGATTCCTGTCGGAACTGAAGCAAACCTTGACCAGTCTGCTTATCAGTGATCTTGGCACTCTTGTGTTCGCCAAGGGAAGTGAGACAGACTCTTGGTTTTCCGGAGACCTTGGACAGGACTGCATCGAGAGAAAGGAACGTGCGGAGAGAAGAGTACGACGTAAAACGAGGAAGCGGACTCTGGAGAAAAAGAAGAGTTTTAGAGATCTCCGAGGCGCCCACAATACAGATGTACCTCCAGAAAGCGCAGAATCTCTTGCGCAACGCATGGAGAGAGGACCCTCCTCAAATTCTCGATCCACAGACCACAGCAATGCTGATGTACACTCAGCAACTGGTAGTTCTTCTAACAATGAGCACATTCCGGTTGGAACTCGGAAGAATGTCTCCTCGAAGGAGCTTGACTCGCCAGATTTCCCGTATAGAAAAGCATTCCAGCGCCTGCTTAGAATGTTCTCAGTACACCCAAATCCTTACGCCAAGCTAAATGCGCTGTTTGAATTGGAGCATCTCATCATCGCATACCTCTCTCCCTCACCTCCTCGACGACCTCGGATTCGACAAGATACATTGACAGCGGCTCCGCAATCACCTGAAATCCAACACATCAATGCGTTTGGCCCCCCAGATAACGCTGCGACGACTCCGAGAGCAAAAAATTTGGAAGAAGCCATCGATAACTGCAAAGAACGACGATCACAAACTCTCGGCCAAACAGACAACATGTCCCCATCTCATCGCACCAGTGATCGATCGAGTATTGCGCCAACTCCAGCAAGTACGGACATGATCGTTGATGTGCTACAAGATCTCTTCCGCGACGCAGAGATTAGACCGAAAACTCTGTTCCGTGATCTTCAATTCATTGCATCTTTTGTCCCAGCTGCGATTCTCGATAAAACAGAGCGTGGCAAAGCTTTCTGGGACGCAGGACTCGCGGCATTGGGATTGAAGCAAGACGTCTGTCGCACTTTGATTGAGATTGCCGACGAGGTGGTAGTCCACTACACTCAGACACGCAAAAGCAACGTATCAGCCAATTCGGATGCCATACCACCAACCACTGCCAATGGCGAAATCATGAAATATAGCATGCAAGACGCAGCCAAGATGTGGACCATAACCGCCAAAGAAGGCGACCCGGTTGCCGAACGTGAACTGGCTATCTTCTACCTCACACATCCCGAATTAGTGGAGCGCGTCACAGCTCCGCTTTCCAAACCTCGAGAGACATTCAAGACTCTCGATTCTCATGGTGGCGGAGGTACAGTCAAGGAAGAGCGAGACAGAGAGAGGAGTGATCCGGCGACCATGTGTATTGCCTATCACTGGATGGAACTCTCAGCTGTAGGAGGTGACGAAGTGGCGAAGAAATTCATGACGCAGAGAGAGGAGTTGAATGCTATTCCTTAGAGAGGGGATTGTATACTCTTTACGTTTTTTTGTTGTTGTGGTTGCACATTCTTGCATATATGTAAAGTCCATTACATTATACCTTTAAAAGCAGAAACAAGATAGATATGGGTTGGGTGGTTCTTTCTTTTTCTTGTTTGGACTTGCTTGGATTGAGAGATTAGTATACAGAGATACCTGGTGTTGGATTGCATTGCATTGTCGCTGTCATTCTGGTTTCGAGACGAAGAAATGAATTGTTGCATTTAGCGGACGTTTTTTGCTTCTTGTGCTTGTGTTTTTCGCGTGCTTGCTTTGGTATATACATAGAAAACTTTTCGACAGAAACTCGTTCTGGGAACGATTGATGATAGGGAAACGGAACTTTGGGATATAGGCGTATGAATGATGAATTGTTTCTTCACTTCCAAATTTTAAACTCTCTAATCTTGATGGGGAGTCGTGAGCTCGAAGATCTACGAGGCGGAAACGGGTCCCGTTCCAGCTCCGCATGAGCCCATCTTTTGTCAGCACTCCTCTCATAGTTCTCTCCCCACTATGCATCATTCTTGTCCAAGGACCAATGACATCTTTCCTTCTCGAAGTTAAATAGAGATGCCGAAGCAGATTCTCGTTTGATGTAAGCCGCATGAGTGGTGGCGCCCCCACTAAAAACGGCTGTGGCGTTCTCGGTTCAATTGTATGGCCGCCTCGGGGAGAGTCTTGGCTGTATTTGTGGAGAAGAGATGGAGTAATAGAGCTTGGTTCTTGATCGAGGACCTGGATGTGAGTATGTATATAAGGTGTGGACTTTTCCACGAGATGAGGTTTGTTCTTCAGCCCAGATCGCACTTCATTCACATTCAATCTTCAAGAACGAAACCATTATCTCCACATGGCATCCAAGAAACTCCTCGTCGTCTTCGGGGCAACAGGTAACCAAGGCGGATCGGTACTTACCACCGTTTTGAAGGACTCTGTGCTTTCCGAACAATTTAAGCTCCGGGGTATCACCAGGGATCCCAGTAAAGCGTCTGCGGCTACTTGGACAGCGAAAGGGGTTCAGATGGTCAAGGTTTGTTCTTCCTCCTGTTATTTCTTTTGGGGAAACGGCTAATGAGTACATGAAAGGGTGATCTCGAAGATAAAGAATCTTTGAGAGCAGCGATTAAGGATGCGTATGCTGTGTTCGCTGTCACGAATTGGCAGGAGGTGTTGGATAAGGAGCGAGAGATTCAGCAGGGAAAAAATATAGCTGACGTTTGCAAGGTGAGCAGAATTATTGACTGAGGTCAAAAGTCAAGCTGATTGCCATGGAACAGGAACTTAACGTCCAACATCTCATCTGGAGTTCTCTCCCCAACGTCACCAAAAGTAAGTACTTACACCACTCTCCCAAAAGCACCCGACTCTGCTAACCAAAGTTGAAGTCACAAATGGCACTAACACAGGCGTCCTCCACTTCGACAGCAAAGCCACCGTCGAAGAATACATGAAATCGATCGGCATCCCATCCACATTCCTCCTCCTCGGCATCTTCATGCACTACACCCTCCTCTTGCTGACGCCCCTCCCCGGCATACCCCATTCCCACACCCTCAAACTGCCCACGCCAACTACCTCCACCTGGCCCCTAATCTCGTGCTCCGTCGACGTAGGCAAGTACGTTAAGTCGATCCTCTTAAACCGGGATTCGATGCTCGGCCGCCAGATCCTGGCTGGCGAACGCGAATATACCGTTGAGGAAACGGCGGAGGTGTTGAGGAAGGTGGGAGGGCTTGATGTGAGGGCTGAGCAGGTTACGGAAGGGGAGTATAGGAAGTTGTTGGAGGAGAAGGGGTGGCCGGCGTTCTTGAGGGATGATATGGTGGCTAATATTGGGTTTATTGAGGAGTGGGGGTTCTTTGGGGGAGAGGGGGTTGAGAGGGATCATGGGGTGAGTTGTTGGATTTCTTGTTTCTTTTGGAATTGGTAGGGAGAGTGATTGACTGACTTTGAATAGATATTGACGGAGAAGCTGGAGACGTTCGAAGAATGGGTTGCGGGGAGCAAGGAGGTTGTTGCTATGAAGTGAAAGTGAGGTGGGGTGCATCTAATTTGGTAGTTGAAAGAGGGACGGAGATTTGGTGACATTTATATTGAATAAATCTGATTCTGGAATTGAAAAGCTCATTTCAAGGATAATCTGATCACACGAACGTACCAAGAACTTGAAATATCTATTTCTGTTTTGAGCATTGTTATGTATTTTGCTGCAATCATCCAGCAGAATCCGCAAATATTCTCATTCGAGTCTTGGATCAGTGAAGCATAATATGCACAGGAACATCCCAGCTCTTTGATTGGTCCAACCTTAATCGAGTGTTTTGTTGCACGTCGCATTCACCCAAAATCTCTTTGCCAACGAAACCGCATACAAAAAAGTGCTGTGATATGATTGGCCGAGAAATCCTTAGCGCCAAACTTTCCTGACTGCTTAACATTTGGAAATTTGAGAGAAGACCATCGTTGTGGAGCTTGATTTCTGCGATGTGCAACAAAACAAAAATAAGGTTTAGCGCCGGCCTAACTTTTTTCCTCACTGATTTGGGCATTGCTCAAGAAAGCTCCTCTCTCTCAACTTTCAAGTCTACAGCCCTCCTGGATGCTGCTCTGAGAAGAACACCGTGCCGCTTTTGCTGTCGCTAAACTCATCTTCAGAAAAAAATTGAAGAAATGAACTTGTCATCAACACAGCAGCATGAAATGGCATGAGGGCTTCTTTTCTCTTTCGCACGACATTACGGATCGCTCGCACTGATACTCGACGCAGTATCCACCAAATTTCCACGATCCGAAGTGTTATGGCTCCTCCAACCCCACTTCCATTTTCTGCGGAATTTGAGAGTGTAGATGACTACGTTGACTCTTTACTCCTATACTGCGGCGCATCCACTGTTTTCCAGACTCTTTGCGGCGGCGTCCATATCCTAGACTTTTTCACTCGAGAGCCAAGTCTTTACCATACCGCTATCCCAGAAGAATGGCGAGACTGGCTCATGGCACGTGAGTCAATGGACCTGCTCGACTTCTTGATGCGAGACGATTTGAACCAGCCTCGAGATGACTCTCCTCCTGAGAGCCTCCTCAAATACATTAGAGAGATTCGAAAGTACTCACTTCAAAGGAATGTGTCATCGAAGCAAGGAAAAGGCACTAAGTTACCACGACATATTGCAGTGGGCATGATCCCGAAAAAGATTCACGAGGTGGGCAATTTCGCCAACTATGTCGTCCGGGTCGCGGATGATGTGTCCTCACGCTCTGGGAAGGAGATTACTCATTTTGTGGATTTTGGCAGTGGGCAAAATTATCTTGGTCGTACATTGGCTAGTCCGCCGTACAATAAACATATTGTTGCCGTCGAGAGCAAGGAGCTGAATATCAATGGAGCGAAGAGTATGGATGTTCTTGCTGGTGTTGCTGAGCGAGAGAAAGTTATGAGAAACAAGAAGCTGTATAGATTGCAGCAGGACAGCATTACTCCGCAGGACAAGCTGAAAGAAAAGGCTTTGCGCAGGAATGCAAAGCCGCAGAAGCCGCCTACTGACCCGGATGCTGTTGATATGAGGCCTAGTAGGGATCTTGCTACGATTTACACACCTGCTGATGGGAAGGGGTATATTCAGTATGTTGAGCACGTTGTTCAAGACGGAGATCTTTCAAATGTCGTGGAGCAAATCGAGCAGATGAAGATTGCCGCTCCTGTAGGCAATCTTCAGGTCGTCAACGGCGACCCCGAAAAGACACAGCTACCTGAGATTATTGATGAGATATCGAAGACTGAAGATACACGACTTATGGCGATATCCATACACTCTTGTGGTAATCTATCTCATCATGGCATCCGCTCTCTCCTCCTCAACCCATCAGTCAAGGCCATTGCGATCGTAGGCTGTTGTTACAACCTCATGACCGAACGACTCGGACCTCCAACGTACAAGCTTCCCAGATTACGTCCCAATCAACGTGCTATAAACGCACCTCGATTGACGAAAGAAGCCGCAGCCTGCGATCCCCACGGCTTTCCCATGAGCAGACGAGTCTCAACCTATAATGGCGACGGAGTCAGACTAAACATCACTGCTCGAATGATGGCTGTTCAAGCACCACAAAACTGGACGGAGAAAGAAAGTGACGCGTTCTTTACGAGGCATTTCTATCGTGCTTTATTGCAGAAAGTATTCCTCGATCGAGGTGTGGTTTCAAAGATGAAGCAAGAGGACGATACTGAAGACGGCAGTGGATTGGAGAGCACGGAACCGGTCATAATCGGATCATTACGAAAAGGCTGCTATGGCTCTTTTCGAAATTACGTTCGTGGTGCACTAGAGAAGTTGAATGCAGATCCTGAGCGCAGTAAGATGGTTGGGGAAAAGATGGCCGATATGACGGACGAGGAAATCGACGAGTATTCGAGGCGGTATGAAGGCTTGAAGAAGGAGTTGAGCGTTACGTGGTCTCTGATGGCTTTCAGCGCTGGTGTGGTGGAGAGTCTGATTGTGGTTGATCGGTGGTTGTTCTTGAGGGAGCATAGTGACGCTGTGGAGGATTGTTGGGTTGAAGCTGTTTTTGATTATCAGCTTAGTCCTAGGAATTTGGTCGTTGTTGGGATTAAACGATAAAGGATTGGGTAGGGCTTTGGGCTTTGAGTTGATATGTGTGGTGGGATGGCGATGAGCTCTGTTCTCAAGCCCTCAAAAGCTGACGCTTCGCCTTAAGTGATGTCGTAGACTCGCTCTACGTTTGGGGAATCCATGGCGATTCTCGATTCCCTCTACGATAACCAATTGGAGGAATTGTCTATTCCTGCATCGTTCTGGCATGATTAAATTCCGCACTGTCCACGAGGGGAATGCGCTTTTACCAACACCTTCATCCTACTCTCGACAGGCTTCACTCCCACTTCGAGATAGGCCTATCCAGCATAGAACGCCACCGCCAACGAAAGTCTTTACTCGCCTTTTCTAGATATGATCTCGGGCGTTATTCCAGCAAAAGGCACCAATTGGTGGCGTTTCGAGGACAGCACATATCAAAAGTCTCTACAACGCCAATCTTAATCACAAGACGTCCGATGGAGTCTTCAAAGATTTACCCAGCTCTCCCCATTTTCTAAATTCTCTGAATCGCTAAACAACCTCGGAAAGTTTACCCGAGAGTCATGTTCAAAGAAAAACGAGGACTTTGAGCCCAAATCTACGCGGTACAAGACTTTACATTGCTCAGTACCCTAGCAATTTTTCCAAGGCATCATCAAGCCTGGTATACAAATTACGCCACATATGAACGTTGCAGCTTCATATGCATACATATTATTTTCTTCCAGTGATAGGTGATCTTTAGTTCATTCGAGCCTCGTCGGCATGGGATCTGCGGGCTTGTATAATATCGACATGGCTGATTTTAGTGGTTCAGCTTTCGATTAGGATGAGCCTCAATTGTCGAAACGAACGCCTATGGTTCGATTCTTCGTCTCAAAGACATATGTTTTCAAAGTTTTGCATCCTATTTCGTGTTTATGGAGGGTTTTCGATACTTTCGGGTGCGACCTACGTTTTTCACTCTTAACCACATATCCAAATAAGCCTCTTTACACAGCTACGTCTATTTCTGAGCACATCGGTGAAGAAATGTATGAGCATGCGTTAGGTTGAATCTTTACAGCAACGAATTGTACTTAAGTTTCAAGATGGCCGCTGGGTTTTCGCAAGTATACCGTTGCTGACAGTATTGGAGTTGGCTTGATTTCGTAGTTTCGAGTTCTGGATAATTTGTTGTATGTTGTCTGTGTTTCCCTTCTTTTGCATGTTTCTTCGACTGGGAGTATGTCGCTTAGAGATGATGGAAAGACGTGTTCACAGCGAGACGCAAGTCACTTAGCAAGATCCATATGGAATAGATAGAATATGAGCCTATCTATTACCGTTTGACAAGGAAATTTTCAATAGAGTTAGCATTGATGAACTCTATGCTGATGAATGGAGGTTGTAGCACAGAGACTCTTAATACAGTCCTGTCCTTCATCCGAGATTCCACCAGACATGTTCGCCACGTCCCTCTACATTCCCAAAACAGCCAACCCGACCACCAATCCCACAATTACCACATCCACCTTCACCCCACCAAAAGCTCTCAACGCACCCGATTTCGCCGTCTCAGTACTCGCCGCCCCAGTCCCCGTAGCATTACCCCCGGTGGTACTCGTCCCCGCCAAATCAAGATAGTCCCAACTCACACCCGAGCTATTGCTACACGATCCCGCATCAAGCAAGCTCGCATTCGACGAGAACTGAATGTCCGCACACTACATCCCCATTAGCCAATACCCCTCTTTACTTTCGCTATCACTTACATTATACAAAGCAGCACCCGTCTCCCCCACCGTAACGACCTGCAAACTCGCCAACTGCCCATCAACGACGGCCAACTCGGTCGGTAACGTGAATTTATCGATACACAGAGTCCCGTTCCCGGTTTCGTTTATGATCTTGGCGTTAGCGTTGAGAGAGACGTTGAAATTGGATACATTGGTGCCGAGGCCGAGGTTGAGGAATACGTAGGTGGGTGGGATGGTGGAAGGTGATTGAGAGAGAGCCGCCGGTGAGCGGCCATTGGGTTACGTTGGTGGACGAGTTTGAGGGGACGCCGGCGCAGGGGTAGATGTATTGCGAGTAGGGGGCGTTGAAGGAGTTGTCGCGCCATTGGGGAGTGTTGATTTGGAAGTGTGCGGAGATGGTGGTTGCGAGAGCGAGGATGAGGAGGGCGAGTTTCGACATAGTGGATGGGTGGTTGGTTATCAGAATAGTAGGTGGACTTGAGCTTCGAGTTTTGGTCCAAGAAAGAAGGTAGGATTTTCGAGCTTGATAATTGACAAGTAAGCGGGGAAGCTTATAGCTCTTAAGCTTAAGCAGAGCTTCAGACGAAAATCTCCAAGCCGGAATATCGGCATCTTTATATATGTATTTGAGCCACAAGTTGCTGAAATGCAAGCTTCAATTCTTTCAATTCACGCACTAACTGCCAGACATACATATTCGTACCTTAACCCGTCTTGGCCAACTTACCCCTCTACAAATCAGATAAGCAATAGAGTTGCATCCCAACCGCTTGGTTCAGATTCTATTGAATTGTCCAATGATGGTGGGACAAGGTCTTTGAGCCGTGCATGAGATGCATGCCAAGACTAGTTGCCAAGACGAGAAGGCTGAGAGCCAAGACTGAGAAGTTGCTCAAACTCTCTCAGAGAGCTGTAAGAGCAATCTTTTGATGGGATGAATGCAGAAGATGGTGGTGCGAAATACCCAAGTTGAAGCGGTGTGTTGTTGACTTATGGATATAGCGAGATGAAATAGCTAAAGTATCCAACTCCAGTAATTTAGCTATTTCTCCAGACACAACTTCTTCTCTTTATCAACCTCAATCTTGGCACCCAAATCTCCATACATCCCAAACCTCTTCTCTCAAAATGCAAATCCTCACCCTCCTCCTCCTGGTATCTACAACAACAGCGCACTTCATCCTCAACTACCCCACCACCCTGGGTTTCAACCAAAACGCCGAAGACGACTCCCCCTGCGGCGGCGCCACCATCTCCTTCACAAACACAACCGCCTTCCACCTCTCCGGCGATGCAATCGCCGTCACAACTCTCCACCCACAATCTAACTTCCTCTACCGCGCCACCACCGACCAAATCGGGACATCGAACTGGACCGTCCTCTCCTTGGTCGCTGAGTACGGCTTGGGAGCTTTTTGCGAGCCGGCTTTGAGTGTACCGGATTCTGATTGGGAGGGGAAGATGGGGTTGTTGCAGGTGGTGCAGAATGCGGAGGATGGGGTGCATTATCAGGTATTTACACCAAAAAAAATTATTTTCTTCTTTATGGCAAGAATTGGGGTTGATGAAACTTGAAATAGTGCGCAGCAGTCAATTTCGTAGCAGGTACTCAGAGTAATATGCCAGCCGCGTGCCAGAACGCGAGTGGGAACTCGGCGGCGTTCACTCAGGATACGACGCTTCTTCCTGTATCGGGGACGTCGAGCCCAACGGCTTCGGGTTCGGTGAGTAGCACAGCGAGTGCCGCGCCGTCGGCTAGCTCGACGAAGTTTTCTGGTGCTGGGGAGAAGATGAGGGGGTCAGGGTGGTGGGCTGGTGGTGTTGGGTTGTTGGTGTTTGGGGTTTTGCTGGTTTAAGAGGGAAGAGTGTTTTGAGAAGGAAGAGAGAGGAATAACTCAGCACTTGCTATTGACGGGCGATGGCTGAGCGTAGCCTAGAAGCAGAAGTTTGCTCGTTGCAGCCCATCAAGTGAAGACAATAACAATCGTCAATCCTTGGAAAGAAATGTGTGAGGTCACCAGCAGCCTCAAGCACCGCTCATTTGGCAATCGACCTAAATTCAGAGCGTTGACAAAGTAGTAGCTGTTTTCGAATAGCTATTAAATTACTCACATACCAATATTAACCCCAAGATAAACTCCATCCCCGATAAGGACAATCCATACACCTACCCTGTACTCCTCTGTCAATACCCTTACCTATTCAGCACTCGGTCCAACAAATTCCATCTTAAATGTGTTCTCAACATGTTGGTCAACACGCTCAGCCTCATGATCCACATTCGCCGTTCCTTTCTTCGAATACCTCAATTGAAGAAGCGTGATCAAAGACGTGATAAAGAGTAGTCTATTGATACCAATTAGCTTCACAGCTTTCTTTCTTCACACCAGATAATAAGAAACTCACATCATAGCAGCATCCAACCCCTGCTTGGCCGCCTTACTAACGCCCTTCTCAAGCGTCTTCCCCGCCGCCGCCGCATCACTACTACTAGCCGGCCTACTTCCCCTCCTAAAAATCGCCTCCGGCGAATCCCTCTTGAATGAAACGTTATCGTAGTCCGTCCAGCAGAAACAAATCAGATCATTCGCCCAGACATAATACCCGGTTCCTTGGTCGATGGCCGAACAGGCATTGCAAAGGGACGTGCAATCATAGCCAGCTAGAGCAGCGGCTACGATCCAGAAGATTATGAAGAGGATTTCGAGGGAGAGGATCGCGATGAAGGAATACCAGGGGATTTTGGCGGAGGGTCCGGTGCTAAGGACTAGGTAGAGGGTAAGGAGGAGGGTGAGGAGGGCCTGTTTGGGTTGTTTCTTAGTTAAGTGAGAGCGGAAATGGGTAGGGGAGACGTACGATGGCGAAGTTGAAGGATAGGCCTGAGGGGGAGGAACAGCCGTAGCTGTGCCAGTCTGAGATGTTGGACCCGGCGATAGCGACGATGGTTACGGCGAATATGATCTGGATGAAGCGGAGGTACCAGAGGTATTTGTTGGTTCGCTCGACGGGGTTGAAGGTTGGGTTTGGAGAGGTCTCGGTTTTGTGAACCTCTGGTTTTGGTGCTTTGGCTGAATCTGTGAGATCCATTGTGTGAGGAGTGCGGGGTCAAGTATTAAGTTACTTCAATTTTGGTCGCGATCACCACGCAAGCCATAGCGGCAAAGACCTACACTTATATTTCCCCTCGACAGTCCACCATCTCGCCCCATTCCTCAGCCGACGGAAAGCAGACAACATGAGGCTGAGACATAAATACTTTATTTGGAGCATCCGTGAGTCTGGAACCGAAAAGTGTGGTTGCGCAGAAAAATGATTTGTTGGTGGTGAGGCTGAAAAGCAGCCACAGTGCTCCGAGCCGTGTCCCGGCATCCGGAGAATAAGCAATGCTTGTCTCCACACTATTGTTTTTGCTGGATTCGGAAACATCAGCTGCGGGAACTTATCCATTTGACAGGGAGCTAAAAGTCTGGAATCGGGTCGGGTATCTGGTTTAGGGGTCGAGGATATATCGAGATGAGGGGTTGAGGAGAAAGAAAGGAAAGAAAGGGTTGTTGGAACCCCTATTTTTGGTTAGCGAGGTTCGCCACAGTTGCCGTACTTACCGGCACAATCCAAAGATGAGCGGATTGTAGGACATTTGAATGTCGTCTTGTCGCCCATATTTACCGGCGATAGGTATACACATACAAGAAGGCTTGAGAATTTGCACCTCCGACAACAAAGATTACCATCTATAACTAAATTGGACCAGTCAGAAGCCTCAGTCTCGGTGCTTGGGCTGTGTGCTTTTCAGAATTTCCAACTCTACATGTCCAATCGGGATGGGAAGCGAAACTCGTGGCACCAATGTCGCATAGGGCAGATCGCCTCCAAATTCACATGCGAATTACGAGGCATTCGAGAGTCATAATCAAACAGAGAATTTTCTGGATTCAGAGCATGCTAAGGCCTTCGAACTCTGCAAGATCAGATCCTAGATCCCCGACGAATCGTTTTCTTTCCATTGTTCAAATTGTGACCCTTTTCAGTGCCTTAGATCCCGGCAGTGTAGAGCATGATAACAAGAGGCTCAGTCATGAGACTGTTGACTCTTCAGAACTTCATGTAGTGAAGCGGAGCAAGTATATGCAACATCAGCTCGCTACAATCACCAATTACAAGAGCCGAACTTGAGCAGGAGGACGCATATCCTGCTGAGATTTTGAACACTAAAAGAGCGGTGAACTCTACAGGTACCAAAGAATTTGGCCTCCAAATTTCCTTTCTAGATTTTCTTCAGCCTCGCTCCTTTCATTGCCCTGCACTGGCAGATCCAGCTTGGCAAGCGAACCAGTGAGAGGGAGCATAAAGTTCACTTCGAGGCGTACGGTTCTTTGAACTTTCGACACCTCTAGCGTCGTTCCGACATGGAGTCCATTTACAGGGGTCGATTTTGGCCTCCAATTTTGTGCATAAGCGAAATTCCTCACGTATGACTTCCTTCCAGGGTGTTAGTTGGCCAATGATAAGAAGTATAAACCTCAGTTCTAGATGTATGGTCCTTTGAATTTTTCACACCCCCAGCCTTGCGACTTAAAATAAGTGATTTAAGAGTGGTCAGTTTTTGGCCTCCAATTTTGTGCATAAACTTACGCATCACACATGATCTGTGTTCAAAATTTGAGGCTTTCAACCAGATAAGAAGTACAATGATCAGTTTGAGGTGTGAAGTTGGTTGGATGCTCGACACTCTCGGCGATGCTTCTCGGTACCTTGATTGAAAAGTCCTCGGTCTCCAATGTTGTCCACGCACTGCAAAAAACGGTACCAAAGCATTGAAACCTTCACATGGACGACCAAGCTCAACGGACCAATGAGAGGAAGTAAAATCTTGAGTCTGGGACATGAGGTTGTTGAGTTTTCTTACCCTCACAGATCCTTGCATTTTTTTGATTGGATGTTCTTTGGCCTCCAACTCATGCATGTCAACTGTTCCAGCGTTCAGCGCATCAAGAGCCACGCAGGAGTGGCTTTTGACCCGAGCATGCGCTTCAAGCGAGCCAGTAAGAGAAAGTAGAAAGCTGAGTTAGGGCATGGGCTTGTTTGGATTTTTGACCCTTCATGCGGCCCAAGCAGAGCCATAGGCTATCTTTTGGCCTCCAAATCTGTGCAGAAGCGAGACGCAGTGCTACTGTAAGACGAACATTTGTCGACTAGGACTGGGAATAAGAGGCTATGCACATATATTGCAATATTTCGACAAACATGTAGATTTCAAACAATGACAAAATAGCTCACAATAAAAAAGATTCGAGAGGAAAGCACTTGCTATTTTGATGGGCCGAGTTGAATTCCCAGTGATCGATCTGTATGGAATCTTGGAGCAACATGTTTGTAGTTGAGAAGTGAGTTGGTATTATGAAGCAAGAGAACTCCAGCCCATGCTTGCTCTATGTGTTGGCGCAGAGGTCAGTCGTCCCTCTGACCTTGGCCTTGTAAATCCAGAACCGAAACTCCATGCAATGCCCCAATATTCCTGTACATATCTTACATGATTACCCTTTCCTTGGACAATCAGATATGTCTCAATGTCCCATCCTGTACCAACCCCCTATAAGACGTTCCATATGTATACGATCCACCACAACCACCACAACCACCGCTCCCCTAATCCTCCTCACTCGGTCTCCTCATGTACGCATCAATCGCCAAACTAAACGCCGCAAAGCCTGCACATCCCAACGCAGCAGCCTGAGGACCCGCTGGCGCAGCCAACACCCCACCGGTGATACAACCCGCAATAACGCCATTCTTCAAATCATTCTTCGCCCTAAAACCCTCGATGCAGCATTCCGTGCCCGCGAATATCGCGCCCACTTTGCCGAAGTTCTTGGCGGAGGAATAGGAGCGCGAGCCCATGTCTTTGAAGCCGGCCCGGAGCTGTTCGCGGAGGGGGAGGGATTGGATCGCGGTTGCGTTGGGGTTGGTGGATAGGGGAGTGTCGTAGGACATCTGTGAGAGGGTTAGAGATGGGGATGGGATTGGGGAAGGGAGGGAGATGTACAGAGGCCATGAAGAGACCGAATGCGCCGCCGAGAGCAAAGCCCATTACGCCTGAGACGGCGGTTTTGCCGGGGCAGGACTCCATTAGGTATTGCATCTGTAGGGGTAGACGTTAGTATATCTTCTTAACAATGAATCTCTTCAAAACCCGTCTCCATTGTATTCTCGACCTTCGACTTCGTGTCCAGCATGTCTCGGAGGAACATTACTTCCAATTCACCATCAAACTCCAGCACTTCCCAACACTCCCTACCATGCTCTCCCAATCCTCCTTCGCCCAAGCTCGCAGAAACCTCCGATAATGAACAATGAACAATGAGAAAGGGAAACTCACACTCTTTACAGCAGCCATGGTCTGCGCATCCGCACCATCCATACCTCCCTGGCCACCCGGCGGAGTGAATAACGGATTGCCGTTCATCTTGTCGCGATTGCTTGTCGTTGCGATATTGTTCTCGGTGAAATTCCGAAGTTCAGTGAGGCGTTCACGAATTTTTAGACTCGGCTGAGAGGGTTTTTGTGGCGCGGCGAGGCTGCGACACGTGAATGAGAAGGCTGGACGAGGCTGTGGTTGCGATTTCAACTGAGGAAGGTGAATTTGATTGAGCTGCTTTTTTTCATCGCACGTCAGAATCTATGTTCATTTGAATTCTTTCTCTTGCCTCTACTTAAAAATAACCCACGAAACACAACCAAGATGTTCTTCACAGAATTTCGAGTAGAAGTTCCTCCAAACAGGACCTTGGCAGACGTTGTGGACCTCCACTGGACACTCGCTATACGAATCAGGATCGACAGACCGTGGTATTCGGTTCTCTATGGGATCACTGCCTTGTTCATCGAGGGTCAAGCTCAATTGCAAATAATTGCATAAAGCTGATTGCCACGAAACTTAATTCCGGCAAGTTCTCCTTCTCCTCCATTCTTTGATTCTTGATATTTCCTTGCATGAAGACAAATCTTTTCTTACATGATGCCGAACAAGTAATACCCAGTTTTATATGGGAAATAAAACAAAAAAGCTATGCCCGCACGTGGACCTGATTGCGCAATTCGAATTCCGAATTATATTAGGAGCGGGTATCTTGATTTTTGTACTGACTGAAACTCAGACCTTTCAGCTACACGAACCTCAACCATTACTGGCCGCATCTATCCCACCCACAACGCCACGCCATGCAAACCCCAACCAAAACCTCTCGCCCTACATAACCAACGCAGTAAACTTCCCCCTCTTCCGAATACTGGGCCCATAAACATAAAACAGAAACGGAATCGGAATCATCGCCACAGCCACAAACCCCAACACACTACTCGCCCACCCGATCCCCAGATGATGAAACATGGGATTCACGAACAGCGGAAATGCAGCGGCGAAGATGGAGCGGAGGAAGGTGTTAGCGGCGATGGCGGACGCGGAGAAGCGTTGGAAGGTGTCGATCAGGTAGTTTAGGGCTGCTTGGAAGATGGTGAAGAAGCCGAAGCCCATGCAGAAGAGGCCGATGAGCGGGGCTATCCAGAATACGTGGGTGGGGGATGTCCAACCTGGGTGGGTTAGTGATGGATTAAAGGTGGAATTTGGGCAGATGAATGTGTGTTCCGAGGTGAGATATTGAGGAAAGTGAAAGTACTTACCGAAAATGAACAATCCTGATGCAAAAAAGACGGAGCCAATCATCATGGGCGGCAGTCGAGCTTCGGGTACCGCTTTGTTGCTATTCTTCTCAAACTTGCGGAGGTAGAATTTGTTGTTACTAAGTTTTGTAAGCATATATGAGAATTGGACAACCTCTCTTTCTCAACTCACTATATGTTCGCCATTCCACCTGTGATAACTCCTAACAAAAGCGCCAAGAATGGAAGCTCAGAAGTCACGGGACCCCATCTTCGCTCCTCTGCGAATTGGATTGGGATAGCTGCTAAACATCTAGAATTCGTCAGCTCTACTTAACTTTAAACTAAAAAGTAGACTTACAGATACAAGATTCCATAAACGAACGAAGCGTACAATGCCACCAAGAAGCAGATTGGCGTCGCCAGCAAGCGAAAAGGAGTCTTCAAGAACTTATTCGCAAGTTCTTTGATACTAACATCCCATTCTTCGTGTCTAGCATGAAGAGCCCAGTTGCCCGTCTCATGTCGAAGGCGGCGTGCTTTAGCCACCAGAAGAACGGGTGGATAGCTTTCATCCAGGATAAGGACGTCGAGGAGGAGGAAGAACATCATCATAATGCCTGTGATGTATTCTGTCCACCTCCATCTCAAGTAACTGGACACGATCGCGCCTCCTGCAATCGGTCTATCGCCTCGTTAGCACCCCTTCTTACTCCGGAATTTATTGAGTTGAAGAGGAGAGAAAGGTCAATGCCTAGAACTCACCCCAAAGTAGGCCCCCCAACAACCGCAAAAGCATACCCCACAATCGCCGTCCCCCTCTGTCCCGGACTCCAAATATCCCCCAACACACCCCCTGTATTAGTAACCGGCGCACTCCCAAACAACCCCGCAAAGAACCTCGTCAATAAAATAGTCTGGATATCCTTTGCAGTTGCCGTCCCAAAGGAAAAACACCCCGCAATAAAGTACGGTGCTAACACAGCAGGTTTCCTGCCATAGACTTCCGATAATGGAGCCCAGAGCAAGGGACCGAGTCCGAAGCCGAGAAGGAGGAAGGAGAGGCCAAGGAGAGAGACTTCGGTGGAGACGTGGTATTGGGTGGAGATTTGATTGATTGCGGGCGCGTAGACGGAGGATGCCCATGTGCTGCCCATGGTGGTGAGGCCGTAGAGGAGGGTGGTGATGAGCTTTTTGCGGAAGGGCCAATTGATGGGGCGGTAGGGATCATCGGGGCCGTCGAAGTCAACGATGTTGTCTTCAGTCGTTTTAATGTGTGAGAGAGGGTGAGTGAATCGTCCTCGAGTTGATCCTCGACCGGTTATGGATTGGGTTCTGGTTATGCGGGCCCGGGTACTGGTTTGGGTTGTTGTGTGGAGGTTTTGGCGGGGTGCCTCATCGATGGCGGTGTCTTGCTTTTCAAGGTCGAGGGCATTGTTTTCTGGGTGTGAGGATGTTGGAGATGTGTCTGAGATTGAAGGTTCTCGAGAAGCCATTTTGAAGCTTCTTGTGACAGGAACTGTTCCGAGAAGATTTGCCAAAAGATGTTTATATTTTGACTTCGAGTAGAGAATAAGTTGAATCTTCCAAGAACATTCACAAATATCGCGAAAGAAGGTAGCTTGCAATCTCTGCCGAGACTTGTGCGCTTCGGAATATGAAAATGGCAGCGGAAGTATCCGCTATGGGCCAAAATATATAGCTCAACAAGGTCGTCACTTGCCACGACCGGAAGCAACCGTGAACAATAGAGGAATGAAAGGAAAATAAAACACGGGCCGAGACAAGATAAGAATTGTCTAAAAAGCTTGACCTTAACTATGATAGGATTTGACCGTTTGACGACAAACGAGGAACGGTAGACCGGCACAATCGAGATGGATCCACTTTTGTCCATGCTGGGGCAAGCGGAAGCATAGAGCCGTCATTTGACGCAATGGATTATCGGCCGACCTCGGACTACATACAGAATATGCATGTGCTTTGGAGAAATCTGGGGAAATCGTGGGTTGAGTCTAGACGTTGATGCTAAGTATGTGGAAGCAGTTTTGTACAATTCAAAGCCTCGGAATGAGAGAAGACTGTGCTGACATGCGAAGTGGTATAAGTGTAGCCGGGTAAGCGTATAGCCGAGCCTGTCGAGGGGCGTCATTCAAGACATTCCCATCGTTGGTGAATCATAAAATCATTATTAAATGCTTGATGCTGTATTCAAGATTTTATGCCAATGCTTTCGCCAATCTCTGGAAGTCTGGAGTTCCAAGTCCGATTACAGCATCCCAACCCTCAGTTGAGTTCCACGAAGCATCGCATCCATAACTCGAACCTTCTGTAATGTCATTCCATACGTCCTTCAGACTCTCTGAGTACAGCCTAGGATTCAACCATCCGAGAACTGGCTTCCCATTCCTCAGCCGCATGTCATTTATCAGCGCGATCATGGACGCAAATACCGGTGTGCCTGCACTTGTCCCAGAATGATGCCCAGACGAGATATTGTTGTTCTCGGTCTCAAACCGAGAGCCGAAGACTGCAACGTCTGGGATCCCTCGTCCTGATGCATTATAAAGACCTTCGTACTGCCCGTTCAAAGTCGCGATATAAGATGCAGTGGCGTTGCGTCGATAGTCTGGAACGGCAAAGTAATTTGAAAACCCTCCAGATGAAAAGCTTTCTCCTTGCTCTAGTATAACGTGTGTTGCTCCTACAGCCGTCACCCATGGACAGCTTGCTGGAAATGTAGGTAGGAACGTGGTCCGATTGAGGCCATCATTACTAACACACGGGACGTCGTCTTGACATGCAACTCCACCGTCTCCAGAGGCATCGATAATTGACACTCCACGAAGAGCAAGTCGTCCGAACAGGTCGCAAACATGAATAGCGTAGTCGCGTGGCACTGTCTGCTCGGTGTCGGTATAAGAAATTGAGATCACTTGAGGGATAGCTCCATCTGGTTTCGCCAGCATATATTGAAGCCATTCGAGGTATGGCTCTGAACTGCTCTGGTTGAGAGGCAATTGTTTTCCATCTTCCCCAATCGTTGGAGCACGTCCACCTGTTGAATAGTAGACGACCGGAAGAGATCCTGTGAACGGCATGATATATTCCATGTCTAGCGTGGCTTCGACACCAGGGGAAGACTCATTGTTGGTGCCGTTGTTGATTAATTCGATAGTGAATGAGCCAGGATTGGCACGAATGTCTTCTGAGTTACCGTACTTTCGAACAAAAGAGGAGACATCTGTGTGATTGATCCATTGTTCGAGGAAACCAGCAACACCAAGGCTGCCACCACTTGCTGTTACGTTGACAGGGGGGATGTAAGTCATATTGTATAAAGCAGCGATACACGTGGGCGTGATAGTGTTACATGCAGCTAGCAGTTCGGGAAAGACATCACGCCTGCTGATGATATCGTCGTGCCGTGAAATTGGCCTTCTTGACCCAGCCACAATGCTATGTCGAAGCGTAGGGAAGTATGTGACGGGATGAACGAATGCAACGTATTGACTAATCTTTTCTGGCAGGCTGTAATATAGACTTCGAGTAATGGCGGCACCAGTTTCAGTATTCTGAAATACGCCAAATTCTGACTGGAGAATCCCATTTGCTGTTCCAACTGTGCATGCGAACGCGATCGTGCTTGTATGGTTGATAAAGGTAATGTCGCTGACGCCGGTGAATGAAAATAACCATGAGGCGACAAGATCAATAGTCTCATCTTGCGGGGCCAAGAAAGCCGTCAATTGTTCTTGGCTGAGATGGTTCCCATAATCCAGACTCCCAGGACTGCTGATTGAAGTGAGTTTCGCAGCAAGATCCCGGTCTGCTTCGTTCTTGACAACGACGTGTAGGTTCAGGATATCGTCCGGTTTCGCGGGACCTCGATATATCCATTCGTTTGTAGTCTGCTTGACGGAGTCCACAGACTCGTAAGGTCCCCAACCATTTTCGGAGATTGTACATGTACCTGAAGGTCTTATGACGTGAGATGTTGCTGGACTCAGAAACAATGCGATTGAAAGACTGTACAACAACATGATGAACGATACGGAGGAGCACAAGGAGAGGAGCCGCCGCAGAAAAAGGACAATTCTTCAGGTAGGTAATAGTACCACTCCCACCACATGTTTCGTGATGTAGCCTCACGAACCTAGATTGTTAGACCGACACTAAGACGACCACTTCATCTCACAGCCTCGAATACGAAGAATCTAAGAAAGATTTGCCAAAGTCACTACCTTGTACCCACAACTACGTGCGGACACGAGATGAAAGACTAGAGCAACATCGAGCCAAGGCTTGGATCCAAACTCTATTAAAAGGCGTTGCTGATGTCTTTCTCCATGGCGCCTAATTTGCTTCGACGAGTCAAAGTGGGTATATGGATATTCTGGCTCAGCTAGAACCTCAGGTAAGCTTCGTGGGGTACATGCTTTGATGCGTTTGTTGAGAGAGTTTGAACATTGCGCGGTAGAGGTCACTTGAGAAGGGTAGTGGACTGAAATGGGTAGCATTGGAATCTCATGCAGGGACTGACAGAGAGACTGGGTAGCAGTACTTCGTGAGGGCGCTGCATAAAATTTGGATTTCTGTGTCGCAAGGTTTTGATGGAAGAAGGAAGTGGAGGAAAATTCAATGGGCCTTTGCGACCCGCAGCGGAACTTGACGTTTGTTCCTGGCCGGCAGTGGAGACCCCTGTCTCCCTAGATCTGTCTTTATTGGTGCGCTTATCCTCGGAGCAACCACAAGATTCAGCTTCCATCACTTCTCGGTACTTGTTTCCTCCTTTTCTGTCTCCTCTCGCATCTTGGGCCCTCGATCGGCAGCAAACATGACATGGAAGAGTAATTATACGAGCTTCCTGAACCTTATTCCGTTTCCATTCAAGCATCGGTGGACCCTATTCGCCAAGAATGGAAGCTTCAAACTCGGAAATGAGCCTCATGCGGATTAACCTTAAACTCCCCGAACGCCTGTCTCGGCTAAAGTGCTGATCATCTCGTATTCTTTGCATATTCTGGTCGTTGTGGAGACATGATATTCTCCTTGTTCCTTGCAAACTCACTTTTGGTACAGTTATGACGAGAAGTCTTGGCATTTTGTTTTCACGAGCGTGAGATGAAGGCCCGGACGAAAGAGATATATTTGTGATTCTTTGCTCATTGCTCAAATCGACCATCGTTTCTCAGCGCTATGTTGTCTTCTACTGCATCTCTTTATGCTTTCTTAAGCTTGTCTTCTGCTTTGACCATCACCACACGTGGAAATGCTGGGTATTATTACATGCCCGTCGAGTTCGACTATGACCCAGATAGCAGAGTGACAGCAGAACTCACATTCGGCTCAGCCGACAAGGAACCAATACAAGTTGTGATGGATACAGGCAGTTCGGATGCCTGGGTATGTTTTCAATGTTCTTCTCCGCTCGTCTCTTCTAACCAATATTCTAGATCTGGTCTCCGAATGGAACAATCCACTGGGGTTCTAATTACCTTGGGGCTGTAGGACCTTGCAATGCTTCCGTTCCAACCCCATACAACCCATCTCTATCTTCAACGGCCATCGTATATGATCACAATTCAACATATGCCTATGCTGGCAATGCCAAAATCGTATCAGGAGCCCAGTACGTCAATGACACCTTAACAGCCACCAACGGATCCCCCATCCCCAATGTCCAAATCGCAATGGAGAACTATGGCACGCTCCGCCAACTCGACGACGGCTCTTGCAAGATTCCTGAATTCGACCGAGGCATCATCGGTCTCGCACCGTACACAAACACCACCTCTGGCCCCGCATTCCGCCAGAATCTCTTCGACGCTGGCTTAATTGCCACCAGAACCATGACGATGTGGTTCGATCATACCACCACGTCCCTCTCCAAGCTGGTCGGCGGAGTGATCTTTGGTGGCATCGACACCTCGAAATACACCGGCGAATTGATCCAAGTTCCCAACGTCATCGCAGACTACCAAATCGGTATCTACATCCCAAAACCCAACGTAACAATCAACGGCCAAACCTTCGTCCCGGATCAAAACACCACCTGTCTTCTCGATTCGGGAGCTCACGCTGATTACATCCCCTTCGACTACCTCTCCAACATGACCTCTCAATTCCTCGCTGCTTCCAACGGGACTTTGATCCAGTATGCGGGCGTGATCGGTTTCAATGGATCTTGTGAAAATATCCCTTCAGATTTGAATATCACGTATACATTCCCGGGGGTGGAAGAAGGGAAGAGCGTCAGTATCGATGTCCCGATCAAGAATTATGCGAGGGGGCTGCAGACTCCACCGGATGCGGACATGGGTGATATTTGTCTGTTTAATTTGGAGAGTGGGGGTTGCCAGTTTGGAGCGCCGTTTCTTTCGGGGGCGTTTATGGGGTTGGACGATGAGGGTGCTGAGATTTGGCTGGCGCAGGGAGCGGTTAGTGCGGAGGGACAGGGAGTGAGTGGTAGCTTGAAGGTGTTTGAGGCTGGCGAAGGGTTTGGCTCGCTCTGAGGGAGACGGGTCTGGGAGATGGTTCTGGTTCCACTGATCACAATTGAGTTTCTTTTGCTGGGTCGCATGGGATGGAGTTTTGGGTTAAAATAAACATATAATTATCATAATAGCAATTCAATTAAAAAGTAGACATTGTCATCATGGACTCCCATTGCCAGCTTACAATTTGGTATTCCTCATCCTTCCTTTACCACTCACTAATTCAACAGACTGGTGAATCATAGCTGTGCCATCCTCGGTCGGTCCTCATATTCCTCCCACTATGCACATCCCGTCAGCAAACCATCATCACAAAAGAAGAAAGAGCAAAACTCACAGCCTCATCAAAACCTACACTCCTAGCCCACGTCGCCCCAGGCGCCTCCACACTATCAACAACCATATTCCCAATCTTCTCCCACATAAACCCCTTAACCTTACACCACCCCTCGCCCTCAAACCCCTCACTAACAACCTCTCCATTCCTCACCGCCCGCCCAAGCTTCACCGCATGCCCATCATCGCCAAACTCAAACAACCGCTCAAAGATCCCCGGCCACTCCGTATCCTTCGCCGTCCCGTGCCCATTCGTGACCGCCGTCTCAGCCGGCAATTTGGCTGGGACGTACGTCGAGATCTCTTCCTGCAAAAGAGCTGGAGAGCGGCGCGAGGCATACATAGCTAGATCGAGCCAGACCTTGAAGTTTAACATCCTGCACTTATTTTCCTCGCTCAAAAACGGCAAGGCGAAGAATGTTTGGAAGAAAATGGAAGAGTTGACGCAATGCATGTAGTAGAAATCAAACTTGACCTGTTTCGGGGGCTTCTGAGCAGCAGCCGTGAAGTAGATTGCCGAATTGGTCATCTCGACCGTTTGTTGCTTGAGCGTGGACGGAGAGGCGACCCATTGCGAGGCGTAGGAGATCATTTCTGAGGGCGCGCGGACGAGGATCCCGTCGCGGATTTTGTTGCCGTCGTTCCATTCGGCGGCGGTGGAGAGTTTCTTGTCGGTGCGGATAGCAGTTAGGAGGCCGGGGATGGTGGCGCTGGTGGGTTTCGGTGGGTTGGATTGGATGGCTTTTTCGACGGCGAGCAGGTATTTGGAGGTCCAGAGGTCGTGGACGCAGGCTTGGGCGAGGGCTTCGCAGATTATGGCTGGTTGTTTGAATTCGATGCCGAAGCCGAGGTGGATGATGGGATGGAGGAAACCTGGGGATTGTGAGTGAGTGAGCGGACTAAGTGAAAGAGAAGATACGCACCAGCGTACATTCGTCCGAGGATGTCGTCTGCTCGTTCGTCGCCGGCGAATAGGAACTCTTTTAGAGTGTTCTCCCAACCTTTCTTCTCCATTTCTGTTTGGAAGAAAATGAGGAAGTCATGATAGTATTTCTCCTTTCCGAGATACTTTTTGAAATGATCGGGATTGCTCATGTCTTCCACAACTCGTTCTTTGACGGCAGTAGCTGGGCGTTGATAGTTTGTATTGTCTTTGAATGCTCTCTCGATTTGGGACTTTGAAGCCCCGAGGCCATAGAGAGTCAACAAGTGATGGACAATGTGATTATGGAAGCCTTCCTGATTGAAGAATATGTGATTTTGCTGGTCTTGTGTTAGCTGGGAGATAGCTGGGAGAAAGTCATAGTAGAAATCGTACCTCATGATTCTCTTGAAGGAGTTCTGAAGTTTTAGCTGCTGTTTCTGAAGTTTGAAGCTTGAGGTTGATAACACCGGCGGTCTCAGGGGTCAAATGTATCTTAGTCGGAGTAGCCATCTTCTCTTTCAGTTGAGTTGAAGTTCTTCGCCACTCGGAGAACGATGAAGATGTTGCTTGAGAGTATAGTCTTGATTGAAATTTTGGTAGGTGTCTTGTTGCACCTGAGGAACAAAGAGATCTGATGAGAGACATATAGGATTATTCGAAGCCTGCATAGAGGCTATATACTTGCAGACACAACAGCAGTACAACGGCGAATCACGTGGATATAAAGGATGACGTAAAGAATACCCCTCTTTGTATTACCAATCGGACATTCCAGACATTGTGTTTGGTTGCTTGTATTCATGAAGCCAGATGTAGATGTTTTCTGCGAGTGGCTCTGAGCGGTCGTGTTTAACAACTATGCGTCTCGGCCTTCGGGTCTGCATGCTGAAGCCGATAGTGCAAGTCAGCAATTTGGCTAGACTTCCCCTATTTCTTGGGGAATGCGGGGAACAAGCGAAGATCTCCTGAGACAGTATCAAAGCTGTAAGGCTAGGCTTATCAATCATTTTCATCTGATTACGGCTGCTTCAGGCAGCAAAAGATCCAGGCTTTGAGAGTGACTAAGCTCCTCTGGTCATACGGTGAAATGTCTTTAGGGCCAGGTTGCAGCTTTCGGGTTCTAAAGACTGTAGGATATGGACAACAGATGTTTTCCCAAGATTTGAGTTGCTAGAAGGTCGACTTGAAAGGGTTCAGTCTATATCGAAGTGATGATAAAGTTGATGTGGCTGGAGAATAGCACTTTGCCTAATGTGGACTACGGTAATTGAAATGTGGCGTGCTCTCACAAGCTCGAATGACGAAACGTGCCCGGAGCTTCTGCAGCGGATCAGAAAGTTGGAAGTAGTAAGCTATGTCAACAACTCTCCCACCTATTCCAGCTTCTGCTGTCGCATGCATGTTGGATAAGACCTTTTGTGCGTGCGCAAGAGTTCCACCATAATACAGCAACATGGCAATCCAAGACAAAGTTACCCTTTTGAGTTCCGTAGCTCTCCGAATCGCTACTTTTGTCTTCCTGAGATGGATTCCAGGCCATGTACGTGCAAATATATTGGAAAGAGCGCCTTCATCGGACATGTACTGACATACTGAGCAGCACTTACCTCCGATTATCTATGCCCTCTTTGCCATCTATGTTCCGTCTTTCATCTCGACTTTCTTGACGCAACCTCAATATGAGGTCGTGGCAGACGAAGTGGACATCACAGTCACAGAGGTAGAAGTCGAGGATCAGCCTCCCACGAATCCTTCTACTGCAGCTCATTCACACAATCTGCGGAGTGCTGATAAACCGACACACACTGAGGAGGAGATTAATGTTGAAGAGAAGATTGTTCTGGAAGAGAAGTCAGCAAAGCCGTGGCAGACGCTGTTGACAGGTCTTCCAAGTCCAACATCCGTTCTGCTCTCTTTGGCTACATTGGGTATAAACGCTGCCTTGGTACTCGCTGCCACGGACTTGGTCTACAGAGGGAAAGTCTACTATCCTAGTAATGATCTTTCCTTTGCGCGACTCGGTTATGTTTCTCCAATGGAAGCCAGCTTGTTGATTAGAGAACCCGACCCCTTTCAACTACCCATCTTTGTATCTTATCGATTGGCAGATACGGCTCAGGCCTTTGAAGATCCTGCCTGGCAATCTGCAGGTGTGATCAGACTTCTGGACAACGATACAGATTACACTGGAGTGGTCACCTTTCCACTGCCAAATCATGCAGACAGGTCATATCAATGGACTACCTCGAATAATCATACTGGATTTTTCAAGGTTCCTCCGAAGCCTGGACAGGTGTCCAACCACGGAGACTTCACATTCTTGACGTCTTCTTGCATTATTCCTAGATTTCCATACAACCCACTGGATCATGCACTAGCTATTCCCGGCTTCAGATACATGGCTGATGTTGTTAAATCTATTCCTGGAGGAGCACAATTTATGCTATTTCTGGGCGATTTTATCTACATCGATGTACCAAAGCGATTCGGTGTGACTGCTGAGGACTACAGACGAGAGTACCGTCAAGTCTACGCTTCTCCAGATTGGCCATCCGTTGGACAGAATTTGAGTTGGATTCATGTGTTGGACGATCACGAAATTGCCAATGACTGGGATAGTAACACGACCGGAGTCTACCGAGCAGCTACAGATCCTTTCCACCATTATCACACATCAGTGAACCCCCCTCTGGCACGAAAAGCAGGTACTTACAATGCCGCACGAAATGGAGCAACCTATTTCGAGTTCACTCAAGGGCCTGCATCGTTCTTCATGATGGACACGCGAACCTACCGAGACTCTTCAAGCCAACTACCCGCCAATAGCTCTAAAAAGTCTATGCTAGGCTCTAAGCAATTGGCAGACTTGCTTGCTTTCCTGGAGAAACCAGAACCTAGGGGGGTGAAATGGAAGATTGTGGCATCTAGCATTCCATTCACGAAGAATTGGAGAGTCAACAGTCTCGATACTTGGGCTGGATATCTCCATGAGCGTCAGACAATCTTAGAAGCAATGTGGGACGTCGGGCTTCGAGGTGGTGTCGGTGTGGTTTTCCTTTCAGGAGACCGTCACGAATTTGCAGCTACCGCTTTTCCTCCTCCTATCGACGGAAAGTGGCCAATCAGTGCAACTGTCAATGAGTTTTCGACAAGTCCATTAAGTCAATTCTATCTCCCAACGCCTACTTACCATCAGAATGATGAGCAAGATATCTTGGTCAAGTAGGTTGCATTCTCACACGATGACTAGATGATACTAATTGTGCACGAAGATACATTCCGAACGGCAACTCGAAGCTCGGTGCGATCACTATCGAAAACACTTCGAGTGATCAAAGCATTCTCAAATTCAGATTGTATGTTGATGGCGTAGAGGCCTGGTCTTCGGTTCTTCTATCACCTCCCACCATCACAGGCAACCGATGGGGCAAAGATGCTCTTTGGGGATAAAGATAAATGTAGAAGTATGTAAGGGTAAATAGATACAGGCGTTCGACTTCTGGATACAATATCCATACTGCTGGGGTTATGGTTATGATAAGGACAATGCACCTAAACTTGGAATTTTCAACGTTGACAAAGCAAGGCTTCGAGGAACTTCTGTTACCAGATTACCACCCTGTTTCTCAAGAGAGAAATGCAAATGAACATCTAGTTGCTTGTACTTTGAATTGCGAGCTCGCTATCACTTGTATTTTGCTCCTAGTATGGCATATTGTTTAGTTCTGGCCAGGTTCGAATGCCGCAGATGCTCAAGACTTTCGAAGTTTCCAAACAGCAATTCTCTGTATAGCTAACGGTTCGTCAATGACTATTGTTTGAATGAAATTTCAGTTTGTGCAGTGGCATCCAAATCATGCTGACCTCGTTTGCACTTAAATACAATTACACCAACCACACAGACTTATTGCCAAGTATAGTATCTCAAGTGTCATATCCTTAATCTAAACCTGGCAATACTATTTTACTATCATGAAACCTATTACAGAAAGATCCTGGTGGCTTCTAGTCTTTGTTTTCAATAATTTTATATACCTCCAAATTTGGCACATCAACCATTGAACAAATTGGGCTAACTTGAATGTTCCCACAGCAGTGAAGGTTGGATGATGAAACCACACAACATGGTTTTTGGTATGAAATGACCTCAGTACCGACTGCTCGGTTCCAGGCAATGTCTGTGCTCTGCACCAAAGTGTCAAGATACTGAACATGCAACAATGTTAGCAGAGTATTACCAAATGACTTGCGCTTCTTTCGCAAATCGATTTGTATTCAAGCTCATTATTGACGTGCTAGATAGCCCACACGTCTAACATTCATTTCAGCACAATAAAGACTGTGTTCAGATTGATTGGAGTGTGTAGATATACATTTGTGACTTAGCCCCTGGTCCCAGCACATTGACAGTGTTTCCTACCCACGCACCGAATTTCTTCTAACCCAATTCCTAAAGATACTTATCTTGAAGCAGAATCCGACTTTCCCCTCTCGTAGGGAAGTCGGAGCGGGATCACATATTCTCTAAGAGATCATCGACGACATTTGTTGCCGTCGCCCTCCCGACACTAGCCCCGCTTTGGAAGTTTTCTAGGGCGCAACCACCGCCAATTTCCACACAAACCCTTTCAAGGACTTTAGAACAACTTCGGAACATTCATCGTCAGTCGGACAGTCCTGATTCTGTACCAAAACATCTGATTGCGCGGTCCTTCCTTGTTAGTCTCGCTTAGCGAGCCTCCTCCTCCACCATACCTTTCACCCACTTCACCCAATCTCTCGATCAGCAAGACAAACTTTTCCGCACGTGTCGAAAGTGCAACAAGACCCTTTCGAAGCTTCCTCTCCGTGGTATTCACGTCTTCTGCACATCGCGCAATCAAGAGATCTACCTGCGATCCCGGCGCAAGCACTTGCGCCTGCTCCCCACAGCAAGTAAACGTCAACAGTGAGCCCCTTCACAGCCCGCGATAATCTCGAGATATTCAGCGATACTAACGTCATGGTGTCTACAGCCTCGTTCTTCAAAGTCGAAGCGGAAGACTGTCGCTCATAGAGCCCAATATTGAGAAGTGATAGATCTACCTCTTCACGCTGCCACAACAAGTATACACCCCCCAAAACCATACAACGGAAGGAACGAACTCTGATAGTACTAGTATCGTCCAATTCTCCAGTTTCCGCGCTCCAGAATCGAACCATTTCTCCGGTCTTCTTTTCACACAAGCCAATTAGTTACGTGGTTACTTCTGGTTATTCCACTTCACAGTAGAGGTAATTCTTTGAGACCGAATGAAAACGACAAGATTCTAACAGGGACAGTAACATTTGAGCCGTCCGATAAATTGAATACCAACGTTTGACCCTATTTGAAAGCACGAACGTCCCCGAAACCGGCTATCACGTTTCCCTAAGGTCACCTCTACCTCCAAAGTCTTGCACCGTCATACTTGGTATCAGCGAATAATACTTCGTCATTAAATCAGTCAATATGGGCTTCAAGTTTCCTCGTCGTACCAGCTCCGAGGCTCCTATCGGTGGTCGCCCGAGTACACCCTCGTATCTTAAACCCGGAAGCATAACCCTTTCGGCCTCCCCACTCAAGTCTGGCTCAGTCAGCGAGGAAGCTCCCAGAAAGAGTCGTTATGAACAGCTCTTCAAGGATCTCGAAGAATGTCAAGAACGTGCAAAGGCTTCCTCATCCGGACTGTCATCAAGCTCTGCTGAAAATCTAGGCAAGCTTAAGAAGAGTACAACGTTGTCTGCCGCAGCTCCTGCCTTCGTCCCTAGCGGTATGCCTACCTTGGCCGCAAAGCACAAGATTGGTGGACTTAAGAATGCAGCTAGATCTAAGCTTGCTACTGGATCTAAGATTCTGACTGGACCCAAGCTCGCTACTGAACCTAAGATCTTGACTGGACCCAAGCTTCCAACTTGGCCTAAGCTTCTTACTGAGCCTAATATCCCAACTGGACCTCGCGACCCCAACCGTCCCAGAAACCCGTTCGCCGTTCTTGACGCTGTTCCGACTGCTCTTAGTCGTCCCCCTCATCCCCACGTCCAGGTCTTGATGCAGAGATGGTTCGGTGACGATAATCATAATCGCGTCCAAGACGGCAATGCTGTTGGCTCTCAATTAGAAGGTCACTCAGGAGATGGCATTGGTTATGGTCATCCTGGTGCTTCTGCTCCTCAAGTCCAGTATTCTGTGCCCCCCTATACTCACACGGATCGAGTAGTCTCTTCAGGCTTGACAATCATGTACTCCCATCCCGTGAGCCAAGCAGTTGACCCCCGCCAATCATCTACCCAGGCGCCGGCAAATCCCAGCCTTCCTCCAAAGGTTGTGTCCAACCGTATCAAGTCAACAGAATTCTCAACGGTTCGCAGAGATAAAACCATGAAGGATCTTATCATTTACGCTGCTGGTGTAGTTCGTAACGCCATCCTAAACTCCAAGGTAACCTATTCCGGTGGCCGTGTTTTTGAGAATATTGTCAGAATTTACGATCACAATCCATCCACCTACAACCTCATCAATGAACTCTACGTTCTCAGTGAGGAAGGTCAGATGGAGTTCTTGAGCAAGAATCATGTTGAGATTCGAGTCGACATTCCGGCCGACTACGAGAACCCTGCCAAGTCCGTTGACGTCGATGAACAAAACGGCTACATTGATCATGACTACGGCTATACCCCCCCTGCTGAACGTACGGTCATCGACACGATCTACTCACTCGACCCAGCCCTCTTCGCCTACACTAAGAACTTGACAATTACCCTCGTCTTCCCGCGTAACCCTGCTAACACCCCTCTGAACACACCCATCTACCTCGTTCCCGCCGACGGTGCCCCAGTCCACGGTGCCACCTGGCGCTTGCTTGAGAAGTTGGTCCTGTGCGTCGATGACTTCACCTCCCTTAAGAACCTGACCATCCTCCTGCACGTACCCTCCAACACTCGCATGCCCCTGACCCTGCCTCAACTCTACCACGTCTTGCCCTTCTACGACCTCGAGTTCAAGAACTGGGATCTCAAGTACCAACCCGATAACCTGACTATGAACCTCACGGTCGAGGGATGGAGCATGGATCAACTTGATCGGGAGCGTGACCGCGTTGTTAGGGATAGGAACAAGGCGGCTGCGGAGGATCATGTACTTCTCCGGGAGGAGCAACGAAAGTATGAGGAGGCAGTACGAGAGTTCGAGGAGCAACAGCGCAAGCGCATTGAGAAGCAGAAGGAGGCGAAGCGAAAGCGTGCAGAGCAACAACGTAAGGTCAATGAGGCTGTTTTCGTTCAGGCCGGTAGCTTGCTTCCTCCCATCGACCTCAAGAAATTGAAGAAGGGCCAAAGAGCTACGGAGCATGGTAGTGTTGCTATGAAGAAGGCTGCTGCTCATGGCGCTGCTAAGGCGAAGAAGGAGAAGGGTGGTAAGTGAAATTGCAGAAGAGTAGCTAGTCAAGTACCTGATCGGCGTACCTCATGAGCGAGATAGTCTTCCATAGATTCATGGAGCAAACAATGCGATGATTTTGAGTGGGTTTCCCACGATTTGCAAATCTTTGTCTCAATGCGGGTGCAAAGGGAGTCTCAATAATGGATAGTGAAAGGAAAACAAATGCTTGCTTCATATTCAAAATGCTAACAAACCAACGCCGAAGATGCTAGGGTATAACTGTCCATGCATCCAACCTTCCCATGCTACCTTAAGTGCCTAATCCCGCTATACCAAATCCCGAATGCAAATAAGAAAGAAAAAGACTAGACAGCCCCAATCCAGCAACGCTTCCAAGGATCATAACCAGCTGTTCTCCCTTGCTCCACCTTCGTGAAGCATTCTAGTAATCGCCAATCGTAGACTTCCACCCACTCCTTCCTGCCTTTTCGCTTCAAGCTTAGCTTGCCGATACTCTTTATGAAGTGGGCTGTGTGCTCGGCTCGATTCGACTCGACGAGTGCTATCTTTCGATATCGTCGGCCGGTTAGAGGGCAATGTCGAGGTAAAGAGGGATGCGAGAGAGCAGGTAGAGAGGTAATGATCCGAGCACCATGTCGAGGAAGCATGTCATCCATTAACCAGGGCGTGCTTGCCACACAAGGAGAAACTAGGAATAGGCATCCAGCAAGCTTGCAAGTGTCGTCCGCGAGGCGACAGATCCCATGGCCTGAGATCCGAAGAGCTGGCCCCGTCTCTGGTGGGCTGCTGTTCGGAGGGGATTTTTGTGGGGAGGCTCGAGGTAAGTTTGCTGAGATTGTGCCGAGGACAGGTCGCCTTGACGGACTGGGCATGACCTCGAAAGCAGCTGAGCGCTTCGGGGACTTAGGGGTTGTGCTGCGACGTGGACTTTGCTCGATAATAGATCGAGGGCTATGAGAATATGTTGATGATGCTAGAACGACACCCAGAGGAGCCGTATTGATTTGGATTGTGGGTGTCTGAGCCATGTTTTTCAGAGGAGATGACATTGGTGGGGTTGGTAGAGGAGCTGGGTCTGATGACACAATTCCTCTGATGACGCCTGTACCTAGCTGCCGCACAGCAGACGGAGCAGAGCTAGGAATCTGTATATTGATCGACATGCACCGAGGGAGTTGGGTCAGGCCTGCTACCATGCTGAGTGCGTCTGGGAACTTGACAGGGGCATAGCTCTTTAAAATAAGGCGTGTGAGCCACTTTGCTTCCTTAGCTTGAAGTCGCCGATAGAGTTTGCCAAGAGCCTCTGGTTCGTCGGACGTCTCCCACGTCTTTGCCAGATCCCGAACCTCTGCTGAAGAGCTTGGGTGGAATGCAGCGATCTGAAGTAATGCTTGGTCGATGTCTTCCACCATCACCGATTTGGCTTCTGAACTTGTACCATATTTCATCTTCTGCATGACTCGTTGTACACAACCAGCAAGGTCCACGATTTCAGAGTCGTGCCATTGTTGCAGATCGATGTATTGCTGCTTCGAAAGCTTTAGTGCTCTTGCGATGGTCGGCTGAAGGTTTTCTGAGGTGATCCCATATACCCTGTCATGCTGCTGATCTGGTCGCAGCATAGCCATGACAGCATCTGCGTTGGTATCCCAGGCATCGAACTTGGCTCGATGGCCTTTGAACCACTTCGTGACTTCCAAGTTCACTCGAGCATTCAAGTCCTTGGTAAGAAGAGGTACCTGGCCGCGGAACAGACGCTCGAGCGTCTCGAGGATATCGCACACGAATACAAAGGGAAAGGGCATGATTACTGCGAATCATGGCCGGTTGGACGACATGGGATAATGATAGATTATGAAAGACGAAGGTAAAATGTGGGGTAATGATATTTGCCAGGCGCAACGTTGTTCGAGATACGTCGAGAAGAGGGAAGTAGAGAGACTGTACAGAGTCCCGAATCTTATGGCGCCTGGAGCCGTGATAAAAGCGGAAGATATCGTGGTAAAATAGTCGATGCAATGGTGAGCACCGTATGGTGCGTCCACGATAAGGATACGGCCTTATTAATCGTAGAAAGCTACTAGATGCTGAATCCAAAGGTATACGATAATGCGCAAGCAATGCAATAGGAAGTGCAAGGTTGAAATGGATGTCAAAGACTTGTTGTATGTGTTTATATTTACTCGAGGTCGACGTGTTGTTGTCGCAAAATCCTTGACGCCTAGGAACGCCAACTCATGTGACCATACTAAGCTCTTTTTGTCTAGGTACGAAATGAAGAACAAGGATGGGGCGTCATCTCGCTCCACTGACCCTCGACCTTCCAAGTCTCCTGAATTTGTACACATCTCCATCTTCCCTCCACATTACGCCTGAATCCCTCATTTCTTCCTCTCCCTTAGCTTTCATGAATATAATGACTACATGACTATCACTTACGGCTTGACTTCTTGGACTTTTCTGTTGCTTTTTCTCGGGAGTACAAATTACTGTCTTGTTGACATTAAACAAAGCCTGACTACACGCAAACGTCGACTGATTTGCATGCTCACGCTCGCACAAAGAACATCCAACTTCCCGAATATCGACCACGAGATATCAGAGTTTTCTCAAACAACGATATGTGCTATGGCGAGCCATCAGCGTCGGAGGTCTTCAATTGATCGCGCTTCAATCAATGCGATATTGACATCGGGGGAGCCGGGGCAACCAGCCGCGCCTCCTAGTCCGCATGTTGGAACTTCTCCCAATAGAGCATGCTTTGCAATGTCACCACCACCTCGTCCGATCACGAATCATGCTCGGGCATTGTCCTATAATCCACGAAAACCAAATCGACTTTCGTTGAGCTTTCCCGTTGCTCCCAGCACAAACGCAAGCGAATCTGCGAGACCAACACCTACCTCCTCGAATGTGCCCTCCTTCCCTCCCACACCTGCAGAAATTGTACCAACACCGTCCCCGAATGATCCGAGCGGTTTCCTTGTCGCTCTCGCGAGCCAGGAAAGAAAGGTTCTCGAGCTGAAGGAAGAATTAGAAAGAGCAGAGAATGAGCTCAAGCATCTGAAGAAACAATGGGCCGTCCACGAATCACACAAGAAGAAGGCAGAGATCAGACATGTTGAGCCATTAGTTTCTCTTTCAGCAGTAGCCACGGAAAGTGAGAGTGGAGATGGCACTGCTTCGACACGCCAGAGTGCTGAACTGGATAGGAGGAAGGCACTTCTCAGCAATCTCAACATTCCAAAAGAGTCACGAAGAAAATTCTCAGGAGCACATACCAGGACACTAAGTCTCCTATCACCAGAACGAGCGAACTTCAAAGAGCCTCGTCCTTTCTCGCCTGTACACGAGTCCTCGTTTGAGCACCATGGTCTGAGTAAAAGTACGACCATGCCAGATACTAGCCAAGGCATTACAAGAGTATCTTCCAGTCGTGCCAATCATAGACACTCTTACCAGAGTGGTATGACTCATGGTGCGAAACAGATTGCCGAAGATCTGAAAGCTGGCATGTGGACTTTCTTGGAGGATTTGCGGCAAGCCACGGTTGGAGACGAAGCGGTGAATGGCACAACAACTCGTTCGGCGGTGGACGCGCCCAATGCTACCGGTACACCTCGAAGAAGCAGTAAAGGAAACCTGCTCAATAATGGAAAGCGTGGACAATCACCACGAGGATCATCGCCTCGCACTTGGGACTCGCTGACTGGGAATAACTCACTTCTGGATACTGCTAATTCTCTGTGGTCGGATGCCGACCCTTTGACTCCCGCATCAAAAACACCACTTGTAAGCAAAAAAACTCGATCGATATCTCTGGCCGCTCCAGCCCTTGATGATCTAGATGACGACTGGTCGAATTGGGATTCTCCTACACCAAAGTCGCCACGATGGAGTGCAAGCACGACACTTTCAGAACCGGATCCAGCCACACCCTCAAGTCACAATACAGAAGATCGCAATGTCAAGTATGCCACCCAACTCGTCCTACCACCATTTCACCAATCTGACAACAATAGAATTATGCCCAACGAAACCGATACACCATCAAAACGAGATGATGAGATACAATGGCCAGCCTTGGATAAGCTAAGCCCCGGCGCAATAAAAGGTAATCTACAGCGTACGATGTCGACTATCATGAAAGAATGGGAGAAGAGCATCACACCCCCTCCTGAGCGAAAAGAAGATCCACTTGCCAAAGCTGGAAAGGAGGAACGAACAGACTCAGCGAGTAATCACGATGATCTCGTTTTGATGTCTCGATAATCCGTATTTCAACAAAAGTATATATACCACTTGGTTCAGCATGGATAAAGAGTCTGGGTGCCCGAATTACTAGTGGGCGAGGTGACTTTTTATGATGGATGATGACATGAAGAATGATTGCTTGTAGATTTGTTTTACATATTTGTTGTGTAGAGGTGTATATTCTACAAGACACAGGTCTGCATAATGATAGATTATTTGTACACCTTTCATCCTCATTTGACTTACGCACATGTTCAATGTCTATCACAAGCTGGTGTCTCCGGAGCTTTTGGAATGTTGGTCCTGTACACGAGACATCATCTTCTGCTGATTTCCCTTCTCATCTCCAACATTTGCGCAACATGCTCTTACCAATGTCTGTTTGACCTCTTCCAAGAATCAAATCCCCAACAGTAGAGGAAACCTCGATGTCTGTACCACAACCAGAACATCAGAACCGATAAAGCACCGTTTCACATCTGCAGCTTTCCCTCTCCGAATAATATCACCCCCCTTCCTGGATCGCATCAACATTGACAATGCACGTCTAGACAATATGGAAGTCGACCATAGACTGGGTGGGGTGGCCTCGACTACAATGTGGGCCTGTCAATATTCTTCCCATTCTATGTCTTGTCCGACATTCCTAGCAACTTGATGCTCAAGAAAGCACCTCCACGCTGTTGGCGGTTGTCAGACATTGCAATCACTGATCCCAGACTCCACTTTCCCAAAATCAGAATCATCAACTCCAAAGCCGAACTTCAGCCTCTCTCAAATGGTCTTATTCAAACCCCACTTCGTTGTTTTGCTTGAGGCACTATTCACTTCTCCCGATGTTTATTCACTTTCCAGTTCCTCAACATCTCTGTGTCTGTCTTTGTATTCACTCATTCCTAAGTTTGACGGTGGCCTATATGAACAACCTCTCCAGCCAATGAAGAGGCCAGAAAAGCCACCACGATCGGTATTCTTACTTAGAGCGTTTCGTGGATGTACCGGCAGTTTGACCTAACGTGCTGTCATTTGGCTAGGGCTCTCTGAGACTAGAGGATAGTTTGCTGATGGTGATATGGTGTTTATAGGTGGTAGTTTTGAGTTCTGTTGCCAAGAGATTGGGGTTGAGATCAGATGAAATTGTCGTCTGATATGCTGGGATCGTAAGATGTGCTCCGCTCCTTTTCGTCCGACATTCCGAATTACTTTCAGAGTTGACTCTTTCGTGATGAGAATGATGTTGTCATAGTCGTTATAGTTGAGAATCGATGATTAAGAGATATTCCACCACCAGAGTTCTGCCGGGCCGAGGAGCCAAGGAGGGAGCTGTATTGTCGGGAGTCAGGTTCGACAATGACCCAGTGGAATGTCGGTCAGGTTGACGGAGCTCCAGCTGGTGTGGGCTTGATGCTCGGGAAACCTTGAACAAATGCTGGAGATGTCGGGTGATTGATTAGTGGCAAGTACCGATACCGTTGTTGTGCCTTTCCAGCCTCATGTGCGGAGAATCTGGAAGCCTCAGCGGGCGACCGACAAGTTGGAGTACTGAGTTTCGCGCACTTCGATGAGAAAGACAACGCATCAGTCACCAGTGCCATAAACCATAGTCCTCGGCCACGCTAACCAGTCCTCCCATTCAGACCCTAAATATATACCTAGAGCGTTGAGCAAAGTAGTTCCTGCACTTCCCACAGCCCACACGTTTCGACACCGATGCAGCAGTACAGAAAAGTGAGCAAGGACAATCAAAGCTCTCGGATTCCTCTTATCAACGAGTTCCGTGAACTCGGTTGATACCATCACCGGCCACGACGTGACCATTCTTGGACTTGCACGTCCATCTGGGATGGACGTACCTAGATTAGACCTGTACACCCAACACATCTGATCCATGGCTTTGTCACAGACCTGTACCTGCGTCGTATCGACACCCCAGAGATCCGAAAGTCTTCCTCTTAGCTTTTCGAGTCCAAGAACAACATCATCGGTATCGAAGAGGGGTTCACCAGGTTGCACCAAAGGCCCAATGTCTGATTTGAGGATCAACTCCCACTTCCCACTCAAGACTGTTTGAACTCCACGGAGCAACCGTATACTATGCACCAATCTATCCAGAAATGCATCCAGATCCTGTCCTGGCATCGAGAAAACATCACTGAAAGAATGAAGGCCGAGAATCCCAGAAAACAAGAATGCAGGAATCACATTATCGTCGGTGATCTCCTTGACGGTGTCGTTAAATGATGTCAGTCCTTCGGCTTGCAATCTTGAAGCTTCGTCGCGATACATTTGATGTTTGGAGATGTCGGGATGAGTGAGAGAACAGTGCATCGAGGAACATGCCAGTAACTCATACAAGAGGAAGGGCCATGTGAATGCAAGTTTCAAGATTCGAGGACGCTGGGTACGTGTGGTTGCATCAGTGATGATGAAAGCGTCCTCGTCGTTGGCGACATGATTGAACAGTTCAAGATGGAGAAGATTAACGTAGGGACCAGGTACGAGTAGAGGTTGTGAGGTGTTGGTAGAGGTTGGACTGGAGGAAGATTTGTGCGAGTTGTCGAACGGGATGAAATTACCATGGTCTGGAGTCTTGGTAGAGTAGGAACAACAGAGCTGGGCTGTTTGACAATTAGTGCAGTTGGGGCGGTTTTCGTCACACTGAGACCTGTCAGTTGAAAGACGTGGAACTTGGGAGCGAAAGTCATCGGGACGGTGTTGAATTTAAGGAGAGTCGGCAGTCCTAACCTTGATATGACGGCGTTTGCATTCTGTAGTTCGTTGTCAGCGCCTTGAAAAGTAAATTTCTGGAGGGAAGTATGTGGCTGAGAGCAGCCAAGGACTCGTCAAGATATGAGTAGCCGATGACTTAGAGCTTGCTTACCTCTGCACCCGTTCCTAGACTTCCGGTGGCTTCGACGATGCATCTGGAACGGTGTTGAATGTTTCAGGTCATCGACGTGAGATACAAGCCCCTTCTGTGATCACAAATCGAATGTGATTGCGATACTGTTGAATCCAAGTCGAGGTCGACATGAAACCAATACCTGCGCCTCATTTGCTGTTGGTGTCACCGTCACGTGAGGCTTCCTCTCTCCCTCGAAAGGGTTTTAAGTATCATTAGATACAGCTTCTGCTCCGGAGAGAATTGTCCTACACACAATCCGAAATCTGGTGGATTTGACGTTGTGGTCAAGGAGTATCTCCGACGGGGAAGACTGGTGAATTACGCTAGTCCTAATATAGGCTATACGCGTAAAGAAGGATTTAAGACCAGGAAACTCTCTTCTCCGCTCCGCTCCGCTCCAAATCATCCATTCAACGCGCGAACTATGGAGCTTCTGTATTTTCGTTCTAAGGACGTCCACATCAGCATGAGCTGAGAAACAAACCTGTCTGCTGCTTCACTTGCCTTTCTTCTCATCCCATCTCTCGCAATGCCTACTCCAGCTATGCTTCGTCGTTCTCGAATCGCTTCAAGCCTTAAGGCCATTTATATATTCCTTGTTAGGCTTTTCATCGCTTGCATCTTCCTTTATCTCTGGGATCCTCTTCTGCCTCCTGTATTCGATTTCACGAAGACGTCATCTGCTGGCACCGTTTCGTCCACAGTATGTTCTGCGAACACATTTAAAACTCCAACTGTCCACGGCGCCAAGTTCTTGTCATTGGAAGCCACTCTTGTCAGCAATTATTCTGCTCATATTCCTTTAGGTAAAGTTCCGGTGTTATGCTGTTAGGGCTGAAAGCTGGGAGCTGGCAGCTGTCCCAGGACCCATCGCCTGGGAGAAGATTCCACACTTGCGAGACAGTTTTCAGTCCTCAGAGCTGCCTAATCAGCCATGAAATCTTTCAAGTACTAACTCCCTGACAGGATACTACATGAACAATGGGGCAGTAAATGTGACGGACGTCGCCTTTTGCAATATCACAGTCTCCTACACCCATCCAGGAGAGAATGACATCGTCCACGTTCAGATCTGGATGCCTAGCGATCACTGGAATGGACGAATGCAAGGTATTGGTGGTGGAGGATATTCTGCTGGACTTTTCGAATTGTCATTCGTCGGAATGACTGCTGCGGTCGGCGAAGGCTATGCGGCAGTCTCCACTGACGCTGGACTAAGTTCTCGAGACCCCAGGACCTGGGCACTTTTAAGCCCTGGCAATGTCAATTTGTATCTCCTCCAAAATCTTGCATCAGTGTCTCTCAATGATGCAGCTCTCATTGGAAAAGCAATCATTCAAGAATTCTACGGCCAATCCCCTGTATACTCCTATTGGCATGGATGCTCTCAAGGAGGCCGGCAGGGACTCATGCTTGCTCAACGCTATCCTGACGCGTACGACGGTGTCGCAGCTGCAGCTCCAGCAATCAATTGGAGCGAATTCGGTATTTCAGATTACTGGCCAACCTTCTTCATGGACCAACTTGGCAAATACCCTTTTCCATGCGAGCTTGATGCTCTCACAGCCGCAGCTGTCCAAGAATGTGACGGAAATGACGGCGTACTTGATGGAGTGATAACGGATCCCAGCCTTTGTACGTTCGACCCAAAAACTATGATTGGGAAGGTCATCGATTGTCGCGATACTGGAGGGCCTTTGAAAATATCTTCTGTCGCTACAACCGTTGTAGAAGTATCATGGAATGGGCCTCGCAGCGTGGACAACTCGTCGCTTTGGTACGGGATGAGTCAAGATGCCGTCTTGACGGGAGCAAGGGGAATTGCTGGCACTTCATGTACGAATGAGACGTGTACTCGATCTCCTTTCATCCTGTCTGAAGACTGGATCAAGCTATTCATTCTCAAGAACTCGTCTGCGGACTTGTCCACTATGTCTCATGCAGACGTTGATCACATATTCCACGCCTCGGTTCAGGAATATCATTCTATGATCGGAACAGCAGACCCTGATATTCGCGAGTTCCGAGACAAAGGAGGGAAGATGATCACTTACCATGGATTGGTAAGTTTTATTGTTTTGCTACAAAGACTTTGATACTAATGGTATACAGGCGGATGAGGTTATACCACCGATGGGCTCGAAGCATTACTATGATTCCGTCACTTCCCTTGACCCCTCTGTCCACGATTACTACCGTCTCTTCTTTGCACCAGGTATAGCTCATTGTTTTGGAGGAAGCGGTGCATATCCAGATACCACTTTCGCTGCTCTTCGCCAGTGGGTTGAAAATGGAACAGCTCCAGATGTTCTAAATGCTACGAGTATTTCTTACACTCGTAGCGTGACATTTAGCAGACCCCTCTGCCCATATCCACAGAAGCAGTATTATGATGGAACTGGCGATGTGAATTCTAGGGAAAGCTTTTATTGCAAGTAGATATCTCCTATGTTGGAGAGCCTCTCATAAGATGGTTTCATTCCTGTCGAACTTAAATTGACAGGTTCTTGGGTGTCATCATCAACTCAGTACATATACTTGAGTAAAGTCCTACCAAACAAGTAATTTTGATTAACTTTTGTGTGGGGTTTCTGTGCAAAAATTGGAATGTAACAAATTGCTGGAAGTTCGGAAGCGAAATAGTATGAGAAACCATAAATGAATATTGTTCTCTCCAACTTACACTATTCATGGTGGACATCAAAGTGGCGGGTACTGAATCATTAGTGCTCATTGTGGCGAATACCGGTCACCTGATGCGAAAATCTCGCCCTCAACCTCGGACCCGAAACATCGCATCAAGTTTTTCTCCTTCGACTTTTTCATCTTGAACAACACGACATATTTCGGATTGTTTATTTTGTGGAACCATTGGAGGTGTTTGGGACATCTGTGGACATTCATTAGAGAAGGATTTGCGTTGTTGGTTGTTTGGAAGAGGGAGAGACATCGTCATCACGACTTTGCGGGGAAAAGTTTCATATTTTCTTCTCCGACCTTGTGCTACCCCAGCTTCCAATCGAGGTCACACTCGAGTAAGACATTGAGACGCAATGGTTCCACCATCTCAGAATCTCAATCTAGATATCACAGCCATCAGCGGTATTTGCGGGTATGTTACAATTCACGAGTCATGTCCGTTATACAAACTGTTCATTTCTGACTTGGGGACAGATCCATTTCTATTGCTTGTTGGGTCGTCGTTTTCTCTCCTCAAATTGTTGAGAATTTCCGGAGGGGCTCTGCAGATGGACTGTCATTACAATTCATCATTGTCTGGCTTGCTGGCGATGTTTTCAATATTCTTGGCGCCGTGCTCCAAGGAGTTCTTCCGACCATGGTATGAGAATATAGTCTCAATTGAACACTCATGCTAATAGAGTATAGATTATTTTAGCCGTATACTACACAATTGCTGATATAGTATTGCTATGTCAATGTTTCTACTACCGTGGATTCACATGGCACGACGAGGTCATCCCACCCAAACCTGCTCAACAGTCATCCAACGTCGGCGAAGCCAACGAACGGACTGGCCTCCTCTCACCAAGTATCGAACGGGAACGTCGTGACTCCGCGATCTCAGCAAGCCACCTTTCTCCAGCCATGCCTCTTTTGGATGCACCGAGAGCCTCCGATCCTCCCGCAATTGCAAACCAAAAGCCCACTACCCGTCTTCAAGCCACGCTTTTTAACCTCGTTGCTGTCCTGATGGTTTGTGCAGCTGGTATTCTAGGGTGGTACGTCAGCAACCGCTCTCAAGGTGGACAGCATCATTCCAAGGACCCTTCCTCGAGCGATGATGTCCTCTCTTTTAATCTGTGGGGTCAAATCTTTGGATACTTCTGCGCCGTGCTCTACCTCGGATCTCGCATCCCTCAACTTCTTCTGAACTACAGACGTAAGAGTACAGAAGGCATAAGCCTTCTGTTCTTTTTGTTTGCAGTGCTTGGGAATTTAACTTATGTTTTGAGTATCTTTGCTTATGAGCCTCATTGTCATGGTAAGCATGGAAAGTGCCACCCTGGAGAGGCATCAGGTATCTATGGTAGATATATTGCTGTTAATGCTTCTTGGCTGGCTGGTAGTCTGGGTACTTTGTTCTTGGATGCTGCCATTTTCGTGCAGTTCTTCTTGTACAGAGAAGAGGGAGAAGTTGAGGAAGAGAGTGCTATCGAGAATGGTCATGCGGCTTCCAATGGGAATGGAAGAGATCAGCGGCCCTTGCTCGAGAGAGGAGATTCAGGATATCAGTGAAGAAGGATATTAGCGCGAAGTTTGGCTATGTATGTATAGAAGGTGAGTTGAACATATTGCATCTTGGAGTCTGGTTGGGAAAATGGAGAGGAAAATTTTGGCATTTCATGGTAACTATTCATAGCTGGTGGTGCAGTGCTCTCAGCTCTAATAGCATATGGTTGAACTATATCGAATTCTGCCTTTCAGGAGCAGCCATATACAGTTCGCGCGATGCATTCCTCGCGTTTTTGTCTTGAAGAATGTTGGCTTATCGTCCCGCTCATCCATTCCTTCCTCTTTTCCAGCATAAACCTATTCTAGGTAGTCTAGGCTCTCCCTGTGTTGACCTGCCTTCTCTACCGTCCCGTTATTCACCTGTATTCAGAATTTCCAATGTCCAGTTACAGTGTAGTTCCTCCGACCGACGATGTCGAGGATGATATCCCACTGAAAGACCACCAAGCCAGTTCTCCACTCAAGCAAAGTTTCGAGATAGATTGCGCTGTTGGGACCACTTCCTTCATACACCACGAAGATGATGAGGAAGAACATAGTGCGCGCAATAGCAGAGAGTCGGTCGGCTTCGAAACTGGGGAGCCACGAAAACAACCATCGTTCCTGCGAAGAGAAATTACCATCTCGGTGTCATTGCTTCTTCTTATTGGCATATTTTCCCTCCTTCTATTGATACCGATTGTGGAGCTCTTCGTGCAACGACAAGTCATCGATGGTAAAAATCCGAGCAACTCAACTGGGATGAATCCCAATTATACCGTCACAACGGTTACAGTAGTAGCACCAGCACCACCTCCTCCAACGCCCTTATCTGATCCTCAGCAAAATCAAGCGACTGGTCCAGAGCTTGAAGACATCGATGGTGACCTTGATCCTCGTGCTCTCCAGGAGCTTTGTGCTCGCACAGTATGGCAAGACGGCCTTGTGATAACGATGGCGCAGAATGCAGCTGGTGGCCTTTCAAACGTTCGAAACGTTTTTCAGAATTCACTTCGGTTTGCTATCGAAGCTGGGGGTATGTGATGTACACCCTTCTTCTCACATTGGCGCTGACTCCACTCTTAATACAGCATCTGCATATGTCATCCCAAGAATGGTGCCTCGAAACCCTTGCGCGCTTGGAGACTGGTTGACGAACGATCTGAGGGACTTCTCACACTTGTTCGATCGGTCAAAATTCAAAGCAAACATGGCTATTGTCTGTCCACAAATGAAGATATACGACGATATCAATGACCTAGAAGGCCAGGATTGGGCCTTGACCAGTACCGAATTGTCACCGAAATCTCTCGATTCGGAAGTCCACCATGACTATACTACAGCTCACGCCAGCCTCTGGCGTAGTTTATTCGACAATTTCTTGATTAGCTCCAATGTGGTGTTTTCTCCCGCCCAACCTGCGCTACTTGAAATACACGATGCATTCCTCGAGTGGCCAATACAGGCCGATACCCCGGCAATTGTCGCCACCTTTGGTCGAATGTACCAGGCACCTTCTCCAATTCGCCAAATAGCAGTTAAAGTCTTGACTCAGCTTAAGACGCAACACTCACTCAACATTTCGCTGTCAAGAGGTGCTATCTTTTCTGATAGTAGTGTGAGCTACTTTGCATGCCACCTGCGCACAGAAGGCGACGCTATGGGAAATTTCGGCTCGTACGATCTTCAAGCAGGAACATATCTTCAAATCGCCTCTACTCGCGGCTACAAAATCATGTACGTCACGTCTGGCGATATCGGCGAGGTCGAAAGAATTCGAGCACAAGCCTTAACAGACCATGGCATTACCGTGGTGACGAAGTACGATCTGCTGAAAGGTGAAGACCGCGAGGCTCTACGGCAACTTAGTTGGGATCAGCAAGCTATGATTGATCTCGAGGTCTTATTGCGAGCTGGGTATTTCGCTGGTGTTGCGGCGAGTAGTTTCTCTTATAATGCGGCAGTGAAGCGACACACGATTTTTATGAGCAAAGATCCCAACGTGTCGTGGACCGATGGGGATATAGTGCAGCCGTGGTGGAGTACTACGAATGTGGCACCGGGACCTGAGGATGAGTTGAGTATGTTGCTGGCGAACGGAAATGGTGAGCTGTTTCAAGAAGGGTTATGGCCTTGATCGAGGGTTAGGATAGTGGGAGAGGTTATTTGTGTTACACTGGTGAGCTTTGGTGTTTGTACTAGCATCTGATTTTCCAAAGAAGATGTCATATATAACATAAAGGTCGGAGTAGAATGCTCCCACAACCACATGAATGACGAGAACACTTGCTTTCTTAACGTTTAATGGGCCTTTCATCCAGCGCCAATTGATCAGAGAGTCTCGAGCTCTTCAACTCTTGCAAGAAGCGAGTAGACAACAGCTGGAAAGGCTATGATTCTAGAACAAATTGGCTACCGAACCTCAAATTGTCTCCTCATCCCCACCAATCGGCACCAAATCCCCTTTCCCTCTGAACGACTCCAAGATATCTGCTTGTTCATTCAACAAAAATCTATCAGTCTGCTTCCCAATCTTCGCCAATCCTCTCCATCGCTCAAAATCCTCTGTCCATAGTCAACTCAATATCCTGCCAAGACAAGGACAAGCACATACCAGGATTCCGCTTATCACCATGCGCCTCTTTAGGATGCTCCCAATGTCCCTCGCTGAACCCAAGTAATGTCGAGACCTTCTTATTGGGAATGTCGTATACCAATGAACAGATCGTTCCCGTCTCTGTAGGTTCTCTGTATCAGCGTCTTCGCTTCATCCATGTCTCCTCGCTTAAGTGAAGAGAGCGAAAGGGGCCGTGGGACAAACCTTCAAGCCAATTGCACTGCCATAATTCTCCTGGCCTTATACACTGGTAACTTGCAGTCTGGTAATTGATCCTTCCGGCCATGGGACCACCGTGGATCGCGTAGACGATACGGGTTGGTGAGAAGAACCAGCTGATGATTTTAGTCATTTGATATCTTGTGAATGGAAAGGCAAAATACATCTCATATCTCCACTTTTCGGGGAGCTCATTCTTGTCTTTGGCGTCGTAGTCATAGATTAAGTGTACATCTCTTATATCTTTGTCGAATTGTGAAATGATTGTTGGGGAGGTAGTTCCGTGGGTTGCCCCTGGCATTGTGAGATTATTTTTTCAGAGAAAATTCTATGGTTTTGGAATTGAAAAGCAGATAAAAGCTATGAAGTTTTCAAGGTAATATGGATGCAGGAAAAGAGCGCATTTTCTGAAGTATATATACATTGATCTGAGGATAGTTGACGGGCTTTTTGGTGGATCTTGAGAAAGCGAGCCGGGCGGACCGAGACGTGGGATGATGTAGGGGGGTGCGACTAAGGAAAAAATTCGGGGCTTTGGGATACTTTGACGGGAGATGTTTGCGGCAGCTGTGTTGAGCTGAACCTGCTGAGAGGAGGAAATGAAATGCTGAGATACAGTGGTGTGATGAAAAGACGACCACTTCCATCGCCACGTCATGAGACACTGCACTGCGTTTGACTTTACGAGTGCCAGTGTAGTCTAAATATCTACTATATTCTATCTAGAACCTGATGTTTACCATAATCTACATCAAATCTTGGATTGCTCGGTGATATCCAGAAAACCCCCAGTAACAGCTGCGAGCAGCTGATTGGCAATAGCCGTCTTGGGTGGGAGTCTCAGCCCTCCCTCTTTATATCCTTCCGATGGAGGCTCTCCCAGACCACTTGTACCGTGTAGCAAAGCTTCTCGAATATCGTCCATTTCTACCCATTTCGCATCTTGTAGCTCCGGATCGTGTTCGAGGTGAATCTTCTCTCCGTCCGGCAATGCCTGTCCAATTGCTCCAATCATCAAATTCGCTGGATATGGCCATGGTTGCGTCGAGTGAATCACTACACGACCAAGCAGCACTCCTGATTCTTCCCAGACTTCTCTTCGTACAGCCTCTTCTACCGACTCTGCTGGTTCGCAGAAACCAGCCAGTGTGCTGTACCAGTAGTCTGGCCACCGCTTCTGTCGTCCAAGCAGTACTCGTTTGCCATCGTGGCTAACAACTGCCATGATTACAGTAGGATCTGTTCGCGGGAAGGACAAATTGGAAACGCCTCGTCTTGTGGCACACGATGCCCGTTCTCTTGGCGTCGTGGAAACAGTTGTAGCTCCTGCTTGTGCTGTTGGCAACTCGGCGAAGTCTGTTGGTGGGCAAACTCTCTTCGTTCCAGCGTTGACTGATAATGTAGGTTGTCCACATCCTCCGCAGAATGGATTTCGAGCATTCCAGTCGAGTAGAGCGCGGGCCTGAGCATATATAGCAGCTGCAGAAGTTAGTCAGATCTCTTGAACAATCTCGACGGTACACTACCTTCTGGGGCATTCAATGACATATGCATTCGTCCCTCAACGAATTTCAAACCCTTCGCCTTCATAGCTTCAACAACGCTATTCGCTTGCTTTTCAATCGTTCCCTTGGGTGTAACATCGACTGCAAAGTACGGTATGCCCTTATATATTCCATGCTCGAATCCTTCCTTCTTCCGTTCGTCCAGACCGAGGAAAAGAACCAAGGGCAGTGTGATTGTAGAATTATACTCCTTGATCATTTGCTCTTCTGTCTTCTCGAATGGATTCTCGCCAATCAAAGGTTTAATCTCTTCATGAGTCGCATATGCTAATTTCGTCATATCGTGAGCGAGGGGTGCGAGATCGTTGAAGAGGAGGAAGGACGTGCTGGGATGGACGAGAGCTTTCGAGATGAAGGCGTGGTCTGCGCGGAGAAAGGATACTCTATTCAGAGGGCTGCCAGAGAAGTAATTGGCAACCTCACGTCCAAATTTCCTGCTCAACATCGAGTCGACGTCGTGATGTGCAGGATCTGGAAGGTCAGGTTGCGGGGTCATAATTGCTGCGTCGTATTTGTTGAGGACCTGTAGGGGAACTGCAGCCTGCTTGCAGATTTCTGTTATGAAGTGAAAATCTGGCAAAACATGAAGACTTGATGATGATCTAGGAGGAAAAAGCGCTTGCTATGTAATGGTGGGGTAGAAACCCAAGACGTCGGGATTTCTCATCAATGAGCTTATCGCCGACGTGGAGGGGTGAACCGGGAATAAAGGAATATTGATCGTTATTCAGATGAGAGACCAGCCTTGAAAGAATACTCACACGACCACCTACATATGTGCTTTGCTGGAGTTGTAATCAATGTGCGGTGAGATAATTTGTTTTTGATGCCACTTGCAGTGCCGAGGTCTTTGATTTGTCGAACGCTGCACGTGACTGTCAATGTCCCGGATTTTGCACGACAATCGCCAGTGTGTTCTCGATCGTGTTCGAACATTGACCGTAGTCGTTGTCCTTTCACTCACCGCACCGTATTTTGAACCATCTGCTTGGAGCTGTTGCTATGTACTAGTCTGCTCTTACACGGCGCTCCACTGAAGGGCTTGCTCTGCTCTCTTGCGTTTGTCTGTAGCAATTGCTTCCTTGTTTCATGCATGTGCGGTTTAATCATCTGAATTAAAGCAGTCAGGACTTCCCTATAGCTGCATTTCTGAAAGCCTTCGCCGCATGTCACGGCAGAATTATGGTCTCGATGCGAGTGCTGTCACAACTTGGTCTGATTCATCGAAGAAACAGTTTTCGTTCATCTGTCAATGTGTCTTCATCCTACAAAGAGTCACAGATTTAGGCCGCGCTATTGCGGGTATGGTCGCTGGGAAAGTTTGGGTCCCAACCCCTTTTCGCTTCCCTTACCAGCTCTTAGCTCAATATCTAACTCAAATGCTCTAGCGAACAATACGCTAACAATTTTAGTACTGTTGAATAGCATTTTAACACTATGTTCGAGTCACAGATCATCTTGTATACCTTAACATAAGAGCGTCAAAATATATTTCCTCATTTCTTTTCCACTCAAAAATTGCAACTCTCACTGAAAACATACTTCCACTATGCCTTCCATAATATGCAGACAGTCCACAAAGACGGGCTGTTGCACACTCGAATCATATAATGCCGGCAAAGATCGATTTCGTGCTGTAGCTCAAGGACTACCATGCCCTTCGCCTTTCCGAACTTTTTGCTGTTCGAAGAGCTATCCCCAGTGGCAAGAAATCGACAAGAAGATCGTGGCAATACTAGACAAATACAACATCCCATGGCGGGGGATTAGTATCTATTGGAAATACCAGATAGGACACTATGGCAATGGGAAAGATACTTGGGATATCAGTTGTATCGGCAATGATACTACACACGTGAGTAACTTCTGTACCCATCTCGCCAGCCATTGTCTTTGCTCGAACATATGCTCTTACGAACATTTCTTAACAGTTGAATAGTTCAAATCCGCGGCGTTAGAAGTAGAGCAACTTGTGATATCGGCTGGTGTACCGAAAGAAGAAGTCCATGTCGAATTGTCCAACGTGGAACGCCTTTATAACCATGAACCGTACTGCATACCCGATGACCAGTCACTGATGGCAACTATCATCGATATACAGCCAAAGGTTGTGAAAGCCGTCCGAGAGCATATTCCAAAGATCTGGACATCGATTGCATATCACATGCGTGGGCGTCGGGGCTGTGAGGAACATGAGAAGAAGTCCACTATAATCATCTTCTGCAAGCCAAACTCTCAACAAGACTGGTTGAAAATTGAAGCTGCAATAGCTGCGGATCTTAGATCCAACGAGCATTCAGATGTTGTACTGCATCTAGAGTTTCTCCCAGGGCAGGTAGAGAGAGCCACGCCTTCACAGATTACTCACAAGAACGACTTCTTTCCGGATCCCCACCGTCGAGGTCCACCAGGAAATCTCACAGAAAAGCCTCGGAACGGTGTATCCATTGGACTTCAGGCTGAGCACAAGCCTTCCACATCGGGCGCTCTTGGAGGCTGGGTGGGAATTCAAATGCCAGACGGTCGATATGGCAAATATATTCTCACAACATACGACCTTGTCCGGAACGGAAGTCGAGCTCGTCGCGCCCTCAATGACTATAATGGTATTGGTCTCAATGGAGACTGACCCCAGACACCAATCAAGGTCTTATATCCAGCGCCTAGAGATACAGACGCGACGAGGGAATTTCTGGAACGGATGACTGGTGAGAAGACCGATGTCCGAGTTGAAGAAGAACGTCGTCTGTTGCGACTCGTTGATCAGCTCAATAAAGAAGGTATTAGATATGTCGTCCATGCTTCTGGTCAGCGAGTTGCCGCAAACAGCAATAAAACCTTGGACTGGGCACTGATTGACTCGCCCTCGACATTTCAGCAAAATCTCGCACCGTACAGACATTCCCCTGACTACCTTACGGTCTCCCTTACGGTCTCCGAACTTCTGTATAACGTTCGGAAAGGGGACTTCATCAAGGAAATTTCATCTTACCAACCAGGAGATCAAGTCGCGAAGAACGGCCGGTGTCCAATAAGCCAAGGTCAAGTCAATAGATTCCCGCGCCGTATCCGTTGGGATGATGGAAGTGAGACTTGTGAAGACGAGGTCCTTGGTGATCGTAGTCCTTTTGCTTATAGAGGTGATATCGGCTCGTGGATCCTGCTGACAGACTCCTAGCTTTCGGAGCTTGGAACGTGAATGTTTGTTTTCGATCTCTGACTCTGAACGACATCCTGTCAACAAAGCTATCGCATCACTCTGGTCTGGTACGGAACCTGTGAAATTCAGTGCTAGCGATAAAGATTGTAATAAACCACCTTATTATCCATTCCGGTGTACTCCAATGCCTACACGCATTTCCTCGGACGAGCCTTTATGGATAAATGGACTGCCACGTGACCCTCGCAGATGGTAAGAGTTTTCTTGAGCTATCATTTCTGCTCAATAGGATGTTAACAATTACTAGCTACGCTATACAAAACTCCCGTCAACCACTGTCACAAGTAACTCGGCGCTTGTTAGTTCGTCGTCCAACCTTCCATTGCTTCATGAAGCTCCCAATCGAGTTAAGACACGCCATCTGGGTTCTCGCTCGTCCCGAGGCACGAGTTGTCAAGATCTCGTTATCAAAAGCTCGGCCAACATTCGGCGAACTTCAACGTTTTGCTTATACAAAAGCGAAAGTCCCAAATCTTCTTCACGCCTGCTCTGAGTCCCGACAAGTGGCCCTGAAATGGTACACGATTGCATACAACAAACCTAAGGACCAATCTCTGTTCAACAAATTATTCCAGATTGCTCTCCGTCGCACTGTATATCCCCCGATCTACTTAGATGTGAAGGCAGATTTCATATACCTACATTGTCGGGTTTGCAAGGGCGAGGTATGCGATCTTTCCACGGATTGTGGTGTGACCAGCGACTGGTCAGAAAAATCAAAGTCGCCAAGGATCATATGTGAGCAACCACAATATACCATACCTCCCGTATTGTGGTTCCACCAGATTGAAGAGATTTTTGTTGCCACTCCAGGATATGGACAGAGACTCCAAGCAGGAACGCCAGCCTCGAGGTTCGTGATTGAAAGGAATGGTATCAAGATGAGATTGGACTCTTTGAATCGTTACAAAGCTTTGTGTAAACTGGAGGCACGGATCGGGAAGAACTGCCCGCCTGTGCCCAAACGCTTGGATGCAGTCCAATCTGGAAATCCTCCCAGTGGCATACCTAAGCGTCCTATTCTCAGAGGTTTGCCAAGAGAGGTGCGCAACGCAGAATTGGAGAAGGCAAGAAGACAAGCAGAGCTGGAAGCCGAAGACCAGTGGGAGGAAGAATCCGATGCAATAGTCTTTAGTGAGGAGACGTGGAACAAGAAGCAGAAGACACGAAATGGTTTCGTTCCGCTCTGGACTACATACACCCCAGCACAAACGCAAACTTCCAAGGAGTGGAAGCCAACATTGCGTAGATAGAGGTTTTTCGGAGATTTTATTGTACAAGTTCAGGGAATGTAAAACATTTGTACATGTGAAAAGACTATTGAGTGAGTCTTTTGTGCAAGTTTCCGCTTCACATTCTTGTGATTATGATTTACCTTGGAGATTTTTATAAGTAAAACCAAACCGGCTATTGCTAGGAACTTGGCGTAGCTGCCTTGGGCTGATGTCGTGGACAATTGCAAAAGACACTTACTTCAGTTGCCCTACAAAGAGATCCTACATCCTTTCCTCAACCCAACAACCACATAGTTGGCCTCTGCAAACCACAAAATGGACCGATTAGACAACTCAGTGACAGCAAATGAGCGATACTCTGTAGGGTTCAATTTCTTCTTTCTTTTCAACTCACCTTACTGACGCAGAAGAAAAAAATACATTCAGCTTTTGGAACCTGTCGTTGTTGCTTGTCAAACAGCATGGTAAAGTTTGTTCCACGTTCTCTCAATCCCGCCGTAAGACAGGGTTGGCACAGATGCTTTGCATCCCTCACTGACTTCAGCCAACCACTAGTAAAGCTAGTGGCAGCCACGGACAACCATCACGCTCTCCGTCCAATCAACAGCACTCTTACGAGTGCTAATCGTTGTTGGTTTGCTGCAACATGCCCGTGTGTGATAGTGGCATAGTCTCAATGCAGTGGGCAGGGGAGCTTCCGCCAGTCAAAGACAAAGCTTGGCTTCCCGCTTACTTGGATACGGCCTTGAACCCCACTCTAGCCCGCTCACTCGCCCTGATCATCTCGACCAATGCTCGAGATAACCATAGGCGAGGATCTGATAAAGAAGCAGCTTGCCCTGACATATCGGAACTGCCCTCACCTCCCTCTCGCTTCAGATTGCTCCTTCAATCGAAGTTCTCGTGTTAGGTCTCATTTATTGTACCCATAGATATCGAATATCAAAGATCAGAAGAACCGCCAACACTGCTTTTACGAATTGTTAGGTCAGAGCGCAAAGAAGAGCTATGTCCGATACAAAAGATGGAGGCATATCGCCTGTAGCCTCAGACTCAGCAGTGGACATTGACCAGAAGAACCAAGTGCGCGCCGGTGTCAGCTCTACTCCTGTCCATCGAGTAGGATGGATGGAGGCTGTCAAGAGCGTGCTCCTGGCCAAAGCACCGGTAGCGGACGCTCCCCTAGAGTTTGGAGGTCACAGAATTGCGGAAGAACCTACCAAGAAGCTCGGTGTTGGCGGAGTTCTATCCAAGTTCGCACGGTTCTTTGGCCCAGGAATGATCCTCGCCGTCGCTTACGTTGATCCGGACAATTTCCAGACGTCTGTTGAGGACGGCCAGGATTTTGGATACAAGATGCTGTTCATGGTTCTATTCTCTCTTGTCGTTGCCATCTATCTTCAGGTTCGTGGATGATGTTTAGCCTCCCTCGATTCGAGGCCCTTATGTTTGGTTAATCGCACCTGACTAACAACATGGCAGTATCTCTGTCTAAGAATGGCAACCGTTACAGGACTCAATCTGGCCCAGATGAACCACAAATACATGCCCCGCTGGCTAGAACTATCTATCTATGCTGTTGCGGAGGCCTGCTGTATTTGCACCGACATTAGTGCTGTCATCGGTACTGCCTTTGCTTGGAATCTTCTCATCCCCAAGCTCCCACTCGATGCAGCATGTGTGATCACAGTATTTGACACCCTTCTCATCTTGCTCTTTTACTCACCAACTGGTACGCTTCGTCACATCCGCTATTTTGAGATGTTCATGGCCGCTCTCGTGGCCGTCATTTTCATCACTACTGCCATCGCCCTTGGCCAGGTCCATCCAGCACCTGGCCCGGTGTTCAAAGGATTCTTGCCCTCGCGCGAGATCTTCGTCAGTCAAGGCATGTACTCTTCGGCCGGCATGGTCGGAGGTATGCTAATGCCACATGCCTTGTACGTCGGCTCTTCGATTGCTCAACCTCGCCTTCTCGAGTATGATACCAAGTACCACATTACCACCTTCCGACAGAACGAAACGCCCATCGACGTATTCTATCGCCCCAGCCTCCGTGCCATCAAGTCCACCCTCCGCTACGCAACGTGGGATCTCTGTCTAGCTATCTTCGTCGTTGGCCTCTTTGTCAACTCCGCTCCAGAAATCCTTTCCGGTGCCGCTTTCTCCCAGGATGGCAACTTTACCGATCTCTACGACCTGTACAGCCTCTTCCAGACTGGCATCAACCAGCTCTCGGCCACTATGTTTGCCGTCGCTTTCCTCTTCTCCGGGATTGCTGCTGGAATCGTGTCGACCATGGCTGGACAAACAGTCATGGAAGGTGCCTTCCAGATCAAGATCAATCCTTTCGCCAGACGCTTGATTACACGGTGCATAGCTATCATTCCGGCTCTTATCGTCACCGTATCGGTTGGTCAAGAAGGCATTAGCAACGCGCTGACTGCTGTAAACTACATCCTTTCCATCGGCCTCATCTTCGTCCTGCTCCCGGTGATCTGGTACGTAACGCACGATAAGTACATGAGCGTACTCAATGACGAGGGAACGGAACTTGTTAGCTTAAAGCTGGGTTTGACTGGAACTATCTTTGCGTGGGCTGTCTGGGCGATTGTCATCGTTACTGACGTTGCGACAATTGTCTTGCTTGGATTGGGATTATCTGACTAGGATAGATTTGCTGAGACGATTTTCTTTCTTTCGTCATTTGCCATTTACATTTTCATGCAACAGTTATGACCGGGACCGGGACTGGTATAAAGTGGAAGTAGAGACTGTGGTGTTAGGAAGAGGTCATATCTTTTTGCCTTGTTATTACCCTGTACTTAGCTGTACTTGCCTACGTTTGTGACTAAGGCAGATAGGCAATCATAAGAGAGTGCTCAAATGATGCTACTTTCAGCTTAAGCTCAGATATGACTCGTGTAGTTGTATACAACAAATCGAGAATAATATCCAACACTATGGAAAGTCCCGCACATGTTCCTCCCTTAGCTCTTCGCCTCCTGACTCAAGCGAACGGTTCACGAAAGACGTCTCGCACTTCCACTGTCCTAGAAACACCCCGCAAACCCACACAGAGTATCTCGAATGCTCTCCAACACCCTGGATAGTGCCTCCATGTCTCACTTGCCTACACTTCCACGACTCGAAATATACCCTTTGTGCTAGAACCTCGAGGTCAATATATATTCTCTCATTCTTCCTACCCTACCCTCTCCCTCCCTCCTTCTAAACAATATTCAAACTTTCAACAAACAACACTCGTCAGCAATAATATCCATATAAAAAAAACACCAACATCAATACTAATATCACCAGCCTCATCACCATGGCACCCAAGAAACTTAGCACTAAAAAGAAGCCCAAAGAAACGGGCGGCTGGATCTATACCACTCCCTCCACCTGCAAGTCCCCAGCTGAACTTAGCGTCATCGCAGCCGGTTATCCATGGGTCTCCATCACGACCATGAAAAAGTCCCTCCCTCCCCCTTCCCTTCAAAGAAAGTCAAAACTGATAATTTTCCCAGGGGCAAAAGCACACCCTTCAACTCCTATGCTTATAATACCACGCACTACATCATCAAAGGCGAGTTAACATTCCAGAGAGAGGGCGTGCTACCTGTTCGTGGTTCGAAGCGTAAGCCGGTTACGCGTTCCCAAATCGAACGCGATGACGTCGGCCGCTTCCAATGCGACATTGCGGGGATTGTTTCCGCTAAAGATATTGTCCCCATTGCAAAGGGTGTGATGTTCAATGTAATGGCATTGCACGCGAGAGATGGAGAGGCGAAGTTCGTAGAGGGGTACGAGGTTTTGAGTTGCGAGGTGAGGGATAAGTTGTTGAAAAGGGGCGATATCAGTTGGGAAGTTGGAGGCGAGCATGAGGGCAGGGTTGATAGGGGAGTTAGGGCGGAGGGAGATGTTAGTGCTACGGTGTTGGAGGGGATAGTGTTGGGAACAGGGAGTGGGAACGTGAAGAAGGTTGTGGTTGATGGAATGTGGAAGATGGAGAGGGGAAGGAGGGCACAAGATAGTAGTGAAGAGGAGAGTGGAGGAGAGGACAGTGGGACTGAAAGCGAGGAAGAGGTTGTGGGTCATGGTCGAAGGAAGGGCAAAGAGAAGGAGGTCGCTAAAGCTGGACCTTCGAGAGAGAAGGGAAATGGAAAGAAGGCTGCTAGTAGAAGCACTAGCAGGATGAAGGGAAGCGAGAAAGGAGAGAGTTCCAAGAGCAAGGAGCAAGCTAGTTGTTGTTGAATGCTCAGGAACGAAACAGAGTGTCAAAGGTCTCCACCACAAAATTAAACTAGTCAATAAACAGCGAAAGAGGAGGTATCTTATTCTTGAAAAAGTACGTACAGACAACAATACAGGCAAGAAGGCCTTGTCTCAATGTTTTCGAACGTTTGAGGAATTTGTAGTTGAGTATTCGGGACACCGAGAGCGGGGACAGCGCGGACAGCGCAAAACGCGCAATTGGCGCGTATCTAACTTTTATTGTTTTCAAGCATCCGATTTACAAATTCCCATTAATATAGTAAATTTTAGCTAAAATTCATGAATGATGATCTCATTTTAAGAACAGAAAATGCCGACGCCTTGATATTTTTGCCAACGAATTCGTCATTATGTAAGAACAATCGATCACACTCGTAGGATTCGTTTCCTCGGATCAAAGAAGCATGCTCTGCATGAGCTGAGCCTCAGTACCATTCCGCGAAGAGTGATACACAACAAATTAGATGCGCCCTTCGTTGGTAGGCTCGTGGGATCCAAAGTCAGGTAGGATCGCCTCGAATGAATGCATGTTGGCCTCAGCCTAGGGAATGTGGTACTGCAAGGTTGCTATAGCACTTCAGAAGGCGTTACAGAAGGCGTATTAGCCATGTGGCCATACAAGATCGACACATCGGGAGCCTCATTACCGCTGGTGTGAGAGCCTCAGTTCTGGCAATAGCAGGGGCCTTTCTGGTTAAACCAAGAGGGGCCATGGTGACCATCTGAAGGGGCACAAAAGGCTCTGTTTACATCAGGCTTCAGGGCCAAACTTTCGATGTTTCTCCGAGTATGATCTTGAGGAACAGAAGCAAACTTTCAATAAAGCTGCAATAAGAAGGCACAGCTTGTGGACGTTTATCGTTACATAGTGAATGCAGCCTACTCGGTGACTTGTCCTATAGAAATCTTTGGTACTGAAATTGTGGCTAAATGCAAGATCAGGGTAACATCGTGGTTTGCGCTGCAGATCTAAGAATGGGAGTGTTTCACAGCCTCATTACCCAAATGATAATGCGCTCCTTCAAGATTGTTTTCAATTATAGGTCTAGCCAGCACCATTCTTGGAATTAGGTTTGTCGCAAGCATAATCCTGTGCCTTGTTACTTTACGCTCAAGACATCAAGCCTCCAGCTTTGGAGGCAAGTCACTGATCCGCAAAGATGTATGAAGGTAGCCTTGCACCTGGTCTAGTTACTGCGCGACTGCGAGTTGCCAGCCTTCCGGGCGTCAGTCAGCACTAATGCAAGTCCAGTCTTGGCATTGAGAGGGGCACAATGCGCCTTACTTATTGCGATAAGATGCACCTTCACAAATTGAGGCTCTGCTTATATAGCCTTGATTTATAGCTCCTTCCGCCCCCAATAACCACAAATGCATGCAAGATTCCAATATTCTTACGAGGCTCTAGAAGATTTACAGTAGATCAGTTCCTAACCCTCTTGACATGTGGTCTGAGGCTCTCAGCAGGTCAAAGTAGGCCTGCCGCCTTTGGAAGATATAAAGCCTCACGCAGTCGACCCTCTCAAATCCATACTTTCTCTCTGAAGTGTTCCCTGAAACTTTATTTTTCATTCTTCACCATATAGCATAATATCTGCCACACTACTTTCAGCTTTATGTCCATCATCGTAGCTCGAAACAATCCGACTATTTTCACGAAGTTCCAAACGAATCAAACTTTTGAATAACAGCAAAAGCTCAACATGAACCTCGGAATGTTTGCACAACTTGCTGCGCTCCTGGCTCTATCTCCCGTCATCATAGGAACGCCATCCTACCTCAGATCTCCGGGAGTGAACGTTCCAACCGTCATTCCAACACCAGAGAACCCAGACATGACACCAATCCTGCAGGCCCTCCAAGCACAAGGTCTCAACGCAACATTCGGTAGGGTCAGAACATCCGATGCTTCCTCCACCATTGAGAATACCGAGAGACGCTCCCACAGCCTAGAAAAGCGAGTGATACCAACCTGCATCACTTTCGGCTCAACACCCTACCAAGACGACTGCAACTACGCCAAGAAACTAGTCATCAACACAGCTATGAACTACGATCTGGCGCCATACGGGTGTCAGCGCTCCAGGACCATAGGCTCAGAGAACGACAATTCTTCGTAGCGTAGGACCTGGATTAAGCAAAGCCATGTTAATTTTCCTTAGCTTAAGATGGTTGAAACCTTGGTCAAGTAATGATAGTAAACCAGTGGATATACAAGAAAGAAATTCCAAATGGGGTTTTCTATACAAATAAACCCCTTATCTAGAGCGAGGGTGATTCGTGCAATGAAATCATCCCCCAACACTTAAAAATATTTCAATTATATTATATCTATTTATACTTTAGCAAGACTTGATTTCTAGGAGCATAGTAGTGGTACGTAAAATATGTTTTTACATGTAATCTACGTTTAGGTGCGCTGCCTCTTTGAGTTTAGCCCACTTGCTTCGGGAATGGCGCCTCGCTTATCGAGCCGCTGCTTTTGACGACGTCTATAGGAACCCCCTTTCCTCCCTCATCAACTCTCTTGACTAATTCCAAAACTTTCCACTTTACTCATGCGCGGCTCCTTCCTTAATTGGATGCCAGCCCCGCTACCTCGCCTTGGGTCCGTTAGTACTCGTGTCTTTACCTGTTTTGGTGGTCCGACAGTACACTTGTGCCCCCAACACCAGAGGGGAGTTAAGCGCTTACATTTCCCAAAGGGGTAAGAACGAACCAATTTCCTGCAAACACTTGGATGTCACTCTTTTGAGACACACAAAGTTAGCTTGAGAAATTCTCTCGTACGTCGAAGACAGGTCTATAAATGCCTTGATACTGCTTAACATCCTCCTCCCAGTGAATTCCTATCCTCATGTCATGATCCTACTTCCTTTCCAATCACTAATATGATATGATATGAGGAGACCTTTGCTTCTTCAAATGGCTCATATCTCGCACTTTCATCCGCCCTGCCAACCAACCTTATACTGCCCACTCCACAGTCCCAGGGAGAACATCCAGCTTGGCGGACACCTTACATCCACCTCCATATCCATTCACTCAACTCGTCCATCGTTGGCCTGTGTGTTATCAAGTCATCCTCACTTCTATCGGCCGATGAGACGCGGCGAAGAACGATTCCGGATAAGCTATTCATACGTCTTTTCGGCTCCGAAGTCATGATGGAGGACGATCTCAAGTAAGCTTTGTTTGGCTGAGGGCTAGAAATGTTGCAAGAGGGGACTGAGGTATGTGGAATGTAAAGTGAGCAGGTGGAAGAATGACTCAGGAATAGACACGGAGCGTGAATCATAAAAAGTTTCTGTACTCTTAATAGAGTGAAATGCCGTCTTTCGATTGAGTGAAACTTTTCCAAAGGGGCGCCCTGCAAACCAGTGATAGTGAAACACATAAAGATTTCAGCATGCGAGCCCCTGAACTTTTAGAGGTCGTAGCCTGAAAATCCTTAACGCAATCGCTGCGGCCCTTCAAATCTCAAAGTGCGGGATAAATTTACCTCTCATCTGTAACTTGTAACGAGCCTACAGACAAAAGTCCGTGCTTTTAGGGCATTTCACACCAAAATTATTAATTTGAGCCCTAATTACAGCATTTAATTAGGAGTAGACCATCCATGACGTTCCATTAGCATATGAACCCAATGCTCCTGCTTTAGAACCAGCTCATTGATCCATTCCTAAGGTATTCTATCCCATTCTTCCAAAACCATGATCTCCATTTCTGCCTCTGTACTAGGCTGTTTTCGGCGGCGGTGTAGAGCCTGTTTTATCCTCCTCCAGCACTTTTTAATAGGGTTCATATCAGGACTTGTGGAAGGGTGAGGCATAAGAATAATGCCATGCTTTGTACGCTAGATAGCACAGCAATTGCCTGTGCTCTTGTGGCCATGAGCTGAGTTCCCATCCTCCATAAATAAGGGCTCCACAGAAGGGCGAAGTTGGTGAATTATAGTAGCAAAAGACTCTAGAATTCTCTAGATATGAGGCTCTAGAATCTGTGCCAAGTAGTCTATCTGTTTGAAAGCTCTTGTTTTGCCTGTGCCGTGAAAAAATAATAAAGGGTTCTCGTAGCCGTAGCCTATTGCTCCCCATGCATTAACTGGAGTAGTGCGGCCTCTGTGGAACTGGTGCTGAATGCAAGTAGGGTGGTATCTCTCTCCAGCCTTCCTAGTTACCCTCTGCTTGACAGTTCTGCCCCCCACTAAGAATGTAACTTCATCAGACCAGAGCACCTTCAGCCACTCTATAGTCCAAAAGATGTATGCCACTGCCCATATAAATCTGCCAATAACCTGGGCCCGAGTAAAGTATGGTTTCTGGCATGCAACACAGCGAAAATAACCCCTCTGCTTTAGCTTTCTCTCCAAAGTCTTGACAGAGCATGTGAGCTGCAGCTCAGCATGCAAGATGGTGTAGTCCAGAGCTCTGTGCTCCCATGATTCTGAGGCATATTCGATTATATCGTCCACCTAAGCGTCTGAGAGAAGGAGAGGTCTGCCAGTTCTACTGATTCTGACACGTTCAGGGGCATCATACTGCAAAATCTTATTAATAGTGCTTCTGCCAAGAGAGTAACGTGTCATAAGGCGCTCAACTAGGATCTTGGCAAAGCCATAAAGCTCACGTATCGCATTCTTATCTTTTTGTAGGGACCTCTGCACCTGGTTGGTGGTTAAATTCGAATACAGGTGTTGTGGGGGCCATTTTGTTGATTATTTTAGAAGGTGCGGTCGCTAAAACATCCCTAAGAACACCCTAAAAGCACGGACTTTTGTCTGTAGGCTCGTAACCACATCGCTAAATCGATAGGGGCAACAGCAGAGTTTTAGGGACCAATTATCTAATCTTCTAGCGATTCATACCCCCTACTCGCAGAGTAATGTACCACCCAGCCCACGAAAATCAAAGACTTTCTCAGCCCTGCTCTCCCTATGAGGCTGCATTCTGTAGACTTTCAATTATTTTGGTGGCGCAAGAATCCCTACGGTACTGGCTCCCTTTTTCAGCCATAAGCCTAATCTAACTGCTATCTCCATTTTGGGTCGACATCAACCGAGAGGCGCTCGCCAACGACCGTTATTTGCTCCTCACATCCCATGTTCCATGCCAATTCCGCAAATGTCTTTCTCGTGTAAATGATTTAAACATTTTGGCTGAGACAAGTGTCATCGCTATTGGATGGCATCGTTCTGAGAGCAAAAGCAAAGTTTGAGTGCAATTCATTCAAGGGTGCCTCGTCTCTCTCCCTAATTTCGTTGCGTTGTTGAGCTTTCCTGTGTCTCCGATATTGATAGCTTCGTTCTTTGTCCACGATGACGAAGGCCGCGGCCTTGTTCGGATTATTGAATCTTTCCGTTGCCGCACCTTCTATGCTCGAACGCCATTTCGCTCCCCAGGACATAATGACTCGCGATGTTGTGATCATTGGAGGTGGAGCGACCGGAACTTATGCTGCGGTCCGCCTGCGAGAAGATTTCAACAAGACTGTGGTGGTAATTGAGAAGACAGATCGACTTGGAGGACACACCGAGACCTACTTCGACCCTGCTACCGGCTATTCTGTCGATTATGGTGTTCAAGCTTGGATTGATGGCCCAATCGTCCGTGCCTTCACTGGAAGATTCAACATCCCTCTCGTTACTGCCGTTCAACCACCATTTGCGACTGAATATATCGACTTCAAGACTGGGAAGTCAGTCGTGCCACCATTCACACAGGCCGATATCACAACCGCACTTACTACCTACTTCGGAATCGTCTCGCAATGGCCATTTTTGGTTGAAGGATACAATCTTCCCAATCCTGTGCCTGCGGAGCTCTTGCTCTCATTTGGAGACTTTGTCACAAGATACGGACTCCAAGCCGCTGTTCCAACGATCTGGACGTTCGCACAATCTGTGGGAGATTTTCTCAATACACCGGCACTCTATATTATTCAGACATTCGGACTCCCCCGGCTTCAAGCCCTCTTCGAGGATTGTTTCGTCGTTCCAGCCGACCACTTCAACAATGAGATCTACCTTAAAGCTTCGGCACTACTCGGCGTAGATGTACTCTACAACACGACTATACTTGATGTTGCTCGCCATGATACTAGTCTCCAGCAGATCACAGTCAAGACGCCAACCGGACAAAACCTCATCAAAGCCAAGAAGATTTTTGTGACAATAGCACCCATGGCAGACAACCTCAAGCCATTCACGCTCAATCATCACGAATCGTCTCTTTTCAACCAATGGCAGTACACAACATATTACACTGGCATTATCCGCAATGGTATTGCAGACAATGTCAACATAATCAACACTGCCAATGGGACTACGCTCAACCTTCCTACGCTGCCATATGCTCAGGAGTATTCTCTCAGCGGCATTCCCGGTCTCCATACTTTTCACACCGTCAGTGTCAAGCCTCAGAAAGACCAAGATGCCCAGATTCTCGTCCTGTCTAGCATTGCTGCTATGTCCGCAGCAGGCACAATTCCTGCAAGCACGCTATCCATCGAAGTCCTCTCCAACCACACCCCGATGCTTCTTCGCGTCACAGCGGATTCGGTCAAGAATGGCTTTCATACTTCTTTGTATGCGCTGCAAGGACTGAAAGGTACTTTCTACACTGGAAGTGCTTGGGCTGGCGATTATACGAGTGTGCTATGGGGCTTTATCGATGCGCTTTTGCCAGGTATTGCTGCAGCAGCTGTCTGAGTTCGAGACTGCTTCTAAAATACGATAATGTACTCACCTTCTAGGATAGGATTACCTCCAAGGAATAGTCTCTAATCAAATAACAAATTCAAGCCTTACATTCGGCGAGACCGAAGTCGTTCCAGATTTTACTTACCTGTCACGTGAACCTCCCTCCTTTTCATCGGGTACCAATGGCAGCAACAAGCGAGCGCATCCCACGCCGGCTATTGGCGGGAGAGGCAAACACAGTGGGGTGATGGTTCTGTTAATGGTTCTTTCAGGGTTTATGGTTCATCCCCAAGCTAACCGTCGCTCGATTCCAGATAGAAGCTTGAATGAATGGGATTTATGGGCTCAACACTGGAAATTTGCCCTTGACGGCCAATCAAGTATGGTTATAATGCTTTAGGCAAATTGCTACATATAGACTTTCGTTATGATACAATAGTATCGTATTTGGCACGTTCTAAAATGTACAGCAACAACCTGGGCATCAACAATGTCCGCCTGCTGAATTATCTATGGCTGCGGAATCCACATCTTCACTAGTGGACGCCGCTTTCGCCCCGTCTAAAGAATGACGCGTTGGGGATGGCACAAGTTGCCAAGGTAGTATTATAACAACGAACATCGTCACAAATATAGGCTGCAGCACTTTAATGCTATAAATATCGGCAAGTGCTCTTACCAAAAACGGAAACATAGCGCTTCTAGACTGTCCGAGGCAAGCTATGAGATTGAGCGCTTGCGGGTGATGTCTATAAAGATTAGCTTTCGTTACAAGAGATACAGTGATAAGGTATACAAGACCTATAACGAAGCCACATGCCGCAATGGCGCTGCCGGAGACAACAACGCGCCAATGCCATAAATCGCATGCACGATTCCCAATTTAGTCGCAGCGCTAGGGGGTCGTGCGATGTAGGTATTAAATTGGGCATCTTAAAGGGCCAGGCCGAAACCAGCGAGTGTATAGCATATTAGGATAGCGATAAAAGGTAGACGGAACGTAATAATAGCAAACGCTAGTCCCTAAATAAAAGCACTTAAAACAAAGAAGTATCCAAGTTTAAGTCGAGTGCTAAGAGTAACGTTTAGCAGCGATATAAGAGTATATTTTGTAAATAAACCGATAAAGCTAAAGGACACTTTTTTATCGCTAACCCCGCTATAGTAAAGTTAAAGGTATAAAATAAGAGCTTTTATGCATCTATCGTGCTAGCTTTAAGACGCGGCAAAAATACAATAACTAACGGTTCGAGCTAAAGCATGAAACCTATCAGGCTTTTTAGCGTCTTTAATAGTATCGATCTACAAGATGTTGTCGCGTAGGCGGTCGGCCAATAGAGGCTGCTCAGCCTCATCGTAAAGGTCTGGCATAAGAGTTTGGAGGATAAAAAGTAAGTTAGAAAATTGTGAAAACAGAACATGTGTTAAGGTGTTAAGAGATGTTGAGAAGTAGCTAGCAACAAGACGCTCCAAGAGTGGCAGCGATGAGCCGGGTGCTGAACCCAGAGCTATATCCTGATATCCGCCGTTCCAAAGCTAGAAACTGGGAGACGAGAGAAAGAAGAGTTTATCGTTTGTAGTTCGGAATCGAGAGCCGGTGGAAGGAGCTGTGTTCGTGGTCGGAAGCTGTAAGGAATGAGCATGAGAACTGGAAGCTGGTGCGGGAGCAAAGGGATTGGAAAGCTAGGGCCACCAGGGCCATAATATGAAACACTTGACTCACGTGTATATTATTCTTGGAACTTGATTCTTCCGACTCACGGATCACTATTTGTTGTCCAAATGCTGAGTATTTTCACGTACATCTTCGAATTGAAGAGAAATGGAAGAAGAGCGAGGATAGAAAATATTCTGCGAAGTTAATAATGATGACGGTCATCACGTGTAGATAAGGAGTGTTGTGCGAAAATGGGGCTTCTCTTACAAGAATGCAACGTAGGATCGAGAGAATACAAGGAAAGCATTACAATGACAGAATGGAGAAAATTGATGTCAGCCAAATGAGCCTTCTCCTTGTGACTTCAATTTTTCATTTGCAAAACGGCATGCTTCCTGCTCTGTCATACCTAGGTGTCTCGGATGGTACGGACCGTGCGGTACGAGGAGAACAAAATAATTTTGTCCGGGCAAAATGTCTACATCCCCTGACAGAGCCTAATCCATCTCCAGCTGATACCCTTTCATTCTTTTATGTCTTGCCTTCAATTTCGAAGAATCATATAAAAGTCACGTGGAAGAAGGAGGTCTTAGATGTCTGATGTGCGATTTTATCCCAAAGAATTGAGCTTTTGAAATTAAGTATACAAGTTCCGAGTTTATCCAATCTTGGCCGTCTCGAACACCTTACCACTAGATTCATTCAATAAATAGCTGTTGGTATAGTTGGATTCAGAAATTGAGATTGTTTCCGCAGCCTTCAAACCCCCTCCGATTATCGCGACCTCATGGCCGCGAACAAACAAGATATCCTTCCTGACAGTACACCCAGTGATAATTGTAGCACTAGTGCTAAGCCACGCCGAAGGGATGAAGAAGTGGCGCTGAAATGTCGAGTGAGGAGATGAGTTTCTCAGGTCGATTGAGCAGATCCAACCCGTTTCTGAGATGAACAGTAATAGAGGGCTACCAAAAGGTCCAGGTGCAGTTCCTAGAAGTAGCTTGACTTTAGGCGTATGGTTCACAGCTTGTGATGGAAAGAGGGGCTCGGGATGGAGTGACGGTGGTGGAGGTTCAGTCTGTGAAAGGTCGAGTATATAAAGTACGGGATCGTTGGTGCCATTCAAAGCAGCAGGGGGTTCTCCCTCGACATTGAGGCCGAGCTTCACGACAAGCTTGCAATCATTCTTTTGCACAACCATGCTTTTCAAGTCGACAAAGCGATGACTCCCCATGGAAATTGGAGTTTCTACATCCGGAGAAAGAATTGATGATGCATCCCACCGGAATGATTGAAGCGTCGAATCTTCTAGCAGCAGAATCTTTGTATTATCCTGAGGGTGTGTGAGCCACCTCCATTCCGTCCGGTGCTCAATTTCGCGAGAAGAAACAACACTCCTGGTCTCGAGTGACCAGATAAAGTCGGCGGTTGAAGATGAGACGAGAAGTCGCGTGCCATCAGGACTGATAAGCAATTGAGTGATGAGTTGCCCATATGGCAGCTGTGCATTCAAAATCTCATCGCGAACATCGATGGTGTGCTGGCATTCTTTGAAGAGACGGACAACTTTAAAAGCACTTGAAGCATCGGCACTGGCGACGAGCTGATAAGTCTCATTCCAGTCTAAAGAGAGGATAGCCATCATTATGCCTTTGGGTTTGCATAGCTTTTGGAATGTAGTTTCGCTCGAGGTGATGTCGCATATCGCAATTGAACCACTGGCTCTTCCGCAGATAGCCATTGTCCCCTCATATACAGTTTGGATGACTGTAATATTCTCGTTCTGGTCATCAAAAGTAATTCCTGCATTTTGAATGGTCCTTTCGGAGACGTCGCTAGAAAATTCGCTTCGATCCTCGTTGGCATAATCCCACTTTCTAACAAGGGCGTCAGGCTCCCAGACGTTGACTTGAGTGCCACGAAGATCCATAACCCGCAAGCTATCACCTGTGAAAGCTAGTGCACCTACTCCATCAGAGAGAGAGACACGATACATCAATTGTAGCGTTTCGAAATCAAATAGCTGGACATTTCCATTTGAGTCTCCGCCAGCTAGCGTCTTTCCATCTGGCGATACCGCCAGCACTTGCGTTTGTATCTTCGCATGACATCTCATAGTCCTTGAAGTCGTTTCAAAAATTGCGATGTCTCCATCCCAATAAGCAACAGCGATGAGATTGAGGCCTGGGTCAGAATTGAAACAGATCGAGTTGATGTTGTTGGAGGTGTCGCTACCATCATCAGGTGTCTTGGTGCAGAATCCTAGATGTTGCTGGGTGTTAAGGTCCCACAGGCAGAGCGGCAAGCTTCGATAGACTATCGCCATTAATGTTTGATCCGGAGAGATGGCAACGGAGGAAGGAGCTTTGGAAGTGATATGTTGGAACTCGAGGGGCAAGTTGCGGTGCCAAGTATGTTGCGAGATCAGATTGCCATTTTCCGTCGACCAAGTGAAAAGTTGCTTCGACCTCGTAGCGGCCACTACTCTCCTGTCGTCATCGTTGAAGTTGACTGCCATAGGATCGGATTCCAGTCGGTACTCCCACAACAGAGACCCAATGCTCACGTCCCACAATTTGATGATGCGAAGACCAGTAGAAATCAAGGTCTTTCCAAGGTTCCCGAAGCAGAGGATCCTTACAGCCTCTCCGTGATTCAAACGGATGAATTCTTGACATGTTGACGTCCAGTACATGTGTATCAATCCATCCGAAAGCCCAATAGCGAACCACTGGTCCTGACAAGCGATGGATCTCGCCGTCTTGTTGTAGTGCCAGCATGATATTCGATCGTTCCAGTCAGAGTTAGATAGTCCTCTAAGGCGGAGGCCAGTCTCCAAAGAGCCAAATTGACGATAGAGACCCGAACTCTTGGGACATAAGGGAGGAATGAGATTGTATATGGCGGAAGGGTGGTTCGTCAAATTGGTACCGAACTCTGTGACGATTCGAGGGAGATCTAGAGCCCAAGAACTTACACTATCCCGCAGCGGTGCGGCGTACTTGGCTCTCCTCAGCTGATATGCTTTCAGATGCGTCGCCGTTTTCATGAGACAATCCAAAAACTTTCGTTTAGCCATTGTCTCGATCCATATCAGGACGCTTCTATTTAGGAACTCCATGAGCGCAAGGAAGAGGGCATCGGAAGAAGAAGTAGATCGAGCCAAGTGCTCCGAGAATGACAAACAAGCATACTCAAATAGCGCGTGATCTGTAGAGCCTTTACATTTCGCTGTGATTGTTGTTCGATCGCTCGTCAGGGATCTCAGGCAGGCCAGCCCAAGCTGAACGTTGTCCAACGGTATCTGGATTCGGAAATCTGACTTGAGTTTTGGATTGAGTAGGAAGGCACGAGCCGTCTCGTGGACAATTTGAACCCTCTTCTGCTTGTCTACAACCACAAAGTGACAGCAGATGGTTGGTAGATTTCTTTCCAGGTCGCGCGTAACAATGGCCCCGGTATCTAACCTGATGGCATCTTTCAATTCGTCAATAGTGAGAGCCCTTGTGGCACAAAGTGTCCAGACCAGTATGGAGCGAGCAAGTTTTCTCGAGCGAGTCTTGTTCGTCATGATCTCCAGATTCCGGCGGTACAATAAATCCATTTTCTCAGGCACCTCATCAAGAATTTCTTCGATATCCTGGGAAGTGAATCCATCCAGCAGGAGCTCCTCCATAACGAGAACGGTCCACAGAAAACACCCTGCAGACTTTCGCACCATTGTTTCGACCAAACTGATTTTCATTTCCTCGTTTTCGATAGTGAGCTCTTTTACACGAGCTTCAACATAAATCCGGATGTCATGTAAGGAATCTTCTGCAGAGATCTGTATGGTTACATACGGTAGCCTTCTAAATAGCCGTTCGTAATCATCCGAGAAGCGGCTGCTGATAAAAACTTTGACAGGGATGCAGCCATCGATGTTTGCTAGAAGACTGAAGAAATTGTCGAGGTCCTCCTTTGTGGCAACACATTGATCGAGTGAATCTATTACCCAGTAGTGCCTGAAGCGTTGTAAGTTATGAGAGGGGGTTAGGATTCATACGGTGCACTTACGTCGTGGTGAATTTCGTCAAGAATATACCGCCCATGAAGAGTTTCCGCCAAACTCTACGGTAATCATCCTTGCCCAAAACGTCTTTCGAAAGCCCAAGAATCATTTCTCGTATGACGCTGCTCTTCTTCGCCATCTGGTAAGCCAGAGATAGTAACATCCCACCCAAGGAGGGTTTGTTTTCTCCTTCGTGGTTGAAAAAGTAGTAACTGCAGGTCATGTCGCCCAGACATTCTATTGCATGCGCGGTGATGACTGATTTGCCTACACCAGGCTGACCTGTGAGCCAAAAGTAACGTGTACAGTCCTCGCCGTACTGCCAATCGAGAAAGGTCTTGCCACTAGTAAACCATTCGCAAGATCCCGGCATCCTGGCGTCATTGAGATTAGAGAGTTCATCGATCGGACTGTCAGAGACAGCCAAGAATGCCGAGACGGTTTGCATTTCTTGGTGTTGGACCTGCTGCCGTACCATTGGTACTTGATATGAATGTTAGCGAGGCTCGATAGAGATGATCGAAATGTCATACCAGAGCGTTCAATATCATCGACAGTTGAGGCAAGGCTGTCTCTCAGTGTCCGGAAGTTGGAGTCATTCGGACTGTCGAACTTGCAGATACTTCTGTGATCGGCATTGAGTGTTTGGATTCTTTCATGGTCATAGCCTATGAGTATTAGCATGGAAGCCTTCCACGTACATAAGAGTAGAGATGTTACATACCTAGTGTAGCCGAAAGTTTGTCTACGATAAAACTTGATCCAAACCCCAAATTAGTCGGGATGCTTTCTATGAAAGAGCAAATGGCTATGCCATTGCAGTGACAGAATTCCGCATTAAGCTGAATGATAGTCTCGGAACCCTGCTCGAGAGCACCGACGAATGGCTTGTCACCAAATGGTGTTAGTTTCAGCAGGTTGCTCAAAACCTGAGCTAGTCGAGACCCTCTGTGCGGCGTCGCCAAGAAGTATACACCATGGATGCGCTCTGCAAAATTTTCATATCGTGAAGTTTCTCTCGCAAGTATGCATGCTTTTTTAATTACCAAGCCTCCCATACTATGGCCAATGAAGACAACAGGAGTGGTAGCATGTCTAATGTTCGGTTTATTCCGAATCTGCTCCATCAAATCTTGACCCCAATCGTGAATTGTAAGCAGATTTTGCTGGCGCTGAAGCCAGTCAGAGTTGTAGCCAAAACTATGTATCCTGACATGTCTGAAATCGGGATCGGCAGGAAGCCATTCTTTGGGCCAGTAATGAGCCGGATTGGGCGACGCACTCCATGTCTTCCTGGACCCACCACCTAGTCCGTGGACGAAGATGAAGTCGACGTGACAATCGGCAGGCTCGTAGAGAAGAACGAGTCCTTTACTCCCGATGATCTCGACAGCTGTGTCTGAAGCATTTCTCCGAAGATTCAGGCTTCGGAATTTCCGCTCCAGAAATGAAGGCTCAGACTTTCTCCTGGCTTCCGAAGCGCCCTAAACACAGATCAGTCATAGCTTGCATGTGAAAGAATGGGACTCACGAGATCCATAGGCTCAACTGCGGGTAACGTGCGATGAAACTCAAAGTCACAAGGCAGATCAGTCAAGTCAGCATTACCTTGATGAGATATGACATGTAAAGAGCACTATAGTGCTACTGAGAGTGTTTGATAGATTGTGTCGACAATAGAAGAGATATTCCAAGACAAGAAGAAAACAGCAAAGAAAAAAACAGCAAGCAAAAACGGTCTTCTCTGGACTAAGCATGTATGTGCGACGTCAGACACAGTGCAGAGCGTACGGAGTCACAATTGGGGAGTTGATAAAAAGCAAATAGTAATGGCAGGTCGCAGGATCATTATGCTTGTGTTGCGCTGTGCAACAGCTCGTTTCATGAAGAGATAATAGTAGCAAATTACTCCGTTGATGGCTTGACTAGGAGAAAACGCCTGGAAGGAAGGCGAAAGGTATGATCAACGCATATTGGCCAGGCTCGCGCCGTCAGCCCAGTACAACCACACCTCAGTCGAGATCCCGTGCCGCGTATGGTTCTAAATCGGGGAGCCGAATAATATGTGGTTCGGGACAATATGAGTCGGTCAAGGTCTTGCGGCACGAATTCAGGTTGGGTCGCACCGAACCGTAGCGCGCGCTTCCCCTTCAAACTTCATCTCCAGAATACCGGTGCTGATCTAAAGTCTTCGACCAAGCCGGCTCCTTGCATTTGAGCGTCGAATGCCGTCGTCTCGAGACATTATCTTGCTTGGAGCTTCCGATTTTGTATCTCCTCCCCTTCACGTAGGAAATCCCGCGCCTAGCGTTACAATGTATGCCATTCAGCGGCGGTCCACGTACACCATCCGCAGATCGCTGCACCTCGTAGATAGAAAATATATCAATGGACATCATGGCAGTGGTAGTGAAGTGCCTTCGTAGTCATACTTGGAGGGTTCGTAGTGCTGGCAGCCAAATCGTTGATTGCTGTAATTTGTGGGTTATCGGTATGTCGAGTCCAAATCTTGAGGATTCTGCAATGGGACGCTGGGATGTCGTTTCATGGCCCTTAACCCTGCCATCAGCACAAGGCAACTCAAGCGTTCCATTTGATATTCGCTGGTGAAGTTCCGATGGAGTTGAAACTTTTCCTTGATAGTGGCTAGTCCTGAAGCTAAGCTTCACTGGGTTAGTGTATATCCTTGAATGGAGTACCTATTATGAGCAACCAACATTGAGTACTCCTGTCCTCGCCTCGTCATCAATCGATGATTTGTTACCATCACAGTACATTTCTGGGAGAAGCGCGCGTCAATTTCACCTTGCATCTTGCATGCTCTACACTCCCTTGAGCCTGAGAGCATGCGGAATCTGCTTAGACAAATCCGAAGCATCATGCATCCAACATCCATTGTGACATCTTTCAAAGTTATCCCATTTCTATTGATATATAGCTAGGTACCTGTCTTCCTATTTTACTCGCAGGTATTCTCGAACAGTGTCGCCAGCACCATTTTGTTTTCGAAAAGCCACCAGACACGTGACGTGCTGCTGTCTCAAATATGAGCTCTGATGCAGACGACACGGGTGTGCCAGCCCCCCAAGTACAGAATATACTTGAGAAAGTTGACATAGATGAAAGTGTAGCGGCTTGTGAGTCCAAAGTTCGATTTGCAGAGCCCGGCCCTGACACTGAGCTAATAAGTCACTGTCAGACTTCCCTCCCGGCTCAAGAGTGGACTCCGCCCTGCCTCATGGAGCAAGCTTTTGGACCCGTACTGCAAGAATCAACCTATTACTCGAAAACGATTCCCCGAAGAGTCTTTTTCTCAAGGTGGCCCAAGGTGTTGATGGACTGGGCCTCGTCATTGGCGAGTACGAGGCAGCTAAATCGCTCTATGCAATTGCTCCTGACTTACTTCCACATCCCGTGGGAGCTGGAACATACAAGTTGGACCCCGAAACGCATTTTTACCTCAGCGACTACGTTGAAATGATCGACGAGATACCGGACATGCAGAAGTTCTGTGCATCCTTGGCAAAGCTGCACCGCGATAGCATCCCTTTCTCACCTAAAGGACAGTTTGGCTTTCATGTCGTGACTTACAACGGCAACAAGGCCAGGGATGTTACTTGGTGTGATACATGGGAAGAAATGTTCACCAATTCTGTTAAGATGAGGGTGAAACAAGAGCGCGACGCCCAAGGACCCAGCGCGGGGTTGGAGGAATTATTACCTGCGCTCTTCGAGAAAGTCATTCCAAGACTTCTTCGGCCTTTGCACACCGGTTCGAATAAGATTAAGCCTGTCTTGGTGCATGGAGATGTCTGGTATGGAAATTTGGCTACCAACGCATCCACGGACGAGCCTATTGTCTTTGATCCCGCTACAATATGGGCTCACAATGAATGTGAGCACAGATACACTTCTTCCTTTGAGAGATTTACTAATAACGAATCTTGCACAGTGGACGTGGCAAACATGACTGTCCCTCGATTCAGACTTGGTCGAGCATGGACACGCGAATATCACAAGCACTTTCCAATCTCGGCACCAGCTGAGGACTACGAGGATCGTCTTCGTCTATACACAATGTAAGTTTGCCAAGCCATTCAAGTGAAGCTATGACAGATGGTCGGCAGACATGGCGGCTTGTGTGCATCCTCTCTGTACACAAACACTACGAAATACCGTCAGATGCTCATCGAGTGGATTCAAGAACTCGTTGACAAGTATCCCGAGGGTTATCAAGAAGGTTGACGCATACATGAAGCTTCGCAAAGATCACTCCACTGAAGATACCTTATTGCAAACAAATTCATGACACTTGCATTGTTTTTGTTCAATTGATCTGTCGAGTATTTTTTAGAGGCAGTTCACTTGATACTGAAGCGGGGTAATGTTGGGTTGGATGGTGCAGATTTACAATCCTTGATCACTGAAGTCGGTGGGGGCTGAAAGACTGCTCTATATTTAGTCAGATCTCATCAGATTCACGAAGATGCGATCAATAGAAGTAGAGCAATATGTTGACCATCAATTCCTACAGTTTCGATCTACTCCCCTCTCGATGCACAGCTGCATTGACGATTCTCATCGCCTCAATCAATCTCTTATCTTGAAGTCTTGGTGTTACCACTTGAACTGACAAAGGAGTCCCAACATAAACCCTCCTATTAACAGTCTTTTCATCCCACAATTGGCGGTTTCGTTCATCCCAGCTTGAAATCGTAGTCCCACCTTGTGGCTGACCAAGTTCAAGATCTTCCGCACTGAAATCTCTTACTGGGACGCTGCCAGCAGGATAATCAAGCAGTGTCCAGCTTGAGGTATACCCCGCTGCGTTATATCTTTCAATTTCTGGTACTGGATGAGGCGCGATGAGGCAGATGACGGCGTCGACCTTGGACTTCTTTCCACCTTTGCCATCCTCTTCAACCCATAACTGCATCATCTCTCGTTCCAACTTCGTCCTTCGCGCTTGCAGCTCTGCGACTTGGGGTAGCGTTTTTGGCTCGCTGCGTTTGAACTTTCCGACCATCCATGGCACAAGTGGCTCACCAGTTGCATCAAGCAAACCAGCCAGGACCCCGCCTCCATCTGCGCTCATCAACTTAGCCATGACGCTTTGGCACTTCGTCCATGCCTGCGGTGCGGCAAGCTCGATGGCTTTTGTATTCGGGTATTGATTCAGCTTCGTCTTCACCTCGTCGAGAAGCTTCATCATTGGAGGCAATGGGGTACAGTTTCCATCACCTCTGAGAATGCCGAATACAAACTCGCCATTTGGCCCACTCCCGGTGAGAGGAGTATCAAGGCTCCAAGTCGAGGGAAAGCAGTCTTCGGCCCACATCCAAGCTCTAGGTACGACTTCTCTCATCACGAAGTCAATATCCTCTATAGACCTCGCCAATGGTCCCACCACCGCTGGAACTGCACACCTGGAAGTCCCATCATTCGAGATAAGAGGTCCTCCTCCAGCTGGAATTCGACCATTACTCGACTTGATCCCAAAGATGCCATTGCACATAGCAGGAACTCTGATGCTTCCACCAGTATCTGCTCCCCATCCAACTATGGATCCTCGCATCGCCACAATGACGCCTTCACCCCCTGAACTTCCACCAGCAGTGCAAAGTCGATTAATTGGATTCATCGTTCGGCCGAAGACATTATTGACGCTGTCAAGAGAGTTGAGCGTTTGGGGTACATTGGTTTTGGCGATGATAACGCAACCCAATGATAGCAACAAATCAATGAGTGGTGAGTTGATGGTAGCGGGCTTGAAGCACAATGAAGCTATTCCGATCGAACTATCAACTCCAATGACATCGAATGAATCCTTGAGGCTGATAGGCAGTCCATGCAGAGGACCGACAACTCGCCCCTCTCGAGCCAAGCTCTCATCGAGTTCTTTTGCCCTCTGTATAGCAGACAAGAATAATGGTTCCGTCACACAATTTGTGAGTTGTTGTGCAATTGCTGTGCGTTTGCAGAAAGCTGTTGTCACTTCCAGTGCTGAGAGCTTTCCAGTTGCGAGTGCGGAAAGCAAGTCTTCCACAGAATGTGTCTCCGTGATTGTAACTTCAGTAGGCGATAGAAGACCACATTCTCGAGGGACGTGTAGAACATTTTGTAGGCCGTATTTCATCAAAGGAGGATCCTTCGGCAGCATATTGCTAGGGATACTCCATTGCTGAGGTATTTGAGAGTCTCGATATGCTTGCTTACATTTGGCGATGGCTTGCCAGGAGACCTCTGCTGCACTATGACCTGTCATGTTTGATGCAAAGCCAGGTATAGCCTTTGCGCCTTGATGTCTTTCGGGGTTGTTCACGATCCGTGGAATTGATATGAAGAAGTAAGAGCATCACAGACGCACTTTCCGTTTGTGATCCCCGCGTTTCAGCTCAGAAGCCTCGGTCGCTGCAATGTCACGACTTCGGCTTATTACAAGACCGGTTCACCATGAAGGTGTCCGAGCCGGGCAGCATCGCTCTCCAATCGGGTCCTTGAAAGCCTGTTCTCGCTTCTGTATCTTCCTTGTACTGTACCACCCCACGGGCGCTCCCCGCCGCGGGGTAGAAATACAAATACGATTACTGTGTTTGCTATGTACTTTGCTCCTTTGCAAAATTCCTGTCAATAACGATGAGCAACCAGAAGGAGCTAAGCTCCTCAGTGCAAGCAGACTCAATCGAGAGTATCTCAACAATCCAATATTCGGTCTTCAGCAAATGGCGAAAGCGCTACATCGTGGGTCTCGTCGCCCTGGCTGCGTGGTTTTCAACTTTGAGCAGTTTCATTTACTATCCCTCCATTCCACTAATATCCAAAGACCTACACCTATCCATTGCGCAAGTAGATCTTTCTATCACGACTTACATGGCCATCTCTGCAATTGCTCCTTCTATCACCGGCGATGCCTCCGACATCTATGGGAGACGACCTATGTATCTCTTCACTCTCGGTCTGTATCTTATTGCGAACATTGTTCTTGCGACTCAATCCTCATTTTTTGGCTTGTTGTTGCTGAGAATGCTACAGAGTGCTGGTATATCCGGTACGAACCCTTCTTCTACTTTCAAGTTTAAAGGTATTACGGCTTTGATTCGTTGTTTTCAGATTGACAGGATGTTGTAGGAGCCTTCTCGATTGCGTATGGCGTCGTTACTGATGTCGCGATGCCGTCCGAAAGAGGATCATATGTTGGGGCCCTGACCTTCGGGTGAGACCAAATATCTTTGCCATCGATCCCTCAACAAACCTTCTAACTCATCCAGAATCACTAGTGCTCCCGCCCTTGGTCCTCTAATTGGTGGAGCTATCTCTCATAGCCTAGGCTGGCGATGGATATTCTGGTTCTTAAGCATCGTGTCCGGCGCATGTCTCACAGCAGTGATGCTCCTGCTCCCTGAAACCGCACGCGGAGTGGTTGGAAACGGAAGTCTCAGACCACCTCCATATTCTCGTCTCCTCGACTTACCAGGCTCAACACTCAAGACTTCAACGTCGTCCTCCGAAAGCACTCCAATGAAAAGAAAACGCTCGTTTCCAAATCCGTTGAAATCTCTAACGCTGCTTCTCTCCAAAGACAATGCTGCAGTTGCGTTTGCTGGAGCTTTCCTTTACACAACGTTCTGCTGTATCTCTGCATCGCTGGGGACACTATTTGTCAATATTTATCAACTCAATGAACTACAAGCAGGGCTGATCTACCTTCCTTTCGGGATTGGTTGCTCCCTGGCTGCAATTACTTCCGGGAAGTTGATTGATCGTGACTACCGGATCATGGCAAAGCTGCATGGTCTATCAATTGACAGAGTTCGAGGCGATGACTTGAGAAGTTTTCCAATCGAAATGGCACGGTTAAGAAGTGTTTTTGTGCCTCTGGTTGTTTCTGTTGTATCAGTGATTGGCTTTGGCTGGGCGGTGGAGAAGGTAGCGGTGCGTTCTCACTTTCCAAAAAATCTATGGGACGACTGCTGATGGTCGTGCGAAGCCTTTAGCTGTACCTCTGGTCATCCAATTTATCTCCGGTCTTGCCATACAGACCTGCTTCAATGTAAGTGGTACAATATTATAGACTTGGGAACGTCCACGTTAGTAGAAAGTGGCATTAACCTCTCAGACAGGCGACCAATACACTCCGAGTCGACATCAATCCCAGAGCGCCTGCAGCTGCTCAAGCGTCTAGTAATTTCGTGCGATGCACTCTCGCTGCCATAGCAGTGGCGTTCCTCCAAGATATAATTGATCGCATAGGTGTGGGACCAACCTTCACCTTCTTCGGATGCTTGTGCTCTCTTTCTGGCGTACTATTCGTCATTGAGAGGAAATGGGGGATGAAATGGAGGCTTCAAAGACTTGAGTTTACTTGAAATAGTAATTCAAATGTCACAGAACAAGAAAACAACTTCTTTCCTGATATTTGGTGTGCTACTGGCTCTCACTTCTCATCTTACCCCTCTCTCATGTTTCAGAGAATAGACCAACGATATCCCGATAACCAACACGAAGCTCAATTCACGTATGATGGCCAATGCACAATGTATTTAGCCATTGTAGTGCCTTCGCAGTATTGCTTTTGTTCGATTAACTTATGTGAGTGAATCGATCCGGTTTCACCGACTTAAAGGGCATCCTCAAGATCCAGCACCACTTGTCCCAACAAATACCACAAGCGCAGCAGCATATGCTGCAGTCCCTGACAGCACATCAAATGGATCTTCTAAGAACAATGCTAAAGCCAAACCAAACGCAGATACACAGATAGAGGTTGTAAGTAAAGTCGTGAGAAGACTCTTATGCAAAACCATGATGAGCATGGTCCGATCAGGAACACTCCACCTAGTGGGAATTTCGGATCGCGAGTATTTAATAAGATTCTTGGTGCAGTGTCTCTAAACCACAGAGAATGATGTCGTTGCTGCTAGCTAGGCGGAAGGCACCTGCAATTATTATATTAGCGAACGTGGCGAGATCTCTGGGTTGGATGAAATGAGATAGCACTTTTTTGAGGGTCCTACGATAGAATATGGTGGAGATCATCTATTCTTCACCTAGTCGATTTCAAGGCGGGAGATCTTCGGTGGTGGACGAAGCGAGCGCACTCGCGGACCTTTGTGGGTCCCTAGATTAGGACAATCGTCGCATAAAATAGCGACGAAACCCGCTGAATTCGGCGGCCATCGCACCTGAACATTGCGTTTATCTGTATTTAATTATAGTTTATAAAAAATCTTGTCCTCGTTGAATAAATTTCACTCTCCTTATTCACCCCCCACTCTCACTCTCAACGATTTAAGACGAATTATACCTCGAGTATAGCTTTTCAAACCCCAACCTCAATTCCTCAAAAATTCAACAAACAAACAAGTTTCCCAAACAAAATAAAAATAACCCACCCCCTTACCCCTTCACCCCGGTCATGATTCCCATCAGCATCCCTCTTCTCCGCCCCACGCGTACAAACGCATCATCATTCCCGGGTCACTCCGACCTTATCCAGCTGCCAAGATATATCAATGTTCATGCAATAGTGACACCCTGCACACGTACGACGATGTCGGAGGTCGGGAAGAGTGAGTAAGTGACATTCTGGACGTACGTGCGGGAAACGGGGGGTTAGACGCGTTGTTAAGTTTCGGGAGGGATAGATGGAGGAGCGGGGATTTGAGGATGAGGGATGAGGGGGTTGGGTTGAGATTTTCTGTTTCTGGCTGATTAGTGGAGTGAGTTGGAAATATCGATGTTGATGGCGACATGAAAACGGGGAGATGGAATTAAAGGGTTTATTTGTGTGTCGCTTTCGGAGTTATCTGAAATTAAATACGGTATGTGTTCAATTGGAGTTGTGTAGACTCAGGAGCTTGCTTCTTGAAAGTCCGGTAGGTAAGTAAGCACACGGACTTGAGGATATACCAACCCTCAGCAATTCTCTCATCGACCACTGAAAGAAAGTTCATCTGGACAATCAAAACTATAACTCATGACATTAATCCTCTACCCTAAACGCCTCAAATGCCACCCAGCCCAATTCAATCACAAAGCAAAAATCAAGCATCCTCCTTTTGCCCCTCACCACCACCTTTCACCACCCTATACCCCTTCACTTTCTTCCTCCGTCCAAAACAAACCCAACAACCACCCCCACCCAACACCACCCCTCCCACCGCCAGCAATACCAAATGATCCCCCACCCACAGAAACAACCTATTATCCCAATTAACCCACGTCCCGCCCCTCTCCTGCGTAAAGAAGACCCATTTCCCCTCTCCGACGCGATCCTGGACTCGATCATCCATCATGATCCTATACACCTTTTCTTCTTCTTTCATCGTTTTCTTAGAACCGTGATAGCGTTCCCAGATCGCGGTCTCGAACCATTGGCCCGAGGCGTAGGAGATGGTGATGTAGGGGAAGAGGTAGTTGTAGTTGTAGGGGATGAGGGAGTCGGTTAGGAGGACCCAGAAGGGGTGCATGGGAGTGGAGGCTAAGATATTGTTCGAGAGGGCGCCGCGGCCACCGTCTGTGAGCCCTGTTTTTGGGAGTCAGTGAAGCTTTTGGGACGCAATATGGATGTTCGTTCAGAGCACTGACTCTGGAGCTTGATTCCTGAGATAGCTAGCGAAAAGAGGTAATGCTTTGAGAATTCGAGACTTACAAGCGGGGTAATAAAGCAACGGTTCTAAGTTCGTAAGACAGCCCTAGACAGACAGCATTAGATGCATTTCTCAGAACAGGGGAGGGGACATACATTATCAAGATCCAAATAAATCCCCCCATAATGCCTCAGCAAAAAATACCTCACAGTATCCACCCTCTGAACCGGGAATCGGTACCCATCATACGTATCCAAAAACCAGGGATAATTCTCCCTAATGAACTCCCTCGATTTAATTTCTGTCCAGAGCTGTTTATAAAGTAAAACATTAGCACATCAGCACATCTATCCCTAACCCTCACCAGATTCTCTCTAAAACCAAAGCAAAGAAAAATCATCAACAAACCATAAACTCCCACCCCCCATTCCTCTCAACACACCCCCTCCTCACTTCCTCCCAATCCTCCGGCATCGTTTCATTCCCCTCTCTCCCTTCACCAACATGTCCCCAATCATGAAAAACCTGATGCACGATCTTGGGAATCAACATCTTCCTCCCATCGTGAGCGCCCAAACTCGCGAGATGCGCGTCCCGGATCTGTTCTTGCGTGAGGGCGCCGGCGCCGGCGCGGGTGAAGAAGAGGTGGATGAAGCCGACAAGGCGGAGGATGGCGATGAGAAGGAGGGTGAGGAGGACGAGGGGGAGGATGAGGGTTCGGGGACGCATTTTGGGGGAATACGGGGGAGGGAGGGGAGAGGAAGGGAGGAAGAGGGGAAAGGGAGAGAGGGGAAGGGACAGGATCAGAGGAAGGGGGAGAGAGGACGCGAGTCGCGACGTGGGGACAGTGTTTAGCACGTGGGAAGAGCCTGACTTGGATATGGCGCGGGTTCCTACCTCTAAATGTAAGACTTCAGATCTCACTACTTTGCTTTTTCACGTTTTTTTCTAGCATATAAAAACAGATTCAAAAAAGTGGTTTATATCTTCACAGATTTACATCTATAAGTTGATTACATTAACATTAACTATCTCAGCCGTATAAATAACCAATCACTCGCTCGCCGTCTAAACAAAACCCTATCCACAAGAATTGCGCGCATGTATCTATCTATCAATCATAACAGGTAATCAAGGAGCAGGCCCCGCCATCCTCTGCGGTTTCTTCGAAACCTTATACACCAGTCCCAAGCTCCAAAACTGGCAGCACAGCGCCACCGCCGCCGGAACGGTGCCGAATAGGATCCCCGCCACCGGAAAGAGACAGAAATCCAGTCCTGTCGTCCGGAAGCGGCGGTAGGAGAAGGAGTCCACCATGCGGTCGGCGAGGTTGGCGCGCAGCATCTCTTCTTCGCGGCCTTTGACACAGGTGTAGTGGTAGGATTCGTAGAGGAAGAAGAAGTAGATGAAGTTGAGCGCAGAGACGAGGCGCATCCAGCCTGTTATGTCGAGAGTTTGTAGGAGGAGGCGGGGGATTTGGGTGGAGAGCGTTGAGAGGGTGTAGAAGCCGCTACCGAGGATGAGGAGGGTGATGTGGATGGGGAGGAAATGCGCTTCGTACATTCGGTGCAGGAGGATGATTGTTGAACCCCATTTTGGTCTGGATTTATGTATCAGTCGCCGCAGACGAATTTAAGGTATGGGAATCGTACTTATTTGAATCCTTCCGCCTGCTCCACCACATATTTATGGTTGATTTCAGGACAAATCCACTATCCAACGCACCCCACATATGCCTCAACGCCTGCTTATACCTCGCCATAATATCATTGTAGAACCCTCTCACACCCTTGCCATTCGTATATACATTGCTATGACTCGCGGGGCTGAAGACGCTCCTGGTGGTCAAATTGCCGTTGAGCGCAAAGAAGCATTTGACGTACATATGCAAATCCTCGCCAATGGCATCCGCGCCCGCATCCCAGCCGCCGGCCCGATCCACGAGCGAGAGCGGGAGCGAATATACAGAGGTGGGCGGGCAGATTGACGAGGATGCGTAGTGGCCGGAAAGACCGGCACCTGCCCACAGCAGGTCGGCTACCCGGACGAGCCGCGGGACGACGTGCGCGTTGCGGTCGAAGATGATTGGGGGCACGTACATGGTCGAATCGGCGGTTTCGGGGTATGCGAAATGCATGCCGTTGATTAGTGTGAAGTATTTCGAGGAGAGGTGGCTGTCAGCTAATTTTTGAAGGATGCTAGATTAGCGACTGAACTGCTGCAGCTGGAGCGGGAGATCTGCCAAGGTGTGGGGTTGAGGCTCTTACAATCGATGACTGTGATGAGTACATTGCGCTTCAGAACCTCGTCTGAGTATTTCCTGTTGATGTATCTTGCTGCCCAACTCAGATTGCTGCTCTTTCCTTGCGCCTCTCCGGGAATATCTCGGGGGTGAGCTGTAAATTCAATACTGCGAAAGTGCTTGGTGTATTCCTTGATCAGAATCGCGGCCTTGGCTTCACAACCTGCTTCCCCCTGTTCCATTGCGAGGTAAATCTATTAAAGCAAATATGTTAGGGGTTGCCAAGATATTGCTTTGAGACATAATTCAACAGACCCTCTTCGATAGAGACTGACCTCGTACGATGAAGGTGCTTGAGTATGACTTCCTAGAATGTCCAGAGTCTCTCGTAGAGTGTCCATGTCCTCCTTATAGTTTGGTATGATAATTGCATGCAGCAACGGCGCATCATCCCAGTCGCTTTCAGTGGTGGTGGTTGACATTTCGATCTCCGACTCAGAATAATCAGAACTGATTGAATCTTCGTCTCCCGACTCGCTGGTGCCACTTAATGGAGAAAGATGACTTGACATCCTCTTGGAAGGTGATTGCGCCGGCAGGGAAACCGTCTTTAAGTTCTTGGTCATGCTCCTAATGGCCCAGATCAAACGGACCGGAAAGAGCATTCCCATAACATGTGCAAAGAGGTCATAGTAAACAAACACAAGCTGAGCGGTGGTGATTTCGTTCCGATAATGGCGATGCTGACCTTTGCCCGGTCTCTTGGAACTGTCGCCATCTTCATTTCGAGCAGCAGGACGATCGTACCAGAATGCGATGACCATCAAGAGGACGACAGCAACAAGGCCTAGGTTGGCGACTCTCTGGATACACCATGCTCGCAGTCTAGAGAAAAACATGCCTTCGAAGGAACGACGGTGGGCGGAATGCAAGATGTCAGGAAAAACTGAAGTAAACAACAAACATTGAGGAGCAACAGCAGCGCGGAAAAGAGGTGTGAACCAAAACTAGAGCCAGACCGCGATGAACGAACAAACGGGGTCAGGAAGAGTTCGGTTTTGTTTGGTGGTACTTTGGAAATTCGTTTAATCCACATTGAGGGAGGCCGCGAGACACGACAACCACGGCGAACCGGTGCCGACATGTGTCACTCCAACTTTCCTATAGCTCGATGCGATGCTTGATGGAAGGGTGTTCGACGACTGCCTGGATGGACTGCTCTCAGGCGTCCCCACTTGAGCCACTTTCTGGTGCTATGCAAGATAGATGTGTGTATCTCTGCCGACGACGACCTTGTCTTCCTGTTGGCACCCGCCATAACGAGGACTGCAGTAGTGGATGTCATTGGGCAACGGGTGTTGGAATGAAGCATCGCAGTATGATTCCAGACCCAGCCGAGAAATGAAGAAAACAAAAGCCACCAATTACGCCTGCGACATTCACCCACGAGCTAGTTGATGAGGTTGAGACAAGCACTTTCATCTTGCAGCATCGTGACTCGCGAAGAAATGCCATGCAGTGCTCCAACATCGGGCCCAGAAACAAACGACAGGGGCAATCGCATCGAGGGGTTGACGTGAAGCGGGATGGAGCAGTGATAGAGATGGAGATGTCACTGCCGTCTCCCAAGAAGGTTCAAACCCTTACCTGCCATACATTAGTTATCAGAGAACAGAGAGATAGATGCAGCAAAAGCGCAACAGGAATGAGATATGCGACCAGCCATTGGCTGCACCAGCAGACATGTCTGTCACCGGGAGTCTTCATTGGATGCATCCATCTCGAGACGCCTCACCTCTTCCCAACCTGTGGCTGGGCACGTTGCAGTTTCCTTTTGATGCTGTGGATGAGCTGCGAGAAGAGGCCCAGAAGCGAAGAATGAACGCCTGCTGCAAGCTGCCGAGGACCCTCGAGGCAAAATAGACTCGACTCCCGGCCGGGATCTGCAGCTGGGCTGGCAAAGACTGACATGGGGAAAAGGAAGGAAAGGAAGAACAAAAGCAAGGGAATGGAAGAGCGCCAGTGAAGGGTTCGTGAGGTTAAGATTACTGTAAGCCAAGACCATGTCGAGCATCCAACGCCAGGAGAAGCTGCCAGCAACAGTTAACCTTACACACACATGATGGACTGAGTGGCAATAGAAGCATCGTTCTTCCTCTCACACCGCTGCCCTCGATCTCGACACCGCATATAGACGAAGAGACCCCAAGCATCCATCCAAACATCCAAGATATGATCATCCATCACGCTTCACTCCACTAAGATTGCTGCCTCGCGACACATCACAAGAACACAAAGTGAAGCAGCAAAGATGGGGAAAGGAGGGTCAGACTCTCACCAGCAAGAGGATCCTCTCTTGTTTATACAGTACCACCATGGCGCAGGAGGCGATGATGGCCCCCATCCGCGTCAGCCCAGCGTGGTTGCCCTATGGTTCTCGCACGTTGAGCCCGCTCACCCAATCACCCGCCGCCGCACCCTCATCACCATCCGCACTTGCCGAGTCGCCAGAATAAAAATGGTGATGCGCGAAATCAATCAGATCTGGATCATCTGATCGAGTCAGTCACTGAAATGAGATGCGATGAGGGTCAAGTTCCTCATTTCTCTCCTGGCCGCCGCTGCCGGCTTGAGCGTGCTCGCCATCTTCGTCTACACCCAGCGTCTGGGGTCGCAAATCTACGAGCCTGATAACTTCTTCTTAACACCCTTTCCCTCGCTCGTGGATCCCGACTCGGCGCCCGATTTGTTTCATCTCCCTCTGCGCACCAGCGGTCGCAATATCGTCAATAGCAGAGGGGAGAGGTTTAAGTTGAGTTCCGTCAATTGGTATGGCGGCAGCGACCTCCTGTTCGTGCCCGGTGGCCTCGATGTGCAACATCGCGATGATATCGCTAGAACCATCCGAAGTCTGGGGTTCAACAGCGTGCGCTTACCGTACTCGGACGAGATGGTGATGGACAATCCCATGATTTCCCCGGACCTATTGCTCGCAAATGAGGACTTGATGGGACTTCGGGCGTTGGATATTTATATCGCTGTCGCCGAAAGCTTAGCTGAGGCAGGTGTGGCTGTCATTATCAACAACCACATCACCCAAGCGACCTGGTGCTGTGGCATCAATCTGTGCGATACGGCCTGGTATAACAACCATCTGGGTCCAGCGTGTCGGGTCAGTCAAACCGAAGAGCAATGGATCAAGAACTGGGAAATGGTGATGGCGGCCTTCATCAACGTCCCACTCGTCATCGGAGCCGACCTGCGCAACGAACCACGAGGATTATGGGGGACGATGCCCTGGAAGAAATGGGCGTCGGCAGCTGAGCGAGCTGGGAATCGAGTCCTCGCCCTCCGAGACGACTGGTTGATCTTCGTCGAAGGTGTTTCCTCTTCCAACGATCTATCAGACGTCAAGACCCGCCCTATCGTCCTCGATATCCCCGACCGAGTCGTCTACTCAGCGCACGTCTACAGCTGGTCCGGATGGGGCAGTCTCGAAGGCATGTACGCCAAGCGACCATTCCCCTCCTTCGTCAAATCCATGAACGAGAACTGGGGATACCTCCTCGAGCACGACATCGCGCCCGTCTGGGTCGGTGAGTTTGGCGGCCCGCACGAACCCGGTGCCGGAGATCTTCACTATTGGAGGAATTTGATGAGGTATCTGAAGATGGTCGATGCGGATTTTGGGTATTGGGCGCTGAATCCGAGGAAGCCTGCTAATTATGATAATGAGACTTATGGGTTGCTGGAGGATGATTGGGAGACGCCGATTCTGGATTATAGGTTGAGGGATATGATTGAGCTTGGTAGGCAGGAAAAGGTACCTGTGTATGGATAGATTGTGTGCTTTTGGGTTGGAAAAGTGCTTTGGTGTTTGGTTTAGAGGTTGGACTAGAGTGTGATCTTTTTGTTTCCTGGTGGACGATGGTATGAATATGGTGTACTGGAAGATACTTAGCATGGCTCGCTGGGCTTGGATTTTACATTGTATTCATTCATGGGAGGTGTATAGTATGTTTCTGGATGGGGCTCAAGGACATAGGTGCGGGAGGACATTGGACATTGCATGCGGCGTAGCATTTACATAGGCGTACGAGATATGATTATGATTATGCATCATGAATATACAAACACACCTTCCACTCCTAACTTCCTTCATACATCTCACTCCTAACTCCTCCATATACTTTGCAATCACCATCCTCAACCTCAACATCCATCCTACCACCAACCAACACCAAAAACTTAAGCGATATCGTCCAAAGTAATTGACAACAGAAGATATAACTGACAACGTGCAAATACAGACACTTTCACGCTTCTATGCTTTAAGAATAGCGACGCCTTTCAAGTCAACGCAGTACTGGTAAGTGGTGGTCTAAAGACAGATCGGGAGGATCTGTAGATGAAGCTTTGTGTTGTGACTTGGAGGCAGGAAATATGGCCGTTTAATGGGGGCTAGCGCTGCTTTGAGATGGGGGAGTGGAGATGGAGATGGATATGGAGTCGGTGAGAGTGAGTGAAAAAGCTTTCCTCTTCTGTTAAATCTGATCGTTTGTACTGCAATGCATGCTAGTGGATTTTGGCGGCTCTGGTCATTGGATTCTTGTTATAGTGAGAGTGCTTGTATATTAATTTATCTTTTGAATTCTATGTTTGGATCTATCTTCTCTCATCTGTAGTGATTGAAGATTGTTCGCTGTTACTTTACTTGTTTTTCTTTTCCTTCCAATACTTAATCGAGGAAGGTCAGTAATTGAGCCTTGGCTTACATGATTTATACCATATCCAGTCTTCACCTCCGGTCTTGTGGTATCCTAATACACTCATGTGAGTATTACTGTATCAAACCTTTCCAAGATATCACTTTGTAGGTACAAGGACCTAGGAGGTCTGTTTTGAGACTATGTCTAGTTTCGAAAGTAATAGTTTACAGTCAATGAGATCCTTGAATCCTGCAAGATACAAAAAGGTAGCGGGGACAAGAATAGGCACTCTGATCTGTGTGATAAAGTGTAAAGTGTTCAGGTCTGCGTGCTTGACCGATGTCTCGCTTTTGAAGAGACTTCGGGGGACCTTCTCTTCTAGAGCTCACTCCCCTATTCAGGAATCATGTTTGAGAAAGCAATTAATACGGTAGTCAGAAATCTTCTTTCCGTACTCATTGGCAGCGATTTATTCCACATCTCGTCAAGCAGAGTTGGAGATAAATCCTGTACTTAGTTCAGGTTACACCGAAACCAGACAGTGTCTTCAATATATAGACATTAGGTTTTGCCTACAAGAAAAGGAACTCTTGAAACTTTTTCTTGATTCTATACACTAGAATAGATTAATTCTCTTTTCGCCATCTCTAGTAGATCCCGGATTCTCACTCACTCGCTTCCCGCTCTGGAGGTTTCAAACAATTTCCCTAACCTCAACCCCACAACCATATTTCAACTCACTTCCACAACTTCACCCGACTTTCACTCTCACCTTCACCTCACTATCTTGCGCCTACCGCTCTCGCTTAACCTATCATATCATTTAATTTAAGCAAAAGGTTCCCACAAAAAAAACCCATGGTCTAGTGGTCTCAACCACCCCAACACAATATAACTTTGAGCTATCTGCTGACATTGCTCTTAGATAAAAAAGGAAGAAAGAAGAAAGAAGAACAAAAGAAAAAGAAAAAAAAGAAGAAAAAAGAGAAACTAAGAAAACAAAACGCAAAAGAAAAGTATATAATGCTACATAAAAATAAATAAAAATCCCTCTTGCGAGGAAGTGGGTTCCGGGTATGGTGAACGAACATCACCCGGGTGAAACGATTGCCTACCCGCAAAAAAAGGAACACCTCCAGTTTGCCCACCAGCGAACGAAGAAAATACAGCGGGTGGTCATTACCACTTCCCGAAGAGATGAATCGTAGAAAAATCGAGAAAGAAAGAAAGAAAGAAAGACAGCAAAAAAGAAAGACAGCGAAAAAGAAAGAGAGCAAAAAAGAAAGAAAGAACAGCTGGTTATCACACGTCAATCCTAACATGGAGAGAATCTGTTTCAGTTTAGAAAGGTGAGCAAGGCTGCTTTATTAGCATTATTAGGTGAGTTAAAGTGAGTGGGTTGAGGCGAGGCTAGGCAGCAGGTGAGTACCAGTGAGCTCAGGTGAGTACAGGCGAGAAAAAAAAGAAAGGATTTTGTTTCGACTCCTCGGCTACAGTTACTATTATCCCAGCTAAATTTAGACAACAGTGCAAGGATTGTTAAGGAGTCCATTTTGAATCCCGCTCCTGCAGTCGCACATGACTGGCCATTCAACCTCCAGCTTCAAAAGACATGCCACCATTACCACGTCTCCAACCGCCGACGTTAAAATTGGCCAAGGTTTGATTCAATGTAGTATCCTCCCTGTTGTAAGCTACGGAGCAAGTCTCAATTCCTTTGCGGAGCCAAATCCTGTCAGTTGTCTCAATTTGCAGTGCCCTTCATCGAAGCTTCTTTTCCTCGCTTGGCTCCACCTCGCCCGCAGCCAGAGGCTTCTTTCCAGATACCGATATATACCGGGCCGCATCTCTGTAGACATATCCTTCATAACCAGCCACTGTGTTTATGAAATAAGACTTGAGTCCCAGAAACGCAATGATGAGGTATGGGATAAAAGCCAGGATGTAGAATAATCTCAACATTGGAAGAACATTGTCTGACAGATCCTTAACCTCGACATCTTCGAACCCAACTTCCTCGAGAATGCCTTTTAACACACCTTGCTGAAAACGATCATACGCCGGCATCGCGGCATGCTTGTTGATGGCCGTCCAAGAATCGCCGACCTCTTCAGGTTGAGTGCTAAAGTCGAGGTGGTCGTACTCGTACATGGCGATACTACCTCCAGGCCGAATGACGCGGAAGAATTCTGCAGCCGCGGCTTCGGGTTCGGTTGCATGGACGAAAGTTTCCATTGTGTATGCACCATCGAAGCTATCATCCGCGAAAGCGTCGAGATGATGGTAGTCGCCCTTCGTGACCGTGATTGTCCCTTCCAGTCCCTGCGTCTTGACATTCCGTCGTGCCTTAACAATGTGATGGTCCACGACATCTATTCCATGGACACGGTAGCCTTCCTCAGCCAGGTGGATGGCAACATATCCGGCTCCGCATCCCGCGTCCAGCACCTTCGACCCCTTCTCTAGATCCAGTGTACCGATGAGATTGTCCTCCATAGCCCTGAGAGCTTTGCCAATAGGGAATGGCCAGTATGTGCCACGAGTATAGAATCCAAAGTGCCGTGTTCCTCCCAACACGAATCTGTACCCGATTCTGGATTCGAGCGAGGCATAGTAGTCTTGGAGGGATTGGTTCTTGTTGATGAGAGGTTCTTTTTCGTCGGAAGACATGACGGAGGGCTTGGAGAACGGCGCGAAACGTGAGGGTGCTTCGAATGTGGCGCGCGCGATTCGTCGTGATGAGCTCGCACAGCACAGAGATGTTTGGAGGAGAAGGCTGTTGCGATCGATGACAGCAGAGCAGAAACGGGCCAGCCAACTTGAAGTTGTAGTCAGTCGAAGCGTTTCATCCTCGCGCGCATGGTCAGGCTGAGCAAGCGCGACGGAAAGGGGGACATGGGTCCGAAAGTTACTCGTTCCCGCACCTATGCGGGGGCAAGATTTAGCGCGTGGCTACGCCCGAAGCCAGCCCGTCCCCGTCATATCTAACCTAACCTAACGAGTAACTCCGCGATGGCAACTGAAAATTATGAATGCCTATTCAACGCAACGCCTACTTTATGTGTAAGAAGCTATTTGAAAGTTCGGAGGCTATTTTGGTCGATTATAATGTTGTCAAGTCAAGCCAAAAGCTCGGGAAAAATCCCCGAGCAAGACCCTCGAGAGCATTTCAAGCCCCCAGAGCCTCGCCCCCCACTGCCTTTCCCGTTCCCTGGCAGGGAATGGGCATGTTTTACAAGTGTCTGAATTGCTTCTTTGAGGGCGAATACTCGTGCCAATCAGTGTGTCTAAAGTAGCAGTCTGCTTCCCACTTCGTACATTCGTGCAGGATCTCCGAGACACTCGATCGTAGACTGGCCTCTGCAACAAACATACGCGTGGCCCTACTCTTGTCGAAACCAAGGAAATTGAATTTGGCTGGCAGCCTCATCTGCTGGCTAATATAAGTCGATGAAATCATCTTCCATGTATGAGAGAATGTTGCGTCTCTAGTATGCACCATGCTAGCTTATAGCAGGCCCATATTGATTCTCCTGGCATTTCAGGTGCACGGCTTTTACGCTGTGCCTATCCCAAATGCTACCTGTACCCTGCCACCTTCCAGCAACTCTTCGTTGTCTCTCACGCAAGGCTGGACGCCATCGGCTTCTGGTCGAGGGACGATCGATATTGTGTGGAGTTGTGCGGTCACGATGTTCCTTTGCTCTTGGTCTGTTCTATGCCTTCAAGTCCCATCGGAGAAAGACACGCGATTTGATATACTTTGGCGCAGATGTTGGTTGACCTTCCTTTGTGCACTGGGTCCTGAGTTTACGTTACAGTTGGCAATGGGTCAATGGTCATCCGCGCGGCAGTCCGTCAAAGACTTTCATGCCTCCGGGTTTACTGAATGGACTATGAAGCATGCCTTCTATGCCAACTCTGGCGGGTTCAAACTTCGCACTCCCGACGACTTTACGATTCCGATCGATGCGAAACAACTTCTTTATTTAATCAACCACAACTATATCGCCTACCCTACCTTATCCGTGCAAGACATTGAGGACAAGAACAAAGTGGATCTGCTTCTCCGGCTCATCTCGAATGCTCAGACCATATGGTTTTGCATCACTGTAGTTGCTCGAGGGGCAGAAGGCTTGGTTATCACAGGAATGGAGCTCACAACGGCAGCGTTTATTCTCTGCAGTTTCGGCACAAGTTTCTGCTGGTGGAACAAAGGGGCAGATGTGGCAGTATCGGTGAAGCTGGAAACAACATCTACCATGGTCCAGATTGTGAAAGATGCGGGGGATGCAGCTGCAGCACCTTATCACCGCACACCTCTGGACTTCATCAGTCGAGAAGAATGGCATTGGTCTCTGTACTGGACACACTGGATCAACATCCTTCGAGTGATGCATATCAACTTTGCACCACGAGCCTTACCCCACGATAGACTCGAAAACACCATTTGGCTCAATATCACAGCGCGAGGCGCGTTTCCAGCTTTCGTCGTCATGTGTCTAGCATACACAGCCATTTTCGTCGCAGCCTGGAACGCCTACTTCCCCACCTATGCTGAGCAAATCATATGGAGAATATCAAGCTTGTCACTTATAGCCACAGTTGTTCTCTACTTCGTCATCACCGCCTTTGCGTGGGTAGTTTGCCCCGCACTTCACCGATACTTTCATCCCAAAGCAACTTCAAGGCTCGAGGTATCACCGCAATCATCATCGTCTGAGAATAAGGGAAAGCCAGCACCAATACACCAGCTCCAAACACCTCCTTTTAAGCGTCTGAAACCTCGCTCAAGGCTCTCAGCTATCGCAGCTAGTCTGAGGAACAATTCTGTCCTAAAAGATCCGTTGCTGGACGTCCCTCTGAAGGCAACATTGCCTATCTATGTAGTGGCGTTCTTTTACTGTTCCTCGCGTACGCTGATACTGATATTGGACATGATTCAGTTGCGTTCTTTGCCTACGAGCGCGTTTGATACCGTAAATTGGGGTGCATTCCTTCCTCATTTCTCTTAACCTATATAATAGTAGAAGAAGTCTTTTCATCTAATGTACTATCCAATTAAAGATTCACCAACACCATAGTCGGACGCAGTTCTGAAGTATGAATCTGAATACACAGATTACCGTTCAGACTGAGCAGCGTGGGCCGTAACACTACCTACTTTAAACTCCACCACCCCACCATCCATAATCTTGGTAATGGCATGCCATCAGCACCAGCACCAAGGCGCCGCTCGCCCTTGTCAGTTGTTTGTGGGGCCATTTTGTTTCGTCACCGCTGCCGTGGCCACGGGGAATACAGATAAGAAACTTACTCAAACTAACTCCCTTGTGAGGTGACAGTGCCTTCAAGATGCCTTACACAGAGTACTCCGGTAGCTGATATTAAACCCATAGCATGCAACAGTGCTCGGTGATTACAGGCACCCTTTTGTTCATCAATTGTGATTATATTCTGTTTTGACGAATACAGATAAGCAATTGGAAACCGTAAAGGTCCACTGAGAACTTCATCCCAAGCTATGCCGTGAAAGTATTTCTTCCTTTTCCCTTCCTTCTGGCCTTGCTAGTTATGTGGCTCTCGATCCATGTCTTTCCCCATTCCTATCACCGTTTACTGTACACTGTCCCAGGACCTATCCTAAAGGAGCTAAGCACCAGTGCCAGCACTGATATGTCTTAGATTTATCCTAAAGGAGCTCCACACTATTGTGACGGGTTGAACCCGATATTTGGCTGCACTACTACGTAGTGCAGCCTGCACGTGACTACGCGGGCCTGCACATGACTGCGCGACGCCAAAGCGCGCGGGCCATTCTACGAACAAGCGAGAGCCCCTTTGAAAAGAGCTCCTCGTACAAGATAGAACTCTTCTCTCTTTAGTTAATTCTTCTTGTAATACAATCAGGTTCTTGCTTTGACTCATTGCTGTGATAGACCAGATCAGGTTGAGATGCAAGAGGTGATCCATTCTTAGAATACTAAGGTAAAGAGCTGAGGACAGCTCTCAGGAGTGCTTATATACAGGATTCTGCCAGGCGGTGAGTTGTCACGTGATAGGACTGAAACCAGCACTGTGACAATTGCATCCAACCCGTGACAACTATAAAATATAATATTATAATATTTATTTAAATCAAGTATAAAATTCTTTATTTTAAAGAAATTATTCTAATTATATAAATCTTTTTACTTAATAGATTTCTTCGGATTTCTTAGACTTTATTAGACTTTGAAACCTCTTCTCGAAGTCCTCTGGGATTCATCACGTGTCACAGTATCACGTGATCTCTCGTTGCCCTAGAGTAGACAAGCTTCCTCCGCTTACCGAGCCTATAGTCCACTGGGTTAAGTGGTTCGTAATAGCAAAATTCCAATCCGCCCTTTAGAATAGCATTAAGAATACAAACAAAAGAGGTTGTTTAAAGACGTATATTAATACTAGGGGGGCCTATCTTGGCCTCCGGGAGCCCGTTCGGAACCTCTTGATCCTTCTCGTTAAAAGTTGATTTTCTTGAGAATCGTATTGCTAAAATAGCCCACAGCTTTAGCACTGTACTAAAGATGGCGGCGTCGAGCTTCGGGGGGTAAGGTGAGCAAAGGTGAGTAGAGGCGAGGCAGTGGTGAGTTGCAAGTGAGGATGGATGAGGATGAGGTGAAGCGGAGGTGAGCAAAGTGGCGATGGGTCACGTGTGCTACGACTTAGCGAGTGCCCAGAGGACGTGAGGATTGATGTGAGATAACAGTAAGTACCTCCTTCTCCTCCTCCTAACTCAGAGACTGCTAGACCATGGCATACAACAAATTTTTTTTTTGGCGATTTTGGGAAGGATGGGAGAAGGAGTTACAGGCGGGGTCGTGTTGCGCTTTTGAAGCGTAATGTGAATGAACACTGTAAGAGGAGGGATGCTATCGGAGATGTCGGAGAGACTCAAAACTAGGCGTGAAACCTCGCCTTCCCTGCTCACATAGGGAAATTTTCTCAAAGAGGTAATTTTGAGGTCTGTGCTCATGTGGTTTCTTACTACTTACTATCATTATATGTACAAAATAAGGTGAAGTTAAGTGAATTAAAGTGAGTTGAAATGAATCACTAGCTATACTTTATGCTCGCTATTCCTCGACTACTCAAGCAGCAGCTTTAACAATAGGATTTTATATAAAAATTACGTTTTGTTTCTCACAAGGCTTCAGCCCTAGCCGGCATGAATACTTTTGAATGACTATTTCAGCCAGAGTCCAAAGCTAACTCGAACCTAACCTCAAAAATGAAGGTATCGTGAGTCTTAGCTATAAAACACTAAACGTTTGAGCCAACTCCATTTCTACAGTAGCTTCCTATTCCCAGCTCCTCGATCGGTGGGTCAGGCGCAAAATGTTCGAGGAAACTTTCTCTTCTGACCAGCTTCCGCTAGTTACTTAGCGGCGGTGATTGAGGATATACTTCTTTTTTCACTCCAATGGTTTGGGTTGATTTGGCCATTACTGATGATGGCTTTGACATGCTTCTACTTCCCTGCTTCTTGTAAGAAGACTCATAGCTGTTCAAGCCTTTAATCTTGAGAATTTGGATCTGAAGCTTTTGCCATTGACATGGTGGTCTATTTACCCCGCTATTGGATCTTGCTTCCTCAGCTTCTGTACTGACAATTGACACCTTCAGCGATTGAATTGCGCTCATTGAAAAGGTCTAGCATTCCTTTCCTACCAATGCAAGTCGTGCTTATTTGGTTCCTAGCTTTCAAGTCGAAGCGACAAGGCCCGCAGCTACCCTGCCAAGGCTGCAGTAGCCTCGTGTGGGGGATGGCTAGCGCGACTTAGTCAAGGGCAAGCTCCCTTCGTACTTTCTTTAAAATTTTGGTCTACGCAGCTTCACGGCATCTCGCCTTCGCACAGCATTGAAAATCCTCTTGATACTTTCTTCTTTTCAACTCTTTCTTGAAAGCTGCCCCAGGTTGACAGGTCGTGTAATGCGATTTCAAGCCACTCTCGGACGAGCATTTCGATTTGCAATACGAACTCCAGCAAGTCTTCAGTGCAGCGATTTAGCTTCAGATACCTTGCCAATCTCATCCTTCTTGCAGGTCCTGATTCGATTGAGCCAACAAACCTTTTCCTTCGCCGACCACCAAGTACCAAGACACGAACAGATTCTACCCAACCGCAGCGATGAAGATCATTGATCCATCACCATCTGCGCAAGCTCGTCGTCAAGCCGAGCGCCGACTCAAACAGGAATACTTGCTCGACCAAAAAATCATAGCTCTCCGGAAGGAATTGGTTGAAGTACTCGGCATTCAGACTCCCTTGGAACAAATATTGCCGCCACAGCTCAAGACTCAAGATAAGCACGAGTCTGTGATGTTCTTAAGGCTCATGATCATGGACGCTCTACAGAACAAGCTCGTACACATGCAAAGTCTGAAATTGATTCCGCCGCCTTCCCCCACATTCACCTGCTTTTCAAATCTCCCACCAGAGCTTCGCCTCAAGATTGTGAGTAGCATACCCCTCTGTTTTTCACCTTTGCTAGTTCTCGAGCTTGGTATATTGAAGTCTCAGAGAACTTTTCACCTCCTTCACTTCTTATTCCGGAAAGGCATGGTACTAACTTGCTGTAGTGGGACTATACGCTCGAGAATCATTGTCACGAACGGATTCATTCCGTTGATGTATCCGAAAAGGATAGAAATGAGTTCATGGCCGGAGACTATGATGCAGAAAACCCTCAACACCTCATCAAAGTCATTTCGAACCAGCTTATCCACCCAACCCTCCATGTATGTCATGAGTCCCGAATGCAGTACCTTTACCGAACTGGAGCTTCATTTTCGAGCCATCTTGCAACATACATCAACTTTAACACCGACGTAATCTACATACCTAATAACGATTTCGCAGCAGAAATCTTCCGGAAGTTAGTACAAGACAGTAGAAGGTGTCCAAACCAACTGCAGCGTATTGCGATGCCAGCCCAACTTTACTGCAACCTTCCTATGGACGACGGTGAACGTCTCGAGACCGTGCACTTTGATATGCGGGACGCGATGCCGGCCTGGCGAGAAACCTTGATCGTCTTCGCTGATGACGTTTTCATGAATCTGTGGTCGGAGACAAAGTGGAAGATTGTGGAGTTGACTGCGAAGCAGAAGAGGTTACGTGTGAGAGAAGCTATGCAAGGCAACATGTCAGGATACTGAACGAGTGGATCAAGGAAGTCGCGGATGTAGATCCAATGAAGTATAGCTTCGTTTTCATTAAGCCAGCCGCCGAAGAATGAAGTGGATGAGCTTGAGAGCTTGCATCTATAGATTGGGACAGTCTGTCTGGACATGGCGCGAAGTGGATTTGATACACATTTGCAAGCATGAATACAAATCATAGTCCATGCTTCGAACTCGCTCGTTTTTCCGTGTCAACTTGTGCTCAACTTGGGCCATTGCCGATGTCCAGAATCTTGCAAAACTATTAATGATGTAGCAAGGATTCTGTTGTACGCTCGAGTCTTTGCTCTAGCTCCAACATCCCGTTGTTCACTTGCAAGTCACGAGTCACAGACCAATTAGGTATAAATTCAATGCGTAAGCTAATAATTTTTAACTTCATTTCTATTTCTACTTGATGTCCAAGAATCTATAGTTAACTGCAAATTTTCATAAAACACTTCAGAGTCTTTCCATTGTTTGAAAACTGAGAAGCAAAGCAATCCATTCTTTTGTTGAACTGTCAAGTGATCCGAACTATCGATTTGGGATATGCAGTAGCTCGTTGCAGCTATTCATGTCTCGCCTCTGTGTCCATGTGCGGGTGGCGTTCTCTAGCGATACCGACTACTGTATCTTTTAGTTCCATTGTGACAAGCGCAAGGTCGCATTGTTGGAATGTCACATTTACTGCCTCGACTCAAAGTTCCACTTCTGAAATTACGACAGCCATCAACGATAAACATGACCTGACATACTTGAATTCAGAAACTCTTTGCGAACAGGGGACGCCAAGGTGTCAACTTCGGGGAAAAGCAAGGAGTTTCGTAATGAGACATTTTGCTTCGTCCATTTCCTCATGTCTCATCCGATGCGTGTCGGTAATTTTGCTCATAATAAGGAAGTATCCGCAGAGACTCATATCATGACAAGGCAACACTTGTTTTATTTTTCTTCCCGACTTCATTTGCGGTCCCGTTGTTCTCAGGATGCATCTCATTCGATCAGTCATTACCGTTGTAATACTAGCGGCGAAGCAATCATTGGCGCAAGAACCATTCGATCAATACTGCTATCTCGACATTCAGAATGCCGATTTTTCGTTCTATAGCACCAAGTAAGCTTTTCTTCTCACTAAATTCTTTTCCCTCATGAAAGTTTGAGAGGTACCGACTATTTCAAGAGTTGGGACTTGATGGCAAAACGACACCATATCTCTGAAGCTTCTAGTTCTCACGATATTTTAGACATAGACACAGTGCTAATATGTTGGCAGCTATAACCTAATGGGTTGGGCACCAGAAATATACGCAGGGGGCAATTTCGCCTGGCAAGCCGGTGATGGTTCCGAACCTCTCGGCATCGATGGTACCCGAGGTGGCCGGATGGTCTTCAACCTGATTCAAGAGCAAGGCTGGGGCACTATGACTATGAATGCATTTTTCTCGGACTACCTATACGCTGTACCTCGCGGGACTCAGCAGATCCTCAGCTGGTGGGTCATGTTTGACGCTGCGACCTCGGCTCACGATTTGAGCAATTGTCAAGTCGGGATGTCAGACGGCAACGACGATGCGAGCATTGTGCCCACTCTGGAAACCGCGTATCAATGGACTCAATATACGTTCTCGGGCCCGGATGCCGTGGCAGATGGACAAACACAGGAAATGATCATTCGAGTTACTTGTCAAGCGAACGTGGTGGCTTATGGTGGGCCGGTGGCCTGGAAGGTCGATGAACCTGGTTGTCCGCCAGGAGCCAAGATCCTAAATGCAGCTGCTGCTTCCTCGATGATAATTCCTACCACCGCCTCATCAACAGCGGCTGTATGTCAAGTGCCAGATTCTACAGTATATATTGCACAAACGCGCACAGTCACCATGGCTCCCGAAGTGATTACTTCTTACATATACGCTTCGATGAGCACAGCTTGGGTTACGCTTAACACCTGCAGCTCCAGCGCTGTTATTTCGACGAATTCGGCAGCATCATCTTCCTTCTCGTCAGCGCCAACATCAAGCTTCTCTAGCAATGCTTCGGCGAGCGCGGCAGCTTCGTCGTCATTCTCAGCTGCGCCAACATCGAGTTTTGCCTCCGCGTCTTCGACGGATTTGTGTCCTTCGTACAATTTCACTACGACGATTGTATCCTGGCTGCCAGCTGCAACAGTTACTGTTAGTGCTTGTCCATGAGCAACTTAAGGGAGACTTGGAAATCAGAGGATGAGGTGTTGGCCTCGGTCTACGCAAGTTTGGTTTTGCTTGGATCAAGGGGTACGTGGATATGGATGGAAAATATCTTTCACATCCCAGAGCTATAGCATATCACAAAAGAAAACAAATATTACTTGGCGAAGTTGATTCGATTCTTATCCCTTCAAGCGATATCCCATTCTCTCTTCTGATCTCTGATGTTGTTTTGCAATAGCTTTGCAGTAAGTGAAAAAGCGCTCCTCGTGCTCTTTGAGTCATTAATCACGTGGTCCGGTTTTCGGCCACCACTTGCACTTCGGCTCTTACCTACCTAGGTACCTAAGTCACTGTGTGTGCCATGTATCACATGAAACAAGCTCATACTGTTGTAGTGCACACTTCCATGATTTTCCTTCCTGCGACAATGGCATGAGTCAAGAGAATTCAGGAGAGCAAGCTGCAGCTGAATACTTGCTGGCCGTTTTGAGATTTGGTTTCTTGATTAAGTAAACGGTGATTAGACATACTCATACATATCGAAACTCAAGCTCTGAGAGATAGCAGCCCGAAATTTGCTATTGTGACCAATAAAGCGGAAGTGCACACTCGACTTGCGCCGGATGACTATATTCATGATTCATTTTCACGATAAGCCTGGTGAGCATTGCAACTTGCGCTTTAGTACTTGAAGTAGTGTCATAACTTTATGACTCCAAAACAGGCACTCTCTTAAGTCTCTAAGGTAGGCTCTCACCTTCGCTTGAGCCTTCCCGCGCCCAATTACACATGTTTAGTAAAGAACTTAGACTTTTGCATTAGATTCCTACACACAGCAATGTGGGATCGCCGAACTTTGAGTGTGGAACTCTAGGCAAGAAATACCACAATGTCGGAAAAACCAATGCCAGATCGACTGATCGAAGCCATATTGTCAGCAGAACGACCTAAGACCCCGAGGAAAGTCTCATTTGCAAAACCTCAAGTCTACTTTCGTTCCATTTCCTTTCAATCACCTTTCTACAGACCAGAAAGGGTGGACTCTGATACCACTATCTCTGTATGTACATGTCCATGTGTTTGTGGAACCCACGCAAGCCCCCCTCACAGTCGCAAGAAGACATCTCGACGTCGTCACTCTACACCTCCTGGGCCCATACCGCAAGGTATCTACTGGCCATCTCCAATGATGATGATTGGACTCTTCTGCATTGGAATAGTAATCAGTGCTGTACATCACGTGTACTACTCCTTTCTTGATAGAAGAAGAGTTGGGGACGATCAAGAGCAGCAACGAGCAATCAGGTTTATCATTCACCGAGCCATTGTTGATTGCTCGAGGACTTGCCTAACGTATGCATAGATTTGGAAGTACCTTCGCACATATGGTTCAGACAACTCTAGTTGCCTCTGTCGGTTACAGCTTCACGCAAACATTGTGGAAGACTCTTCGAAAGAAGAGTGTCTCCATTAGAGCTCTTGATGCTGCCTTCGGCGCAGACAGGAGTCCTTGGGCATTGTGCAATCGTGAGATGCTGAGGAAGTTGAGAATTGTTTCGGTCCTCGGTTTGATATCACAGTACCCAGCACCTTATCTGCAGACGAATATGATGTTTGACTGTTTATAGGTGCATGCCGCTGCCATCACTGATCACACCTGCCACCCTCTTCGTCATGCCGAATGTTCAATATAGTTGGACTGTCGAACTTGTCCCTACGGTCAATATGTTCGGGTCACAGTGGAGCCAATTCGCTTATTCTGTGAATGACACAGCTACTTCTCCGCTGCTCTTCCTAGGTCCGAGAACTATCATCTCAAGATTGACGACGGCAACAGCAGCTCAAGGCGCCATCTTGGACATTGTGGCTCCCTCACCAAATTCGTCATACTCTCTTCACTTCTATGGACCAGTCGTACGATGCCAAGACGCCAACTTGAGCACTGCAATCATAATTGACACCTTGAGAGATGAGTTCGTAAGCAATTACACAGGAAATACCATCGAGTATAGCAACAATTACTTTGCCTTCGTGCCAGATTTCAGTAATCTCGCCAACAAGACCTCAGCCAGTGGCGTCCAAATAGTCGCGCAGACTCGGCTTCAAATGCCTTCCAATGCAAGCAATGAGCTTTGGATGGTCTTCTCAAGGTACGCATGGGACAGCACTGGAAATAGCAGCATCGTGGATCATTACACCACTTGCAAGCTCTACAATGCATCTTACAGTGTCTGCCTATCGTTCATGAACGGCATGCAGAGTATGAATCTGACCAACATCACAATGCTGAATACTGTCGACTACCCATCAAACAACGACTCGATCACTGCAGCTGTTCAGCAGCAACACGCCTACTCCGCCGTGTTCTGGGCGATGAGTGATCTCATCGTCGGCTCAATGGGCATGTTCAGGCAGTATTTAGACGATGGCATATCGACCACTTTCCCAGAAATCACAACCGAGCTAGAACGCACGAGTCTGCTCGGGAGTTCCGACCTCGACGTCTTCTTCGATGGCACCACTCCTCTAGACGGAAATCAAAGCAGCAGCGATCAGCGACAAGCGGACATCGCTCTAGCCAAGAACCGCACCCTCGCTGCCCTCATCGAAGAACTCTCCTCAAACATCACTATTTCTTTCCTCAGTAGCGATCTCCTCTCGTAAGCCCCCCTTCACTCCCATTTTTCACATGATTGACATCCCCAGCCCTCCAGCACAAACAAACATAACTCACACAACCCAAATCAACCTCTACGCCTACCACTCCCGCAATCTCCTCTTCGCGTACTCTTTCGCGATAACGTTCGCTCTGCTCGCTATCCTCATCGGCGCTTATTCATACTATCAGAATGGATATTCGCACAGTAAAAACTTCTCGGCGATATTAGCGGCGACGAGGGATCAGGATTTGGCAGAGCTGTTTTTTGCGGATATTATGGGGAGGTTGCCGTTGCATGCCGATGTAGAGAGGGCGCAATTGAGGTTTGGGAGTATGGTTGGTGGCGGCTTGGGTTTTAGGGAAGAGCCACCGAGGAGGAGTGTGAGTGTGGGCAGTGTGGGTGTCGGTGTGGAGCATGAGGTTGCGTGAGGACAATCTGCTGTGGGGTTTGCATAAGGAATACAGTATTTAGATGCAGAGTGCAGTCGATTGGAGTGAAGCATTGTTGCTACGTAGCTAGACTTGCTCAATATTATAGCTTGGTCAGTGTACAGAATTGACGAATTGATATGAAATTCAATATCCAATTCTTAGAGAGGTGTTGTTTGCATTTCAACTGCGCAATTGATGGTGAGCCAAAAACATCGGATAAACGGGACTATTCAAGATTTAAAGTTCTTAGCGCCGGCCTAACCTTTTTCCTGATCTGAGACTGCTCCTCAACCAAGGTCCTCAACGAGAACACCATACAAAAGAAATACTGGAATATGATTGGCCGAAGGCTTCTTAACGCCGAAATTTGCTGTTTGCTTAACTTTTGGAGATTTGAAGGGAGAGAATCGTTGGGTTTTTAAACACTTATGATTTTACGATGTGCAACAAAAGAATTTAAGGTTTTAAGCTTATTTTAGCGCCTACCTTATCTGCCTGGGACTGCTTGAGCAACCACAAAGGTACCTAGGTAACCCCTTAAATTGCTCGCTTAACAATCCGGATTCGGACTTATGTCAACACGACCATTTCGTCTTGTCATTTGTGGTAATTCCACAGATCGGATTATTATTGGGCATATATTGGAAATAGGTATTTTATTGACAATGATTGAACTTTTCCTAAAGAGATAAAGAACAGCTTGAACTTCTATAGAGAATTCATCTGTCGCAAGTTGTAAGCAGGTTTGCAGATGTTGCGAGTACGAGGGCGAGTGCCAGTCTCGGGTTATACATTTCAGAGTGTCGAAGAGGAGGTATTTATAGATCTAGCATCGCGTTGTGTTGATTCACCTGTGAAATGGGCAGGCCGTTTTTCAAAGAGCAGTGTGTCATGAAGGTGAAGTCCGAATGAAGTCCAAATCAAGCGCTTTTTTTGCTATAGAAGCCGCCCCGCGTGCTTTCGCAATTGATACCCAACGTCTATTGAAACAGCCTTTTCAGAACCGGCTGAGCTAGATCCCTCATGAAAGCCCATAGCTTCACTCTCAATCTGTGAAGACAAGCCCTATCTTTCTAGCATCGCTGAAGCGCACACCATATTCCTTCATCCATGCATTGTCAGCGGGAGCAGCATCTCCTCCCCAAGGATTGAAAGAACAAGTGGAAAGACGTCCCACCTCGAGATCAGACACTAAATCTCTTGGGCGCTCTGAATCTCTGGGACTCTCTGACAGGTCGGCCAATCTACCTATTGAAAAGGCATCCATCATGTCTAGGGTTCTCAAATGCGGTATATTCATTGCTCGCTGGCGAAGACTGTCCACATGGCAGATGAACTGATCCCTCAGGGCGAGCTGAAAAAGGCCTCCTGTTGCGAGGTACTTATAAGCAACACGGATGTCATCGAGACAGTTCAGATGGCGGAATAGATTGAAACCATTGCACAGGTAATTGCTACGTTGTATGTAGACAAATGCCTTCAAGGATGCAAATTCAACATCATCCAAAAATGAGAGCTTGTTGAACACCGCAGACCATAGAGGGTCCAGGGCTTCAAGATATAGGACAGAATCGCTTTGGCTTGCCTTGGTAGATAAGATTCCACCTAACACTGCAATCTCGTGGATCATCCGGACATCTAAATCCTCGTTCCGTTCAAAATTACGTCTGGAGATGCGCTTTTTATCAGAGAGTATGCGTTTGATTCGGACTATCGATGATCGTACTCCGACTCCAGATGATAACGATGTGAGATTGTATAACGTGGTGGGCGACGTCCCATCCCTGAATAACACGTGGTCGTGTAGGTATCGACCGCATTCTCGGGCCAGTAACTCATAAGCATCAGAGGACCGATTAAGATTTAATAGCACATCTGCTAGAGACACTTGGCACTGTAGCAAATCATCAAACTTCTGCATCTTCTGATAGCCTTCAATCGCCACGCCATAGAGTGTCTCTGCATGATGCGACATCTCCGGGTACAAGGTTTCGAGATTTGCCATTAGAAGGCATATGCGAGCCACCACTTCAGATGTACGTTCGAACTCCTCACGAAGCAAGGTCAAAGCCTCATGGTATAGGAGGCACACGTCGGAATATTTTGAAAGCTCGAACTCCGGCCGCTCGTCCAGTTCTTGCAATTCAGTCACACATGCACCAGGTCCTGCTTCTAGGAATTCCAAGAACTCCGAAATATATTCTAGAAGAGCCTCAGTGGAACAACACTGTCGCTCAATGGCAAGAATAATGGAACCGAGATACTTGACTGCTGCTGATTTGATTTGGCGGTTTTTGCGATCCATTCGTGCTCCGTCGATGTGATTAGCGATCAAGTCCGATACGATGGATGGTGCAAGATCTTCTTCTTCGAGGCCAAGGACTGACTCCTCGTCAATGGTATGAAGTCCTCGTTCAGGACAGTTCCACAGCATAGAACTCCCTGCAATAGTCTGGATGAGCATATTCCTCTCGCCACGGCCTCCGGATGGGTCTGGAAGAAATGTTTGAACCTCCACTTCTGATGTGCTTTCAGAGTCGGACAGATGGGCTACAGTGAGACGAGTAGTAGGTAACATATCATCTAGTGGCTCGAGACTCTTGTCTCGGAAGTTTTCCAAGGCTGTGGGAATCCGAGGAGTTTCGGGACCAGGAGTGCAATATGTTATGCCTACTGGTGTTTCTATTTCCTTACTTAGTATACGATCATACATAAACGCACACAACGTTAAACCAAAGAGCTTACCAGCGGTTGGAGACACAGCATCCAAGAAATCTACCACTCTCCTCTTTTTGAAACTCTCCAATCTCATTTTCTTGATCTCAGCCCCACCATGGAAAAATTGCGTCTCCTTCCCTTCTTCCCGCTTTCTTTTCTCGCTCTTGGCAATGAGAATACCCATGGCTGCGGAGGAGACGTTCTTTTCGAATTTCCAGCTTTTAAGCTTTTCTTTCCATTTTCGTTCACTGTCATCATTATCAGTACACCCCTCCCTCGCCGGCTCAAAGAAATACAGCTTACCTGGCTTTGAATTGATAGGTATGACTTATGATTTGCATTGTATCCTTGAGCGTATGGTCCATATCCATGTATACACTCCGGATGTTGTCTTTATGGGTTTCCCATTTCTGATCATTCCGTGCTTTGGCTGACAGCCTTGATGTCCGAGATCCCTGAGCTTCGGCCATTTTCGCAGGAGTTTCCCACAGCTGGGAACAGAACTTAACTTGTGGGGAAGAAGCCCTCGAGGAGGGAAACCATACTGAGCAGTAAACTGTCGATCTTTGGGGGTATTATAGTTTCAAGGTGAAAACGTGAGGGAGAAGAAAAACAAGGCTGGGTGGGTGAGACGAGAAAGCCTCATCCGCATCATCCCACGCAACGCTCAACCGAACCACTAAGAACACCGTACAAAAGGGCAGATTTCGGGCTTCGTATCGGGAAGGCGCATATGGAGCAAGCCCGTCCAAGCCGCAAAAAAGAAAACAATTGAACGGGCAAATGCAAACCTGCAGAATTTGGAACGTGGGGGTTCATGGGTATTGGCCGAAAACCAAAGTGCAAAAATTACAATCTCTGCGAAGATACTGCAATTGACCCAATTAGGTCGCTCTTTTCAACACAGCCAACAATTGTTTGAGCGGCAATTTTGATGCGAGGTTCATAAAATGAGAGCTCAATTCGAAGAAATTAACGAGTGCCATGATCACCGAAATCCCTCTAGGAGCATAAAGCTCAGATATCAGATGAAGGGTGGTAGAATCGCGGCAATTATGGGGGAAGAAATTAGTGTATTGATTGAAGTGCAGGAGCAGAAGTGAGGATATATGAGAGCATAGCTAGCACTAAAAGCCCCTGAACTAAGCCTAAAGCAGCGCATAAAAGTGGATTTCAACTGACGACAAGAACTTCAGAGTCGCACACCACTCCCTGAAATCTACCAAACATTTCGAGTTTAAGACTTATGTCATCATAAGTTTGAACTTGTTGTTTCGAATTTCGTCGTAATCAGACAATAGCTTTTGGTCAATTACTCAGCAGTCTTGGGAGATGCGAGGAAAGTGAAAGAAAGGGGACCTCGGCAACATTGAAGATGAGAATTTCGAGCCTTCCTACAAATTCCCATACTCCTCTCAAATGTCCATCTCGTTAGCTTATGACGATAAGTCTCTCCTGCGGATAGTCGGATGTCCCCCATACGCTAAGATTAGGGAAGTTCTTTAAATCTACGTAGGGCAAGTGCTAAGCTCCCACCAAGCCCGCCCGGCTGGTTCGTCGCTTATTGCCACCACCGTGACAACCACAAAACCCCACAAACCCTCCCTAGTTTCTCTCTTTTCTATTGACTATATGCTTGGCATTCCTCTACGTCGGAAATCTTTGGTAGAAATGCTGTGTTTACCGATCGTCCGGTCTCTGAAGCGCTAGCGACCGAGGCCCAGAGCATCGGGTGCCTGTAACGAATAGATAGTAACTTCGTAAGGTAATATGGGCGTAGATACTGCTGGCACTGCAATCTTGGCAGAGGCATCGACTTGTTTCTAAGTTCAAATCTTTTTGCTGAGAACGAATCAATTGCCAGAAGGAAAGTGTTCTCTCCCCAAAGTTCGCAAGTCGCAAGCTACCTGCAATTCAGCAACGGACTTGCATTTTTAAGTCTTCAAATCATGGACGGTTCTCAGCTCGTTGAAGAAGTTTAAAGCGGATCCTCTCCTCCGATTCTCTTTAAATGATTCTGGAATTCATTTGTGGCAAAGTGGTAAGATGTAAATAATAACGTCTCGGCGTACCTTTTTCTTCCTTCCTTCATTCATTCGCGCATCCTACGCTCGTTCTTCTTTCTGCGCAGCAATGTCTTCTGTCCTTCGAGTTTATAATCGCCTCTTCACCAATTCCTCAAATTTCCAGCCATGGCGGAACACTCCTGAATATGGCTATTCCTCGAAGCGGCCAGATCCAGAAGCCGCGGGATCCGGCTCACATTTCGAAGAACTAAAAGGGAGAAGACCGCAAAAGTTCCTCCCCAGGCCTACAAACAGACTCATGAGCACCAGTGTTCATGCGCTGTTAATTTTGTGGTGGAATTACTTGTACTTTCTATCACTCAGCCCAGCCGAAACACCTGCGTAGATGAATGCCTTGCTTGGGCTATATGGGTTATTCTTGGCTTTATCGGTGGCTCTATTCTCGGTGCACATGTGGCTCTCACAATTCCAGCCTGGACCAGGTTTCTGCATATCTGCGAGAATTAAGAGGATCGGGCTCCAGATGTTGAATCTAGGGGCTTGGTATCTTTACAGTCATGGAAATACTCTGCAGAATCATGGGGCATATAATCTTCTTATCTTCGGATTGATGTTCTTCCCCAGTAACTTAATGTTCGGTCTGCTGTACGTGTGGTTTGAATTAGCATCTAGCCAAGAGCGAAAAACCAAGTCGCAGAAGAGATTCTGGAAGCAGTTTCTCGGCGCTGTTGCAATATTTGGGGTTCTCTTTTTCCATCTGTCGAATGCGAAAAGAGAACAGCTGAAATATGGATTTTTCGGCGATGAGATCCCGTGTTCTGCAAAAGAGCGGAAGTCTGGAAGTTGTGATTCGTGCCAATGGCAAGAAACTACTCCTTGGTTTGATCTTCTACCGTTTCGGCAAAACATCTTCACCGTACGTAAACTTTATCTTCTTCCTTTATGTTCTTTGACCTCAAGCTTGGACAACTTATTAACGATGCTGTGCAGGGCCCCATGACTTGTCCGGCAGACGAATCTTTCTCTGCAAGATTCGAAGAAGATAGGCTTATAGTTGAAGGATGTGAGAACACTCAAACTGAAATAAAATCATATTTCAACGATTCGGTGATAGCGAGAAACAATGGCCCTATCTACTCTCTACTTCCAAGAACCGAAACGTGGGGTTTGGCTATGAAAAATGACAGCTTGAATAGGTACGTACTTACTTCTTAGAGTTTCTGCTCATCATGTTCTCAAGGGTCCGGACTGACTTTTTATCAGACCATATAACGGTTTTCAAGACACTGTCCTCCAGGCCGTGGAATTGAACACTTTTCCATACTTTCAAGAAACAAAAATCAGCGCCTCCATCGATGATATCCTCGTCCACTGCGGCACCGCACTTCCAAAACTAGTATACAGAATTCAGCCCTCCTTCAAAAACAACACCACATCAACCCCCAACAACTCATCTACAGAAGAGGACAAAAGACTCAACATCATCATCCTCTTCATCGACGCCATGTCCCGCGCCCACTTCCACCGACGCCTCCCCCTCACCCAACACGCCCTCGAACTCCTCACCGGCTCGCCCTCCTCAACCAGCACCCTCTACCCCCTCACCCGCTACCACAGCATCGGCATAAACACCACACCCAACACCCGCGCCCTATGGGCCGGCCTCCCCACCTCCTCTCTAACAACCAGCTTCCTGCCCATCTGGGAGCAATTCCAATCCCACGGCTACACATCCGCGCGCGTGGACCCCATGTGCCAAGATTGGACCGCCTACTACGACGCCGGCACCTTCCCCTCCTCCTCCCCCTCCTCCTCCTTCATCTCGCAGAAAATAGCACACGAACACATCGCCTTCTCGTGTCTACCGCCACACCTACCCATCGGGAAAGATAACGCGGGAAACTTCGCCGGACCAGCGAGTATCAAAGCGAGGTGTTTCTCTGACACGCACATCGGGCACCACGTCCTGGATTGGACCGAGTCATTCATCTCGAGCTATCAATCTCCCTCTCCTCGAACCCCGTACTTCCTCAACGCCGCATTCATGGAAGCGCACGAAGGCTCCTCGGAAGTCCTCCGCACGCTCGACGCCCGCCTCGCTACCTTCTTCTCCCCGACTACCAGCGCCGTGAACTGGAATTCCACCGCCGTCGTAATGGTCAGCGATCACGGGGCGTTGATGGGGTTGAATAATGCGTTTTTTGAGAACGGGAGGGTGGAGGCGAAGAATCCGTTTGCGGCGTTTGTGTTGCCGGATTGGTTTATGGGGCAGGAGGACAGGGAGGACAGGTTTAGGGGGGCGGTGGGCAGGTTGGTGACGCCGTTTGATGTTTATGAGACGGTGAGGGGGATTGGAGGCGTGAGGGGTGGTGGGGAGAGGAGCGGTGGTGGGGTGGATTTGCTGAGGGATGGGGTTGGGGATCGGAGTTGTGGGGAAGCGGGTATTGCTGAGGAATTTTGTCGTTGTAGATAGAACAGAGCAGAGCTTGACTGAGCAGTTATCGAAAAATATTAAAAATTTGAAATGCCGTATCACCAGGGGGTATCAGAATTATTTACGCACCCCCTAAATTTTAGCAAAAACACACTAAAAATCTATTACTTTGCAACTTCCTAACTTTTTGAATTTATATTACAACATAGCCTAATAAATAAAATATAGCTTCATTACAACAAGCACATTAACTTTTATAGAGAAAAGTTCTTCTCAAAATTCTTAGTTTTTAATTTATTAAAATCTCATACTTTTATTAATACATTTTATATAGGAATTTTAATAAAATTAATCTTAATTTAAATAAAAGGTAGTAATACTATTCTAATTAATTGAACTTAAGTAGTTAAAATTTTCCTACTTGAGTATTTAATTTTGAGAAAATTTATAAACATAAAGTTATTTCATAAAAAAAGAGTAGTAGATTTTAGGTGTGTTTTCGTTAAAATTTGGAGGTGCGTAAATAATTCTGACACCCCCTGGTGGTATTAATTGCTTTCCAAAGTAATAGCCTGGAATAAAGGTTTAGGCTTTATAAGACATGACCCCCCCAAGCCCCTCCTAAGTGAAAACCTCCTATACGATGTGTTGACCTCCTCCAACCCTGGGCTCCTTCCACCTAAGTTCCTACTCTTGCTCTCGTTTTGTGTGACGCTAAAATTTCGAAAAATAAATAATTTAATGAAGTGTAACGTGTGAGATTTTAAATGAAATATGGTACCTAACGAGTTTCCTCCTTTTGCTTATAAAGACATATCTTAGAGAACAATTAATACGGTGTGCCTCGTTTCATCAAGCACCAATACTTCCTCCTGAGACCCGGACGAATAATTTAGACCCCATCATTACTCGCTTAACCTAGAACTCACTCTCTCCAGCAACTCAAAACTATTAATTACGATTTTCATTAACCCACACAACCTAACACCCAGACATCATGTACGTACGTATATACAAGAATCGAATCCGCACTCTCAAACAACCCACACAAACCCAGTATTTTCTCTAACCATCGACCATCAATCAACGCACAGCGGTACTTCATACCTCCTCTGGGTATAAAGCTCTAACAACCAAACCTTCAACATCCATGATCTAGCACGGACATTGCACCCCAAAAAACCCAAACTCCCGGACTCCAAAAGGAAGAAAGGGAAACTCATATCTCGTATCATCATACCATCTCATCCCTAAACCTCGACTCGGCCGTCAACCGCCTCTGGACCCCCATCCCAAACCGAATCCGCCCCTTATACCCCCTCCGCATCTCCTCATACCTTTCCTCCTCCTCGCTGAAAACACTCACCGCATCAACGACAACCTCGTCCTTCCACCCTCCATATCCATATCCATATCCATACCCCTTCTCACTTTCCCTTTTCTCGCTCCCGCCATACCCGCTATCACTCCTTAATCCAATCTTCACGATCCCCGTCTCCTTATCCGCGAACGGATTACTCTCCCCCCACCCCTCGCGATAAACCTTGACCTCGACCTCTTTTTCTTCCTTCTCATCTCCAAAATCCGGCGCCACAACAGTATAAACCGTCTTCTCGCCCTCGCTGACCGGTCTGCCCCTGCGCATACTATTCCCCAGATTCCTCGTCCTTTTAAAATCCTCGATTGTTCTTGGCCACTGATCCCCATCCTCCCCTCTACCTCTACCCCTCCACGACTCCCTCTTCACCTCATCCTTACCCTCAAGCCCAAAATTAAGCGACACGCCTCTCCTCGGATTCCGCGCCGGGGTCGTAGGCGTGGCTCCCCCACCGCCGTCCGACAACGCGTTCAGGATCGAGCCGCTGTACACCGAACTCGAGCGATTGGCCCTCAGGGGCGCGAACGCGGCTGGCGGCGCCGGCAGCGTGACGGGGCGTTCGTAGTCGCTCGGGTACGGATAGCTTTCCAGCGCTCCGCTCATCCCGTACCCCATTGTCGACGTCGCCGGGGGCGCTGTATCTCTTCTCGACGCCGTGCGGGAATAACTTTTATTCTTCGTTCGCAGGGAGCCGGTGAGGGTTCCGCTGCTGCTCGCTTTGCGCTGGAAGCCGAGGATGGGCGCGCGGTCGTCGGAGTAGTCGCCGTTGAGGCTGGAGCTGCCGATGGAGCGGCGGTGTTCGCGGGAGCGGCGATAGCGCGTGTAGATGAATGCTACGACGAGGGAGGCGAGGACGAGGACGCCGAGGAGGAGGCCGGCTATGATGCCGCCTTCGCGGGAGGCTTGTTGGCCGGAGGCGGATTCGGGGCCGAGGCCTTGGGGGAGGACGGCTGCGAGGGGGTTGGTATCCGCGGAGGGGGAGGTTTGGGAGGGGAAGAAGGGCGCGAGGGTACTGGGGTAGGGAGCTGTGATTGAGAGGGCGGTTACGAAGGCCAAGGAAGCTGAACTTGGCGTTGATGAGATGGTGGGAGCGGCGGATTCGCGAGTTGTTGGGCTATTGGAGAGTTGCGAAGTAATGAGTGAGGTTTTGCTGAGGCCTTTTGCTGACTCGGTAGAGGAGAGTGGAATCAAGAGTGATGAGAGGAAAGTTTCGAGGGAGTTTGACGTAGGTCTTGCTGGTATTGAGGTGGATGTTGTTGGCCGTAGTGATGTAATTGAAGCTTCTGAAAGTGTTGCAGATCCGGACTTGGACAATATTGAAGTTGATTGAGCAGGACGAGGTATACTGGCAATTGTGGACGAGAATAGGGATGAGATCGACGAAGCAGATGGTATTGCTCTGGATGTACTCGAAACCCGTCCAGAAGAAAGCAGAGAGGTTACAGGACCCGAGGCAGAAGCAGCAGTCCTCGAAACAGACTGCGTAAATATTGTCGTCGTAACAGTATGTACCACTTGACTGGAATGATGCCCCCATTGCCAGATCCCGCATCCCAAAAGCCCCAATCCATGTTCCGCACCATTGCAAAGATGTCCACCCTGGTTTTGCACCGCATTCATAGCTTCATTAAAAAGACTGCCTCGACCTGCATTCCCAACGCTCATGTTCCATTAATTTGAAAAATTAAAAGTCGTATACTGGAATTAAAGGAATGATCTTGTGCACCAGCCTGCTCAACAGGTTCTGCAACAAAAATCATTGATGTTGACGATCCAGCGTCAGTAGGACAGACGAAGGAGACCTTTCTTTCAAATCGACTCACTCACGAGGCAAGACCGGAGTGAAAATTGGCCATAAAAAGAAGAACGACAGAAATAAGAGATGAAGAATACTATACAGTGCAAGAACCGTTCGAAACAAAGTGACGCATGTGCATGTGGGGGGACACTTCCCACCTCAGAATGCATGAAATACTCCATGAACAAGAGTTGCTTGAACTGTCTGAGAACAACAAAAAGCATAAAGTTTCGAAAGCCCCGTCTGTTTATGTTGCGATAAGATCTTAGAGAGCGTTTTTGGACCCATGTGTGGTCCCTGGTACAACTCCCGTTTGGGAGGGACGTAAGTTGTTTCATGCTTAATCGGACGGATTAAGCGCTGGGATGGATCGGAGATTTTCTTCGATGGAAGATCATAAGATTGACAATAGAACACTTGTTGTTCTGAAGTGCCGACCCTTTCGAATGTATAATTGTTGATGCTTTTTGCAGCGTTCATTTTCTGACTCTGGTTTGCGCCATAATAACTCTATGGTCGTGAATGCGAACGCCAAGCAGTGAAATGCGCTATCAACTGCAAGGGCAGAATATCGATCTACTGGAAATCAACGCTAGGATGTATCGCAAAAACTTTCTGGTCGGGATCCAATCCGTCGTGCGAAGTTTCTCATCTCGAGCAGGTGGAGATGGCTTCCTGATCGCTCGTTGGTCCACCTTCAATCCCGAGTCCGGCAGCGTGTGCGGCATTGTCTGTGCGATGCGTTCCAATCAGAAGATCCATGTAGTGACGAGGCTTTGAGCTTGGATATCACCGAGCACATTGGTCAGACGGTATGCGTATGATAACAAGGAAACACCATGGTGTACTGTCGATGTATAGAGTTTATGAAGGTCTCATCCAGTGGGGTTGCGCGGAACTATAGATGAAGAGTATGGAATGAGATTTTATATTCAAGGAGATACGAAGAGTTGATGCCCAACAATAAGTGAGTCCCAATGGATACCGAGTTATTGATGTACCCCGCAGAAGTCCTGCAAAAGAGTTGATTGAAGCCAAGTCCGTTGTTTCTGTCGGCATCGGCTTGTGGGCACTTTCCTCTCGGGCTCAGACTCATCTGAAAATGTTGTCTGAACTCAATCCCGGCATAGTAGGATCCAGATATCAGTGCAGGTATTTGGGGATTCTCCGAGCGTATACATATTCAGCAGCCTCATGTTCCCTTTGAGAATTCATGCTCTTTGGGTCCGTGACAACGCTGATCTGGGAAATCAATTGGGGTGAGCGAACAGTTAACACAATAGCATGAACACGAACGGCGCCACGAAAGCCAATCTGCCATTTCAGCAGTTATGTGACCTTTGAAGACTGGGATTTTGGTTCATTAAACGTCGCTGATGGACTTAAGCCTTGAAATCTGCTAGCAGTGATTGGCCACTAGACGTTACTTCGATCGTTTGTTTCTCCAAACAATGCGAACATGTTCGTCAAAACATATATCATTTGCAACTTATGTGCCAGTTGCATGGGGCCATCTCCAGACGGCCGAACGGCAAAGCTACTAGTTCTAGAGTTCATCAAAAGCGCGACAGATTTAACCTTTGTTTCAGGAATCGAAACGAACATCGAAACGAACTTTTACTTCCCCAAACAATCCGGAGCTGTCTCCTGTGAGCAATAAATAGTTGGGCGCGGGCAGTCAGATAGTTCACGCCAACACCAACGGTGAATTCTAGTCTTTATGCAAGCACGAGCGCCATATAAGCAGGCGATATAACAACAGAGCCAGGCAAAAATGCATAACATTGAACAAATGGAGTGGCATGCTTCGCAAAAAGAGATTGCAAAAGGAGACTTTATATTCCTGACGAACGAGTCTGCGGGAGCGTGGCGTACCGGAACCTTCTCCATCTCCAACTTCAGATCCAGACGCATCCAGAACTTGACTGAAAACTTAGAGTGCAACTTTCTTCTCGCCTCTAACGAATTGTGATGGCTTTGAAAGTGAAGATATTGTAGCAGGTGCAATCCAAGCAGACTTCCACTTCATGGTTGGCATGCAGGCAATTGCAGCAGTGTCAATGATCAATCTTGTCATTCTCTGCGCAAGATCCCGAACAAATGAGAGTGTCCGAATGTTTGACTCAAACAGAACAGTTCTAGATTGGTCTCTGCAACCCTTCCTTTCCGGAGACAACAACAGGCCAGTACTGACAAATTGACCAGAACCGGATGAAATGTATGGAGTAGAGTCCAGCCAAACTTTTCTGCTCTGGGGTAGCAATCTGTGGGAGACTACTCCATAGTCAAGGACATGTGAAGACATCGGATTTTGCAATGGCAAAGCCTCGGGCAAACATTGCTACCAAATCTGTTTGATACAGTAAGTCCTAGACGCAAAACAAATTAGCGCTGAGTCTTTGGAAATTTTGCTCCGGACCAAGAACAGAATCCGCGTAGCTCTCCCTCTCGGTCAGCTTCAAGCTTGATCCCAATTCTGGACTTTGAATGGATTGCGATCTTCTGGAGCGGCGGCATCTCCGGTTCTTTATTACTGTATAGTGCCGTCATACTGGACCGGGAATAGGCCAAGATTGGAGGTGGCAGCAGCAAGATGAAGCGGAAGTGTGTCGTGTGATGCGATGCGTGACCATTCGCCTGTTCCTGGATGGCGAAAGTGGGGAATGCGCCGAAGTGCAAATCGTGGAGTTGCGTTCTGGGTCGGGTCGGGTCGGGTCGGGACTTGGGTGGAAGAGCGACTGCGATCGTGAAATACAGTATTTCTTCACTTCGGATTTTCTACAGTAACGAAGCGAGACGGAAATACGTCACTGATTCATTTTTCTGCCGACGAAGGACGTCCAGTCACAACAATCCCAATCCACTCACTCATTCATACCAAGTATTTATGTATCTTTCGCCGGCGTCTCTAAAAGACAAACATCTCGTCCCATCTTGTCCTTCTTTTTGCCTCTCCCGCCTCCGTTCATTCACCAGGAACCTATGACGATTACTGTGTCTCGTTCACCATGATGCTGGAATTTGTTTTTCTTTCCTTCTCACTCCTCGCATTGGTGACGTTCGTTCCGTACCTGCGCCACAACCTCAGTGTCCTCCTCCCGGGAAATATCAACTTTCCTTGGCGCGATGACGCTTCGGGCTATCGCACACGAGACCCAATTGAGGCCTTCTTGAAACCCTCACTGGCCAGTCTGCGCCGCCGAGGTGTGTGAAATGGCCCCCCGGCAATATTTTTACATTTTAATCCTCCGTCCTCCTTTTTCTTTCCGCTTCTGTTCCTCTCTTGTATTTTGACAGTTTTTTCTTCTCTCTACCATATTTTGTACATACCATCGACCATTTCTAAATACCCATTGCCTCTGTTATTCTCGATATTCTGATTCTGATTCAAAATTTGAAAATAGACGCCATGACCTCCTATCTGGCACGGCTCAGCCCGGTGCCAACATTCCCCGAATATACCGGTCCTCATGAAGTAGGTACCGTCGACATCGAATTACCTGCTGCAGAACTCGACGCGGTTTCTCCTTCCCCGGACGAGAATCTATCAACGATTCAGTACCGCGTCTTCTATCCTTGCGAACCGGATTCCAAGCTGAAAACTGTGAGCTGGCTTCCAACCCCCCAACGAGAATATGTGTCCGCATACACTAGATTTCTTGGGGCTGGGAGCTTGCTCGCAGACTTCATATCGTGAGTAAAGATCAGATCTGAATCAGGAGATCGTGCGCTGATGATTGCTGCAGATTCTTTCCACGTCATCTACATTCCATAGCGATACCTGTCCGAAAGAATGCTCCGATCCTCAAACCCACGACCGAAAACAAGAAATGGCCTGTCATGTTCTTTTCACATGGTCTGGGAGGGAATAGAAACGCATACTCACACCTCTGTGGTTCAATTGCCAGTCATGGCATGATTGTGATTGCACCGGAACACCGGGATGGCTCTGCTCCCATTTCCTACATTCGCGATGTACCTTCGAATAATTCTCTTTCTGAGAAGTCTGCGGCACGCAAAGCAAAGCGAACGATAGGCTATACTCGATATTCGCATACACCCAGCCCAGAGGTTGAGGCGGGTCGAAATACACAATTGAAGATCCGACTCTGGGAGCTGGGTCTTATTCACGACAGTGTGCTGAAGCTGGATCTTGGCGAGCAGTTGAAGAATTTGAACACCTCATTCTCATCCCTAGAGCAATTCAAAGGCATGTTGGATGTGCACACCCCTGGAAAAACTAGCTTCGCAGGGCACTCTTTCGGCGCTGCAACTGTAGCTCAATTCGTTAAGAGTATCTTCTATTCCCCACGAAACCACGAAGCACCCGCAGAATACGAATGTCTCTTCTCGCCCTCATCCCGCTCACCCCTCATCTCCCAAATCACGCCCCACACCCCCATCATCCTCCTCGACATCTGGTGTCTCCCCCTACGCGCCGAATCCACCCGCTGGCTCTGGGACCAGCCCTTCCCGTGCTACGCCCCCGAGGGCCCAGGCGGATCCGCCCTCCTCGCCGTCGAATCCCAAGCCTTCTACAACTGGCGCGTTCATCTAAAAGCCACCAAACGCCTCCTGTCCCCCGATCCCAGCTCCTCGAATTACGGCTTCGGTACGGTGGAAAGCAAGCAGAAATGGGCAGAGCCAAACTTCTTCTACGCTATCTCCTCCGCCCATCTCTCTCAATCAGATTTCGGGCTCCTGTTCCCCAGACTCACGAAACATGTCTTTGGTTCCCAAGAACCGGAACGGGTCATGAAACTCAATGTAAGAGCAGTGCTGCAACTAGTTCGCTCGAACGGCATTCCGATATCGAGCACATCAGCTCAAGACATGGAGATGCTGGACGGGAAAGAAGGTATCGAGACAAGCAGCGATGAGAAGATATTCGGCAGGAAAGAGGAGGTGAGGGGCTGGAGTTGGATCAGTACCGATGTGGAGGATTTGAAGGATGTGGATGATGAGGCGGAGGCGAAGGGGGATGTGGAGAATACGAAGGTTAAGGAGCCCAGTCAGGTGGTGGTGGGGAATGAGATTATGAAGCAGCAGGATGGGACGGCGGAACGGCTTTGAGTCTGGATTGGAGGAGATGTTTTGCGTTTTGCATGTTGGATTAGGCGTTTATGGAGGAACTGGTGCATGGTGGTGCTGGGAAGGAAGAAGAAGTGCGTTGCGCTATACCCTTAGATCGATATCGATGTTTGTCGGTACAGATAGATGAAGACAGCAATGTTAAACTTATGAAACCCTGCAATCTTGTACTTTAATCTCCCTGCAAGTGAAAAGTCGACTCCCTGCGCAACTTCAACGTTTTGCTCAGCGGGGCAGTATGCTAGGTATCTATATAAACCCCCACCCTCCCTTCCCTCCCTCATCCCTTTATTCCTACACCGCAAAAATATCCGGTCTCTCAACCTCTTTGGTGTGTGGAAGATAAAGGACCGGCTTTTGTAACATTTTGCCGTGGTCGGAAATCGTCACGACTTTAGACGGGTTTGGTTGTGGGAGATAAGCTTAGTTTTGCCATCAAAACCTATTTCATTGTCAATCACCTGGCCCATCCTCACCCGGCCCTCCATCTCCTCCCGGCCCCAGAACAAGGACTCCCCAAACGTCATCCTCGTCATCGATCTCCCATCTTGTTGGTGAAAAACAAATTCAAGCCTCTAAACATTGTTTATATACCCCACTATACCCTCCCCATCTTACGTCCTGCTCCGTAGTCGGAACCTTCTATAACACTTGCACTTCACCCCTATTGTAGTAAGAGAGGTTCTTTTTCATTGTTAGTTAATAACAGAAATATTGCTTGACAAGAGAATACAATATTTCCACCACCTATTCCCGTGCTTTTTTAGACTATAAGCCACAAAAACGACACAAACATAAACGCAAAAGTCCGGGTATCGTCTTAAATACCTAAACTCTAGCCCTCTTTTTTTCTCAAAATTGCTTGATTTGGTCAAAAACATTAGAGCTGTGTGCCACCATAGTGTCGTACTTTGTAAAACAAAATCGGATCATAGTATTACTACTTAACAGGGTATTCTGCTTTCATTACAAATTTTCTGCTTGAAGTAACCCTTCTTCCAAGATTCGCAATAAGTGATGCACATATTTCGAACCAGAGAACACACAAAACCGAGCGCCATTGAGAGAAAACTAAGAGCTTTCATCCATTGATGCTTCCATAAGTTGCCTGAGAATCTTCATTCAGACTGTCTTTGGTTTTGTGATTCCTTCAACCTTTCGCCGAGCCTGTTCGGCATGCCTTCTAACTCGATTCGTGTGCCAGGCTCTTCTCCAAATCTTCTTATTGACATTATCCCTAACACTTTCGTCCTCGTATTTCAAGTGAGAAGGAAAGAATACTTGAGTCATCGCGAGGCCCGCCCCAGGTACCCATTTTTCGAGTTCCTTTAATGCACCATGAACCCTCAAGATGACTTGTGGCTCTTGAACAGGCTCCAACCACTCGGGAACTCCATCAACTTTCTTCATCGATTCTACCCACTTTGGCATGTTCTTGGGGTCAGCTCCGTTCTCCAACCAGACCTTTAATGGTGCTACTTACTGCAGCGCCTCGTCCAGGTCAACGTTCGAGTCAGGGTCGTCTTTGAAACCCTGTGATTTGGCCGTTATGCTTGGCATGCGTTTGAAGTCTTTTAGTTCCAGGCCGGTGGTACTTGACGAGCGAGCTGCTCCGGCAGCGTATACATTCTGTAGCATACCTAAGCCGCCAGCCCCAATCAAATACCAAGCATGGTCTTTGAGGCCCGAAACACTCAGCAACAGACAAACCCATAGAGCCGCAAGAATCGCGGTGACGACTGGTGTTTCGTGACGCGCGGCACCTCTAGCTGTCGCAAAAGCTTCGATATCGGGAGAGCCCGCTCTACCAAGCAGCACCATGACATGCTTGTGGCCATTGCCCCTAGTGAGACATATCACATTGTTGTGGTCGAGCAATCTTCCTGCCCACTTCTCTTCTCTCCACTGGGCCAAGGAGCAAGTTGCCATTGCCAACACGGTTCCAGCCAAGACAATCATCATTACTCCCCAATCTCCGTAAAGAACCCAGGGAGGTATGGCAATACCAATCTCGGCTAGCATTGTCGCCCATCCTAACATCCAGACATGATCTGGTTTCGGCGTTCGCAAAGGTCCAAGCTCAAATATACTGATTTTGATAGAGTCTTTGTCCTCGTCAATATGATTGCGAATCTCGTGGTCTCTCAAAAGGCGGTCGAGGAGCCAAGACTTATTCTCCCGCTGGAAAGAGTTGGCACAGTTGACGATGATGGCTGCATCCTCTGGTGCTGGTAAGAGCCGTCTGTCGCCAACAGCAGACAAAAGCTGACTGAAGCCAAACGCGACCCAACCAAAGGAGAACGCAACAGGCGTGATGGGGATGGTGATAAGAGCCCGTGACGGTTGCTCGGGACTCGTATCATGTTGGTCAGAGTTGTGGTATCTTCGATTTGGGGCTCGGAGAGTAATTGTATAACCCACCATCTGAGCGATCGCTTTTTGTACGATGTCGCCGCCAATGAGGAGCAGTAGACTCAAAATGTCGCCTGGATTTGCGCGGGTTTTAGGGGCAGCCTAGGCTTTTTCGAGGACAGCCCGGCTGTTCTAACTACGCGAAAGCGGTGAAAATTAGGGTTTTATCCTTTTTCTTCTTCCATATATTTACATATTCGCCCGCTTTTAACTTTAGTTCTTTTACTCCTTTAGCTACGCCGCCACATGGCTACGCTACTGTACTAGCTACACTGTATTGAATCCACTAAATCCACTGAATGCACTGTACTGACTACACTGTACTGAATCCACTGAATCCACTGAATCCACTGAATCCACTGAATCCACTGTACTGACTACACTGTACTGAATACACTACACTGCTGCATTGCGAGTCTAGCGCATTGTTAGGTTGTGAGCAGTAAATGAGGGCTAAGGATTGAGTGCTAAGGATTGAGAGTTAAAGCATGAAAATGAGGGCATTCCCAAAGAGTGGGGCATTAGGTGCAGCTAGTGCAAATGACTTCATTCTGCCCGGACAGCCGGGCTGTCCTCGAAAAAGCCTAGGCTGTCCCTAAAACCCGCGTGGATTTGACCATTGCTCCCGAAGCTCTGCTGTAGTTGGCATGATTGCTAATAGCCACACATCGGCATTGAAGCTGTATTGAAAACTTCGCGACACTTTGTCGCAAAGTGCGGCAGTATGGAATGGGAGCGGCTGAGAATTCTCAGCCCTCGCTACACATACAGTATCCTGGGGTCCTGGAATAAGCAGCTGAATTATTGGTCCAGACGAATACTTAGGAAACGCTTATCAATCATGCAATACTGTAACATGGTGGTGATACAGAGGAGAATCTCCGCACCTTCATCGGAATACACAAAGGTCTATATTGATCGAAAATCAGAAATTAGTCAAGTCTGGTAGCTATGGCCGATTCCCAGTTCCGAACAAATGTTTTAACAGGTCTCTGTACCTTCTTACTGTGTTGTCTTTTATTTCCGGAGATCGCTGCATGGCGGAACCGCAGATATGCCACCATTTCAGATGGAGAAAGCGCTTCCCAACATTTGCTTCCCAAAGGCCAAAGCGATGTTGAGTCGCAGCCACCGAATCGGGCAAGTCAAGAGACAGAAGGAGAAGCAGAAATACCGGGGCTTCAAGTCGGAGATTCAGATGACCAAAATTCCCGGAAGACAGTCGCTACGCCGGGAGAACCAAAGTTAAATGAGCCGAATAAAGTTAAGAGACGTAAGTTTAACCCTTTTATATGCTCTCTGATATTCAGGTGTTGACATGGTGCCGCCAGTGCTAGAAATTCTCATGGAAGGAATCTGTTTTGGGTTCGCACTTGCCAATGTCTTTAATCGCGAAGACACAACCAGCCTATTTCGTCATTTATGCCCATGACACCAAGTCCCAGAGTGCCGACAGTCGAGTCGTTCGCGATATCATCAGATATATGAAGCTAATGGACTCCCCGACTCGATCCGATAGAGTAGCTATTCTTCGCTCTGAAGATCCCGAGTCCGAAGCTCGAGATGACATACTCGCCAACCAATTCTGTCTCCTCCCTGAGCAGATTGCTACGAATCCAGTGAAGAAAGTCCTACTGTTCTATTCGCGAGTACTCCGTGACTATTGTACCTGTGTCGACGGTTCAACGTACGTTAAGGACCTCAAGGACACAGCACTGAACGAAATACAGAGGCTTAGATCGAACGATACCAACACCATAATTCTGAATACTCAGCGTGTTCTTGATATCCAAACCGCCATTCGAGCTGCAGTTAACAGACACACCAGAAAACCATGGTTCCACCACGTTCTCACTGAGATAGCTCTGCTCGATCTCAGGGTTTTGCTCAGCAAACAGCCTCTTAAAGTCATTCCTGTTGATTTACAATCCACCGACACGGTTCTTGAAGACCTTTCTTTCTTGAATCCTACCCAGCATTATGTGGTCCCTCCCCCACCAATAGTGGTCAAGGTAGATGCCGTGGAGCAGACACATAAGTTATTATTTAATCTTCTAGAGCGGATCCACGGTCAGCTTCCGCCCGTGGCACTATGGCTCCAGGAATTATATACTAGAGGAATCGAAAAGTTGGAGGAGAACAGGTCGCAGGCAGATGTTGTTTTCCGGGACGCACTTTGGCTGGATATTCGTGCGGAGTTGTGGAGAGCCCATATTGGTGGCTTGAGGCAGACGCCGTGGAGCCAGCGTCAAACTGAAAGGGGAGACCAAGAATGGGACATTCCATTTTTCAACCTCGAACCAGCCAAGCCCATTATCACACCGCCACCCCAGGTTATCCCGGAGCTACTTGTACCGCCGACCGAGGAGCAAAAGCGTGCGTGTTGTCTCTTCTCTCACTTCAAATACGATGCTAACAAGATGGGTATTAGGCATTCTTCAAACCTTGCTTTATTATGAGATGGATCGTAGGATTCATGAAATTGAAGACCCCTTTCCTAACACCCTTGAGTGGCTCTTTCACCATACCTCCTATTCAAAATGGTTGTCCGAAGGCAGCGGGATGTTGGGCATCCGAGGCGGTCCTGGCACTGGCAAGTCGACTGCTATAAAGGCTATGATACAGAGAGAGCAATCAAAATCAGAACCAAGTCATCTCCTCCTCTACTTCTTCTTCCATGGCCGTGGTGGCGAGCGCTCAAAGAACAGAGTTGGGATGTACCAAACCTTGTTATTCCAGCTACTCAACAAAGTGCCTTCAGCCGGTATCAACTACTGGCAGTGGGCTAAGGAGATTGGTCCCGAACATTTGTCAATGCCTAGTAATGCCGACACCCTCCGGGAGATGTTTCTCGACGCGCTTTTCGATGTGTGCACATTAGCTCGAGTCAGAGTCTTCCTGGACGCCCTCGACGAAGCTGGCGACGAAGAAGCTAGAGAGGTCATCGCAGACCTTCGGCGAATCAGCACTAAAGTAGGACTTATTTCCAGAGGCCTAAGTATCTGCTTTGCTTGTCGGTACTATCCAACCATCGTGGTTGACAACGGTCTTGAGATCAAGCTAGAGGATTACAATAAGGAGGACATAGGGCTGTTCATTCAGTCCTCTTTGAAGAAACTATCTGCCAGCTCCTTCAATGGAGACGAAGAGAAGCTGGACCGTTTAGTCACAGCTATTGATGAGCGATCGTCTGGGTTTTTTCTCTGGGCAAAATTGGCTGTGGGTGTCGTGAAACGGTCCATTGAAGAGGAACGAGGAATTAGGAATATCCTGCAACGCATCACCGAACAGCCGGCTCCGATCCAGGATTTGTATTCTCATATGCTTGCACAAACTCTGCAATCTGAAGGGGGTCGGAACATGACATTGGCACTCATCCGTTGGATTAGATTCTCATTTCGACCAATGACCTTGGAAGAGTTGCGATACGCATTGAGCTGGGATCAGAGCTTGGATCTGCAAGAAGATGCTCCGTCCAAATTATGCCAGCCTACAGTCGACTCCGACACCTCCATGCTCCGAATTCTAGAGCAGCACTTAAAGAGCTTCACACAAGTTGAGGAAGTTGTCGATGCTAATGGACAGGTAAAACCAACCGTCCAATTCATTCACCATACAGTCTACGAGTTTTTCTCGGACCCCCGCTTTCTTCACGACCTTGCATCTACCTCTACCTCTAGCTCTTGGTTTGGGCAGAATCATGATATGATGGCGCAAACATGTTACAACTTCATCAAGAGCAATTATAACAGCTGGTTTGAGCTAGGCAGGAATGAGATACAGAAGCTGCCATTCTGCGACTATGCTGCCCAATTCTGCTTTGTGCATGCCGAACAGGCGGCGTCTTACGGCATTTCGCAAGATTTCCTGTTGGAACAGCTTGGGCACAAAGCAGAGAGAGACGCTTTGATGCAGTGGGCAAAGGTATACGGGGCCGAGAACCTTGCTGAGCGGTCTCTTAGTCATTTCCCTACTTGGCATCAGATCGCTAAAGCTTTCAAGCTTGGGGGCTAAGGCACTGAAAACTGAGCATCTAAACATGGTTATGATCACTGGAATCATCAAGTATGCTAATACATGTGGTATGAGGGTGAGTCGATTTGCATGGAAATCCACGAATATTGAGCCAACTTCGAGGGCGTTTAATGGCTAGATTTTCAGATTACTATGTGTTTGATAGTATTGCCAATAATTTGATTCCGGTCGCGAATGATCTGCTTCATGCGGCTTGTGCTTTTAATGATTATGCGAATTCAGTCCCTCATTATGCAGACTACTGGCCTGGGTGAGCCCTATGATGTACATGGTCTTGAACCGACAATTAAATCGACGAGGAAACAGGAAGACAGAGAATGTTAAGTTATTGAATGGCACAGAAAACGAGAGTACAGGCGAGGATATAGAGAGGAAAAGTGCATCGGCAAGAAGAGATGGCAAGCTAGGGATATGTAGACTGGTGCAAATCCATGGGTCGTGGACATGTAAATTCATTAGGCGGGATTATGGTATAAATGGTAGCATACCTAGAGGATTTAAATTGGCCAACACCGTTCCAAGTTCAGATCACAGAACCACCATCATCCAACCCAAAAGCAAGGCCGCTCCACTTCCCCCCAAAGAGCACAACATAATCGATCTGGTTCGGTGGCGTAGACGTAAGATCACGATCCATCAATCTCAACTCCGGTCTGTGAGCGGTCAAAGTCCCGAAAAATCTACAGTCTATCCTCAAATCGAATGTGTGAAAGTCTTCGTTCATGACGCTAGAGAGGGGAGTCGATGTAAGCAGCATGATTAGAGAGGACTTTCGTTTCCATTGCTGCAAGAGCGAGGTGGCGAGGTGGAGTAGTTGTCCTTCGCGCACGAATTCACGGGCTAGGTCGTTCGGGGTAGGTAGATTGGTTTTTAAACTTGCGAGAAGAATGTCGCTTTAATCGTTGAGCGTCTCTTTTTTCACCCATCAATGCTCATCTGGAGGCAGCCTAGTCGGAAGCATGTCGTTTCGGAAATTGAGTAGCGGGTTTTCATTGAAGAACATGGGTGCCGAGATGGGTTTTATGATGGGAGTTGAGCGCAATCTCTATCCATATTTATTTTCAAATTCAACCTAACAATCCAACATCAGTGTATCACTCATCTACAACGGGCACTCATCTGTAGATCCCCGAGAGTGAACTGAAACCAACAACGCTGGAATGTCATGCCCCCAGCTCCTGGCACCATCGTTAGTAAGCAAGATGTCACTTTAGCGATGCTGTCACTGTGCGTCAAGTAATTAGCGCCTCCCAATATTCTTCACACCTGAAGTAGCTGTCAGCTAAGAAAGTGTGGCAACTAACTTGCAGTAATCTCCCCATTCATGTTTGCTGCAGGGTTCCCCGATCTGTCGGCGGCCGTACTTGGCTAGCAGAAAACCAGATTCCCATTGCCATTTACCATAGTTCTATAGTATTACCCGGTTCTTGGAAATGTAAGGCTGCCAAGAAGCGGAGTGACGATGCAGTGCCGATGTAACACCATGTCGGAATGGGGCAATGAGCGAAGCGCCAGCCTCACCTGTTGAGGCTGAGAATTGCCAATAATGCGCCCAAAGATCCAAGGTAGATAAGCTGTTTCGAATACTTCGATTTTTCCAGATACTGTTCTTTTCTCCTTCCTTGCTTACAAAAATGCAAGAAATCCCTTTTTCTGGCGGTAGCTCCAATCGTTACCAGACTCTTGTTGAACGCACTTCTGTCGGAATACCCACATTTGCCCCTCTCCACAAATTTCTCTTGAGCGAGGCGAGTGATAATATCACTTGCAAAATCTCCTTGATCGACTTTGACGAGGACCACCATACGGGTGAGGAACAGGGCCAACATCCAAACACTCAGAAGAAAGAAAAGACCATTGAGCCTCAAACTATCAAGCCTGAAAGTCTGGAAGATCTGCTGAAGCAGCCTGCTACTCATAGACTTCTCCTTGTTGAAAATCTAACTCGGAATGTGATCATTTTACTGGGCACATACTGGAACGTACCTCCAGACTTTTTCTTAGCACATCTCGAAAACTCAAACTGGTATAGCCTTCAAAACATTCCCCAGATTTTGCCAGGTCTTAGTTCTATCCAAAGTTTCGATGGCTACGTCCGGTTCCAGTTCATTGGCCCTCGAGAATTTGAGATTGAAGGATCTGCAGGCCCGCAGGCTCCAGGTATGATCAAACTTTCACTCATTGCGACTAGAACTTGACAAGATAACGTTTCGTAGGTGCATCTGGTGATCATAACTTATTGCCAGACCGAATCCACGAAGACTGTGCAACGGCATCTGTGCCCAGAGTTGCAGGTGGATTCACACCGTTCCCGCCGCCAAATACAGATCCGGACGATGATTGTGAGACTAAAATGAATCCAGTGGCTTTTGTCAGGAATTCAGTCACCATATGGTTTGACCAAGAGGGCGAAAAGTGGCGAAGAGGTTTGTGTCTTCACCACAGTCCGAGATAAGATGCTAACTTTTGTTACCAAGGCATTGTTTTGTTCGACCCAGCTTTTGCAGCCAAAGATGATCGCCTCAACAAGAAAGAAAATTCGAAATATCGTTCTTTCATTCGCAGACGTCCACCATTAGAAGGTTATTCGAAAGACGATATCGATCAACGAAGCTCGTATAAAGAGTCGTTCCAAAAGTGTTTGCAGCACAATAAGCAGGTCAGGGAAGCTGTTGGGGTTCCAAGACCATTCGTTCTCCTCGAAGATCTGTGCCGTATCATTGCTTCGGAATGGCTAGTCTTCAATACTTACATTGAAAGAGAGTTGAACAACATCGAAAGCTGGTTTGAGGAGCTGGGGGAGAATTGTAACGAGAAGCAGCTTCACGACCTTCTGCTACAATTGATGCGAGCACGTCGCCGGGTGACCAAGTATGATACACTTGTGAGCGATCAACTCGATTTATGCCCTGCGCATTGGAAACACGACTCTGCTCAGATAAGGGCCTCTTGTCCGGTTTCAGGTGCTTCTGCGACCTCATTTTCGTCACCCTTGCATGACTTTCATCAAGTCAGCAGTCACCTTACGCACAACAAGACCCGCATCTCTCAATCAATCAAGATGGTGACCTCGCTCATGGCCGTTCGTCTCAACAACCTTGTTGCACAACAGAACAAAGTCATAGCCTCTCAGAGTTCGACGCTCGTCAAGCAGAACAGAAACTTGACAAAACAGACGGAGACAATGGCACGGCAGAACAGGCTAGCAGAAGCGCGAAACTCCAGCTTGGCTTTCTTGACAGGGGTTACGAGCTTTCTTCTACCATTTACTACGATTGCGGCCTTCATGGCAATTCCTACGGAGAATGGACTCGGACCTGGATCTGAAAGACAGTGGGTATACTGGGTGTCATCCAGCTTGTTGGCTTCGGGCCTCGTTTTGGCGTTTTATTTTGATTACCGGAGAGAGACTAAGAAGGCAAATCACACAGGCGATGATAAGTGATTGTAATGCTGAGAGCGCTGTAGACGCAGGTAGCGCAGATCTGTCGTGATTTCTGACAAATACCAAACAAACATACTATGTGACCCCTTCAGTGAGACTTGACACTCCCCGAAGAACATGTACAGTACAAACCTTGTTGCGAATTCTTTTAGAAGTATGAGAGACAAACTATTAGGTTCTAGAGTACCGAGAACATTGCAACATACTCCATTACATCGAAACTTGCTTGCTATTCGAACTTTTGTTCTTATCCACACTCGTGTTTATCATGACTATATATTGTTAACCAGTGCATTTCACCCTTTAGACCTCCTCTTCAGCATTATTAGTAACAACGGCCGTTAACGTAACGAACATGGGGACAAAAGTCCGTGCGTTCAGGCTGTAGAACCTCGAAATTAAAACTCTTCACATTAGGACTAAACTATCAACAACTCCACCATTATGGATCCTTTTACCACTCCACCTATGTCTCCACGTCTCCCAGGTGCAGAGATCAGAACCAAGCACAAAGAGGGCATACGCCGGCTCTTCAAATTCGCTAAAATAGGCCTGCAACAGCTCCAGGGCTACTACCACCTAGGAGACAGCACAGTTAGGAAGATCCTACTATACGATGTGCCTGAAAGAGCGCGCCCTACACGCACAGGGAGACCCAGAGAATCCCTCAATGAACAGGAGGTTAGAGATATTATTGAGTATATTTGCACCGACCATGCAACTAGAGTGCTGAATTGGATCCAAATACACGATGAATTGCAACTCTCTTGCTCTGTCAAGACCCTCAAACGCCGCTGCAAAGAAGCTGGATACTACTCTTGTATCTGCTGCCAAAAGCCCTACCTCACTAAGACCCAAGCCAATGCGCGGTGGCTGTGGGGGATAGCACACATGTTTTGGACTATTTGGGAATGGAGTCAGATACTGTACTCAGATGAGGTCACATTTCAAGTTGGAGGGAAGAAATGCAAGCAGAGGTGTATTAGGAATAAGAAGGAACGCTGTCATCCTGACTGCATTCAATTCCAAATGCATAGAGGTGGCACTATTCCTGTACACTTCTTTGGTGCTGTAGGCTACGGATACAAAAGTCTATTGATCAACATTCATGGAACTGGGAAGAGTGGGGCATTTACACAAACTGATTACCTTGCTCAAGTACTCAAGCCTTATATTCAGGATTTTTTAGCTGCTTTTGCGGCTGTTTTGGGGCCTGGGAAGACCCCTCAGTTCATGGAAGACGGCAACTCTGCTCACGGCCACAAGACTACTAGCAATATTTGTGCTACTTGGCGTACTTCTATGGGTATTACTCTATTCCCCCATCCTGCAGTTAGCCCTGATATGAATCCTATTGAGAAGTGCTGGAGGAGAATAAAACAAGCTCTCCATAGGCGCCTAAGGCAGCCAACAACTAAGGTTCAAATGGTTGTAGCAGTATTAGAAGAATGGGACAAAATTCCTCAGGAATGGATCAATGGGCTTATTGAGCAGCAGGACTTCTGGGTACACGACTTAATTAAGCGATGTGGCTGGTCTACAGCTAATTAATTAATAAAATTCATGATTCTGATGCCCTGAACGCACGGACTTTTGTCCCCATGTTCGTAACCATATTATCACCCTCATCAATTGACCCATTCTCCTTCAAATTTCCGTCAAGATTCAATACCACCTCCACAACCTTACTATCCTCCACCACTTTCGGATGTCTTTTAGCAAAATACCTCGCGCACATGAAAATGCTCCAATAACAACTCGCTACATTAACAACTGTTAATACACACTTGTATGGAAGATAGAAGCATAGTGCTTTAGTCGAAAGAGCTTGGGTTGTGATTGTGCCGTCTGGACGGACTTTTACTTTGCGGCGGAGGTGGATGAGGTTAAAAATTAGCGTATTAGCGAAATACAAGACGAGTGTACCAGCTAGAAGGTATCCGCAAAATGCAGGACGGACAACAAAAGATATCGGAAGGACGAATGGAGTAAGCAAATGGAGGAGAGTCTCGTAGACCTATGGTATTTGTGTTAGCTTCCAGTTCTCAATGTTTGAAAAGAATCTGCCTACCTCTTGAAAGACAAAAATCTTCGCGCCAATTTCCCAGAAGCCCAACTTCCAAGAAAATGGAATATACCTCATATTCCAATACAATCCATTCACGAAAAAGAAGTTCCATCTCTCGAACCTCTGTTTCCAAACAGTCATCTCGCCAAATCCACCTCTTTCGCCTCCGCCTCCGCTCCAGAAAATAGCAGCACGCGTCTCAGTCTCGACAAACACCTCACTATTCATCACAATTCGACTTCCCAACGTCCTAGCCACGTGTCCAAAGAACTAGTCCTCACTAACCGAAAAGCCAGGATGTTCGTAGAACGTCTGTAAAAGAAATTCACGATCCCACATACTGATCGCGCCATGAGGAAGTGTAGCAGAGCCAACGAGACCAGAAAATTGGCGCTGCAGACCGGAAAGTTTGTATTCGAGATCTTGTGCTTGTTGGACCAGGGTTCCTTTACTGCAGTTTGGTCCTACAGACGTGATTGTGTACCCTATGCATTTGATCCTCTCCGAAAACTTCTCAGTGCCAAGCGGAAACGTGGGAGGTAGGAGACAATCATCATCGATGAGAAGAATGTGTGGGAAGCGTTTCGAGACGTGACAACCTACGAACTGGGCGATGATTTCGGAGCCGAGAGGAGACCAGGTGTGTGATACGCCGTATGAAGCGCAGACGTCGCCGGTGTTGTCGAGAGGAGTGGGAGAATTACCGTTGGCAATTACGAAGATGTTTTGACGGGGAAAGATCTTGAGTGCTGCCTCCAAGGTGGCGCCAATGATTTTCCCGGATTTGTAACATGGAATCAAGAGAGCGACGTCTGTTGGTGGTGGATCTCCAGTGGTTGTAGGTACTGGCAGTGGATCCTTGTCGAAGAAAACGAAGGGTGGTAAGAAGGCATATATCGCTGCCAGTCTTACAGTGATTGCAAACCCTCCTGAAATGACGAACTTATGGTCAACAACCCAATAGAGCCAGTACACAGCTCCCTTCCACAATGGCAGACCGACCAACACAAGATAGATGAATGCAACAATCAAAACGTATATAGAATACTCGAACAACGTCTGCACCCACGGGCTTCTTCGGATCCTCTCCTGCTTGTATTTTGCTTTCTCATAGAGACTGTACAAGCTTGTTTTTCTTGCAGTTCTTGAAATTGCCAATGACATCCGGTTCCTGACGCCGCCTGCCGAACCTCTTATCCTATGAGTCCTGGTTCTTTGTAGATGGAGTGGCTGTATCTCGTCTCCTCCATTTGCAAAATCGTGAGCTCCCACTCTCCCTGGCTTGATTGGCTCGAAACCACCTTCGTCTTTCTTCGGGAAAGCATAGCGGTCCAAGTCGTATGTGAGGAATAACATGCTCTCGTCTCGGGTTGCTTTTCCGTTGACAGGACTTGACGAGGGTGTGCTGTAGCTTGAGGACGAGCCTGGACCACTGATGGTGTTCCTGTTCGATCGGGACGTTGGTGACGGCATTTGCAAGGGATCTACCGAATCTTCGGTTACTCGACTCGCTGGACTTCGAGCAGCAATCGGCATGGTATTTGCAGAAGGGAATTGTTGACCTGTTTCTCGTGTTCTGGCAAGGGCTCCCATATTTATTGTTGCTCCTCTCCCTCTCCTCCTCAATTCTCCATCGGCACTTCGTTGCACATGGTCGATAGGCCTTGAAGCAGTTTCGATCTCAAGGCCCGCTTCGAAAGGATTTCGTGAAAGCAGAATGCCTTTTGGAACAACTAGGTTCGCCATAATTCGACGACTTGAGAGTATTTGCTTGCACAATAAAGAGGACGAGACGCAACATTTTGAAGAAACCACCTACCTTTTAAACGATGCCGGACCGTGTGTTCTGTTCGGAGTCGTTGCTGAAGATTTGGGGCAAGAAACACTTACTTAAGATCGTCGTGGAGAAAGGTCCTTGTAGGTTAAGCGCAGGGAACAGCTACAATGATGATTGAACTAGCAATAAGCTTCGATCTTAAAGACATCCCGTCGACAAGCTTCCAGAAAAACTAATAGAGAAGAAGTTTACAATCCGGAAGCACATCCGACCCGGTTCCTTGGTTAAAGAACTCTTTCGGCAATTGTAGTGGGCCTCGCACTTCTGTAGACGCCCTTCCAATAATGCATCACAACTCCTATTCATCTTTGATACTCTCGTTGCAATTCATATTGCAAAGAGCAACTTCTTATATTGTCCCATAAGAGGCGTACTCTTGCTTTTTGGATGTTGAAATACGTGAGTCCAAATTGCAGAGATTCGATGATGAGTTGAACGGATTTCGAAATTCATACCAACATCAGGTCTTCCGTTAAACTGTTATATAATTGCCAACGGTGCATCTGCATCCCCCACAAGACCCACACAGTCTCCACTTGGTGCATTACCGAATCGGGCTGGAAAGCAGAGATTTGCATTTCATTGCCGGCTCAGGGAAAACCGTTCGTATCAAACTTAAATGAGCCGCATGATGTAGGTGGCCTCACTGCGTGGAACGCATGTTGGAGGAAGAAATCTTGATTAATTCGATTTGAAGGAACATTAATCATTCCAGTCTCGGGGTAGTGACAATAGTATCTTCCAATTCCTATGTCTTGACAATACTTGCAAAGCTACAACTTCGTATGTTTCTTGAGAGGGAAAATAAAGAGAGGGGGATCTCGGAACGCAAATAAAGAACCCCACGAGGTCGGAAAACGGCTGTGTAGCCGGTCATGCTATTCAAGCCCCACTTCCATTACGTCCCGCCAGTGTTAACCTCATCCGATTTTAGTCAGTGAAAAATATATATATAAGGAACTTCGCATACATGGCATCGATGCATTTAAATCTCTTCATGAAGAGCTACCGAGCTGGTAAACATATCATTCTTCAGTGAGTTATACCTGCCATCGACATTGTGGTGAGACTTCGGCATCATTGGCTCAGTTCGAGGAGCTTTTGTCACGGTAGAATACAAAGGTCGACAACAATTCTTCTACAATCAAGGAGTAAGACATTAAGGGAACAAACCAAATAAATCAAAATCATGGACATCTGATTGGTGGACTTGCAGATATTTTACATATACTCCGGTCCCAGGCGAATCATTCAGTAAGGCTTGAAGTAAGAAGTGAAGATACGACCAATCCATACGGACCTTGTCGCAGATGTTGATGGAAGATGATTATCTGGGTCAGTAGGGCTGAACCAGGGCATAGGGGCAACCCCTTTCTCGCTTAGATCAAAATTCCAGTCAACACCAGCCCCAAACAACCCAGCACGCGCGAAGACCCGAAGACTTTCACTGTCTTAATACCTCTGAGATGGAGTGTGAGTGGGATGGGATACCGTTATCATGGCCCACTGCTCTTGTTCGTGTGAATTCGGCAGATGTCACCGGCTGCCTCGCTTGGCACCTGCCACATCAAGTAAACCCTTGGCCGGATAAAGAGCGCGGCGAAGTTTCGTTGCAGATCAACCCAGTAACACCAACGATAAGATATTGCAAATAGCACGCCATATAAGAAATAGGTATAGACTCCATTTCAGTACAGGCTCGCAGCGATAACGCTTGAAGTCATGCGACCATGGGCGCACATTGGCTACTGCTTCTTGACATCCAGTTTGGATCCCCCCCACTTACTCGCGACGGTCGTTCACGGAACCAATGGATGGGCCGCATTTGGAGGGTGAATGAAGGAGACCGTGCTTTGCCTATATATTCTACATGGATCGCGTTGACATGCACATGTCAGTTGTTTCCAGTATTCGATATCCAGATAGGTCATCGTGGTTTCATGATGGAGAAGGACACGATCGTTCAGGACTCGAGAGAGCCACATGATAATGGTATCTATGAAGAAAAAGCTCCAGCTGTTAGTCGCTTCTGTGTTACACACATTGCCTCTCGGCTGATAAGATGCTACAGACCAATTACGATCCTGTTGACATATCTCTGGATGCCATTGAGACGTGCGTGTGACCCTGCTTACCCTTTCCATACCAAACTGACGACAATAAGGGACCTCAACGTAACTGAAGATGACCTACTTCAGGCTAGAGAACATGCGAAAGATCTCAGCCTCGAGGAAACTCGTGAGGTAGACTTGAACTCTTCATACTGCACCTGTCGTCTTGAATACTGATAGGTCTTGATAGATGATGATCAAAGTCCACAGAATCCATGAAAAGGACCCCAATTTCCCCGTCATCATCCTCGACAAAGTCAATGCGTTCATCAACAATCAAGACGTTTTTGATCACCCAGAGAACTATGCCGACCTCATCTATGAGATCAAGACGGAGGCTGCTTTGATTACCAACAATAGTCCTTACGCAGAAGTGCGAGCTGTTGTTGACAACACGGATGATGTGAACATGCCATGTTCTACAATACGGGCTTGGGTACGTAATCAGTCAGTCCTTCTTACCCTCATTGCTTATATGGCTCCACAGGTAATAGGACTCATGTTCGTCGTCTTGATTGCGTTCATCAACCAACTTTTCTCTATCAGACAACCTCAGATCTCTGTCACTGCAAATGTAGCACAGTTGCTGTGCTACCCAGTCGGCAAAGCAGCAGAGGCTGTGCTTCCTGACTGGGGATTCACACTCTTCGGCACCCGGCACAGCTTGAATCCTGGGAAGTTCTCGACAAAAGAACACATGTTGATAACTATCATGGCAAGTGTTGGCTACGCTACACCATATACAGACAACATCATTTGGTCTCAGTATCTTCCACAATACTTCAATCAAGGCTATGCCGGCCACTTCGGTTACCAGATTTTGATCGCCCTGTCTACGAACTTCATTGGCTACGGTGTTGCTGGTCTCTGCAGACGCTTCCTCGTCTACCCCGCATACTGCGTGTGGCCTGCATCTCTTGTCACAATTGCTCTGAATGATGCTTTTCATACCGAAAAGAATATTCCCGTCCCAGGACCTTTCAAGAAGTTTTTCACCACCTCGCGATTACGATTTTTCTGTTACTCATATTCAGCCATGTTTATCTACTTTTGGTTTCCAGACTACATTTTCCAAGCTCTAAGCATCTTCAACTGGATGTCCTGGATTGCGCCAAACAATGTCAATCTCAACACTGTCACTGGTATGAATAATGGTGTTGGAATCAATCCATTCCCGACTTTCGACTGGAATATTTTATTGTGGGACTCTCCGCCACAGGATCCATTGATGGTACCATTCTTCAACACTGCCAATAAATTCGTTGGCTGCTTTCTCTCGGCTTTTGTCATTCTTGGCATATGGTACTCCAATGCTTTCAACACCGGCTATCTTCCACTTAACTCCAACAGAGTCTTTGATCATTTTGGAGAACTATATAATGTTTCCAAAGCTATTAATGCGAAGGGGTTGTTTGATGCTGAGAAATATGAGGCATACTCCCCCGCCAACCTTTCCGCTGGGTACTCCACACTGTACATGTTCTTCTTTGCAACATACACAGCCACTATAACCTATGCGTACCTGTACCATCGCCATGAGATCATCATGGGTTTCCGCAATCTGTATAACAGCTTCCGCAAAGATAAAGACATCGCGTATGAATACACTGATGTTCATAATCGGCTCATGTCTGCATATCCAGAAGGTCGGTACCAAAGTTCTTCGTCTCTTACCTATGTTCTAGCTAATCACAGTTTCACAGTCCCCGAGTGGTGGTTTATGATATGTCTTCTTTGCGCGATTGGCATGGGATGTGCAGCGATTGCTGGCTGGGAGACATATACAACCGTCGGCGTTGTGTTCTATGGTATTGTCATGTGTTTGATCTTTGTCATACCCATCGGTATCATCAAAGCCGTTACCGGAATCGAAGTCACGCTGAACGTTCTTGCCGAGTTTATTGGTGGTTCATGGGTTGCTGGGAATGCTCTAGCTATGAACTACTTCAAGAGTTACGGGTAAGAACAGTCGTCTTTTTTCACCAAAGTTTCTGTTACAAGCGGAATCTTACAATTTATATGCAGATATGTCACCTGTGCCCACGCTCTTCGATTCGCGAATGATTTGAAGCTGGCACACTACATCAAAATTCCTCCAAGACAGACATTCTGGGCACAGATGATCGCGACCATCGTCTCAAGTTTAGTCTGTACCGGTGTCTTGAATTTCCAGATGAATCAGATCGAGGGTGTGTGCACTCCAACGCAAAAGAATCATTACACTTGTCCCGGTATCAATCAATTCTTCACTGCTGCCGTCCTTTGGGGAACCATCGGTCCTAAAAAGGTCTTTGGCAAGGGCGGGCAATATACTGTCCTCCTCGTTGGCTTTCCACTCGGCTTCGTCTTACCATTCTTCATTTACTGGGCCCAGAAGAAGTTCCCCAAGCAGACTTGGCTTCGCCAAACTCATATTGTGGCAATGATGTATGGCGCTATCGCTTGGGCTCCATACAATGTCAGTTATCTGTGGCCAGGTGTGCCAATCGGTTGGTTGAGCATGATTTACATGAAGAAAAGGTTCCTTGCTTTCTGGTCGAAGGTAAGATTACGTTGTCTTCTCACGATTCTTACCCCTTGCTCCCGAAACTGACTTTGATGTAGTATAATTATGTTCTCTCCGCCTCATTCTCCTCCGCTATTGCCATCGCTGCGATTATCATCTTCTTTGCTCTGCAGTGGACTGAGATAACACTTGATTGGTGGGGCAACGATGTCAGTTTCCAGGGATGCGAGGGTACGCCTTGTGTGTTACATACGCTTGCTCCAGGAGAATACTTTGGTCCGAGAATTGGAGAGTTTCACTAGTCTTGTTCTACCGATTCGGATTGTAGGCTATGTTTGGGGTTTATTTCTGGACACAATTCTGGACAGAGGGATGCCGTCACATTGCGATGCTCGTCTTAGTTACTTAATATTCTTATTTTGAGCTATTATTCCAATCATCCAATCCAAGCCTTCGTGACACCAGTCAAACCTCTCTGCATCCATTCATCCTCAAGAGAAGACTCGCCATCAAATCCATGCTCTCCTTCCTGAAATTCTCCAATCGCACTGTCCTCCCCGAACTTTGCCTTCCATTCTTTCAGGAACTGCTCAGATTGCTCACATGGGACAGCAGAATCGCCCTTCCCATGGAAGATATACAAGTACGGCATCTTTTCACCCGCACTCTTCTTGACCAGCACTTTTTCGAGTCGCAGGGACTCATCGCTCCCTATGAGTTCCCCAAATAGGCCTTGTTGTAATGCAACCATGCCCAGTGGAAGGCGTGCCGGGGGAGTTGCTTTAGTTACAATTGAACCAGGCTTTATGGCAGCGATGTGATCATCGAGGATCTTGCGAGGCAGTTGCGGAGTACCGAAAGGAGATTTATCAGTCGAGGCCTTGGAGTACCAATCCGAATCAATATAAGTCATGGGATAAGCTGCAATGACAGCCTTGATGAATTGAGGCTTCATCAATCCAGATAAGAGGGAAATGTATCCGCCAGCGCTTTCGCCGTAAACGATGACCTGGTCGAGATCTGGGGTGATATCGCTGCCGATGCGTTTAAGATAGGCGGCGAGGTCGTTTTGAACCCAGTCCAAGAGATCGCGTACGTCTGACAAGATCTCAAGACCATTGGACTCTGGGAGAAGGCGATAATTGGCCGATATGCGGATAGCTGAGTGCTGGAGCTGGTAATTGAGTGCCCACGACGCAGCCCAATCAGGAAACATTGCATCTCCGCTTATGAGAAAACCGCCGTGGAAATGGATGATGATGGGACGTTTGCCTGTGTGGATATTCTTGGGGATCAGAACATTGAGATCAATCTCTTGCCCATTGACGACCTTGTATGGGTGGTTCGTGATGTTGAATGGCTCGAAACGAGTATTGTCTGCTGGAGGAGGATATGCCATGGTGACGACTGGAGGAGTAAAAAAGTGTGAGGGGAAATTCTCGTGCTTTTGACAGAAAATAGTTTGCAATTGAAGCCTTCGAATTGTGAAACGAAAATAGACACTGAGCGTAAACACTGAGGGGCTTTCGAATACTTCTTATACTTGTAGCCTTGCACGAAGCCTTACTTTGGTCAGGCAAGGCTATAACCAGATTTGTAATGCAGAAAAGTAGTGGAGAAAGGGGCTTCGCTAAGCAACTCTTAACTCCATGGCTCGGTCTCGCACTGGGAGCTCAAAGGCCGAGGAAAGTCAGCCTCGCCGCATATATGACCAATAATCCTTTGAGAATACAACATTTCGCTAGACAATTGGATCTCAGACCGATTGCAGATATTTGCGTAAGCCTCTCCTTGTTTGACAGATAGAAGCGCCAATGCGCTTCGAAGCAATCTTTTGTTATGGGGATAACCACTGATTCGAAGGAGATATCCGAAGAATCGAGGCGAGGACCACAGACATACCTAGGTAACTGTCGTGTTCGGCAGTGTTGACGCAAGGCTATGAATGATTTTGAGAATGGTTGAGGTATTCTTACGAAGATATCAGAGGTATCGCGATGGCTGAAGTTGGTTTCGCTGGCGAGTCTGAAATTGACTTCCGATGCTTACGTAATCTAGGGAACTTTCTGTTGGACTCAATGACGTTAGGAGATCTGGATAGCTTCAAACTCACGCCCGAGGGAGGCACATTGTCAAAATGATTCTATACGTCCAGAAATGGCTGTTATATAAGTCTACAAAGAAATGTCCATCCTGAAACGTCGGATATTGCCAATTCTGAACGCCCAAATTTCTTACAAGCTTCCTCGAACCTCTTCATACGCGACGATGGCTCTGCCACCATTCAAAGTCAACGCCCTCCCACGATCTTTGTACCCAAGCTCGATATCTTACAGCCCTCAAGACTTCCGCAGACAAGATGAAGGGTCCGACTCGGACTGGTACTCCCAACCACGATTTGTGCAACACATCGACGACGGAGCAATTGCCATGTTGAAGTCTTACTATGGTTCAATCATCAAGCCCAACAATAGCGTGCTGGACATCTGCTCGAGTTGGGTTTCGCATTTGCCCGATAACATCAATCCGCAAAGCATGATTGGGATTGGGATGAACAAGATGGAGCTGGAACGCAATGGACACCTCACGAAGTTCTTCGTCAAAGACCTCAACACGAACCCGAATATACCAGAAGTTCCTAATGAGAGCGTCGATGTGGTAATCTGCAACGTCTCCGTTGACTACCTTACCCAGCCTATATCCATATTCAAGGAGACGCATCGGGTGTTGAGAGACAACGGGTCTGCACATATGGCGTTCAGCAACAGATGCTTTCCAACCAAAGTCATTGGCAAGTGGATGGGCATGAGTGACGAGGAACGGAGACGCTGGGTTGGTGGCTATTTCTGGGCGAGTGGAGGGTGGAAGGAGGTCGAGGAAGTCATACTCAAGGAGGGAAAGGGCGGGTTCTGGGGAGGCTATGAGGATCCTCTGTTCGTAGTACGAGCAAGGAAAGCTGTGGATTGAGTGCGACATCTCGATCATATTATTGCGGAAGCAGGGTCGAATCCTCATTACTGCGAGTGACGAGGCAGGAGTACTTTCATTGTATACATCATCCACACTCCAATTCTCGTCCAGTCGGGTTGCCTCTATGATTCTGCATCCGACTTCTGCAATGGTACGGCGCAAGGACGCAATCAATACACTATTCATCTTCTATGCAGGTCTTGATTCCACGACCAAGTGGCCTTTATATGCGTCCTCAGACGCCGGCCTCAAAATCGCCAGCAATACATTTCGGCTTACCGACCAATCTCGGATGAAGCGGGGTGGATAAAGTTATCGGCTCCGCTCATCCAATCCCTACTTGATTTATTAACATATATATACCACCTTGTGTAACATCGAGATCGTTCCTGTAAATTCCCCTGATCGCCACAGGGTTAGGGACCAAGCCAACTCATAACACAAAACGAGTAGCATATACCCGCTAATGAATTGTCGGACGAGAGCAACATGCCAAGGCACGAAAAGTCCGCTCGAGCCTCTGTGCAGTAATTGGTGTAACTATTACATTAATTATGATTTGTCTTTCTCCAATGAGCTCTTCTCAAGTCAGCCTCAAAATCTAGGATGGACACGAGAGTGGTCGCTCTTCCATTCATCCAAAACGCTTAAGTAAGCTTCTCAATTGAGTTCATCTGAACCTAGATAAAGGAGCTCGTGTTGATATGAAATGCTTATGTCAAAATAGTTGACATGCCATTGTCCAGGTTTTGAGCGGTTCACCCATACCATGAATCTGGGTCGCTCCTCATCCTCCCAGAACACTTTTGTCTTCTTTGTCCCTCAATCTTGCTCACCTACTGCCGACCCATATACTTTCGTTTCCGTCACTCGTTCTCATGGTTTCCACGATGTGGAATCTGTTTACATTCATTTCGTTCAGCATTTTGGCCTCTATTGCCTCTGCTCAAAATGATGAGTGTTCATGGACGTCTCTTGGATGCTTTACACACGAATCAGATACCCCAGTCTTGCGATATGCTGTAGTTCCTTCTACAACCAGCGATACAAACTTTGAGAACTGCGAAGCAGCATGTGCAGCCCAGAACTATCCCGTTTCTGGGGTTGAGGATGGATTCAATTGCTGGTGTGATGTTGCCGTTCAAGGTGGCGCAACGCCAAAATCTGCTTCATACTGCAATTCGCCATGCTATGGAGACCCGTCGGAAATTTGTGGAGGCTACACCTTTCTCAGCGTCTACGAGAATACATGCATAGCCCCTTCGTCTTCGATTCCTGCATCAACGCCCTCAAGCACTTGGACCTGGGGATGGACAATATCTCTGCCATCAAGCTCAGCGTCTTCTTATGCATCGTCTAGAAACACAGCATGCCTCACAACTTCGTCGGCGTTGTCTCTGTCAGGTCCTGCAACATCCGTCCCAGGATCGTCAATTCCGGGTACCACTTTTACGGCACCAATCGGCTACACCACTTCCACTGTCACCGAAACGCTTATTTATACAATAAGTTCATGTCAAGCAACTGTGAAATCTTGTCCTTACGGGTCGACAACGACGGAAACGAGGAGTCTGGCAACTGTTTTGCCCGTCACTCCAACAGCGCTAGCTCCCCCTCTGACCAAGACGCAATCGACACAATACGCTTCCCTTTCTCAAACGAAAACGCATACCAGCCCATTGACCTCATCAGGTTCTTCGTCTACGGTGGCATCTTCTGCTCCTGCCGGACTTCCAGGCACGAATACCACGGGCAGCGCCCAGCCAAAAGCCTCCCCATCCTCCGTGCAGATCGGAGTCGGTTCTATTGTAAGATTGGGGTCGTCAGACGTACTTGTTTGGGGTTTGTTGAGCGTGGCTTTTGCTTTTATGTTGCTTTAATTCCTTCTAATATTAAATAATATGGACGATGTGCCTTGTAATTGTAGTTCATAATCTTGGTGTTTCGCAATTTGCTTTTGTTTGTTTTAGCTTAAGAGTGAAATAGGAGAGCAGTAGTTGGTTATCATTCCAAGCAATGGCTAAAATTATAATGAATCGTTATGACCCCGACTATCTGTTCTTTGCAAGTTTCTATGGGTTCCAAGTTCAACTTCATCAAAAGGTTCAAAAGTTTCCTCCCGACATACCTCGTGGATGGTCTATGGAGGGGACGGACATCTGATTTTTGAAGCCAAAGAGGAAGCTAGTGGATTGAACAAGGATTTGCTACGAAGAAAGATCAACGACAGAGTAATGCGAACTTTATTGACTAGTGACAGAATAAATGGTCAATCCAGCACAACTACCAAAACAAGCACGCCCCTCAAATCATCGAGACGATCTTCGACTGCGCTCTCTGTGCCTACGACGATCAGCGACTAATCGACGCTCCTATAATTCTCAACATTGGAATCTATTCAGCGAAGGTCAAGGAAAGATACGAACCTTTTGCTGCTTCTGTGGTTCCTCAGAACCAAGTCTCGCAACTTCGTCAAACATTTGCGCTTCACTGCTTCCCGTGGGAGCCGACACGTAAAGCTTTCCGTTAGCACCTCGAACTGCATACGATATCCTGTCTTCGGTGTGCAGCCGGGTGACTTTCGGTTGTTGAGCGTATGTCAAGGTGGTGACGACTGGAGCGGCGGTGGCAGGTGTTTCATAGTCGTCATCTTGGCTTGGGAATTGCTGCTGAGTTTCTGGTACTTGAGTGGATGCTGTGGAATCCCAGTCCTCGTCAGTTTCTTCAACCTCTTGATAAGAGTATGCTGTTTGTGTTGTTGCTTGGTATGTGTCTCCGCTGGCAAGTAGCCGTCGAGGTTGTTCAGGCGCCGGGACGATTCCGATCTGCTTCTGAAAATAAGAAATCGGAGCAGAGAGAAATCCTCTTCTCGGAGCAGCACGGCGTTTTTCTTGTTTGTCCGATTGTTGAACTGCTAGTGCAATTTGAGCCAGTTGGGCGGCATGAGGACTGTCGGGCGACGAATATGCAACGAAAGAAGTTTTGTCTTTGGAATTCTTGCTTTGGTAAATCACTTGGTCGGCTCGGTTCTCAGCACTCCTCTTCACGGGTGCGAAATTCTCGACTCGGACGAGTTGAGGCATGTTTGAAATCTTGAGTTGGCAAGTTGGTAGAATGAGGTTTGGCGGGTTTTTACGTGCCCGAAGGAGGGAAAGCTGATGGCCGGGCCTCATTGCGTTGATGAAATCTCTCCAATTCTGCCTATTGCCTACGGTATCTTCGGCAATTGGCTAGAGATAGCTGTACGAGTCTGATGACACGATCTCAGAGCCTTGTGGCTTCATAGTCTTCACCAAAGTCGGGCGCGCTAATGCCCCAAGGACGGCTTGGTTAACCAACATTTCTGAAATGGGATTGTCGCATATGCATTCATGAAACAAAACGGACTTCAATGAGTCATGGCGTATCACGAACTAAAAACTAATGCGTGGGACTCATGCCGCTTCAAGATGTTAGTTGTCATAGCAGAGCCTCGTTCTATCTTCATCTCAGACCTCAGTCTTCAATTCTTGTTATGACAACAATCCATCGCTCTCATTGCTAGCCGAACAAACAGCTATACCCTTGTCACTCACTGATCGACTTGGAACCTCATCTCTACATCTAACGAACCCACAATGGGTCTTCGAAGCTGGTGGCGACAGTTTGTCCACAAAGTGCAAGAAATCCTCAACATCCACAGCAAGTATGACGACTTCTGTTGTGAAGCGAGAAGTAAAGTTCTCTTCCACTACTTCTTAATCAAGTACTGAATTCTAGGAACTAGTGGCAGATGGAGGGGTGGCGACTTTCACAGGTCGACCATGGGGTCCGTCTTTCGACATGTTTAAGTCGTATGCCGAAATGCATGCAGTTGAGATTAGGATGAACATGCGTGGAAGCTTTTGGAGGTTTGATTGAAGGAGAGTGTGATCTGTTTTGGTTATTGATGAGTTACGAGGTTTACATGCAAGGAATTTTGAATGTGATGTGGTCTTGGGAGCATTTGCATTATGTGTAAGGAAGTTGAATTGGATTTCTTCCTTTCCGGTGCATCAAGAGCCAACACCACAACTTGAGTGCCAATGCAAGTGCCAATGCAAGTGCCTACCCTCCAACCCAGCTCCTATACCTGTCTCCTACACACCCATCACCAGAAGAGTAAAAAGCCGTCGAAATTCCTAACGTTCTTTAGTGCCTGTTCCATGGATCTGTTTTGGGGCTTTACATTTCGGCGTCGCCATCTGTGCCGCAATCTGTACAGCAAAGAACGTAGTTGGACTGCCATCGGGACCTTTGAAGCTGAAAGACGCATGCTTGTTTGTGGCCGTGAACTCAACTGCGAGCTTTTTACCCCCTGGTGCCTGGTATGATACTACTCCTCCATCCGAGTTCCCGTAAGTATTCATGGCGTTTGAGCCATTACGTTGGTGTACGACATCCCAATTAAGAGGCATTGCTGTAGTAGATTGGGTGGGTGGGTCGCTAAGAATGATTTTAAAGAGAGTAGGATTGGAGATATGATCGATGGATTGGGGAAACCGCTGGGAGATCTCAAAAGAAGTGATGAAGGAGGGGAGCAGACCTTTTTTCAGCTACATATTACGGTGTACTTCACGCGAGGGTGAAGGTGTCTAAAAAGGATTTTTAAAAGCAGCAAACGAGGCTGGATGCTACGAAAGTGAGGCGGCCAGCCTTGCGTAACATGAACCTGCTGTACTCAGAAGACTGGAAGATAAATGAGCGCACGGCTGCAGTACGGATGGAACGTGCCGGTAAGTAGCCGTGGGGTATATGTTAAACATCAGGGCCTGGCGAATGGCTATTCTTCTTGATTAAGTCTTTACCCCTCACTGGATAGCATTCGTGGCTTCTAAGCGCTATCTCTCGTGCCGTGCCTCGAGGACGGAGATGCATATGCGCATGGGAACGCGACTCTCGCCCGGAAAACAAAAAGTAAGTCCCAAAATGCCGCAGTACACTGCAGATGCGAAGTCATGTTGACACTGATACACATCCCATTGGTTGAATTACATCTCTTGAGATACACTCAGCCAAGAAAGCCCAACCAGTCTATATTCACCAGGCGATTAACCCCCATATCTGACACAAACCATCACACTTTCCAGAACCTCCTCTTCTTGGCGTTCCACCAGATCAATATTCGTCATACTCATCGTACTGATCGTACCCGTCGGCGATTCGAGGGTTTTGGACGTAAACGTTGCCAACGTAGTGTTGTTGCACCGCGCTTCTCAACCCAATATCAGAATTGAACATATGGTGAAGGTCGTTGCTCAATCGTTGATGACCCAGACCGTGAAGGAAATCTGCCATTTATGTTAACAATCATATCTTTGAAAGCATCTGAAAAGCCGACTTACTGATTGATCGACACATGTGTCCAAATCTTGACTTCAACGCGTGCCAAAGCCGTCCGAGGATTGATCCGTGGCCTGTGGCTGCGAATATCGCGCTCACAACGGCAACGACGAGACCTGCAATTTCGAGCATACTGTAGTCTTCTATTGGAGATATAGTTTGAAGATTGAGATGGTTTCAATGATATAAGTGCAATCATCGAAGTAAAGCAAAGCACTTAGTATTTCAACTCAGCATTGTAAACAGAGGTAGTTCCAGAAAAGTCACATTGTGAGACGCAAAGCGAGTGGCTTGCAGATAGGTTTGAAAAGGGCAGTAAAACGTGTCACTTGCATGTTGTTCATGGCGTGGTGCTACAAGTCGGGCGTTGAAGCGGTGCAATATCGATGTTCGCTTTATGAAGCCTTACCGGACTTCCTACAAGATAATTGATTAGAAACTAGATATATACGTATTTGAGTGCATTACCTTTCACTTTGGGACCCTAAGAGTCTTGTTTAGCCCTGTTCTAAAACAACGTCCAAAATCTCAAAGATAATATGGCCGCCTTCGAAAGTCAAGACATACAAAGCATGCAAACACTCGCCAATAACCACTTCTCCCACATTTGACAATACTTTCAAGGCAACATTAGGATGACTTTAGAATCTGCTGTGGTTCAGACAAATTTAAAGATTGATTGGTAACTATATTTTGATGACTCAGTACAGTGCATTTTCAGAAGCAGGAGCCGAACATGCGGCTGAAGTTGCGGTCGTTGCATTACAGCCATGAAGTGACACCCCCAACATCTCGCTTAGCCCCTCTTCAGAAATGTTCCGTGAAATAGTGCTGACATGACGTGCCCCATGCTCTTACTCCTATACACGCTTCACCTGCATTCATTTAGTGTCGTCTTACTTCTGAGATATATAAGCTTCGAACAACCTGCTTCGTACCTAGCTATGCTTCAGAGCTGCTAATATGACAGGCTTCTCGTATCTATAGACTCTTCAGGAGACCAGCGAAGACGAAGATTGATGGAGAGTGAAAGATCCTTGGGTTCTGCACCGTAGAATTTCTTATTTGTCCTGTAAAGTCTTCAGTCGATGCAATACTGCCTATGATTTTTGACGTGTGTATCAATAAATTAAAATCGGACACAAAAAAAAAACATGTGAAATTAACCCCTCCCCTTTCCCCACCTACCCCTAACCATCGGAATCCATCCATCCCCAAACTTTCACCCCCTCCCTAACATCCCATCCCATCCGAATCCTAAATATAAACTTCCACCACTACCAGGCCCACCACCCTGCAGAAACCCAACACGGCACCGCTACCCCGCATCCCGAACCTTAAAGAAGTAATTAAGCCCTGCCCGTAGAGTTTGAGCAGACCCTGATTTATCAACGCGGAAAAGTGTATTTGCGTTGATGCACACGGGGACTGGAGGCGCTTCGTTTGTCAGGCCATACTTTCCACGCATCCTCCCATCCATACCTGATCTTTTTGGGTCTGTCTAGAACTCTCCGCCACCAAACTTTGCTTCCACCGTAATTATGTATGTTTCACGGGTAAACAGACCAACTTCCGTACCGCGTTAAAGATCCCTTAGGTACAGTACTGCCGCCGGTGTAAATAACGATTATATATCTAAACCTAGAAACTAATTCTCAAGTAACGGACGTGGACTGACCTAAAAACTAGGTATTCAAGATCTGCCTGTACGTGAAATTGAGAGAGAATGGAATAAATAAACAAATAAATAAATAAATAAATAAATAAATAAATAAATAAATAAATAAATAAATAAAAGCTAGCTCCCAAGCCCAATCCGAAAGGCGATACCCTCGAACTACGTAGATGCTGGAATGGGAGACTTGCTGTACGAGGAGGAGGTTGTACTATGGCTACCTTTGTTATGCTGTACTGTGCTATGCTATAATCCAACCGGAATGCACAATATATTTCCCCCCTGAGCCTTGTCCGGGGGGTGGGATCATCGTCGACCACGGAATACATCTCGAAGCCTTCACTAGATTCAAAACGGAACATGCTTTCACAATAATAGCAAAATAATCTCTTTTCCACAGTCACAACCACACAAGAACGAAGTAATACACCACACAGCACGTTTTAATCTATGATACCCGAATCACAGCCCTATCTCATCTAGCAGCAAACAGCCCAAGCGATATTGAACACTTATTCCTTTCCTCTCCCTTCGCGAACAGCAATATTTTCTTTCTTCGCTTGGCTCCCAAAAACGCCTTGCTACAGAAATCCGCCCTAGTCAACAATACTCAAGCTCACGCCGTCGACTCCACATTTTCTAACAAGACCCATTTTGCGTTCTTTCCGGGTGCTCTCTTAGCAACTGCGTCGAGAGTAGCCTTTATACAAGCAGCTGTGTGGCCTCGGAATTTGGTTTTCAGGACTTCTAACATGCCGACTTTGGTCAGTTCGCAGCCATCTTGTATTTCCCGTCTGAAGGCTTCCATCTTATCTGGCGGAAGCAGATCTTGTGGCTTGCCGTCTTTAGTCTTGCCCTTCGAATTCGTCCGAGCTTGAGCTGGTTGTGGCACATTCGCCGGCAAGAGGGAGGATTTGAGGACGTCGGATGCGGTGCTGAAGAAGGATCCGACAAGTTTGGTGATAGGTTGTCCGTTGAAGTTTAGAGATGTGTTCCTCATGCTATTAAGAGGTATGCGAGGTGGATCCATCGAGGTAATTTGTGGTGGATCCCAGTAACTAGTGGAGAACGGATCGATTGACTTGATGGTTGGATCTGCAGAGAATTAGTAAACTTCGAGACGAGAGAAAGAGGCAACATACCTAGGATCATTTCCATCCTATAAGCGACCATCTTGACATTTGTGGTTCTCTTCGTCCTATCCTCCCAACATAGACCGGTTGATATGGGTTCTAGATCACCTTGCAGGACCAAACGCCTTGAATTCGAAGTATCATCACCGTCATCGTCGAGGAATCCTTCCATGTCCTCATCTTCGTCTACTTCGTCCTCCTCCTCTCCCTCGCTCTTCAGATCTTCTGCATCTTCATCCTCAATCCATTCAGCCTCGCTGTCATAATCGTAATTCGTCTCAGGAAGATCGCGCCTCAACGGATTCCTCGCCAACTTCGCCATCCCATTGACAGGTCTAGCGGTGTATGTACCTCTATACGGTGGTCTGACATCTTCTTGAAAGTGCAAAAACTTCATAGGCACTGCTTTCAATATATCTGTCGTCCTCTTGATCTGCGAGTTTTGTGAATCTGTTGTGAGATCAATTGGTCGTGAAGCTTTGCCAGAGTAGAACTCGGTCATAATCTCTCGAACCGGCATATGGTATCTCCCTCGAAGTGCCATGTCATCATGGGAAAGGTGGAATAGGTCGGTTGCATCGAACGATCGTTGTCGGTCTGGACTGCGGTCTCCAAGTATGTAGCTATCGATAGTGGCTTGTATAGCCTCTGTAGCCTCTTCATCTCTTTCAAATCGATTCGCAGGTGCCAGTGTAACTCCGGTTTGTACGAAGAAATCAGGGAATAGCTTCTTATAAGCCGAGAGCTGTGGTTTGCTTGGTGTAAGCTTCGAAGGACTCGGAGCAGAGGCAGTAAGTAGACTAGCAATAGAGCTCTGTGGAGCTGGACTCATAGAACTCCTGCCTCTACTCTCTGTGCTTGTTGATCGTGGCCGAGGTTGTGCTGGTATGGCGAAGAAGTTGTTAAGCTTCATCTGACTCCGTTCCTTCTTCCGCTTTTCCTCGTCTGCCTTTTGCTTCTCTTCCTCTTTCTTCTTCCGCTTCTCCTCTTTAGCAGCCTTTTCAGCTTCCTGTGCAACACGCTTCTCTTCCAGCGCAACCCGTTTTTCCTCCTTCTCAACCTCCTTCCTCTTCTTCTCCGCTTCCCTCTCAGCCGTCTTCCTCGCCTTCTCCTCCACTAGCGCCTGCCGCTCAGCATCCTTCTTCGCCTTCTCCTCAGCTCTCTCCCTATCCTTAATCTCCTTATTAATCCTCTTCAACTCCGCCTCCTGGAACGTAAGCTTCTGTTTCTTCGCCGGCGGCGGAGCAGAGCCATTCAGTGCCGCGAATGCCGAGGGAGTCGATGTACTCGGCGGAGGTGAAGCCCCCCCATATGACGGCGTATCCGGTCCAGCATCAGTCAACTCACCCGTCGAACTTCTCGTCGGACTAGCCTCTCTCTTGGTTCCCGTCCCCACGCTCACAGGCGGCGTAGGCAATGATTCCGATTCATTCATCGTAGGCTCTCGCTCTCTCTCCAGTGTCTCGAGGAAATCTTCTGGGACGGTAAACGGTTTCTCCAGTTCCGGTAGTTGGGAGGGAATTTGTGATGCTCCTCCGTCAAAAACATCATGTCCCCTCTTCAATGGCGAGGATCTCGGGGATGAAGGTTCTGGCGACATCGTGTTCGATTCCATCAATCAATCATTCAATCAACCAACAAAGACGTCGACCATGAGATTGGAGAACCGTCGAATTGAGCTATCACAATCGTTTGTTTATTCAAGCCCCCTCGTCAAGGATGTGGTTGTTGTGTTCTTTCGTTGTGTGGTGTGTTGAAGAGACGCGAAGGAACGCGTTCGTTGTGCATGGGAAGTGGTTTCGTGTCTGGACGGCAAGTGCCGGAAAGAAGGGAAGGGGCGAGCGAGCTCCAAGATCAAGGGTCTCGGGACTCATCAAATCGAGACGGAGTTTATTATTAGCCTCGTATAAATCGAACAAAACATTTATTGATTTGTATCACTTTTGAAGAAGAAAGTTCACGCTCACGCAATGTAAGTTAAGTGGTCAATGTATGGTGGTATTCAATTGTTGAAGCCGTATACTTCTTTCTCATTACTCAAACGGTGGTTGGTGCCCCTGAAGGCTTCATGTACCTATGCAATGGTCGCTAAAACGAGTGAGGGCAATAGGCCTCTCTTGGGCTATTCAAGCAATCCGCCGTAAAACCAAAGGTAAAATGCATCAGGTTGTGTGGACCTGCCATGCCATTCCAGAAAACCGATATCCTGATCGCCCCAAACGCCTTGAAATGCTTGTACTGTTCCGACCGCCCTGTCTGTCTTTCTTTGGTATATCCTCCTCGAGCTCCTTAATCGCTGTCCGCATCTGGGTTGGCAATGTATAAACGGCCAGCACTCATCGTCATTGTCCTCTCGTCCACACTGCCTCTTCTTCGCAACTCCTCTGGATTCTTTACACTTTTTTCTCGAGTGATGGTAGCCTTCATGAGACTGTTGGCAGCGAGTCTTGCAGCGTCATTCGTTCCCAATTCAGCGACGTTATCGGCTCTTTCTCCACTACTGCCACTTCCCACACTTCGAGTGCCATCGGCTCCTCCATCTGCAGTGAAGTAGTCCTTTGACTGGCCGTGAGTACCAGGAACGGGAGTCTCTCCCGCTTCAGGGACATCCTCCATTGAGTCTTGTCTCTCACTGGGTGGTGTATTTCCAGAGCTCCATCTGCCGTGAATCGAACTAGCACCCGATTGTCGTGAATATGTGAGACCCCTTCTGCCACCACTGCCAACACTACTCCTTCCGCTGCCCGTCCGGCGGTGGTAGGGTCCGGTGTGTGGCATATTGCCACTATCCGCATCATCGTCGCTGTCTCCTCCCTCTACTTCACTAGCACTCAATCGCATGGGCACGCCTCCAACACCCCCAACGAGATCTCCAGGACTGTAGCCAACTAATCCTGCTTTGCCATGATGTCTGATCTTCGCAGTGACCCTGTTACTACCTGCCAAATTGCCTGAGCTGCTTGAGGATATCCGTGTACCACTTGCTGTTGGGCCACCGATCACTTCCATTGTCGCTCGCACCTTTGCAGCCTTCTGTTGTGCTAATAATCGTGGGTCTTCATGTTGGGCTCGATCACACCATACAGTCGCTTTCTGTTTCCGCATCAGGGCTACATAGCCCGTAGGTTGCGAGAGGCCGCCCGATCGTGAAGATATTGAACGTCGCAGATCTTGTGAGCTTTGTCGAAAAGGGACAGGGCCATTGCCACTGCTGGCGGTGGAGAAGGTTGCCGTCGAAGGAGTTCGTCGCGAGGTGTAGGATTGGACCTGCATGTTGCTTGGATAGAGTTGTTGAGGTTGTGGCGGATAGATGGGGGCCGGGAATGTATTTGAAGAAGTCGTGCGGGTCCGACTGTGTGAATAAAGGTTTGAAGGTTGAGGACCTTGATAGCCCACTGGCATCGGCTTCCTGTGAGGGATGTCGGCCATCATGCTGGAGATATTAAGGCCCGGATGCGTCCACGGTGACGAGTCTGAGTTATTTTATTGGTGGGGGAAGCTGGTCGAGGATTTCTTGTTATCGTGAAGCACTAGATCGCTGTATGGGTATTCTTCCTGTGAGGCGGAGACTAGAGGAAGGTGAAGCTTGGCTAAACTCAGTAGCTCGACGATAGGATGCGTGATTTTGGTAGAGCGTCCGTAGTGTATTGTATGCAATGCACCCTTTGTTGATCTGCCGCTGGAAATGTGTGGAAAGGGAGGGTACGGGGTGTGTGCTGCGATCAATTGAGCGGGAGTGAGGAGGAAGAAATATATCCAAAGGAGTGAATAATCAGGAGCTGAAGAGCAGTTCGTGTTGCCGAGCGGATGGATGTGAGCACACTGCAAATACGTCGCGCGACCGGGGGGGGGGGGGGGGAGGAAAGGTGGAGAAGTGAAGAGGATGGTCGATGATTTTCTCGGATTCTCACTCGTCTGCCCTTCGTTCGCCAGTTGCAGTCAGTCGCCTCTGTCGCTAGAAGCGTGGTTTGGCGTTAGCGCGCTGATCTAAACAAAGTCAGCATGGAATGGTCTCAGCGTCGGGCATTACGAAAAAACGAGGAAAACAATGGCGCCAGCAAAACCGCCAACAGGCGAGCATGGAAACTTAGAGCAACACGCCACACGAACGAAAGATAATGCAACATGCACGAAATCGCACGCCGGTCGGTCTGTCCAAGAAATGGATGGGTAATGGAAACACTATCGTACCAGCAGATCCCGGACAAGCTGGAGAGGGGAATGGGGATAGAGGAGGGAGGAGGGAGGAGGGAGGATTGAGTTTTGAGTTTGCCGTAGCCTCGTGCCGCTGCAGGAAAGGAGCTCGAAGCTTGAAGCACAAGCTCTCACTCCCTCACTCTCAGAAGTGGGCGAGCTCTCGATTTTGACTTTCGACTTTCTCGAGACGATGCGGCCAGGCCGGTACTATCAACTTGGAGCAGCAGTGGTGTGTGTATGTGCCGTCTCGGAAACTTCTCAAGATTATTATTATTATGGAGCTGATGCGACTTCAATATAATATAAAAAGTAAGACCGCCGCCGCGCCAGCCAGCACGGGTGGGAGAGGTGGAAAGGTCAAAAAGTTTAAAAGCAAATGCGCAGGAAAAGGGTCTCACATTTACTGTAGGACTTTCCCACAACACTAACTGCACAAGCAACCAACAGCCGGTCGAGAGCGTGTCCAGATCGCGCGGAAGGGCAAGGCCCTTTATCAGCTCCTGCAGCTCACTGCAGAATGTATGCGTATCTTGATGCTTGCTTCAAGTGTGCTCAAGCCTCACTTTTCCCCACTCCAACCTCTTCTCGGACGTTGCTCCTGGCCTGGGGGCGGTCTGCAGTCAGCGCAGGCCAGCGCAGGCTGAACGAGGAGTCGAATCGCCTCTCTGGCCGGCAACGTGGATTCAATAAAGTCGACCAGGCGTGCAGCCCAATGTCTCGAAGTACTGTAATCACAACAAATATTGGGAATAACTGCAAGCGTGAGATTAATGATTGGAACAGCGGCGCTGCGACGGACGAGTGTTTTATTCAGAGGTTTGATGGTGCTGGTTCCCTCATTGACGTAAGTGTCGACACAGGGCAAGTCAATCACTTTCCTGGTCCGGGTTCCATGATTTGGGAGCGTTTGAGGGGTTCCGTGTAGAGTGGATGTCATGAACATATCATTTGTGGAACAACGTGCCAGCACGCTCTCTCTACTGTATCAAACATCACGGTTACAGCGGGTCATCATACCTACCTACACCATGCCCGGACGAGTTGTTCAGATTCAGGATGTTCAGCGATATCATCCTGGAATATAGAGTGTTTGAGCTGGGTATCTTCCAAGACTCGGTCGCTGGAAGAAGAGGGAGCCAGCGGGAGCAGATTATTATTGTTCCAAGAGTTTTTCTAAACTGGATTTCTCGGCGGCTTGGTAATGGTCCCAGCCGGGTGTTCCCCAAGACAAGGTGCAGCGAGCAGCGACCAAGATCGCGTCCTCGTCCTCCTGATGGTGGTGTTCTGGCGGCTCTTTGGCGACAGACAACAAGGTGAAGTGGGGTCAGAAGTCAATCTGCTACTGCTGCAATCCAGTGGAGAAAGCTCCTAGTCCATCCCTCCCTTGGTCCCTATCCCTACAATTGTTGGCGGATATGCGCTGACTACGTAGTATTCGACAGTCCTTCGACCAATGCTGGCCCCGGCACTAGAAACGCATCTTCGGGCCTTTATCCCCATCGTGATGCTTGCTGAACCTCGTGAAAGTGGCGCAACCAGAATTCCCCTTTTCGGGATGTCCGTGTTCCTGTCAGCCAATTCAAGGCGTGGAAGCTCGTCGCGGCAAAATAAGCATGTCCAGGAACATCCCAAAAGGTACAGGTGAAGCCGTACAGTACCACGGGACTCATCGACAAGCTCACAACAACTTTCATCAGAAATCGAGAGAGAAATCAATTCTTGCAAGCGCCGTCAAACTCTCTTATCGCCATCCCTCGAATTCCTTATCTTTCTTTCCCCCTCACCTAGCCTTCTCCACAAGTCCTGTCGTCCATCCACCTTTCATGCAATAACAGCAACGTCCTATCACATATTTCCCAGTTTCGTCCCTAGCATTGACGCCCTCGCTACCAAAGTTCGCCCTTCCTTTCCCTCCGCTTCCTTCATCACAATCCCATTCTCACAATCCCCATCCATCACCTCCTTTCCCAACAGAAAACTTCCATCCATAATAATGAAACCGAAGATGAAATATTATGACGTCAAGAAAAGATATCGATCCTTTTTTTCTTTGACGAGAGAATAACGTCACCAGCGACGCCAACATCTCGTAAAAAAAATTACTGTATCTTATGACAGCGCATCTTGGCGGTCTTGGTCTTGCACGGCCACATCAAGCCTCACTCACCCACGGTCCGAAAAGACATCTGGGTAAGGCCGTTCGGATGCAACAATGACTGACAAACGGGAGCGATCAATGAATGAGGGGAACACATCGTTTCGCCGATACCCTACAATACCCAACCTCTCCAGCTAGCAGCTCGTGGTGCACTGGTGGTGGTTGGTGTGGACCCCTCACTTCAATGCCGCAAACCTGCAGATGCACTGATAATCACCCCATCTTCTATCTGCTTGTATTAACCTGTTTTCCGTGGGCTCTCACATGTACACGTACATAATCCGTTCACCGACTTCCTGTATACATTTCTTACACATCTGGGTAGCAAATACCTCAATCAAGGCATTGATATCTTTTTCTTCCTTTCTTTCTTTCTCTTTGCCGCTGTTTCCGAGTTATTCTGGTTTGAATTTTAATGCGATATTCTTCCTTTCTCTTGTCCTCGGCTCCCCTTGTTAATTTCGACTGCAGTATTACGATGTTTTCGCTCTCGTTTCCCAGCTTTTCACGTCAAGGGAAATTCCACGTGGCGGACAACCCCCCAAAATCTGTTCAGCCCTAGGATCAAAGATTCGCGGTTCGGTTCTGTTCCAATTGGTGATGTTTGACACTGCGTGTGTGTGTGTATCTGACAGCCTGGCCCACCACCACCACCTACCTCAGCCTTCTTCCTTTCGGTTGCCGCTGGGCTCAGTTGCTGGTGGGGAAATCCGAATTTTTGCATCGGATCGGATCAATCTTCTATGCATGCGTTCTGGATCGATCCTTTGTGGAGAGCAAAGGAAAATTCTTTTCGCGAGAATGGAGATGTGTACGCGTCTCACCATGTGAGTTTGTGTGGAGGAACCCATGGGAATGGAACCGGGAGTCCGGGATCGGGAAGTTTCGATCTTTGGGATCTTAGGCTTGGGAGGAAGCTTCTTGATTGATGGTCTAGACTTGACGGTCTCGATGCTCGCTGATGATCGAGGTCGTAGGCCAAGTGGCACGTGATGAGTATATCTCCCGTCCTTCCCTACCTATCCAATTCGCTCTGCTTCAGTGGGAACTACACCGTCCTTCCTGTAATTGCAACATTCTCGACAGCTCACTTCCCAATCCAACCTCCCTGACCCTTCAGCCTTCCCATCAGAGCCTTTCAAGCTCTCTCAATCGCAGCCCCTCATACCACTCTATCCCCTCCTTAACGCCGCACTTATCCCAAAGAAACCCCAACGGGCACGCAAGACTCATCAAGACGCGTGTTCGTCTACTGAAACTCGACGATTCGAGCGCTTCGTAGCAGCTGATGGCGCAGATTCCGAAGAGGACCAGGAAAACGGCGCTGCTGCCAAAAGCGCTGAACACGATGGTGCCTGCTCGGGACCACTGCACAGATGAAGAGGAAGGGCATCCGTTCATAGCGAAGACACCGCCTCCGAAGCTTGCCATGGTTTTCTACCGGTATTTGCAGGTGTGATCAAGCAGTCGAGGAAAGGACGTTTCCTCTTTCTTTCGGTGTTGATATAGGTGACGCCAAGGCAGATTTTTGAGGACGAGGAGGCGAGACATTTCGAGCCTTGTTTATTGTTTATTGCAGACTTTCGGAACGAGGCAAGACATTTCGAGCCTCGTCAATCGTTCCTTGCGCATGTGTTTTAATTCCCTCGGACATTAGCATGGCGTGATGTCTTATTGTGGATTAGTAGATGGTTCTGGTATGCGCAAAACATTGAGTAAGTCAAGTGGCATGACTCTACGTGTACAATTAGATTCATTAGAGATGTTTAGCGGAGGGTTTCTTGTTTACGCCGTTCTGTTCGGTTAGATGATACTCGTGATTCTTAAGGCTGTGTAGTATATAATGGTTCATCGGAACAGTCAGATATGCATCTAGAGAGAGGACGGCCGTAGGCTTGTGTTGATACATTTAAGATAGCACGGATGAACTCTTTTTACTTTCGATGATGACTCAAATCGTGCAAATGGGTAGCGCAATGAGGGAGACTGGATAGTCGTCTCAATGGGACTGACACCGCATTGAAAGCTACAAAAAAAACTTAATATCACGCCTTCTCGAATCCACCTCATTCGTCCCAAGCCAACAACATTCTCAAAGCTTCCCAGACTTCACATCTTCACCCCACCGACAATCAGAAAACGGTTTCCCCATAATCTCAGCCTGTATCTGCAACGCCACAAACCTCGAGTTCCACCTCGCAGCATTTACCGCTCCCCTCAACAGCCAAAGTCCCTTCCCTACACGCACCCATCAGCTCTACCATCCCCTCTCACTCTCTCAAAAGAAGGTTCTACTCACCAACAGGCAACAAATACCTCTCCAACTCCCCCTCCTCATCCAAGCCCCTCGGCAACCTCATCTCCCCCGCGACTTCCGCCCCAACAACAGTAGCAGCCTGCTTCCTAGGATCCTTCTGATACCCCGTAGCGAAGACGACGATATCTGCTTCCACGACGTCACCGGATGCGAATTCGAGGCCGTGGGGGAGGAATCGTTTTATGGGGTCTCCGGAGCGGACGGCGATGGCGCCCGCGGCGATGAGAGAGGAGGTGCCGATGTCGATGTAGTAGCCGCCGCCGCGGAGGATGATCCAGTCGTTGAGGACCTTGGGGGGAGTTAGTAGTTGTTCTCGTGGAAAGGATAGAGAGGGAGATGGGTGGGACCGGGAGATGGGAGAGGAAAGAAAGGAAGGAAGGAAGGGGGGAGATTACGATTGAGCGGTCAACGCGAAATCCGACGCGCTCTAAGGCGTCGAAGCGCGCGGGGTCGATGAATGATGCTGCTACTCTCATGACTTCGCGGGATATTTTGAGAGGCATGGTGCCGTCTTGGCGGTCTGCTTTTTCGGGGGGAGTGGAGAGGTTGAATATTCCTGGGAGGGGTTAGCGTTGTTGTGGATTGGGAGTTTGACTAGCACAACTAGAGGGTCAATAGTCAGGGCGCCCCCTTCCCACTCTCAAAAGAGGATTTTTCTAAACCCTCTGTAGTTGGCTCGGGATGGGTTGGAAAACTCAACTTGCCTTCTTGACCGGCCACTACCCATTCAACGGGAAAGACGGGCGTGGGGGAGCGCTGGATCATGGTTATTGAGGAGAGGGCGTTGTCTAGCATGTCTTGGGCGACTGTTGGAGATTTTGAAGTTAGCACTGTTACTTGCGAAGCACTCTGATAGCCACATATATGGAGACAGAGGAAAAGAAGTTGAGCAAACAAACCATCATGCGCCCCAGTCGCAGATCCAACCACAATCCCCTTCTTGCCTTTCCACCGCGAACTCTCCTTAAAACTCCCAATATCCAAAATCGTCCCTTGAAAAGCGTCTGCATTCTCGATCGTTGGAGGATTTGGAACAGAAACTCCCGTTCCCGTTGAAAGAGCCATATGTCTCGCCTCAACCTCAACTACCTCTCCTCCCCTTCTCACCCTAACTTCCCACCCTACTCCCCCAGTCTTCTGCTCGCATTGCTCAACCTGGGCATCAAGCCAGATATTGATACGGTATTTCTTGACGTAGTTTTGAAACCCTTCTGCTACTATCTTCGCTGGTAATAAGGTCGGGTCGGAAGCTTTATACGTGCGGTCAAATGGCAGGTTATTCATTTCCCGTATCGTGTGCTGGCGAACGGTATCGTATTTTCCGGTCCAGGAATAGCCGATTGAGGATGCCTTTTCAAGCAGAATATATGGAATGTTCAGAGCTCCTAGTCGACCCGCGAGACTGAGCCCAGATTGGCCGGCGCCGATGATTAGGACGGAGGTTTTGGCGTTCTCGGTACTTGAGGGGGAGGAGAAGATGGGAGATGGATCATCAGGATGTCCATGTCCTTCGAAATTCTCGAGGATGGTTCGTAGCATCCAGACTTCCCATCCTGTCTCTGACGAGGAGCTGGGGAGGAAACTTATAATCCCGGAACAATTTCCAATTAAGCCTCCTTCTTGTTCAGTGACGAACGTGAACAACACATCAACCCAAGACGAATCAGGTGTTGGTCTGGAAATACTCGCTTCCGTGGCTTTGAAGTTGGTGGGAGAGCGTTGTTGGCTGTAGTGGGACCATTGTTCTTTGATTCTCTCGCCGTTGTAGAATGTACGGACTTGGCCAGTCAGGGAGAGGTGGTCTCGCCATAGGGCGGAGGAGGAGACGGTGGCTGATAAGAGGTTGTTGAGTGCGTTTTCAGCGAAGTGGGGGAAAGGGATGCTGGCTAGGTCGATGTCTGCTGGGATTTCATCTGGGGGTAGGGATCCGGGGACGTCGTCGAAGCCTCGAAACATTTTTGCGGGATGATATTGTGGCTTTGGATAGGGTTTGATGCGGCTTTCTGGTGTTGAATGTTTGGTTGGAGCCCAAGCACCTGTCTTTGTATGAGGTGCGGGGTAATTCTGTGAACCGTCGGGCTTGGAGAGTAAATTTGTCAAGCTTCTCTTATATGTATTCGGCTTCGATTGAGGACAAGCTGAAAGATGAAATCAAGTAAGACGGGAAGTGCACATTCTCTGATTGGTGATGGGTACGAAACGATTGACGTTGAAAGAGACGATCAGTGAGGTGATACTGTAATATTAGTCAGCAGAGCTGAAACGTGTAAACTCCCCATTCTTGAGCTCTGCAATCGCATGGTGCGATGGATATTCATGGATGACTTGTATTGTGAGGATGCTCTTTCTGTTTGGTTGATATCGAAAGGTAGAAACGAGTTCTTTTATGATCTATGAAACATCTGGTTTCAATTCGCAAAGTGGCTATCGCTGAGTTACTCAAAGATTGAAAGGTCAGCCCCTAAAGTCCCTAAGCGAGCCCCCTAACTCTAGCGAGTCTCACTAAACGTGCAGCGTTTTCAAGCTGGCCTCACCATCTCCGCAACGAGCGCAGGCTTCAACAAAGGGAGCTTCAGTGATTCTGACCTCTCCATCTCTTCCGTGCCCAAAAGGTATTCCAATTATGTGAAATTTGCAATCGTAAGAATTTTACAGAATCCCTCCATTTACCGCTATTCCTACGCCCTTTCCTTGTTGATATACATTGGCAAGTGATCGACTTCCCATTCCCAGCCTTTCCATAATCTCGGAACACTCTTCTTGATCACCTTCCAAGTCTCCACACTTTCTTCTTTACTCAAGAACTGTGTTTCACCATTCATTTTCACTTTTCCTCCTTTGATGTTTCCACCTCCCTCGACATCCACCTTTCCCTCAACCTTTCCACCAGAGGATGCCACGCTCGTCAGTAAAGCCGTCGTCTGAGCTTTCGCAGAATCCTGAGCATAAATCGCTTTAAAGACAGCTTCTTCAAGACTTGCACCTATGACCGTCATCCCATGGCCACGCATCAGAACCACCGTATGATCCGGAATCAAAGCTCCTTGTGGCGAAGATCCCATCACCAGCGAACTCGCTTTGTTGTAAATAGCACCAGCAGTAGAAGAAGACTTGCTAAAGGTAGCAGCGAACGAAGCTCCAATAGTGTTGTCTCGAATATGCATATCATGCATCGTACCAGAAGACAAAACCGAGTGCGTAGAGTTGATATCCCATACCGGAGTATACAAACCCAAGAATCCAGCCGTATGAGTAACAGGCTTGAGTGGAACCCCATTCACAGTATATGGAATTACGTCCGGAGAGCGGCTATGAACGATTCCTTCTATAGAAGGAAAGCGCTTGTAGAGCTCGGAATGGATATAACGTTCCGACCACCCAAGCTTGATGTCTGGATTTGTGGGTGCGCCGTCGTCGACACGGAATTCGGTGATGTCGTCCATGGAGGATACCATGGCGGGTGGGCATTCGTCGGCGAGGAAGAAATTATTGGGATTTCCTATGGAGCGAACGGAGACTCCACCATAGCCATCGAGGACGCCGTGGTGGTGTAGGATGTGGTTTGCGGTGATGAGACGGGAGTGGATTTCGGATGGCATCGTGAATGTTGGATCTGATTGAATGTTTGGTGATATCTCAAAGAGGTAATGTTGATGCTATACCGCGAGAAGATCGGACATGCTCGATGACGTTGATGGGAAACAAGCTAGGCGAGACAAGGTTCGGTATCAGTGAGAAAAGGAGGGCGGGAAGACATCACGTGGTGAACACCTGAATCACACTCCATTGGAAGTCTGTTGATTTGTACACAAAGTTTTCTTGCGCAATTATTTTCTATTGATGTCTAATAATGTGTTTCAACTTCAATAGTCTTATAAGATTCTCCAGTAAGACATTCACATCACCCGTACTTCACATTCGACTCCACCCGGTTCTCGCTCGTTATATCCTTAAATGCCATCTGCAATCTATCATCAATCACACGAATTGCTACTTCCTGCTTCAATGTTGTCAAACTGCCAATCCCCGCACCACTATTATGGAGAGCATTAGATGGTTGGGAATTTGCAGCCAATGCTACCATTTCCATGATCGACTCCCAAGAACTCGATGTCGTCTTTGTAAAGATAATTGAGTATATAACGTAGATCACCGCAATCAAGCTGTAAATCAACAGAACGATAGTTGACAAGACTGTCGCAGTGGTGATCCCGTAGCCGTAGCCTAGCACCGTAGATGTGGCTTCGAACTTGGTGGAGTGGTCGCCAAGTTGGTAAACGTAATCAAAGGCCGAACCACCCTTCCCGAAAACTGATCTTTTGGGCAGAAACTCTGCCATCCACTCTTCATTGGGATATGAATCGTGAATACCTTTCAGAGATCCCAGTATTGTGGCGTCGCTGCTGGTCCGAGATAGTCCATCCGTGACCATAACAGCAAGGACGGCCTCGACTGCGTTCAGAGAAAGTTCCGCTATGGGGATGCTGTTCAGGCGACCGACACTATTGCAAAGCATAGCAAAGACTGACGTCGAAGGTTGTGCAATGACTGGGTTGATTGCATCTGCCCACGCAGGAGCGATTTTGACTTGGGGCCATAATGGGAGGCCACTAGAATTGAGCGCAGATTGTCCACCCTGGAACCAGTTATCCGGTTCTCCAGAAGTTATCATAGGACCGCCTAAGAATGATATCGTGGTAGTGGCATTTGCCCATCGTGCATCAACTGTGCAAGCTAAAACTTGACCTGGTATTTCTGGGGAATATGTTCCAGGGAGCGCAACCACTGCACCGATAGAGGTTCGCCCAAAATCTTCCTCTGGTAGATTTAGCCAAGATAAACTTGGATTTGTACCATTGCCAGTAGCTAGATCAAACCATGGTTGAGACCCAATTGTGGTGTTCGTAAAGCTGATCAGAGGATAGTTTCCACTGCCTTGATCCAGCCGCGGAAACTGCACTGTAGCATTTATACTGCTCGCGGCGCATTGAACGTAGATGATAGGCTGTGTAGTAACAATAGTGTGAACAATATCTTGGTAAAAACAGTATCCAGCATTTCCCGCGAGACACTGGTGTTGATTTGCCATGAACCAGTATCTTGAGATCTGAGAGAGAGCGTCGGAAATTGCAGCTGATGGTACTGTCGCGATGGTCAACTCAGGGTGATATATGAACGGTCCTCTGAACCTCGTCGCCATGGTTCGCATCGAATGTCGTCCGGCAATGAGCGCTTTTTCTGGGATCACATTTGGGAGGCTGTTATTGTCAGCCGAGCCGAATGAGGTAGTCGGCCACAAAGATAGTTGGCCATCAGCGAGGACATTGTAATTGAGCGAGAAGCACGAATGACTTGTCGATGAGTCACATGGCAAACCTGACAATTCCATATTATTCAGGGCCAGCGGCCAGAGATCTTGAGATGTTGCGTTGAGCCAGAACTCCGTACCTCCGGCCGGCCAAGCTTGGAGAACAGGTCTGGATGCCGTAGCTGCTGATGGCCCAATGGTAGCACCAAGCATGGTAAAAGTAACAATGGTTCCAATCAGAAATGCTTTGATTTTGGGAGATGAAAAGTGTGTAGATCTGCAGGTAGCAAAAAACTCTTTCGACCAGAGCAAAGATAAGTTGGTAAAATCAAACCCAGCTGTTAGAGTTCCGAAAGGTAAGGAATACCAGATTAGCTGGGCACGTAGTATGGCAAACAGGATAACGGAGAGTGAGGCCATAGCCAGCAGCTCAAGCATTTTTGCAGCAAATTGCAAACCCAAAAACCTGAGTCCATCCTCTCCTATTGGCCCTTGAAGTTCGCTTCCTATATAATAACCCTTCAAGTTGAAAATTATGAGTATGATTGAAGCAGAAGTCGGAACGATATGTAGGATTGAAACAAGAGAGGCAGAGCGTAGGCTAGCGATTATAGCGATCTTCTTTTCTTCGATATGTTGAGCTCCTCCAATTTCTTGAAGAAGTAGATACACGGATCCTAGTCGAAGAGCGGTTGCAAGCTTGCTGAGACGAGTCGAAGGCGTCCGATCGTTCTGATCATCTTTTTCTTCTTTTAAGGATTCTTGAGTATCTGCCGACTCACTGTTTATTTATCAGTACACGACCCACAATGCTCAAGCCCACCCAGCGGAATTACCTGCTCGCAATCGCAACAAATGCGGGCGCCTTAGCCCCATCCTTCACCTGTTGAATAGGCCAAGTCCAAGCAGATCGTAGCGCCATACACTCGAAACAATGCGAGCCCTAGGCGACAAATAATTATCCTGGAAGACTTTTGTAGATGCTGGTATTGGACGCAGATTTAAAGAAATATATTGCTCTTTAGTCAAGCTCTGACGAGCGTACTTAGGTATGCTTTCATTGCAATGATCGAAGAGACAAAGATTCAGCCAACGTTTGTCAGAGTGAAGGAGGCAGCCTGATGTTTCACTATGAATCTTGGAAACAGGGTTGTTTTCCCTTTCATGCAGGTGGTGTGTAGCGCGCGGCTGCAGGCAACCTCCCGACGTGGGGGTTCTAGGGTATCATTTTGGGCCTCAGGCGACTGCCTTAGACCCATGAACTCAGTTCAGGCAACTTAATCTTCAGGTTCGCTTGGACTAAGGTTTTGACCCGTTCCCTTCTTAAGAAGCGCATAATAATCCGAAAGACTGTCCCTCTTACAACTGTCTTCATGATCAAAATATTTCTCTCCTCTCCGGATCTTGCATTCATATTTGATTCGTGCGATATTTAAGCATATTTTGAAAGCAGTGCAGAACGCACTAACTTTTACCAAACAATATTTCTGAACCTCCGAGGTATCTTGAAATGATAGTATTGACATTCGCCGAGATTGGTGAAGAACAATGCATACTTGAGCGAAAGAAGTAAATTAAATCTCGAGTTGTGGTACCAACAGGAGATACTGCTGTGGGGTGAATTGCGGGGTGCATGATATTCTCCCAGGATGTACTAGTTTTATATCAGTTGACAACTTGCTAGCCAAGAGGCCGAGGCTTACATTATCGTCAGCTCGAGGGCTTCTTTTTCGCACCAAACATGAGCTGAAGAAATTGTCAGGAGGCATGTCGAAGGTAACATTGGCATGAGGAAAGGTTTCAAGTAAAAAGATCCTTCGGGGATTTGAAAGAATACAAGGAAAAGGTAATTCTTTCACCTCGGCCCTCACAACTCAGGATTTTCTATAAGAACTTGCAGTATCTCAAGCATTATGGAATTCTTCACCAGACAGAGACACTGCCCTTTCAGCTTGTTGCTTCAGAAGATCCCTCCCTCATTTTCAATAACCATCAGCTCTCCGCCTTTTCAAAAACTCCAAAATGAAGTTCCAGTCGTTGGCTATTGCTGCTTTCATCTGCACCGTCGCAGCAACGCCGGTCCCCAACCGATTGGAAGCACGCCAAACTGATGAGTCTGATGAGTTGGTGAACGGAGCTTGCAAAGCGGTGACTTTCATCTTCGCTCGTGGTTCCACTGAATCTGGTAACATGGTAAGCCACGTCTCATACCACTTGAAAATATCTCCAGAATTGACCGAATTAGGGAACAATCGTTGGCCCCCAAGTATGCTCTGACTTGAAGACTACCCTTGGTGCAGATGTTGTTGCTTGCCAGGGCGTCGGATCGCCATATGATGCTACGTTGGCAGACAACTTCTTGCCTCAGAACACCAGTCCCACCGATATTGGAGCAGCGACCACTCTCTTCGACTTGGCAAATTCCAAGTGCCCAGACACCAAGATTGTAGCTGGTGGATACAGGTTCGTGGATTATTTCCCGTTTTCTAGCTCTTTAAACAGTAGTGCTAACCATCCTGGTACTTAGTCAAGGAACGGCAGTCATGGATGGATCTATCCAAGCCCTCCCTGCTGCTATCATGTCTCAAGTCAAAGGTGTCGTTCTCTTCGGCTTTACACGTAACGCGCAGGATGGTGGTAGGATCCCAAATTATCCCACCAGCCAGACTAAGGTCTACTGTGCGGTTGGCGATTTGGTTTGTGATGACAGTCTGGTTATTACGGCCGCACATTTGACTTATGGTGTCGATGCACCAGACGCTGCTTCTTTCCTTTCTGGGCTGGTGCAGTAAGCTCATAAAAGAGTGCTCCGACTCAGCTACTAGAGCTGGTCAAAAATCATGGGTCGAGGTGACTTGTGGAAAGGGGTTGAGGTGGCTGGCTTGGTGACTTCTTTGCGCTGGTTCGCTCTCTTTTCGGTTGCTCGAGAAACACTTTCAAATTGAATCACAAATTTGTTGTTTCAGCCAAAGTTGAATATGAACTGTGAGATCGAGGGTTGTGATTACAGCACTTAAGTTGTTGGAAAGACACTGAAAAAGCAAAGAGAAAAGACACTCCTAACATCCTTAGGATATAATTTCCATTGTGCACGTCTGAGCCGAAATTCAATGTTCATTCTACTTAATATACCCTTTTATCTCCAGAACCATTGCCCCTTGAACTTGAACGATTCTTTCTCGGGTATCATCATCGTAGACTCAGGATAACGCCATTTCCATTACACATTGTCAACTTGATACTCTCCAACCAAGGTCTCTCGTCTCTGCTCTCGATGGCCTTAAATTCTTGAAAAAGTCTTATCAAAGTATAAGAGATCTGGGTTAGAACTAAACCCTGACCAGGACATGTCCTGGGACCGCTGCAAAAGCGAGATAGTCAGCAAAGCCAAGGTGATGATGAGGTCACGTGGTCTTACCCTCCGAATGCTTGATAATGCCATCCATGTCTTTGAGTCTCCCATCTCTCTGGTTTGAAATCGTCTGCATCTTCACCCCAAGTCTCTTTATCTCGGTGAAGTATGTAAGAATTTGTGCCATAGATCATTCCTTTCTCCACAAAAACCGGGTCTTTACCATGCGGTCCTCCTCCTCGTGGTAGAATGGTGTCTTTCAATGCCACTCTACTATTGTTGGGTGCAAGTGGTAAAACACGCAGACCTAACAGCGTTAGCGATTGCATCGTCTGAAGCGATTGAGTGGCACATACTTTCGTTGATGACTTTCCGGAGATATTTCATGCTCTTGAGCACCTCAAACGTTGGGATTTGCGCATTTATAGTGGAAATCTCCTCTCGGAGAGTCCTTTGCACGTCTGGATGTCGAGACAACAGAAAAAGCGTATTGCTGATGATGATAGCAGCGCCATCTTCGGCAGCTTGCAAGATGTTCAGAATTTGTGAACGAATGAGTTTCCTGTCATCTGTTTCTTTCGCCAATTCGTTCAAGAGAACGAGTGGCTGAGGTTCCTGCGAAGAAGATTTCCTAGTAGCCACAGTATTGAAGTAGGCATCGATGCGTTCGTCGACATACTTATGCGCTATCTGGCAAGCTTTATCGAAGTTCTTGTCTCTAAGAAAGAAGCGTAGTTTTCCGAGCAGGAATCGCTTTCCAACGCCAGCATCTGCGTCTGATAGAGCTCCTAGAAACTTCTTGTGGTCCACTGACGAGTTCTCCGTAAGTGTTCCCACTGATTCTCCCAATATAAACTCGGTCACAATGTCCGTACCCTACAGGTATTAGCGTGCATTTGGAACATTGCTCAATCGCATACCAGGCGCTCAAGAAGCGGTTGTACATCTACCGCACTACCATCTCTTGGTAATAATGGTAAAAAGTTCTGGAAATGATATTCCAATCTGCTCAGATCGCTAAACTGCGCTTTACCCAAGATGGGCTTTACTTGGGCTCGCGCATGCGCCCAAAACTGGCCGTCAGTAGTGAAGACTCCAGGACCCATGTACGGTGCCACGGCAGGGAGCCTCAGCGGTTCCAACCCCCAGCTTTCGAAGTCGTGTACCATAACCCACTGGATATTCATAGGATCAATTGTGAAAATAAATTCTTTCCCGAAGTTCGTAACTTGCCAAGTCCGATCGTACTTGTTGAAAAGGTCGCGCGTAAATTCCATGCGGCGATGATCAAGGGATGCTTTCATGGATTTGATGAAGAAGTCCAACCCAAATGGACCCTTTTGCTTATGACGAGGGGCTGGCTTGCAGCCTCTCGAGGAGGCCAGGAGGTACCGGCGCCATCTCTTGGATATATAATTAAAGAAGAAGATAATCAGAGGAAAGGCAACGAGCGCCCAGGCAACTTCAAGTGAACGATTCATCTTTGAACTTCTTGACAGAATTCCGGCTGCAAGCAAAAGCTAATTTCTAAGCTATCTTCCCACTTGGCAGTACTCTCATTGATCACACTCGTACTCTAGGAGCCGATGCTTAAGCTAAGAACAGGAAAATAAAATTTCATTCTGAACAACATTTAAGAAATGCTGTTCAAGTCTGCTTACGAGGCTAGAGCCAAAGAACTCTTAGCTCTGGTTGACGCAGAGTGAGAATTTAGCTGGAGCTTAAGTCAAAATTATTGGCTGCTGGAGCCGAGCCGCACAGACACCCCCTATTTCAGATCCTGCTTATCCTCTTTCTTTCCAGATCCATAGTTGGAGAAACAGCATGTGAGATCACTGCTACTGACTGCAGCAAATAATCACTCTAGATACTTCCTATGGTAATATATCACGAGAGCTGATTTTGAAACTCGTTCGAATCCGTTGCCTTTTCCCCGGTGCGACTTGTGTTTTCTATCAGAAAATCGGCGTGTCATGCAAAGATCAATGATCTCACTGGATGATCTTATCTTGTCATCGTAGCATCGATCGACAAGTGGGTGTTTCATGGGTACGTCTTGGCCGTTGATGTTAGTAACACATGCGGGGCGAGATTCGGATAAACTCTGGATACTGAGAGACACATCTGATCTCATTCGAGAGCATTGTAAGCCTTTTGTGCTACCTTCATATATCGTTGGGACATCATGTAGCACCATGGCTCGGACGGATTTTCTGCCCCACGCATATCTCGTTCGGCAGCAGAGTCGAAGATCAAATCGAGGTATCTTCTTTGCAAACAGCGTGACCCGAGAACACTTTGAAGTTGCTGCATGCCAAGGCTTGGGTAAAGTGAGTAATCAATGATCAATATGATCTTATGCTATGATAGTACTCGCAATCATGAAAGCCACTCGGAAAGTATGTAGTACATATTTCTAGGCGAGAACTCGAAGTCACACAGATGTCACGAAACCTACTCGAACTGGCATGATCAAATATGCATCTCGCCTAACTTGAGACTCCGGGTGGGAGAAGGTCAATGGATACTGCTGTCTAAATCAATTGTGTTACTATAGCTAGTGATGGCGACTAGGCCGCCTCAGCGGGCTCGCTGTGGCAATCCGGACGCTTCCGAAGTACGAAGTACATAAAGACCGGTGCCTCCATGAGGTTCTTCAGCTTTCAGAAACCAATGGCAACTGTAGCAACAAGAAATCACGAATGGACTTATTGGTTGAAAATATGTTATCCAACGCTTGATTCTCCTCCACCATCTCCTGACAGACCTCGTCCTTCGAAAATGATTGTCAATGCTCGAGGGAAAGCTTCATATAGATGGCTGTTGACTGATGCTGAACGCAAGCACATTGCTGCTTTACTCGACATTCAAGGTACGTATATCTTTCTCATGCAAAGCCACACCTGCAAGACTTCTTTCAGAAAACTGACTATTGACGCTGTTCTGATAGTTGGCGACCTTGCTATTCGAGGAACCACAATGAACCGAGAACGTCAAATCTGCAAAGTCTGTGGAAAGGCATCTGGGTTAGATGACATCGTTAAAGACTCTTTGGACTCGGGTACTCATACAAAAGAATACGTCATAAATGCTCTTCGACTTGGACCAAAGCACGAAACCACATCATTGTACGATATATACTGTTCCGATTGTGGGGAGAAGCATGTGTACAAGGCTGGATGGGCGGTGTACGATTTCAGTTGGTTATATTGAGCATTTTGAGTGGCACTCCGGAGAACGTCTCATATCAAGCGTGTGAATCTCTTGGACTTCGATATTTGTCGTAATTAATACTGAAATCTATCGTTTTCTGTGACTGCTTTCTGGCGATGCATGTCATTACACCTCGCAAAGATGTATCATTGTCAAATTGGTACAATTGAACAAAGGATCTCATCGAAGAATGTTCCATCTACCAAATCTATCCCATAGCTACTCGTGAAAGCCTAAAGATCAAATATTGCTCCGCGTGTCACAGTTCGGTGTGGAACGCTCCCGTCCCGCCTCCCGCCCCTCCCCTTTTTGCGAAAAGTCCTTTGCTTATTGATCTTAACACTTTCCTTTCATTTTTCCACTTTCAATCGGCAATCTACGTATTATTGAACAATTCCACATTGAGAATGAGGGTTTCTCTTGAAAGTATCCAAGATCAATAGGATAACCTTTTTTGTGGCGAGCAAACATATGCCTTGACGCTTGCTTATATGATTGCACCCACAATTGTACACACTAGAGCTGTAAGACGGAGCACTTTTTCGGAATCTATAATTGGACTTTAGAACGTTGATGGTACTCCATTTCCGTTCCTTGAATGGCAGTCTTGGAAAGCTGTAACTGAATAATTGAGAACATGCATACGATCTCGTCATTGGTCGGCACGAGTTTCAATATCCTTCGCGCTTCAAGTATTCAGCCAAAAGATACGAAACACTATCTACGTACTCCACCAGAACAAATTTGTCTTATCTACGGACAATTTCCTTGCAGAACGCCATCATTCTATCATTCCACCACAATTCGACTCGTTAGAAAGAACTGAAATCGGGATGTAGTCTACAGAATGGCATCTCACCAGTACAAGACCTCATCTACACCTCTCTCCACCATCTCAAGCAGGCCAAACGAATTGCCGGCACGAGAACGACCACGATCAAGTCGGCGCGGGGCATATTGCAAAACCAAACTCTTCGGTATCCCCGTCTACTTCCTCTGGACACTTCTCCTGATTGCCATTCTGGCACTCGTGATTCCCATCGCCGTCATGTTCGGAAGAAAGAGTCGCAAGCCACCCAAAGCCACCGTCCTCGTACCTCTCTACATCTATCCCGACCCCTTAGCCTGGGATCCCTTGTTCGCAGCGTCAGTGCTCTCTCCCCTTTCAAATTCTGACTAACAATAGCAAAAACAGCGTCGCGAACAATTCAGCTGTGAATTTCACAGTAATAATCAACCCAAACAGTGGGCCGGGCGTTCCTGGTTTAGACGCAAACTACACGCGCGACATACCCCGCCTCAACGCCTACCCCAATGTTCTGACCGTTGGCTACGTATCGACAAACTACACGAACCGGGACCTCTCCCTAATATTTGACGATATTGACACCTATGTCTCTTGGTCCCAAAACGTCAGTACGAAGGGATTGGGAATGCGGGGCATTTTCCTAGACGAGACGCCGAATCAGTGGACGCCTGCTGCTGGGCAATTTTACGACAGTATTGCTACAGTCATTCGCTCTTCGACCGGATTGGGAGCGGATCCTTTGGTGAGTACTTTTTATCTTTCTTGTTGTGGAAATGGAGGTTTGGATTCAGGCAATTGAGGTCCTTCCGAAGGGTAATATATAGGGGCTAAAAAGAACTCGCTTAACCCCTATCCTTGACCCCGCAATTCTGGTGTACTAGCACTAATGTTCTTGACATGAACAGATAATCCACAACCCGGGCTCGATTCCAGATCCCCAGTTTTTGACGTCGTCATCAGCTAATGTTACAGTCGTTTTTGAGGGTAGTTATACTAGCTACCAGCAATACTCCTCCTCGAAGTCCATTGGGGCCGTGCAGAAGAGTGCAAAGGTGAAGAGAGAGCAGTTGGCGGCGATTGTCTATGACTTCCCGGATGGAGAAGATACCAAGGGATTCTTGGAAGATCTGAGGAGGAGAGTCGGAAATTTGTTTATCACTGGAGATGGAGTAGATGGCGATGTTTATGCGGGATGGTGGGACGAATGGGAAGGCTGGGTGGGGAATATGAGTACTTTGTGATTGTTCTCCTAGATGATGAAATAATGAGGTTTTCTTTGTCGTACAGAATGGCGTATTAGTTAGGTACCTCATCAGAAATCTTACCACATACAATGAGTTGAATATTGAAACGGTACCTGCAGAAACCATGCCGGCAAACAACGTTACACCTTCATCTAACAGAAAAGCTTGTTTCATCCGACTTAATATCCACCCCAGATGGAGTCTGGGGTACGTATCCACAGCGACTCATTGCGCCAAACGCGAGATTACTTTCGTCACCAGCTACACAACTAGAGCCAGGAACTTCGCACCTATTTACCATCCAAAGCAGGCCCCTTGCCCCTAATCCTCTTATGGAAATGATCAAGCTTTTTCAATTTGGAGGGAAAAGCGGAAGGCTCTTCCACTTGCCAAGAATACCCGCTCCGCTTCCGGAATAGTAGTCGGCATATGTAGTTGTGTGCGCTTGCTTGGGTAGACGCGGCCTCCAGGTTCTGAAAGCGGAAACGGTAAAGGAACGCAGAAGCGAAAACGAGGTGGGGCGTAAGGTTGAGATGGTATTCGGCCTCTTCCAGGGTCAATGCAGATTAGATCTTGTGGTCTGAAGATTTTACCATCTTCAAACAACTTTGTCCATTATTGAGCTTAGTCGCCGTGGCTGTGAGAATTATGACGCGAAGGCGTGTGTATACAGTATGATGTTGTAAAGTGGAAAGAGCTTTCTTTGAAAACATTAGGGAATAGGAAATCAGCGGACAGAAGCTCGAGAGAAACTCTAATGGACAAATACACATTGATTATCTGTTGACTAGCAATACTCCACCCAATTATCCAAATCCATCAACTTAACCACAGTCGAAAATCCCACTGCAGCCGTATTATTACAAATCCCATCCAATGTAGTGGTGCTGATATCTGGGGCCGAACTTGGATACTCAATCCTGAAGACTGGTTTCCCAGCATCAAGAAACTGCTGGAAGTCCTCGCATTCATCGTATTGTCCACACTGTTCATTCACCTCCCACTGTAGCATGTCAAGAGTCGCATTCACAATTCCACCCGCATTCTTCAGTCCAATCGACATGTTGCGACTATGCGCTTCGACAGCAAGAAAGGTAAGGTAGTTGATTGCAGTATCTTCGGTGAGGTCGAGCCCAGTATCATTGTCGTAGCCATCGACATTATCGGGATCAACGCCATCGCAACCTTTGCTTGCTGCCAATGCGATTCTTGCCCTCATGATATTGCGGACGTTAGAGGAGTTTGTGTTCAACCACCATTCTCCTGGCCATCCGTCCAACGGCTTTGCATAGTCATCTTTGGTGAAATTCCCCGAGTCTGGTCGGAAGTCCTCATAGCTTCCTGCAGAGAAGTAGCATATGACACTTCTGTTCATAGCATGGAGGCTGTCAATCGTTGAGGCAGGGTTGGTGAAAAGGTCAATGTCGTAGACGGGGACATCGATCGATGTGTCGTTAAGTGCGTATTCAAGCACGATCTGCCACGGTGTTCCCGCTGTGGGTTTCCAGAAAGTTCCTGTCGTTGCGTTGGTGATGTTTCCAAGAGGTGGAGAGGGTTCTGTTGAAGCAGATCCATCCTGTTCATGGCTTCGTGTCAAACCGACTCCAAGACCGACTCCTAGGCCGATTGTGACGACGAGGAGGAACACGCATATGGCTATCCAGAATCGTTTCGTTCGCCGCGATAAACGCGATGAAGGTGGTGTGCCTGTAGCGTTCCCCTCCTTAACGGGATCAACATGTCGTGTTGAAATCCACGAAGGAGACATTGAGAGCGGGGTCGTAAATGTTTCGTTCCTGTCGATCTGTGGTATTGTGGGGTAATGTTTCGTCAATCCAAGAAGAACTCGAAAGCTTTTATTTTTGACCTGAGGCTAAGAGAGGTTGGACGTTACACGTCTGAATCAAGCAAACCAAATTTCAAGGCCTCATCCGAAGCTGAAAAGTAACAAAGAATGACAATACTATTCTCAGCAAACGTGAGAATCATGAGCGAGTGCGAGATACTGATATCACGACAGTGCCGCCACAACTAGTGACTTTACGTAAACTTCAGCTGGACAGCCTCCAAACAATTCCAAACAAAAGAAAGACGACAAGACGAGGGAATTTTCGAGGCTACTTGATGCGAAAATTCTCTCGAGCACGGCAGTCTTCACAACCCTTGAACTAGGCTACAGGCACAAGAACAAAGGGCGTATGAGAAGGCTGATGCCACGCTGCAATATCGGCATGCATGCAATGAAGACCTGGCTGTGCCCCAACCTCGCTATCATCCAATGGCTTTCAGCCTGCTTTGAAATTTGATCGTTGCACAGCCGCACTCGCATAAGGCTGAGTTGGCATATTTTCACCTCGTCGATAGCTTCGGTGCAGCGGAAAGATGAATTCCTGAAAGAACAATAAGACTCTCAAAATCTTGCATTCGAAGATATGTGTAGTAATGTAAGGGTATCAAATCTGCGCATTGATTGCGGAGAGCATGAACACCATCGTGCATGCAGGAATCAGGAGATGAAAGATGTGAGAAAGGAGATTTACCCGGTTGGAGCCGGAAGATCACATAGTTCGTCTGTCGGCAAATTTTGGGGCTGCCGCTTTTACAAAAAGCAATGTCGGAAGACTTTCCGAAGTGACTGGAAATGGACTTTTGCTAACCACTAAAACTGTCACAAGGGGCACAAAGTGCATTTATCCAGATTGAAGAGACCGAGATTTGAGAACTCGCTATGCTATTACTAAAATGAATTATTCTTGAGAGTGAAATCTTTAATCCATACACGTGATGCCCCGTGATTTAACTCCACCTCATGCTTTTGGTGTCCTATGCAGAAAGAGATCATATGGCGATTCTTACAAGGGAATAGCCTCAGTTAATGTGAAGCCGACTGGAGACCCAGCCATTTTGACCCAAACTAGAATCAAGATCAGTACTTCGCTGGACATTAGGGCGCGAGGCAGGAGACTTACTAGTCAAGGGATCAGAACCAAGTTGCTCAGTTGTGAATCCTTTAGTACTGGTGACATTTCCTGGGACTGTGATAGGAATCTCTGCTGCACAGGTATTGCCTGTAGTAGTCAAAGTGACGCCTGTTATTGTCTGCTTGGTAGGGTTTGTTTTCCATGTGAGTTGAGGCGCACATGCGTCTCTGGCCATGCGAGTAGCAAAACCGGTTGCCATCTGTCAGGTCATTAGAGAGATGTTAATAGCATTATCATGATTTCGATACTTACATCGTCGTGTTTTTGCGAGACAATGGGCCAATCAACACTAAAAGACGTATCATTGGATGAGAAATCGATGCAGGTAACGGTCAACTCACAGTCTAATCATTTCTTGAACAACGGTCTCCATCCAGGCTTGGAGTAAAGAGTACTGATCTGTTACTCCGTTGATCGTGGTGTCTGGAGCTGTGAGGTAGTTCAAATTTGCTTGATGAAACATGAAGGCATCGTGATGAAGGCCAAGCAGATGACGGGTGTTAGTTTGCTTCTCAATTCCCAAAAGCGTGTACCAATCACCGTCTCCAGCAGAGGTGTTGATCCATTCCAATACAGTGCAAGGAGGTAGTTGACAATTATAGTAGATGTTTGTTGCCCAACGAGGGCTTATTTGCACTCCAGCATATCCATTCTCTGCAACCGTGGACATGAGAGGCCACATCTCATTAATCTAGAGACTGTCAGTAATCGTACATGCAGCCAAGAGATATAATTTCGTACCGAGTTCATCAGAACAGGTCGTGTATTGTCACCAACAACATTCGAAATACCATTATCGAGCCAAGCTTTGAGAGCATCGCCATTATGGAGACCAGTGATCGCTGGTGGAATGATGCCTTTAGGACTGAATCTGTCGGCTGCTGCGATACCAACTTGCGTGAGCCAAGCTTGGTTCCAAGAAATTTCGCGAGAGCAGTCGAAGTAGGTTGCATTGTCCTGGTCTTCGTGTGTAAATGTATGCGAGACATGGGCAAACGCGTTTCTATTGATAAATCAGTATACATTCTTGGTAGAAATTTGGAAGTCGAGGAGCTCTCGTCCTGGGAGTTGAAACACATGTCCTTTGATGAACAGCTCTCGAAATTTTAGTCCCGAAGATCTCGACTCTTAAATTGAAAGCAAAACAAGGCCAATTACAAATTATCTGAATCCGACCACCATAATTTCAGTGCATCCAAGTTAGTGCAGGAGGCATTGAACGGGTATTTCTCTGCTGTAGATGGCCATAGATTGGTGCCCGTACCAAGAGGTTTGGCAAATTCCAGTGGTGTGTCGATTTGGTCGCCATATTCAATGGATCCAGGGTTACACAGGTTGTCGTTGTCAGTGTCCTCTGCGTCCTGGAGGATATTAGATAAAAAGCGCCAAAAGAAGGAAACAGCTAGAATATGTGCCTGTATCCAGTTGAATGGCGCTCGTAGTCCACGTGATCCCAACATATGAAATATTCCAGGTAACAGCAAGAAGGTGGACTTACTTCGATATTACCATTGCCATTGTGGCCAATGTCAAGGAACCAATCACTCCCATCGGGCATTCTCGAATTGATGTCTTCCATCCACGTGACATGTTGAGCCAGATCGGCTGGGGTGATCTGGTATGTGGTGCCATTGGGACTGTAGATGTCTGACTCAAGGAACATATCATCAACTGCAATTATATTAGATCCTGTGAATGCATCATGCGGCAAGAGACAGACCCTGTGTATTCAAAGTGCAGCGACGATAGCCGGTGTCTGTTTAACCGTCAGTAAAGTATGAGAGTCTTGGCACGGAACACATACATAAACCTCTTGTCGCCCAGTGAATCCATGCGTGTTGAAGGAAGTTGGATGTTGGGCTCCAGTCCGTTGCGAAACTGGTGAAAAATACCATCTAATAGTGATGAGCTTCGTTCATGCATCCAAGAAAAGATTTACCTGTTGTCTGCCATCAATTTTGTTAATTACTGCGGCAGTGGAACTGTCATCGAAACCGTCTATTGGCGCGAATTGAGCAAATTCAGTGGCTATGGTAGTATTGGTGATTGTTGCTGGATAATGCCATAGACCTAGAGTGCTGACACCTTCTCCAGTTTTGAGCCCAGCGGTCGGGAAAGCATCGCTATCCGTGATAATCACATATTGCTCCACACCGCTATCACAGCACCCTCCGAGGGATGTGGTGCCAGAACTTATTGATGGATAAACATCCAATCTCACCATTCGAACACCGAAGGATACTTGATACTGGTAGAGGGCGTCCCATTGAGACGTATTGAGGGCGCTTTGAAATCCGAGCGTTCCTCCATAATCGTAACTAACTTCCGAGAGTACAACGATAGCTCCAAAGTTGCCATGGGTAGCAGTACTGTTGAGAGCAGGAAGTGTTACACTAGATTGAGGCACCGCAACAAGTTGGTACGGAATCGCGTATGCATTGAGTCCAGAGTATGCAGAATAACCCGATACAGAATCGCGAACCAAGACCAAGACTGTAGAAGAGACAGTGTGAGATGACGCATTTTTAGCACTGGGCGTGGTGATATCAGAAATTGCTGCTCCAGCTGCAGTTGTATTGAGTTGAACGGTGATACCGTTCACTGGACAAAGTTAGCAGGTTTCCTCCTTCTCAGAAGATGATCGCTTACCAGTTGCAGGTTTTGTGGCTACTACTGGGGCAGCTTGGCGGACAACCGTTTGTTGGTTTGTGCCAACATGTTCAGGGGCAACAACGTGGGAAGGGATTGCAATGACAGCTGGGGTACAAAGTGCCAAGAGGCCGACTAAGGAGAGTACAGAGAACATTTTGGAGATTCTGGTAATCCAGGAGAGTTCTCGAGAACTGAGAATGACTTGCTGAAACGATGGAACTTCTCTCGGGAGAGCATACTTTAAACGGAACAACAATGAGCACGAAAAGGCATATGGGGACGATGACGACGCCACATGGACTGATTCGTATGCGACAGTTCAATACCTGGGTCTGATTCCGAGCCTAGAAAGTCATAAAAAAAACTTTATACGAAGCGGGATAGTGTTCCGGAAAGACACTGCATGGGCTAAGCACTCGCCATCTGTGTTTGTTTGCGGGGGAACGGCCAAAAGAGCAGTAAGGAAACATGGGACAAGTGGTTTCTTCTGAACCAGAGAGTACGAATCATGAAAACAACGTAACTTCAGTTGCCATCAAGAATTATCTTTTTGTGTGTTATATTCGCCTCAGCCTTCTCTTGGCAAGGCTCAAGAACAAGTCGAGCTCCATGTAGCCCAAGATATGAAAAAGTACCAGGGTTGGTTGCATGGGACAGGAAAATTAATATCGCGCTCCGCATTCCGGCTTCATGCTACATAAAATATATTGCGTTGATGTCCCGGAACGTCAGCATGCGAGCGGCGACGAGGTTGATGCGGAGGAAAGTGAAGAAGATCCAAAGGCAGCGAGGATCCTCCTCATTTAGCCGATCGTTAGCGCGCATCACGTGCTGCCTGCGTTACAGAACCGCGTCGTCTCATTTCCACATGCGTCAGGGCTCACAGAAATGCAACAATCCAACGGGAACACGTAGCTCTTACAGTACCAATATATACGAACGATACAATGGTCTCAAGTCCATAGACCCACGACATTATCGGCAAAATCGGCACTCTTCCAACGTGGTCGATCTGCAATGTCCCCGGTTGAGATCCCATGCACCGCGCCCATGTTCCATATAGGTACATAGGTATTGCGTGGGCCCTCATTGGGCTGATTCATGGCGGATCACTGTCGCCACATTTCTCTCGCTGCATGTGCAATGCGTGGTCCTAATGGCCTCTTCGAAAAGCCTATCTAACTGTTAAGTCTCCGCAGTCAGCGACCTATATGTCTGATCTGATAACGCATAGCTGAAACAATATTCATTTGTTCTAGAAGATTAGCTTTCCAGTATTTTGCTTCCTGCGGCTGGCATCCGAGCCCGTTCCAAATGCCTGTCTCAAGGTTCGGAGTATTTAGCTGGGCTGCAGATGCCTCCGTATCTAGTTTAGTGATCAGGTGACTGGGCGGAGTTGCCAGCCATGACATGAGCAAAGCTCACTGTTGATAACGAGCTTTGATTAACAAATCTTATACTTGGCACCGTATCGAGATGCTTACTGCTGAGATTGTAACTGTCTCTTTCGTTCAATATTCAATATTGCTCGCTTCAGCATGAAATTGTTGACCTTCGTTCCGAGTGGAAATGGTTTATATAAGTGGCGTTCATGCTGAGAAATGGTCTCAACTACATCAACACTGGTGGCAATTGGTAAAAAACCATTCCCCCGAAAAGGTTGTGCTAACTGAAAACAAAACAGGCTCTCGTTTTGCTTTGTTTTGTATCCATACTACTGGGATTTGGAGTACTTGCGTATAAAATCGTAAAGAATTTATACATATTTTCCACGTTGAAGGTTGGCGAGATCAATTTCGTCTTTGAAATTGTGGCTAAGACTGTTTACAGGGACTTGAATCTCACAAACTTCAAGCGAGAGTGTCAAACCATCTTCAAAAATATGCTGCTTCAGGCTCTATAAAAAGTAGTCAAAAGCGCGTTTATGTGCCGCCCAAATCTCTGAGCGTTTACTTAGGCTCATTCAGTAATCCGGTTTCCTTGGCTCAACTTACGTTGCTTTCGAGATCGGACACGATAATCTTAGATCCACAGCAGCAGAATGTAACAGTTGCTTTTATAGCCCTGAAGGAGCAGCTACACACGCCTAGAGACATAATTGGTCGACTCGACCTAGGACCATCGCGCAACTGGCCCACGGGACTGACAGGCTTCGAGACTGATCAATTGTTTTGTCTTGATCGATGTGTAAGATTTATTCTCAAATGGTATAGAGATCCGAAAGGAGCCAGTAATTGCTTCACTGGTGTGCTTCTTGCTGGCTGGGAGGTATTTTCTCGGCCAGTCCTCCACGAATTATCTGATGTGATTGGGACTTTCGGCTTGACTGTATATTTAGAAATATCAGAGCCCAACTTTCTGGAAGAACCGACCATTCTTGCGACGGACTCGATAGCGGGACTCGTCATTCGTAATGGACTTATTTTTGCCAATGGAGAGAGGCAGGATTGCTTCAAGATGGATTCTTTGAGCACGACGGTTAAGGCATTCGTTTCGCAAGCATGTCTACGAGATTTTAATGTGTTTCTGTGGGAGACATACGACGATAATGCAAGCCCGTCGAATGCAGTTCTACAACGCACCTTTGCCTGGTGCAATTTCTACAGCGTGGTACCATGGATTGGTTGCCGTACTTCTCTTATGGATCTATCCACGGATCCGGTTTTGTATGAACCAATGAAGGCCTTTACCTGGCTGAAAGATCCAGAAGTTGTAAAACTTCAAGATGCTTGGAAGAATAGAAACGTGGTGAGCGATTCATGCTATCACTTTGCATGTACGGTACTGACGCTCCAGAAGGTTCAGACTTCAGGCCACTATAACTTTGACTCGAAGCGGCTCAATGAAATCATCCCGAGTCTCGAGACGGCAATGAATGAGTGCTCTTGCAATCATCCTCTAGCAAAAGGAAAATCAGCTGTCCACTTCGCTATACCTAAGGATGCAAACTGGTTTACCAGTAACATCTCAACAGGAGATGCGATCGGAGTTTCCAGCACAGGCGAAGGTTATGACGCCCTTGGGTGCTTCCCACTTGGAGTAGAGGTGTCAGCTGAAGACTTTCGAGACGTTGTCTCGGTACAGAATCACTTGCAGAGTCTTGGAGTTTTAGATATGGTTTCCTCCTTGGACTTACACAAATTGGGTTCTGTATTCGCGAACTTCTACTCTGCAAATAGACTTTCCAGCTCAACACAGCCTGCATCGTCATTGGTTCGGGAAGCAGTCCTGGACCTTGCAACGATTCTTGCATCCTCAACTCACGACGATATTGGAGAAATTCGATTGTCCTTAGGGCTCCAATCTGGCTTCAGTAGGACGGCTAAACGATATTTCTGGGCGGTATACCATGTCCATCCCTCTCGCACTCTTGTGGACATTTATATTTCCAAGGATGTTGTCGATCTACCAGCTGCTCTATTGCACACCTTCCTGTCATCTCGAGGCATCAGTCGACGCGAATGCTTGGCGGCCGAAACTGCATTTGCAGTATGGAACCACAGTGCCCATCCAACACACGAAATCTCTCCACGCCTTGCTCAAGATCTCCGAGCTCTCACCCCCGAAGACGCTCTTGCTTTACTACAGCGGCTGTCTTTCAATCCGAGTCACAAGATTGACCCTCTCATAAACACAATGAAGTCCATGATCACGAAAAGTCTGTTGGACATTCCTACTTGGAATCAGCTCCAGACTATTAGCTCAGTAAAGTACTTGAACGGAGACATAACAATTGGAGAATTGCTCAGATCCAGGCTCGCATGGCACTGCCAAGCCAAGAATCCGCATCCAAATCTTGGGGTCGCGATTGCACTGTCTATGGAGATCCAAGAGGCCCTTGTGCAAGCGCTGAGACACAGAGACCGTAACAACATTCAGACGATTGTCGAAGCAGTGGGAAACATGCTTGAATTTTCGTCAACAAGCGCAGTCGGAGGCCTCCTCGCGCTAGCATTTTTTTGCACAATGAAGAAGCTTGCCTTCGAAGAAGTCTATTTTGAAGTCACTGACAGAAACCCTTTGTTCAACGATCAAGCGGACCAGTCTGCTGCCTTTGCAGAGCTCTTTGCTCTAGGATCTAGGTGTGAATCCTACTTCGACGTCACTCCAAGTCAGTTTGGAGAACTTCTATCCACAAAATATCGATCTCATTACAGTACACATCAACCACCAATGTTCCGAGAGACGCAAATCGCCCTTAGTTCTGCTTATGCTGAAGCACAGATCGATATTGATCTAAACTACCGACCGACTGGAATGCCTGCATACAAACGCTTCACGTTCCTAAATGTTTTCGCCATTCCCGCTCTGATCGACATACTATTGTTAACAACTACGGGCCATGGACTCTATCTGAGTGGAACCAACGGGAGAGGCTACTTCTTCATGACGCAAGTGGAGCAGCACAGTGCTACCACCGCGCTTATGATTTCTCTTCTATTATCCGGAGCTATTGGCACCTGGATCACTTGCGGTGGGATATACTACTTGGCTTCAATGGCCTTTTCTGCAATGAACTACTTTGTGTTGACTCGTCTTATCGGCGGCTTTGCCTTCACTCTCATTGTTGGACTCTTTGGTTTCATCGTATTCGCATCTACTACATCAGTCTACGCTGGATTGGTCTTTTTTCTATACCTGGTGGTACTGACATCTTACCTTTCCCTTCTTGCGGCCCTTGCAAATTACCAGTTTCCGGGATCGTCCTTCCACTCGGGTCGAGCAACCATTATCTTTTGCGTGCCGATACTCTTCGTTTCTCCTATCACGACCATATTCGTTCCCAACCACGACATCACCATCTATTTAAGTGTTCTTTACTCCTTCGTCAGCCTACTCATGCTAGGCGTCATGCGAGTAGGGGCCAATTGGGTTACTTGGTTTCAAGATATCGTTCTTTTGACTGATGAAGAACTTAGATCTTGGTACATGGATACGCAAGATTCCAGCGAAGCACAGCGTCTCCAAGAGATGCCAGATCCTGCAGCACTGAAGTTAGCCCGCGAAAAGTTGTTACAAGTTGTTCTCGCGGAGCGTAAAAGACTGTTCTTTCTGCCGAATACAAAAGATCTCCTCGTCCGGAAGCTGGCGCAGTCATTCGATGCCACAGAATTTCTTATGGTGAGTGAGATCTACCTTGGACTTTCTCCAATTTCTGACCATAACACAGAGCTGGCATTCTCGATCTACTGGTAGCCCACGGCCCATGATCTTCACTTCATCATGGAACCTTCAAACGAAGGTAGCTTTGTCATCTTTGCAAAAGTCTCAGCTTGGAATCCGTTTCCATAATGGTTTCTTGCATTGGCGCCAAGCGGGCGACGAGGTAACTGTTTCAGCACTATAACGTGATCATGCTAACCTAGTTTCAATCAGATCGGCTGCACTATTTTATATTTTATCGTGGCTCTGCTAGATAAATGGATTTCGCTGATTGATGGTGGCGATAATGTAGGTCTAGGAAACGCAGATGTGTCTATGACAATGCCAGTTGGCTTCAGCCTAGCTTATTACCTTATTGGCGCGGTTCTCCTCGACTACAATGCTCAAGCTCTACACGAAGCCGCTTCGAGAAAGACTGAAGAGCCGATTCATACTGATGAAGACATTCCTCGTGCGGTTCAAGTCAAGTCAGATAATCGAAGGACGGTCTACTGGAGAATCCTTGCTAGTAATCTCGTCTGGCACATATGGGCTCTAGCTGTTACTACCGTCCTCCTTTGGCTTTTTGATGACAGCGACAGGGATACTGGAACGATCGTGTATGTCTCATATGTTTTGGCATATACTGGTGAGTTGAATTTCCAGAATCATGTTAAAGTGAATTTGAGAGCTAAGTCTGGTGTTAACAAGGTCTTTTGTGGTATCAGGTATGAAAGACGCCTCCAATTTCAGACGAGATGCTTATCTCTATAGTATACCAAGGTCTTCTCAGGTCCCCGAGCGTTGAAACCACTTCTAATAGGAGCCACTGCTGGTCTTATCATTGGATTCGCACTTGATCATCATTTCCCGAAATGGGTGTATTCAGATATCATTGGGCTTGGCACAGCGACCTGGACCGCAGCAGTTTTGTCTTTGTGGGCTGGTAGGATAGTTGGACCTAGCGAAGATGTCCCACCACCTATAACTTCCCAACAAGGAACCTATCATGCATATTCTGGACCTGGATCAGATCAAGCTTGGTCTCAAGCCGAACTGCAAAGCCTATATGAGCAGCTTTCCGAACTTTCCGAGAAAGAGCGGTTGAAAGTCGAACCCCAATCGGAGTTTGGAAGACAAGTCAATCTGATCCTTGCCCAGTGCAGGCAAACAGAGCTTTCCGACTTGGCAAAACGCGCATTTCCAGACGCAGAGACACTAATAAATACGAGTGGTAAGCTCTTTAATGAGAAAGTCTTGAGAGTCGCTCTTGTATCGATCGATCACTTTTCAGAACAGGGTCGTACGATGAGAGCTATCAGTTCGCGTGAACAAGATGGATCCATGGTGATCTTTGCTGCTTGTGAGGCGAAGCGTATCACCCAGACCCAAAATCCAATGGAAAGCTTCTACTGGGAGTGAGTAAACGAATCCTGCTTTGAACATGAACACTGACTGAGTACACAGTGTCGCTGAACTAATAATTCAGGTCGCAGCAGAAAAACTCTTTGGGTACTCTACTGACGATGCACTCCTGGCAAGGATACTTTGGCTGAGCAACAACGGACTTTGGAGTGATGCTTCAGGACCAGCTGTCCTCGAGACTCATTTTCGAGCCCACACACTTGAAAATATCTCAACCCTTTCCAAACACTTGCAGAAACAATTACTACGAGGTTTATGTTTTGGCATTGATGTTGATACTGAGTTTGAAGAGTTACCAGAAGACATTCGTCAGCATATCGTCAATAGGTGTCTGGGAATTCCCGATCGACTCACTGAAGAACAGAAAGAAGCTATGAACAGTAAAGTCAATCGCACGCCTGGTTTGGATTTCGATAAATATGTCGCAAGACGAGATTTCGCAGCCTTTTCATATGCACGAATGATTGACCTCGTAAAGGAAAGGACTATTGGTGACAGCTCGAAGCCGCTTGGTCGAAGATCAGAGGGACAATCTCAGATCGTCCTTGAGCCACCTTCTCCTGGAGCTACGATCAAATTTATTGATCTACTTGCTCGAGCTCCACCTCCCAAATACTCAATCTATGATCACATCGTGGACTATTCGGGGGCTGCGTACCATTATGTTGGGAAAGTTTGCAAGTACTTCTCTATTGCCCTTGTCGCAGACCCGGAGTATCAGAGAGAGCTTGATTGCGCTTTTCCTCATGGGAAGAATCCAGCGAACCTCTTGGCTCGGTTCGTAGTCCTGGCAATGTGGTTATGGGTTAAGTTATTTCAGAGGATGTTTCTGCCCGTGTTTCTGGTAAGTCTTAAAGTGGTCTGCCCTGACTAATGTGGAGACGTGGTTAACAAGCATAGTTTTCTCGTCGCAAGAGTATTACCACTATTTGGAAGAACATCAGAGGCATGGAAGTATCGATAATCCGACGGAGGGTCTTGGTTCGAAGCGTTAATGGAGTCTCAACAGGTTTCATTCACTCGAATGGCGACCGGACATTTCAAGTACGACAATTTCGTGGCGATCTCTTGTCCGAACCTACAAACGACATTGATCTAATTGCTATCAACACCTACACAAAAGGCATGCGTTTGGTCAACAGAGTTGAAACAGATCATGGCAAGATCATAAATGAGTATGCGTACGCATACGTGGACGTCGGATTACAGACAAACAAGCAATTGTCAAAGTCAAACTTCTCTATGGTGCCTGTCAGCAGGAAATGCACCGCAGGTCGGAATGAGTTTCACGACATCTCCTACACGAAGAAGGGCCAAATAGATTCAGGCTCATACACCAAAGACGGCAACTTGATCCGATTCAAATATCATTACCAACAGTCAGACAAATATATAGGTGGTCTTCTTCGAGCAGAATTTGTTTTACCTCACTTGAGCTGCATGGTCTCATGGTGTGCCCCACCAAGAAAAGCCGCAGAGCGGCTAGATACCTGGGTAAGATACATTATCATATAATTCGGCATAGGATACTTAACAGATTTAGATTCCTCATTCACAGGTGATCGAAGCTACTTTCGTGGTAGGTCCTGATGTCTGGGAAAGCAGGTTTATCTACGATCACAAGTTTGATCACCCGAACATACTTACCACGCTAAATGGAAGACAAAAGGTCGATACTCCCGACTTTATCTTACACGATCATCTAGATCTCCTTAAGAAACCGGAACATGTCTTGTTCCTTGATGACAACCCCTTATTTGGCTTCAAATCAATCTCCTCGAATCCCATCGCAAAGCTATTCCGAACAAATACTCGCCGATACCCGATATCAACGTCACAATCACGCTCCTTGTTATGGAAAACGTGGAAAGACAATCCGAAATTTGATGGAGTGATCGTCCGGTGGCTAGATGAGCGTCTTCTACGACGAGAACCAATCCTCAAACCGTACTGGCGAAATCGCGACTTTTGCAATTTGCAGGCCGCAGAAGCGTACTTGGACAGTCATCGAGATACAGTCACGGCAACTGTGGATCTCGACAACAGCATATCCGGGTGGACTCCTCTTGCAATCAAATTAAAGGACTTGTACAGCTTTGGCTCAGGTGGCGATGCATGCAGCAACACGCGATCAAAAGCTGTTGCAGAGGACGAAGACGGAAAAGCCTTACATGTGATTGCTATAGATACTGGAACATGGCCTAATGAGGTAAGTCCTGTTATGACTCTTTCACAGCCGCAAGCCGCTGACAAGTGCTAGGGAGGAGGAGTGTCGGCTTGCAGAAGCGATGTTATCAACAATCTCCGAACAATCAAGTGGCATATGGTAGCAGAGTCAGCAAATGACTTTGGTCTCCCAAAACGCCAAATTGAGCGAAATGTGCACTCACTGAAGGTCGTCCCTCTGTGGGGCCTGGATCTTCTGACGCCAACGCATGGCCTCTTCAGTAATCGACTAGAGTCCGAGATAGATCATGTAGCAACTCATATCACCCGCCTGGACATTCAACGCACGTTCATACCAATTCTGGCTGCTCTGGTGCGTGGTGCGCGAGCTCTCGAATTTACAATGAGAGACGCCAAACAAGTTACCAGAGCACTTGTCAATTTGAATGCATACTTCAAGGACTCGAAGAACTGGACTGCTGTCTGGAAAAGTGATGTAGTGAAGTCGGCCTGGCGCGAGCTCTGGCTTTCAAAGTCAACCGCCAATGTCCGTCCATCATCTCAATGGCTTAAGACAGAGCATCCCACACTTGGACAGCTTGACCAGGGTCTTGAATTATGGTCAAGATACCTTTTCATCTTTTCGATTCCAATTCCAGAGAAGATGCCTCCTGTGTTCCAGGCATCTCATCATAGTGTCAGTGCGTCTTATGGTATTGTCTGCAAGATCAAACGTGGATGCACACTCCAAATTTGGGACCATGCCATAAGCTGGAGAGAAACAAATCTCTATTTGTCTTCCGTACTGTGCCCGTTGTCCCCATTCACAAGAAACTCTCTTCTGGGCCTGATGCGCATGACATCTGTCCTAACTTTGCATCATGCAGACACTATTTTGCCTTGTGCCGACTTCTTTAATCCAGGCTGGGAGGTTGAGATCGGTACTTGTCAGGGCAAGATCGAAAATCGAGTAGCTTTCAGACGAAAAATTGACCCGGTCGTGAATGGTATCACAAATATGGAGGTAAGATCTATGTTTCGAGTAAACAAACATTACTAACATTGTTCAGCGCTTCGCTCCAGTGAAGGATATCAAAACCAAGACACCCACTGTGACTATGCTGTCTCATGTCTGGTAAGCTACTGTACATTCTTGTCCGCATTGTACGTCCAGCTAAGAATTGTCAGGTACGCTAAGGATATTAAGACTGCATTGCTGGCTGCCGATATAATTATTAACGAATGGGGGTTTAAAGACTATAGACTCGAGATATATGGTGCTCTCGACAAGGACCCACCATACACCGCAAATTGTCAAGAGATCATCACGACGAAGTCTTTGCGACATCAAGTGTCGATGATGGGCGAAGCCAACCCAATCCATGTGCTTGAGCGGACAGTAAGTTTCATTGTCTGTTTTGTAGATCTACACTGATACTGTAGCAGTGGGTGTTCTTGAACTCGTCGATATCCGAAGGCCTACCACTAGCACTTGGCGAGGCCGCACTTACTGGCGCACCAGTTGTCTGTACCGATGTTGGAGCATCACTTCGGGTTCTCACTGACCCCTCAGATGGATCATGTTACAGTGCAGTTGTCGCTCCCAACGATGCTCGTGCCTTGGCGCGCGCGCAAATCAGTGTCCTTGCGCTCCTTGGAGAATGGAATCAATATTCCGACGCAACTGCTTGTTCCACATCCACAACAGACTTTTCCTTCCCTGAAAGTCCAGCTCCAGATGACATAACACGAATTACGAGACGGATGTATGAACAGAGCAACGCTCGCCGAAAGCTTGGCATGCGTGCCAGAGAAATCGTACAGAAATCGTTCAGCGGAGAGAGATATCTAAGAGAGCATGAACAAATGCTTTGGATTGGGAAGTCGAAGAGGGATATGTATTTGCCGGTGAATGAACGACCGTCGGCGAGGACAATGAGCTCTGTCCCGGGGATGATTATGAATGTTGACAGCAATGTTGCGCTTCTTAGATCGAACGCGCGAAAGCCAAGTTTGCAGTTTACGGAACAGAGTACGAACACTTCGAGCTCTATGCCATCATTAGCATATGAAGGCTCGAGTCTTAGACCAACTAGTATTTTAACTGATAGAGTGCCAAGTGGTTTTGGTCAAGTTGTATTTGGTGATGAAAAGTGGGTGAAGAAGCCGCAGGCGGCAGTCACGAGCGGGCTCATTCCTGGGCAATTGAGAAGAGAGTCTAGAAAGATTGGCTCTGGGTCTGGAGATTCTATGGTGTAGTTGCTAGTTGCTAAGCATTTTCGAGGATGCGCTTGATACGCGAATTGCGCTGAATGCGCTGAATGCGCTGGTTGCGCTGCCATCGTTGTAGCTTAGATCTGCGCACGCACTTCTCAAGCATTCTGATTCAAATGACTTGGTGGACATTCGTTTTGATTGAGAATGGTCACAAACCACGCAGAGAACCTACCACGCTATGTTTTAACACACGCGATTGAAGGCAATGCGGACGGGAAGGATATTGGAAGAATACCTAGGTACTTATCGCCGCTCAATTGTGGCTTGTGGCTGTGCTAGAACAACATCACGGGTTATTGTCATACAGGGCTGTGTCCCGTTTGTTCCAAAGCATGCCATCTGTTCGTCTAAACTCGTCCAATTGACTCCTCATTCTATTCCTTGAAAGTCCATAACTCCCATGACCGTTTATCCATTCCCAAAGGCCACCAAATCATCAGCACTCCTCCATGTCCCTCGGCACTATAATTCTCCCATCCCTATCTCTCCCCAACCCCCGATTCAATATCTCATTCACCTTCGCCAGCATCTGAAACGGCCAAAACACAATCGTCCACCAAGTTCCCCACACCCAGACTAGAAGATTCAACCCAAACTCTTTTGCTTGATAAGTCAAATCAAGCAACCAAATGGCGCCGAAGATAATGACGCAGACTCCAAAAGCGATCAGGACGCCTCCACCGTAGGGCCAGAACTCATCATGTAGAATCTGGCTTGTGGTGAGATGTATTGCTGTGCTGGTGGGCGAGGCCGTGGTGAGGGTCGAAGTCGGAGCATCGCAGGGCTGGAGAATCATGGTGGGGTTCGCCATGATTGAGGTACAGGGGTATGCGCCTGTTGGTATTGCGCTTATCATGTTCAATCGATAAGAGATCGAGGGTACACAGAGGATTTGTTGGTGTGTGAGTTTTTATGTAGGACAGTTTCCGAGGGAGTGGGAAGTTTGTTGTAGATATTTGAAGCTGAGGTTCGAGACGAGGCGTTAGGCAGACGGCGGGGCGAGGCTGCGGCTGCTTTTGTCGAGAAAACGCCACAAAGCTATGGTGGTAAGTCTGCGATCAAAGCTGAGTCCTAAAATTCGGATGAAAGTCGTCTATATGCCCGTTAACCCTTTCTTAATGTAAGATTTCTCGTCTCTATTTTATTATAGCTCGCTTAGCATTGGACTATAAAAAGGGGAAGTAAACTATCCTGTCTTAGCCAATCAGAGCGTTCAACATCAAGCGAATGCCTATTGGCTCAGTAACTACTTCATAACGATTTGCTTTTTCTTCACAAAATTGCATAATTTGTGGAATGAAACTCAGTACAAGACGAAAAGTTTACAAATGCTAGGCAGATTGGCTTTTGGAAGGAAATCTTTAATTATCCATGTCTAACCGAGCAAAAAGCAAACATTTTCCCAAAGCACAATTCCATGACAAAGAATCCAGTCGCTAATAGCGGCTACACAAACTCCCCTCGCGGAAAGCTCCTTCGAGATCCCGGTGTCACACAAAGCTCAGCAGCAGAGCCCCAAAAGGCCTCCGTGGGGGTTCCCGTGCCTTGATTCGGCGAGACATTCTGACGCCTCTTTTCATGCACAACGCAGAAATCTATCGTGCACGTGGAATATTTCCAAAGCTTATGGGTACACGAACCCCGCTCTGGAGAAGGTCACGATGGGCATTGCACGGTTCACTATGGGGCCTTTGGTGTCAGGGAAGTGATTGAATTGCATAATTTAAGGAGTATCTGTTGGACTATTTGTATGCCAAGATTCTGTGTCGTACTGTAATCATAACCAAAAGATGTGTGTTTCGTCACTTTCATTTTCTCGGGTCGTGTCCGTTTCTTCGTGCGAGTGTATCTCAAAATCCGGTCCCACATGACTCCACCAGTATGCAAGTTCCCGGTTTGAATGTCCAGGGTGGTTTTGAAACTACATGAACAGTGATCAGTCCTTCAATTGCCCATGAATAAACATGACAAAAACGTACCCCTTCTTATCTTCATCATCAACAACAACAAACTAACTCCCGTCCCCTTTCCTCTTGGCCTCCTAGCGCTATCAAGCTGCCGGCCATTGAGGCTCCTCAACATATGTCAGAAATCTTCACTGCTTTCTCCCCATCTCTCTCGTCTTTTTGCCTGCCAGTCTTTCCAATAGACAGCAATGACAATTGGGATCATACAGCAGAGTATAATTCCGCCCAACCCAATGACGATCGTCGTAGCCCAATCTGCGCCTGAGAACTTGTTGTCCTTGTATACTGACGCAGCAGATGTCGAATTGGACGTTGAGTTATACGCCGAAAGGGAGGGAGTGGGGGTCTGTGTATTCAATGCAATGATTGAGGTAGAGTGAGAGGATAAAGCTGTGATCGTCACAGTTACGAAATTCGGAAGGGTGGCTTCAGAAAGGGCGGATGAAGCGGTACTGGTAGCGATACCTCGCTGCTCCGAAGACGCGGCACTCGGGAACGAGAACAAGATTGGTACGGTTGACATCTTGGCTCAATTGCTGGGAGTATTTTAGATACTTTTTCTGGGTCCAGCGCCAAGTTTGGGCTGGGGAGTTGGGGGGATTCGAAGAGGTTCTGGACCGAATGCGGGAAGTCGGCACGTTTGCCAAGAATGAAGATCTGGGGATTGGGGTTAGGGGATGCTATGTATGGGAGGGAAGAAGTGGAGATAGGAAGTTGTCACGAGACTTAGTTGGGCATGGGGGCGTCTGAGAGGATGCCACGATGTCGTGGGGGAGAGAAGAAAGGCGTTCGACTGGATGAGACGTGCAGGAAAATGTCGTAGGGATACCGAATAGGTTCTTGGGATTGAGAACGTGCGTCTGTTGGAGCTGAAATGTGGAATTATTCTTGCAACTGACCTCTTCATCGCAAAGCACTTGCATGAGGAGAATACTTGTGAATGAGGTGGATTTCTGTATCAATGTGAGTTGTTGTATATCAATTTTCACATCTTGGAGGTGTCCGAAATGTCGAATGTCAACGTGTTCCAGTTGAGTCGTCAAGTAGCGGTGTGTTACATTGACAAAATCAGCTCTCGAGTGGAATGTCCAAGCGGAGACTTATGATTGACTCGATTCTTCGACCAGATAGCAAGATTGTTAAAGAGATCCAAATATAGCTAGATATCGCCGTTCTTGTGCACTGGTGGATGACCGAATACCGAACAAGTGGTGAAACGGCATGTTTCGTCCAGAGGCGGGCAATCACGAGCATCATCTAGCGAGTTTGAGCTTTTCATATTGGTGAGATAAAACTCATCGCATTTGTTTAGTTGGAGTAGAGCATACTTCGTCTTCTTTCTTTCAAGCTTTTATTTCAGAATCGGTATCCCACCTAAATCACGAGCTGAGGAGTCTCAACATCGACTGGCGTCTGCCTGCATTGGACTCGGACTTGAGCTAGCGCAGTGATGACAATGTGACGACAACATGTCACACTTCATGGAGCTCACTTGTCTATCCTAAGAAATATCGATTGATGTCCCTCCGATTTCAACGCACGTTGGCGTCAATAATCCAACGGGTGACAATTGTATCAAGTATCAGAACACTAGATTTTAGGATCGAGGACGAAGTGTCTTCGAAATCGAAGATCCAGCGAGTATAATCAGCAAATCCACTCGTTCAGGTTCCTTGTTGTTCTCCAACTCCTGTCAAGTGTTTATAGACCCCGCTGTAACGTTAAGCGAGCAAAAGAAGGGAATCGACGTCGTACTTCAGGTCGCTCTTACACCACCCCCAAATCTTAGTCCACATTTGGGACCTATCCCATTGATATTGGTCCTCAAAGTCTAAAACAATGTTGTTGTATATTCTAGTTCTCATGTACTCATATACGCTGCATGATACATATTCAATGTGTGTCTAAAACAAAAGAGAAAACCATCGCCTGACCCTTGTTACGCCAATTCCAAGTCCTGCCTCTCCACATTCAGCACCGTCTTCAGATGCGAGTATTGCAACGGAACACCCTTATGACAAGCCAATAGTTGACCAGTCTTAAGAACATTCTTGATCTGCCTTCCATTAATCTCCACATCGGCAAGTTTCGCGATATCGTCCTCGGACAAATCATGTTTGACACCTCTCTCAAGGAAATTCTTCCAAACTTGGGTTCTGGATACTTTGTCCAAGCCGGGATACTCCATTGAGATATGGATTCTGCTCTGGAATGCAGGATCCATGTTCTTGACACGGTTGGTCGTCAGGAAGAGAATACCTTCGTAGTATTCGAGAGTGCGGAGGAAAATGGAAACAATCTTGTTTCGCTCAAGATCGTGGGCTGAGCGAGCTTCCAGGAAGACGTCACACTCATCCAACAACAGGACGGCGTTCCATTTCGCTACCATTTCGAGAATGGTTGTGAGACTGGTTTCCACCTCGGACGATTTGATGCCAAGATCTCCAGCACTCACTAGAGGAAAGATTAGTACTTGCTTCATAAAATAACTAGCAGCCAAAGTTTGGGGAGGGATGAAACTTGTGCGAGAACCAAAGTATGGCATATGTGAAAGTAAGCGAGAAGAGGAAACAAAGAAAAAGGAATGCGTACTCATATAGAGTGGTGTACGCATATTCTCAGCGACTGATTCTGCTGTCAAGGTCTTGCCGATACCTGGACCACCGCTCAAGAGCATGATGATGCCTTTGCCCTTACCAGAAATGACATCGTCAAAATTATCCTTGTATTTAACCTGGGACTCGGCGAATGCGAGAATCAACTCTTTCTGGTCTTCGGGAAGAACCAAATTGGCAAATGCAGACGAATTCCACACAATCTCAGAGACGGAATCCACAAAGAATGAAAGCCAACGCTTTGTCTTTAAAGTGTAGCCTTTCAATAGAGGAGAGCAATGAATTAGTTGTTGATCGGAGAGTGGAATTCGCTTGATCTCCTTGCCGGCGACAGAATCGTGGGAAGCTAAGTCATCGTCATCCTCGGAGTCGTAGACAGATCCTTCGTCCTCGGAATCTTCTTCATCGGAGACGGCGGCCTTTGATTTGATCTTGAGAGGTGCAAGATGAGGCAGGCTGTTTGGATTAAATTTGCCATATGCAAATGTATCACTAGAAAGTCAGACAAAAGCTCATTGCATGATGGATCAAATGACACTCACATGATTACGCGACTGTCGACAGTAACTTTGATGTCTCGACCACACATGTCTTTTCCAATTGCGAATGCCTTGTACGCCTTGTAGTGATAACCATGATAGTGCTCAAACAGCTTACCGCGCTTCAATAACGAGGCTTGAATCTTCTTCTGCTCTGGGTGAAACTCTAGTGGGAAAGCATCGAGAGCAGAGATTTGCATAGTCCCACCGAAGGCCAAGATGAGATGTTGACAACTGGCATAGCCAAATCTGTCGCCATCCCATTCTACCTTCTGTGAGTTCACTCCATAACATGGGCCATATTTGGGGTGGTCAAAGTAATTGCCGTTGGAGAATTTGGAACCACAGTCACGACCCCACTGCTCTGTATACAGCGTGGCTCCAGGTTGAAAGATCGTCCAGAGATGCTCGAAGGTGATGACCTTGTTCTTGATATAGTCGTTCTTTGCTGCAATTGTATCCTTGAGCTCCGCCTCAAGTGTCTTGTAAAGAAGTTCCAAATGCTTCTTCGTTTCCTCATCTTCTTGTTGGTCTAGGGCATTCGTGAACTCCGTCCATCGATGAACGAATGGGTTGAAAGGTGCTTGGAAGATCAGTCGCTTGAGGGTTGGAGTGACACCTTGTAATTGTTAGCCAGGTCTGGGACAATCATGATTATGACTTACCAGGATAGTCTTTCAACACCTTGGTCAGAACATTTTTGAGCAGAGGGCTTTGAACGACAATGCTGTCAATCTCGAGTTTCTTTCGGGAGTCGAAACTCTTTTTGTTGCGAACAAGGATAGCATATCGAGCAGTCATCTCATTCTCAGCTGCTTCGTCCAGGTCGTCTGGATACTTGTCTGTCCACGTGTGGCGTCCTCGATCATCCTCTTTCTGATAGAGGTTTTTGAGACCACACTCCATACCGACCTTGGTCACCTCTTCAGGTTCCTCTTCTTTTGCAGAAATATCTTCTGCTTTTGTATTGCCATTGACAGGAACGGCAGACTCCGGAGAGTGTCCATTGACCTTGTCGGTTTTTATGTTCAATTGGGAAGAAACGTCTGACGAAGTCCCTTCCTGGGCAGCGTGCCCATTCTCTACAGCGCTGGGAGCCATTGTGACTAGAGATTGCTTGAAAAGAATAGAATTTGTCAGGAAAGAAATGCTGATTGAAGAAAATAAGATACTTGAAAATACCCTCAACTTTATAAGAAGAAGACAATGGATCTACTTTGACCAAGTCTAGGCGTCAGCCTTTGGCCAACACATTGACTCACCGGGCTACAGGCCAGAACAATGTGAGATTGTGGGGAATCTCCAGCTCCGACGTTGAAATTCCATCCAATAATGTGGATGAGCAACTTCAAGTGGGAAATTCGCCACAGACTCAACCCAGAGTCTGCCATAAAGACTGCCTTCGGTGTCATACCGTTAAATCCTTCGAGGCTTCTGCCTGCCAAAAGGCGGTAATCCCAAGCTAGCCGCTTGGACAGCATGAGAAAACTCAAATCAGAGCTAGATGTCTTCTTACCACAGATCTGCTCACCCAGTGACAGCATGTACTTAGATCTGATGTTGCCTGAAGCTCTCCAAAGGAGTTTTGGAGCCTTACTATTTTAAGCGTAGGCTAAATTCGATATCACGTGAAGTCGCTATTCACGCTAGTGCCAAATCCATCTTTTCTGCAAGTCGCGACCGCGTTTTGCCACCTTCAATGACATCTTGTATCTTGTGAAGATGATCATGAAAGATGCCGTACGCAAGTATCAAAGCAGCTGAGCAAGCTGCGCTACGCGGGATTGTCCCAGACACCGATACTCAGCTTTGCGAGGGAATCCAGCAGGATTTGTTATCAGTCAGTGATCTGCAGGCACCCTCAAGCCTCCAACAAGGTCAAGGGCTTTAACGCTAACCAATTCTGTAGAGCCCTGCCAACACGCCTCATCACGTCGCGTCGGCGAATCTCGACGCCAATAATTTCGAGCCTGTCCCTGAAGTTGAGCTCGAGGACGAGCACGAGGAGGACGAAGACGAGGAGGAATGTGAAGATGAGCTGCAGTTTGATGCCAATCACGCAAAAGATCACCAGATTCCCGGCGAGGCAGCTCAATTGATTTCGGACTTCAATTCTCAGCGTGAGGACGCGAATCGACTTTCGGTGGACGATGCTGGACCCGAGAGCCATGATCAAGTAGCTCAAATTCAGATCAGACGAGACAGTAAAGGCAAGCTGAGAGCATTCACGATCAGTGGGGAAGAAGTTAAGACTGCCAGCTTCGAAGGGAAGTACCGCGCAGCTGTGGAAGCACAAACGCAGGAGGCAGCAATGGAGGATCTGACCCAGAAAAGCTCGATGTCTTTAACGCAGGAGAATCCCGAATCAGCGTATCAACACTTTGATCTTCAACAGGCTATACACGAAGAATTTCCTTCTACTGCGACCCCAGACGATGGGAAAACCCACGGCTCGATACCGAATCTACCGCAAGACTCCATTCCTTCAAAGCAGCATGCCTCCACGAGGACCGAATCTACTGCATATACATACCAAGAGCAGGATACCGGGCATGTGAAGCTTGACTTTGAGCCTGGCGTGGATGAGGACGAAATGGATAATGCTATGGAAGATGGTATGGACGATGACATGGACTCTCAGTCTCAAGATGCATATTTTGCTGCTCCGCAACTTGGAATGCACTTTGCGGCGCCATCTTACGATCCACAAACACCGGTTGCTCCCGTCAATCCGTTCTCCGAAAAAGGATCTCTCCTGAAGGGTTTCGAGATGTTCAGTGCCACCCAACCCTCATCAGTGGCTCGACACGCAAGTCCAACCTCATCCCGACCCTCGCCGGATGTATATCATGATTTCACATCACCACCCAAGCGACAGCGAACCAACTCTTCCCCTCTTACACGACTTTACGAACAGGATGTGGAAACGTCACCATTACAGTCGTCAGTTCGTGGTCTCTTGATGAATACTTTATCCTCAGACTTCCCTGAATCTACTGTACCGAGAACTTCTGGGGTGCAATCCTTTGACATGGTTCGGAGCAATTCACTGCCTGAACCTCGACCTTATGTTTCAATGAAAGAGTCTCAAGAAAAGAGAAAACGAGAGGATCTGGGTTCGAACTCGGATTCTGATGGTTCTGATTCTGACGGTACTTTCACGCGAAAACGGAAACGTGAAAGAGAGTCGCGGATACAGAGAGAGCTCTCCACAGTTGCAATTCCTCCAAGGCGTGCTCCTGCCACGGTCAGACCACAGTCATCTGCATCTCCTGCTATCGAGGTGCCTTCCACTGGCAGGCGTCGTAGTATCCAGGAAAAGTACCTTGCACAATGCGAGGGGCAGGATGCTCAGGACACCGAACAAGATACTCAACCGGATGACTACATCGCTGATTCACAGGGTGGACCAGACCAGAATGCATCCGCTCAGGTCCATGATAATGCCAAAGGACACAATGTCGACTTAGACATGGGACAAAGCTTAGCAGTATCGGATACGCCGTCAAGATCGCCTCGCCGGGTTGGTGACGCCCCCGGTCACCCTCAATCTCAAAACCCAGCGTCGCTACCAGAAAATGGGTTGCATGTTGATCAACAATCACAGCCACAAAATCCAGAGTTGGCCAATGATGCTGAACGGTCCTCACCTGGGCCCAGCCTGCCGTTAAAAGAATCTACTGGGAATCGCAGCAATACACGGACGCCCATTGCACAAAAATCTAACTTGCTTTCGGATGGAATGATTCCCGAGACCAGCCCACCTGAGGAACGGATTCGGCCTATGGGCGAAATAGCAAGTATTTCATTCCGAGAAATCCAGATTGACATGAGCGATCTTCCAGGGTTCAGTCAAGATCCGGAATTTGAAAATGTCCTGCGTCTGGGATCGCCACAAAGTCCTATTCCGAGACCACGAAGCTTCCGTCAAGGCATGCCCTCACAAGAGCCACTGAATGTGACAGTTGCTCCTGCACAGGTACCTGGCCAACTTCCAGAAGTCCCTACTAGTTCTGCTAATGTCCCATCAACTCTTCTTAATCAGGGTCAACCTGAAGTTACAAAATCGAGTTCACCTCTAACGCCTGTAGTCAGTAATGAAGGCATGGTGGAGGAGGAAGATGCACCATCGCAGAATGATAACCCAGTTCCCGAGAATCCGATCCCCGAATTGCCTCAAGAAAATATTAGCGAGAAGGGAGACATGAACAATGAGAACCAGAACGAACAAAGTCAAGATCAAGGGGACATTGAGGAGGATCCACCAGGCAAACATGACGCTGCTCACGAATTGACAGCCGATGCCACAGAATCGAAATCCTCGACTATAGATGACGGCAACCAAGGTGATGCCGACATTGTCCAAGCAGCGGCCGAACCATCATCACCGAAGCAAACAGGCCCAAGAAGGAAGGCCGACTTGAAAGCTCCTGCCAGATCGCTGAGAAGCTCTGAGGCGAAGGCGACAACTTCGAAAGCATCGGCTCGTGTTACGAAGACCAAAAGTGCAAAAGAACTTGATAGATCAAGTGCGTCTTCAACTCCAACTCTCACTCCTGCAGAACGGTCTAGCACGCGCAGTCAAGCTGCTCGTGCAAAGGCATCAAAACAATCAACCCCAGCAGCAACCGGCAAGCGTACCTTGAGGCGCCAACCAGGTGTTACACTTGTCGAAGACGATGATACGCCTATGATGTCTACTCGAAATGCCAAGCGACACGTCACAGCTAAGCTCCCCAGAGAAGATAGTGAAGACCCTCTAACATCGACTCCTGCGTCTACCCACAAGAATGGACGGTCAAAGAAGTCTGGAACCACATTGTTCGATAAAATGGCATTTGCCGTTTCGTACGTTAAGAATAGCGAGGAAAAGGATACCGTGACTAAATATATTGTGGACAACGGTGCTCGTCTCCTTCAGGATGGATTCGATGCACTATTTGATGTAATTCCTAAGACCGCCAGTGAGGACGCCCAGCTCTGCCTTTCTGGACCCGCGGAGTCACTAGGCTTTACAGCGTGCATCGCCGACGAGCACTCACGGAAGGCTAAGTTTATACAAGCCTTAGCGCTTGGCCTGCCTTGCATATCTGGTCGTTGGGTGATGGCCTGTGTGGCTAAGATGGCTATTGTCGACTGGGCGCCGTATCTACTATGTGCTGGCCAGTCCTCATTTCTTGGCAATGCCGTCCGAAGTCGAATCCTTCGCCCCTACTCCGCTTCTGACGCGGAGCTGGCAGATGTGTTTGCAGCACGTGACAAATTTCTCGAGGGGAAATCGGTTCTGTTCGTTACTGGGAAAGGCAAGACGGAAGACAAGAGAAAAGCTTACGTCTTTCTCACCCGAGCACTTGGTCCAGCTCAAGTCGCTCAAGTGGTGGACTATCAAGAGGCGAGAAAGCACCTAACGGAGAGCGAGGCCCAAAATCAGTTCTACGATCTTCTCTTCGTTGAAAAAGACGAGAGCGTAGCAGATTCTGTCGTCTTTGGCGCTGCCGCGATGATGAGCAAGGCGGGAAAGCGCAAGCGCTCCGTCGAACCTGTGGAGCTAGGTATGCCTCCACCAAAGAAGATTAGGGTCATCGGAGACGAGACTGTGGTGCAAAGTCTAATCTTGGGACAACTACTTGAAGAATGAAGAAGATATTGTACGATCAAGAGTGGTAGATATGGGTGTCAGGGGCCAAAAATGGGAACATGGATTAGGTTTTGCAATTTGCATGCCTAGGAGGAATATTTGCTAATGCTAATAGCTGGCGTTACGATAGGCTACTGTCTGATCAACGGAGCTGGAAGGAAGAAAGGCTTTCCGATTTATGATACCATTACAAGTTAACAGCGACGTGCTGTAAACCAAATCTAGCAATAATAGCGTTTCCGGCCTTGAAGAGTTGTCGTCAGCCTGTGCGCTTTTCCCATTTTGCTTCCTTTTGTTCCCTACATCCGGCAAGTGCCAAGAAGTAAATCGTCTCTACTCATGTTCACATTTTGCTATACTTTCAATGCAAGATCTCGATTGCTTCCGAGCTTATCATTACTTTACCAAATTGTTGTAGCGCAAGATAATATTTCACTCACCCTGAGATGCGGCTTATAGGCGTGTGAGTCCAACATTGTCCATCCCGTCGATAGTGTCGCAAGCCAACTTTTGCATCTTATGTCGTGTCGTGGCTCTGGGATTGGTGCCTGGTGTACGAGCCGAATTCAGTGATCACTGCGTAGACGATTGTTGAGCCTTCGATAGTTACCCGGTTGTGGGGTCTAGAACATTTCAGTTGTTGGAAAATGCGTGTCTCGTGCGGTGAATGCTGGTAGGTCATATCGGTTTCCCCGTACTTGCTGACACGAATATGCGGAGGTTATTGGAGCAGAGGAACGAATGCCATTACTAGTACGCAGCATTCCCATTTTCTAAGCTTTATCCTTGACTCACCCCGCAACCATCCTCCCCCTCCCCCCCCGGGGGGGAAGATACTCCCATGCGGCGATTGATCCTATGTCGCTAGTCTATGGTGAGATTTGTACGGGAAGAAGTGAATATTGGTGGCACAGCACAATTCCCACGTACAGTCACGATGGCGGGAATGTTGGAAATTCACAAATATGCGATCTAGTGCTTTGGCCAGAATCTGTGTTTCACTCTTCTTGAGCCAGTCGTCTTGAGTCATTGGCTCCAGGTAAAGGAGCATAAAAGACCTTCCACTTCTCCTTTCCTTCCTCTCATACCTCATACCCTTTTCTCTTCTCACTTTTCGGATTGACTTCTATTCTTATTGTCAATTAATTTCACTTACCTTGGAACAACATGAGGGTAGCAATCATTGGAGGCGGTCCTTCGGGACTGGTTACTCTGAAGCATTTGATCACTGCTCATGAATTCTTCCCTGGCGCAAAACCATTCGAGGCCAAGCTTTTTGAGGCAGAGAGCTCCATCGGTGGGACATTCAAGCATCGTGATTATGAGGATGCCGAGGCAAGTGTCCCCAGTCAACCAGGACATCTGAACTGACAGAATCACAGTTAGTCTCTTCGAGACAACTCACCACCTTCTCAGACTATCGCTACACCCCAGAGTCCCCTGATTTCTTGTCAACCAAGGATTACTGCATTTATCTTGAGGGGTACTGCAAGAAATTCAATCTCTGGCCTTATATACATTTGCAGACCACCGTCACTGGTATTCATCGTGGGGCCAATGGCGGACATACCATCCAATATATTGCAGCCGGAAAGTCGAGTGAGTGGCACTGCGATGCTGTTGCTATCTGCTCTGGGCTGCATGTTACTCCCAATATTCCACTTTTGAGCGGCCTGGAGCGCGTTCCAACTGTGATTCACTCATCGCAGTTTAAAAGACGAAAACAATTTGGAGAAGGTAAAGATGTCCTGATCGTTGGAAGTGGCGAGACCGGAATGGATTTAGGATACTTGGCGATTACTTCCAAGACCAACTCCGTAACGCTTTGTCATCGTGATGGCTTCCTTTGTGCTCCCAAGGTATGTCTGTCTTTCCGATGATCAGAGCTCAATCTAACTCCTCTCAGCGTGCTCCCGAACCATCCTGGTTCGGCATGAAACCCACCACAACGCTACAAGGCAATGTCCCATATGATGTTGGTGCATCCAGTCTATTCGATACTGCGTATGTCCATCCTCTTCTTCAGGACTCGTTCCTGCCTTGGTGGTACTACGACCGATTCGCCAAATGGACTACATGGCTTGTTTCGGGGACAAAAGCTGGTCTTGATCAGTGGATTGGTGAAATTTCTCCTGAGAGGTTCCATGCTTCGAAGAGTAGGCTTCCTCGTCGTTCAGAAACTTGATCTATGCTAATAACCAAAGTCTTCTTCAACAAATCTACCAAAGCAATGCCCTACATTACTTCTCAATACCGCCGATCCTCCATCGGGAACACACTCCGCTCATACATCGCTCAAGTTCCCCTGGTACCTACCCATGGCCGCCAGATCGACCTAGCTCCCTGGCCGCAGTCCATCGACGAGAAAGGCATCGTCCACTTCACCGAGAACAGTCGCTCAGAAGCAGAGGTCATGAGAAAGAAGATCTGTAAACCAGATGTCCTAGTCCTCGCAACTGGTTACACACAGTCGTTTCCTTTCTTGAACTCGATGTACCCAATGCCCAAGGATGCGGACATGAGAGCCATCTGGAAGAAGGGCGAGGAGAGTGTCGCTTTCATTGGTTTCGTTCGTCCTAGTTTCGGCAAGTTCCTTGCATAGTGAGTTGAATGCAATGCTGATGAGTAAAGGTGCCATCCCGCCACTAGCAGAAATGCAAGCCCAGCTCTGGGTTACCTCTCTACTTTCTCGCCTCCCATCACCTCTGAAAGATACAGGACATTACAAACTCCATCATCGGGCTGGAAGTCGGATTACATATGGTGTTGACCACGAATCTTACGCTTACCAATTGGCGCTGGATATCGGGTCCGCTCCGTCGTTCATGGAGATCTTGCCGATGGGATGGAAGATGGTGTTGTGTTGGGCGTTGAGTGCTCAGGTTAACACCAAGTTTAGACTGGTGGGGCCATGGAAGTGGGATGGTGCGCAGAATGTTATGGAAACGGAGATTTGGGATACTGTTTCGCGAAGAAGAGGATTCTTTGGGCATTTCACTTTGAGTTTCTTGCCAATGATGTTGTTTGGGACGTTGAGTGCTGTTCTTTGGGTGTTCGAGGAGGTTTGGAAGTTGATCAAGTGGGTGTGGAAGGTTCTGATGCTGAATTGAGGGAATGATGGCTTGTAATCTGTGCCTGGATTTGGATACTTGGTGTGCGATAAGTTGAGGAGGTCATAGATTCAGCCAGTCTCGAGAGCGAAGAGTCTGTTTTGATAAGTAGTCGTCGAATAATGCATAACTTTAAACCAATGTCAATCTTGCCGCCCATTTATCTTCTAGAATGTCTCTCGAACATCTTAGTCAAGAGGCATCATGGGTCGCCGAGACATTGTCTTTGAAAATCTCGAAAGATATTCTCGTTGAGGAATCCAAAAAGGTTGATCGCGTGCCTGCCATCGTGGGGGCCATCTTCGAGAAAAGCAAACACGACTAAGTGAAGTGCCTTCTTCATCGGTTCTCGTGACCCAATGTCAGGAACTGCCTAGTAGGTATGTGCATATTCTCAAAGAGGCAACATCGATGCAGGTGATGACAAGCATCTTGTCAATATGCCAGTTGTTAACTTTGAGTAACCTGCAAAGAGGCGGAGTTGGATAAGGTGGCTTGCCGCCAATGAGACATCAAGTAAGACATATCGTTGCCATAAAAATATCCGATTGTCCACGACTTCCCTAGAAGAGTTCCACGAGTCTCTTCTTCATCAATCAAGCAATCATGGAGCTCGACAGATTCCCACAATTTAACGACCTATGATGTCCGGCCGAGATACAGGACTTGATATGGGAGTTCGCTATCGCACATACTGAACCACGAATCGTCCACATAAAAGCAAGGACATGGAGTACCGTCGATGGAAAGAGAATTTGGAACTCTTCATCGATGCTCAACTCCTCGTGTCCTATCCCAGCACTTCTCCACACATGTTCACGATCTCGCAAACTCGCTTTGAAGGAATGGAAATTATGCTTCAATGCATCGCTATCTCAACCAGCATGTCCTGTCCAACCAAGAACTTTTTTCGATTCTAAGAATGATACTCTTTTCCTTTTCAATGAATGCGAATTGTTGGACACATTCGCCAATCACGTCAGAGAGAGTGAACGCCAATTAGTTGAGAACTTAGCCCTTTACCTAGATCATTTCGACTACGCTTCCAATCTCAGCAATGCAATCGCTGCTCCAGAATATCCAGGCTATTACGGCCCGTTGGCTGCCGAGATCCGCGCTGCTTTTCCTTGTCTGAAGAAACTGAAGATTGTAGTCATGGGGCTGTATCAATTCCGGCATCTTTGGGGAAACAGTGAGCAGAGGCTGGGATTTTTGCCGATGCAGAATTGGGGACTTGGTGGGATGGTGGAATTGGGTATGAGAGTGGACTTCGACAAGGTTTATAGGAAACATGGGTGGGCATTTCCGGAAGTGAAGTTCGTTACTGTTGTTGGGACGGAAGTGGAGAGGTTGCTGAGGAGTGGCGGTGGGGTTGGGAGGCAACAACAAAGATAAGGTGTATGCTACTCAAGGGGTGTGCTTTGTATGTATGCTTATGTATTGCAGAAAGTGTATGAACAGACGTGGAATGCTAAGCAGGTGCAAATGTACAACGCAAGAAGGGACCATGCAATCTCTGGCTCAAAAGTATGGTCATGCACGTGATCTGACTTGGCTCTGTGCTCTCTATTTATCTTCTCGTCCATCTAGCCAGCTAGTACAATTAACGCAGCGTTTAGCCTATACACAGTCAGTATCAGAGTTGCTCGTCCTCTCAAATGAATTATACCTTCTGACTAATCCGCTTTCGGCAGTATGGACACTTCACTTGATACTTGATGACTGTGTCTTTCGAGAAGAACTCATACAGGCTTGCAAGTAAGTAAAGTGAAAGCCCAACGCCAACGAAGTTGAACATCTTATTGAGGAAAGCTCTGCTCGTGACGTCAGCGATATTCAGATTCAAGCTTCCGGCTTTGGCTCAAGATAGTGAAGCAATAGAAAAGCAATGAAGAGGAAAGACAATAGTGTGTGACTTGACCAAGGCTCTGCCGCATCGAAATATAAAACTCACCCATAAGCTAAGACCACAGCACCATCGTCTACAGCTTGTTTTTGGGTGTTGTAGCCAATTGCCATGGTGTGGTTATAATTTGGGCCGCTTCTCAGAACTGCAAACTTCTCTTCCATGTTACGATTGATGAAGGGTAGCAGCGAGAGGGGTGGCAGTAGAATATCTGAGACAAATGAGGTCACTACTGTTGTGAAGGCTGCAGCAAGTCTGTATATTGTCAGTGAGAGCTTTCATTGATTGCATTTATAGAAATGTGATTTTCTCAACTCACATCAATCCTACAGCGACCTCAATAATGTTGTCTTGAAGGACCCAGTCGGTAAAGCCATGCCAAAACCAAGATACACCCTTTCGAGCAGCTTCCCCTGAATGGGTCAACAGCTCCTCGCTATTGTGCTGGATATCTTCAAGACGAATTCGAGGCATGATGACTGATGGAAGACCTTTCGTGCGCGTGAATAGAGATTCTCTTCGAAATGTACAATATGTATGAAGAGAGCTGGGCAATCTGCACCTTCTCAGGTCACCTCAGAGTTGAATCCGCACATAAATATCTTCTCTAAAAATCTCTTAAATTTGAAAATACTTTTCTCTCTGGAAATTAACCTCTTACGTCATAGGCGAGGCCGGGCGCCTGAGGGCGGCCAGATTAATCAGCGTTGTGGCCTTAGGCACCCACCCACGCGTCCCCACCAAAAGCAAAGAGCCGCAGCATTAGTTTATTATTAATTTAATTACATTGCGACGTCGCATAATTTGACAAAGAGAATGCGTCGATTCAACTCAACTAACTTCATATTAAAGCTTATTCTTAAGCTTTGCGATCGTGGCGTTAGTAGATAATTATCGCGATCGTAGTCACGAGTGCTGGGCCCCCGCACGTGATTATATTGACGGTTGTAGTCCAAGTTAGTTTGTTTTTTTGTATCCCTTTAAAATCGAATTCGTATATAAATATATTTTCTACAACTTTTTTAAATTTGAAAAGTTTATGTTTTATTTTTTATTTAAATTTATATAATTATAAAATCCGATCAAATTATCCGGAATTGATTCGCGGATTTTTGATTCTTGCACTAAGAATTAAATTCTCGTGGGGCTGATATGTTGGTCAATTGCGTCTCAGCCTCCACATTCTTCAACCTAGTGTAGTGCGGCTGAGAGATGGACAGAAAGTTCGGAAGATCAGCCAACGACGTCCAATATGCATCAGCCTAGTGAGCCATGCGGACGCGAATACTCCTCCGTATTTCGTCCGTATTCACACTGTGTCTCTTGTTATATCGCTTGATGCATCTTACTCCACAACATTTGGAGCCGTTGCCGTTGCCGCAATACTTCACCGAAGTCGACTTCCGATTTGAATCCAGGCTTATCGGAGCTGTCAGCCATATCGATACGAGGTTCTCTCCCACAAAAGCACTCAGCATCGACCAAGTTCATCATGCGTTGATCAACTTGCTCAAAAGCTATTTCTTTATAATGAAAGATCTTGGTTTTGAGACTTGGCTTGCCCACGGGACCCTCTTGGGGTGGCATTGGGGCGGAAGGATATTTCCTTGGGATACTGATATTGATGTCCAAATGTCTGTGGTGTCACAGCGCCGGCTGTTACGGATCACCTGAGCCCATCGCCTGAGCCAATCGCCTGTCCTAATCGCCTGAGACAAAGGCCAGGCCGGGAATAGTGGCGTTCCCGAGCTTTAAGCCTAATAGGGCTTAGCTCCTCACATGACATCCCCTTACTTCTAACATATATATGTATATAGATCTCTCCTCCTCTCCTTTCTTCTCTCCTTAGCTTTAGATTCTAAATGAATAGCCCGACGTTGCGTCGCCACCTCACACCATCGTCACAGTGCTGTCACATGTGGACGTTTTGGCCCTTCTCGCTACTGATTACAACGCGACTGTGTTTCAATACCTCGATGAGGAAGAAATTCACACATACTTATTAGACATCAATCCCCATTACCTAATAACATCGACTCAAGACTTGTCAAACAAGATAGATGCTCGCTGGATTGATATTCAGAGTGGGAAATACATCGATATAACAGCACTCCGCCGCAGAGATCTCGATCCAAACGTTCTGTACTGCAAAGATGGGCACGAATATATGGTCGGTTATATCCTCTACATGTTTTACTTGCACTGGATCTAACGGTCGGCAGGATGAGGACATTTACCCGTTACAGGTCTCCGTCTTTGAGGGTATTGATGTCAAAATTCCATCCAAATCAGAAGTCGTTCTCGTAACAGAATACGGCAAAAACGCACTTACCAGCAAGAACCATCACTGGTACGGCTGGAAAACTTGTTGGCAAATAATCATAGCTAATTGGAAACAGGTATATCTTTGATGATTATTCTCAGACTTGGATGCCTGAACAACAAAACAATGGGTAGTGGGCATGGTTCCGAGCTTTAATAGCGTTTTTGTGACAGCACTGGGACGAAGGTGTGAGGTGGCGACGCTCCGTCGGGCTATTCAATTAGAATCTAAAACTAAAGAAGAGAAAAGGAATGAGAGAGGGAGAGATCTATGTATATATATGCCAGAGTAAGGGGATGTCATGTGAGGAGCTAGGCTCCATTAGGCATAGAGCTCGGGAACGCCACCATTCCCGGCCAAGGCGGTTGACCAGGGCGGTTGAGCTAACCGTCACAACGCTAAGCAGTAACGCTGGAGCATCGGCACAGCCGGCGCTGTGACAGTTTTTAATATAATTTTTAATATATTATTTTAATATATTTATTTTAATTCATTAAATTTAATATATTTATAAAATAATATTAATATTAATATTTCGATTTTTAAAATTTACGATTTAATTTTTGTCGGGAGTATAGGCCAGGCGCTACCCCATTGGCTGAGACCGGGCCGGAAGATCAGACAGGATTAGCGGGACTAGCCGTTTCGTATAGAAGCACGTGGTGTAAGCAGATTTATGCAGTAGCTAGTATATAACTCGTACGACGTAGTACGAGTTAAAGGGTAGACGCAATACCACGATTAGTACAGCACCTGCTGCTTGTTGTGGCCGCGTCTCACAGCACATGCAAATATCACGTGATCTACAGCTGAATACTGTGCTTCCAACAATTTTATAAATTCAAAATTTAATTATAAAAATTATAATCTAAAATTATAATATTTCGATGTCTCGGAAATAAATTGGCGCTTGATGGAGGGGCATACACGTGACCGCGATCAGCTTGGCGTGGCAGTCGCTATCGATAAGGGCGCCAATTTAATTTTTTGTTTGGTCTCCCGCACAAAGTCAACACAAGCAGGGAAGAACAACGACAATGCCACCCAATATGACAGAGGACGAAATCGACGATCTGCTGTACTTTGCGCGCACAGGTGATAAAGAGGAGTTCGAATCCCTGAAGAATGAGCTCTGCAAGAGAGAGAATGTATCCGTGATGAAATTATTGCAAACCGCGAAGGATGAGCACAGCGGAAATGGAGTCTTGCATATGGCTGCAGCTAATGGACATAATGGTCAGTAACTGATGCAGAATTATCCAAAATAGGTGAATAATGGCTGACATTAAATCACAGCACTTCTCAGCGAACTCTGCAAAGCATTATCCGTCCCCTCACCGCAGAATCCCACAATGCTCTCGATCCTGAACGCACAAAACAAAGCTGGAAACACGGCATTACATTGGGCGGCCCTCAATGGACATCTAGAATCTGTCAAGGTGCTTCTAGAACAAGGCTCAGATCCAACAATCACAAACCAAAGAGGTCATGATGCCGTCTACGAAGCAGAGTTAAATGACAAGCAAACAGTGGTGGAATGGGTTCTGAAAGAAGGTGGAGCAGGACTTGAGGAAGGTGTTGCCGGTGACAGTGGTGAGGGAGAAGCTGAAATGGGTGAAAAAGACGAGGATATGGACAACATGAATGAGGACGAAGAATCGAAGAAGGTCACTGAAGGATTGAGTCAAATGGATCTTCAGGAAGGCAAGGGCAAAAGCTGAGCTACTCCTGGAATATACGATGTTTACGAGCCATGATACCAAGAACTCAGCATATACCCTTTCGAAAGGCAACCTTAGAGGTCCCCTTCAGAACGTTGGCCGCTTTGTCGCTCTCGAAGAAAGACTCAATTTGAAGGCCTTCATTCGGTCGAAACGGCTGTGGAAACGCATTACCCGAGCCGTAGAATAGTTCTTGCAGTAAGATTACATGCAAGACAATACTATTATTGCTAATGACAGTCTGCAAATTTACGTTCGACTTTGCCTGACAGAACTAGCAGTCAGCTCACTCTACCAGATTGACCTCTCCTCGAGTATACTTCGTAACGCTTGGTGTTAAATGACCAGTATCATAGTGCTTTAATCTTAATTGTCGCAATCAATACCTACGAAGCAAGTGCCATACTATTCCATGAACTTAGACAATGTTGCATCTCCCAAGGTGGAGATTGGATTCGAAGCCGTCCGAGACTATATTGTTGGAAGTTCTGTTTGATTGCTTGTATATTGGAAATCTATCGATAATCCAATCATCTAAATATTACAAGTTTCCAAGCGAGAAAATAGCGACTGAAGTTTCGAACATCTCGAGTATTGCGCGTATAGCGCATTCAGCGCATTCAGCGCATCCAGTGCGTTTCGCTCGATTTGCGCCATTTGCGGAGTAGCACAACATTTTGATGTTACACTCTATTCATATATCCCAGAACGCGGCCATTTATTTCAAGGGTTCGAGAACGACTGCATTGTTTATTCTACTTCTATTTCTCATTTTATGTCCAATACCACACATACAAATCCTCTTAATTGTTGTCCTCCAACCCCACAATAGTCGTCTCGGCATGACTGAAAGTCCTCAAACCAGTCCTCACAATTCTCAACACAGACTTGCAATTCGGATCAGGGCATGCAACCAGAGCATCAGATTGCATCCAATCATTTGGGTGTGTCTTTCGTTGTTTGGCTGCAAGTAGTGGGAGTACAGATGCTATCAAGTCACTTAGCATAATATTGGTACATTTTGAGAGCTAAATGAGCTCACATAAGCTGTATATGCTAAAGCCTTGACCAGGAGGTAAATGTAGCATCTCGCCTTGCAAGGTGAAGCAATCCCCATTTTTGGCTCCGCAAAGGATTCGTTCTCCTGGGGGACAAACAACTTCTACGCGGAGGTCGTAGAGCTCGAATGAGTCGTCGATCTTTGTTGACATGATTCAGGAGCGTATAAAGTGTCTGTATATGATCTCTAATGGAGGACTTTTGTTTGTTGGTAGGCTCTACGTGCGTTGAAAGTTTTTGAAGGTGGGGTAATGCTACCCCGCACCTGTACGCAAACCACTAAACTTTCAGGGTGTGCTCGTTCCCCTACTCCTGATATTGTCTCAGATCGGATCGAGTAGTACAAGCTTGATATCGAACTGTACTTCGATTCTCATTGATATATATATGTTTTTTTTACCAGATCGCTATCTATACTCAGACCCACAATCTCCCATAGCTTCAAATACGTCTCTTGCTTTAGACTTATCCAACACTTTCTGTACCTCTCCTAAATCTTCCTCATCAAGCTTGAAAGTAAAAGCTTTCAAGTTCTCTTCAACATGTTCGCTGATACCCATCCTCACACCGACTATCACAGCACCTACATATTCATGTTCCAGAACCCATCGCACAGCTACAACGGAAATAGAGACTTTATGTTTCTTTCCGATTGTTGAGAGGATGGTCAGAAGTTCTTGAAAGAGCTTCCAACCTCCCCATATTGTGATCATTTCGAAGTACTTGAAAATTTGGTCAGCGGTTCGTTTTCAGCTGAATAGTGATGGACGAACCTTTCGAGAGCTTGGTGTCATCTCTGGATCGAATAGATTTGGAGCTGGTTTACCCAGCCAGCGATCAGCGAGTAGACCTCCGCACTTTGATAATAACTTAATATTTACCAATTCCAAGTCTAGAGCTGGAATCTTACCAATGACCCATAAGTGAGAAGTTTCACGTTATGTTTTCGGCAGCTCTCCGCCATTTTGAATGTAGGTCGAAGATCAATCAAGGAGAACTGCGCCTCGTGTTAATTAAATTTCTATGTATATTGAAGAATTACAAGCATACTTGAACTTGATTCGAGACAACTTTGACTCCCGTCTCAATGATTTCATCCATGTGATCTGTGTCAAAATTGCACAATCCAAGACCATCAACTCGTGAATCTTGCTCGATTAGTTTCGCAGCTTCCACATATTGTTTGTCTTTGTACTTCAAAATGTTAGTTGAAGCAATAGATTGGTGGTAGAAGATAGGTACATCTTGCCAATGGAATTGTAACAATTCTACTCTGTTGGATTGCAGTGTCGTCAAACGCTTTGTAATTGCGCCTTTGACAACACCTGGCGATATAGTAGTCGTTTCAAATACGCACCATTTCGTGGCACAGTATATGTTTTCTGCGTCGTCTTGCAGAAGTCTGAATGCTCCCTGAAAGAACTTCGTCAACATTCAAAGCTAATTGAGCTCGAAGTCAACTTTTACATACGAAAGTCCTTTCTGCGTCCCCATAATGGTCTGCCATATCTGAGATCTTTGTTAGAAGATCCTACTGTTTCCTATAGGCTAGCAATCATCACTTACCATAAGCAACAAAGCCAGCATCTGCATGCTTCCTGAAATCCTTCTGAATATTCGACCAAGATGCTGAACCCCAAGCAGGACTTGAGAACTGCCATAATCCCATAAACATCCTCGGGACGATGGCTTCTCCAAGCGCCATAGTCTCAATATTTGACGCTGAAGATTTATATTGGTATGGCCTTGATCCTCGGTGCACATTCATACCATTTGGCTCCTTCTTTTCATCTTGAGTAAGAAGCGTCCGCAGAGTCGACGATCCTCTTCCGAATGGGGGCGAATGCCCAGATCGCGCAAAGTTGGCGTCACACCCATCATTCGCTTTTCGTAAGTCTTGTATGATGCATTGCTCGCTTTCGCTTAATGCTCGAAGACCAGAGGATGTGCTCAATTGCTTTTGCAATGCCGTTACAGCTTGCACGAGATCGCTATCAATGACGGCAAAAGTGTGATCCGAAGAGTCATCTAGTTTAGTCGAATCGATATCCAATTTTCGAACTTGTTGGATGACCTCGCTAATGGCTCGCAAGCTCTCAAAGCCCTTTCCACATCCCATCAAGCACCTATAGCGTTTCTGAAACTCATAAAAGTCAAGACTAGGTTTTGAGTCTCTAGTCGTAAACAGTACTGGGATCGAAGTAGGTTTAGTTGCCTCGAGATATTTTGCTGCAAGTGATTGAAAAGCAGGGGTAACTTTGGCATCCACGCCTAGCAAGCTCCGGAGAATCGAACGTAGGCCATCGGGAGGAAGGTTGGCAATGATTGTATCCGTCATCATGTTGACATGCGCCGCTTTTGCAGGCTCGTGGGTGCCATTTGGTGTCTCTTGCGATATTGCCATATCGGAGAAATTGGAGAATATTGGCAAGTGCGAAGATCTAAGTAGATTTGACAGGTTCAGATTGATCGACCGCCTTGTATGAGGAAGAAATCAGATTCTTCCAATGATAAAGTACTCTGTAAACGCCTCGAAACTTTCTTCTCAATTGCAGTGTCCACATCTACATTGGTGATGTCGGTGTCCTATGGTACCCCACTTTTGATACAATTTTGAACACCGGTCCGTCCCGCTCGAGTCTCATACGTCCAGTAGCTTGGAGACAGAGATTGAAATACAAAGAGCAATAATCATTTGAAATCATGCAAGCGGAATTGCAAAAGAGAATCGAGTTTACCTCAGTAGATGTAGACACACTCGCCTCACACAGAGTTACGAAAACGGTCTAAGCGATAGTCTATCAGTGGCGATCCTTACGAACGCCGGTATCCTCCTCCCAGTCACCGTTATCAGAAACAAACTTGTTTCTATCGTTACTTGGCTCAATCTCTCTTGATTTTGAGGCATGAAGTAAAGACAAAATGGATCTCGAATTCAAATCAACCTTCGAGCCAAAGCACGATGCATCCACCTACATCAATGAAGAAGCAGGCTCGGCCGAGCCCAGCTCTCCAGAGCAGCTCAAGCGCAATCTTGGTGCTCGCCACATCAATATGATTGCCATTGCAGGGATGATCGTAAGTGTTCCTGCATCTTGTCAAACCAAAAGATTAACAAGCTTAGGGTACTGGGTTATTCCTTGGCTCAGGAGCCACAATTGCCAAAGCTGGTCCTGCTGGAGCTTTGATGGCGTATATCTTCATGGGTCTCGTGACTGCTGGAGTTAGTGTAAGTCAAATACATGTCCAAAGAGCTGAGACATGATTTGATATGTAAATAGTACACAACTGGTGAGATTACGGCATTCATGCCAGTTACTGGTGGGTTTGTGAGGCATGCCACAGCGTTCGTTGAACCTGCTCTGGGAGCAGCCACTGGTTGGAACTTCTGTAAGTCGTTGAGTGTTGATTGCTTTTCGTAGAAGATTAATGGGCCTGCAACAGGGTATACAATGGCAATATCGGTGCCCGCAGAACTAAGTGCTGCGGCAACTTTGGTCCAATTCTGGAATTCATCCATCAATCCTGCTGTTTGGATCACCTTCTTTCTAGTTGTCATTGTGGCTTTGAACTTCTGCGGAGTGCGACTATATGGAGAGGCGAGTCTGCCCGACCAGCATTGCAAAAGAGTGCACTGACAGAAAATAGTCCGAAGTGATCTTCGCCTTAATGAAGATAGCTTTGATAGCGGGCCTCATCATCGCAGGCCTTGTTGTTGATCTGGGAGGTGGACCAAACCATGATCGAATCGGCTTTCGATATTGGAAGACTCCGGGAGCTTTCAACACCTATCTCGTAGACGGGAACACGGGTCGATTCCTAGCTTTTTGGTCTTCTCTCATCAGTGCCGCTTTCAGCTATGGGAATATCCAAGTCGTTGCTTTGTCGGGGACTGAGACTCAGAACCCTAGAAAGATCATCCCTGAAGCTACGAAGAAGACTTTCTATCGAGTGTTCTTCTTCTATGTTTTGAGTGTTTTGATTGTGGGCATGATTGTGTAAGTCTCCCCAAGATCAAGATCGGTCCGTTACTGACAAGATTCAGTCCGTATGATAACGCCAAGCTGAAGGTGTCTACGGGCACCGCAGCTCAATCGCCTTTTGTGATCGCCTTTCAAGCTGCTGGGATTTCTGTACTTCCCTCCATCATCAATGCCGTGGTATGCACTTCAGCCATCAGCAGCGGATCAGCTTGCATCTTTCTAGCATCCCGAACTCTGTATGGACTGAGCTCCGATGGTCACGCACCCAAAATCTTCTTGGAATGCAACCGTTTTGGAACTCCGTTTTGGACAGTAGCTTTAAGTGTTCTGCCTTCCCCTCTGGTATACTTGACAGTCAGCAATAATGCATCGATTGTGTTTGGGTGGTTTGTAAATATAACTACTGTTGCGGGTCTGATTGGTTGGGTGGTCATTGAAATCACGTACCTCCGGCTGTACTACGGGATGAAGAGGCAAGGTTTTTCTATGAATGGTTTGAGTCCTCTCGAAGTGTCTCGATAAAGTGCTGATCAATCTAGAATTGCCATACAGAAGTCCCTGGCAACCATATGTCGCTTGGATAACGCTATTGATGGTATTACTAGTCATCATCTTTTCTGGTCAGTTTCTCCTACTTGCAATATTCGATGTGTGCTAATGCTAGTATTAGGCTTCGACGTATTCTTTCCGGGAAACTTCACAGCATCTAGCTTCTTGACGAACTACCTCAACATTGGAATATTCGCTGGTAAGATTTTCGTTAGCTGGTGACAAGAGTGGAAGCTAATAAGACCTAGTCCTTTATCTCTTCTTCAAATTCTATCTTCGGTCAAGAGTGGCGAGCACCACGGACATGCCACTTGAGCATCTATTTCAGTCTGTTCGAGAATGGCAGGAGGTTGAAAAGCACCGAAAAGACGATCCTACATGGAGGAAAGTTTATCGGAAGATCTTTTAAGAGCGAATGGCAGTACTATTAAGCAGAGAACGAGGCTGAACCAAATATCAAACATCACCCTCTTGTGAACTTGGCAATCTCGCGAACTCTCGCAAAGCTACCATTTGATATAGCAGCACCTATAACTACAAATATCTATGGTACACAAATCATCTATAGCGTTGTCCTTTTCCCTCCGATCTGGATCTTTAAAACTCGATTTTCCAGTTCTCGCCAATGGCAACCTTGGGTGCCTTGACTACTGCCCAAGCAGCCTTCTTTCCTTCCTCGGCATAGTACTCCAACCTTGCCTCCTCCCTGCCAGCCTTAACGCTGGTCTTCTCAGCCCACTCCTTTGGTGCGCCAATTATGATGAGCTTCTCCACCCCTACGCTCTTCATTGTCTTGAGATATTTGTCTGTCAACTTGCCTTTAGTACCAATGTCCTTGCTCTCCAAAACACCGTTGGAGAACTCGAATGTACGATGAATGTAGGCACCTTGTTGGTAGTCGAATGTCTCACCATCGTCGACGTACAGCTCGCCTGTGGCAGAGCCAGACTTTCCAAGGACGATAACTAGGGTGTACGGATCCCATTTCATGAGTCCGCTTGAGCGTCGAGGACGGTCTTTGCGGGGAATGATGTGGCCGCCTTGCATCAAGAGAGGAATCTTCTCAAGTGGTGCTGGAACAGTAACCTTTCCTTGGCCGGTATACTTCTCGTAATCGAAATAATCGTAATATATTTCATCATCCGGCAGATAGATATCAACACTTTCAGCCTTCTCGGTGACAACAGGTTTGGCGAGGAGACCTGTGCTTCCAACGAAGAATTGATCATCGAGGTCGAAACCAGCTTCATCACCAGGGTACACGAAGTAGTGGGGGCGGATGATGGGAGTGCCATCAACACTGGCTTCGTGGAAAGCAGTGTACCAAGCAGGCAACAACGCGTATCTAAGACGCAGAGCTTGAGTGATGATGGGAGTGTATGGTTCACCAATGAGGTAAGGCTCTCGGCGTCGAGTATCGATGTGGGCATGACCGCGGAAGAATGGATAAAATGCTCCAGCTTGGTACCAACGGGTCAAGAGATCCTTCTCTGGATTGCCAAAGAATCCACCGACGTCTGCACCAGCAAAGGGGAAACCTGCGATACCGTTGTTGAGAATCATTGGGAATCCAGCAGCGAGGTGATCCCAGCTGGCTTGGTTATCGCCGGTCCACATAGCACCAAGACGTTGAGATCCAGCATAGAATGATCGAGTCAGGACAAAGGGGCGGCGGATTTCGCCTTTCTTGCGTTCAAGCATAGCTTGGTAGGTCGCATTGTGGAAAGTCATGCCGTTAATGTTGTGTACATCACGATGCTCCCAATTGCCATGGTGAAGATTGTCTTTTGGCATAGTTGTCTCCGGGCCGTTGAAAACCGAGGGCTCGTTCATATCGTTCCATATGAATAGGTTGGATGCACTTCCTTTGAAGGCGTCATATTTGAAGAGACTGATCCACCATTTGATGGCAGCGGGATTGAAACAGTCAACCCAGTGAGATGAACCAGGCCAACACCAGCCTTCATAGATATTTCCATCCTTGTTATGTACAGCTAGATCTTTCTTCTTGAGCTCTTCAACGATGTGGTAACCATCTTTGTTCTTGATGTGAGGATCGATGATAGCTACCAGCTTTCTTTCAGATTGGTCGAGCTGTTCAAGCATTCCAGTTGGGTTTGGGAATTGCAAGGGATCCCAGGTGAAATATTGCTTGTCGTCGGTGTACTCGATATCTAGCCAAATAACATCATACGGGATCTGATGCTTTGACATTTTGCGGTCAACATCCTTTACATCCTCATCGGTATTGTAGTTCCATCGACATTGATGATAGGCAATGGAAAATTCTTGTGGAAGCTGAGTATATCCAGTAAGCTCACCATAAGCCTTGGTGACCTCCTTTGCCGTGGGTCCGAGGAAGACAAAGACATCAATCAATCCACTCTCAGAAAACCAGTGAGTCTTAGTGTCCGTCTTGGACCCAATTCCGAGACTGAGTGGGTTGTGGGCTTCCTTCTCCTTGATGACATCAATCCACATTTCAGCTGCATTCAACCAGAAGACTCCGACAGTAGAGTCTTTCTTGTGAGCTTGCATGAAGGGAATTGAGCCATACAGGGTCATAGGACTGTCCATAATGTATTCGAAAACATCTGCATTGTACAACCTGTATGGGTCTTGGTGGTTGCCACTCGACTGGCGAGTCTCCTTTAAAGGCAAAGATCCTGCATGCTCAGGGATACCGAAAACATGCTCGTAACCAGGGAATGTGATATCTATGGCAACACTTTCGGGTCCTTTAGCTTTCGAGTCAGTGTTGCCACCGAAAGTCTCGTCCCACCATGTGCTCTCGTCTTCTCCGGTTTCTGCAACTGGTGTCTCCGCAGGAGCATCTTCACCTTCTTTCTTCTCCGGTTCGGGCTTGTCGACCTTTGGTCTCCAGTGATCCAAGTTGGCCAAGCCTCGATCATTGAACTTGATTTGAGTGATATCGTCTCGTTTGAAATCGATTCCAAAAGGAGCGAAGGTAACCACAGCTTGGAATTTGCCCTCCGGACCATATTTGACGATGCTCCTGGAAGCATCTCTTTCTTCTGTAGCGCTCTTGCTCACATCCAGACCGCCCACTATAGCCCAAGATTGTGCTTCATTGTACCGTTCCTTTCTAGCCTTGCTATCATGTCGAAGCTCGATCTCTCCCTTCTGGCGTTTCTCTTCATCGATTGTTACTCTCGCGGATCCCGACTCGAGGAAGGAGATGGTAATTGGCAAGCGGACGGTCTCGCCTTGCTTGTTGATAGTCTTGAGGATTGTGCCTTGCAATTGGCCGTTCTTCCAGCTCAACGACTCTGGCGTTATTCGGTATGGAGCCTCCCACTGTGATCCCAGGGCGGTCGCCTTATCAGCATATTGTCGATTTCGTTTGCAGAATCCGGATTGATCGCAGGTCTTGAAGTTTTCATGCTTCACAGAAACTTATAATGGTCAGCAAGCAATTGCATGTAGAAGGGTGGTATTTGGCTTACCAGCTGGAGTAAATAAATAACATAACGCAGCAATAATAAGTAGAGCCGTCCATTTGCTGGACAGCGTCGTAAAGGATCGCATGGCTGAAATGCAGCAGTTGTCTATCAAAACGTCGCCTTCATGAAAAAGTCGTTACCAACTGTCCAGCAATTGCTACTCGTGCAGATTATGAAAGTGCAGATGTCTTCCTCTGTATCTCACGCCTCACATTCCACGCTGTCCTTCACAGCCTTAGACCTCCCCTGCCTTGGCACCGAGCATCGCTGAGGTAAGGTTTCAAGCATCCCCATTAGGCAAGGCGTCTCAATGGTCTCAAGCCACAACCTAAAGCCACGAACTGTCCCGCGCCACCAACAACCCCTCCAAAATTCTATCACTTCTTCTCCATGACAGATCAACAACAACGCAAAGATCCTGAAATCTACAAACACTTGAGCCCTAAGACTCAAGGTTTCCTTCGTGCATCTGCAAATCAAAGAGAAGAATCAGCAAGACTCAACGACGACACCATGGCTACTGAGCAAACGTAAGTTGGACCATTATCCTCAGCTGCAAACTCTGGCGGTGAAGCTAATTATTCCTCACAGTTTCATTGCTATCAAGCCTGATGGCGTCCAAGTACGCATGGCAGATCCGTTCATTCACTCAGGGAAACATATTAACGCAATGCTCAGCGTGGACTCGTTGGTCCTATCATCTCTCGTTTCGAGGCTCGTGGGTATGTTGACGAGAGACATCAAAGTGGAATATGTGTTAACAATTGCATAGCTATAAGCTCGCTGCCATCAAGCTCATGACTGCTTCTACTTCCCATCTCGAGAAGCACTGTAAGGATTCTAGTGTCAGATCATATTATCAAAACAATTGCTAATTGTAGTCATAGACGAGGATCTCTCCGACAAGCCCTTCTTCCCAGGACTCGTCAAGTGTATGCTATCCCAATACTGCTTCCACTTAATACATAACTAATGTCACATAGACATGGCTAGCGGCCCAATCTGCGCCATGGTCTGGGAAGGACGTGACGCTGTCAAGACTGGCCGTAGTATGTTATCCCGCTATAACTACATTCAAATCTTCAAACACTAACCATCCAACAGCTCTCCTCGGTGCCACCAACCCCCTCGCCTCTGCTCCAGGTACCATCCGTGGCGACTACGCCATCGATGTCGGACGTAACGTCTGCCACGGCTCAGACAGCGTCGAGAACGCCAAGAAGGAAATCGCTCTCTGGTTCAAGGAGGGTGAAGTTCAATCATGGAAGTCTGCTCAGCAAGACTGGATCTACGAGAAGCCATAGACGCTTGCTCTGCAAAGCGTGCCCATGGTCGGATATGACACTTCGTACATGTTGGTTTGACTGATGTGGATGGCGGATATGAAGGGACGTCTTTACATAGAACAAAAGCTTTGATGCCTTCTAATGGTGCAAATTGGTCTAGATATCTATTATGTGATGTATACTCGTCAGGGTGGCATCTTCTTCACTCTATCGAGGTCCTTTCCTATCCCGCCACCAACACCACCAGCACTGGCTCCCAGCCCAGCTGCGCCTTTGCCATTCCCCGCTCCCTTCACACCTCTAAAGAGCCCAGTAAACCTCCCAACAAATACCCTCGCAAACCATGGTGTCCCCCAAACACTGAGCAACATCCTCGCTGGCAAGAACACCTTCGTAATAGCATACGCCGTCGCAACTTCTACCAAAATCCTACCACCCCTCTCCCCAACACGCCACCTGTTCTCCTCACTCTCTACCGATATCTCCCCCCCTTCCCCCTGCTCTCCCTTCTCTTGTGCAGAAAACCCAAACCATCCCTTCCTCCCGAAATACCGCCCGAACCTATCCACGCCCTCTTTGACCCACCGTCCCTCGACCCAAGCTTCAGGCAGCCAGTTCGTGTAGTGGAACAAACTTGCTAACCCAATGAGCGGTACAACAGCCGTTATTTCGTGCAGGATGAGGAAGGATACCAAGTGGGAGATGGGAGCTGTGAGGAGGCCGCAGGTGTAGGGGTGCAGGAAATTGGGGAGGCGGGCATGGAGGGAGGTTATTCGGGCGCGGGTGCGGGATTCGGCGGAGGTGGATTGATGGCGGAGGATCTGGCGGGGTCTGGGGAAGTAGAATGGCTTTCGGAGAAGGTGGCGGATAGGCATTGCGGAGGCAATTGGGAATCGTTGTGGTTGTGAGACAGAGGAGAATTTTGGATGACGCGTGCAAAGCTCGTCTACGCGACCTCGGTCCTGTAACTTGAAGTCAGCATTTATTTTTTTCATAACAAGTTTTGGAAAAAGTCGAAAAAATTATTACTGTAATGCTAAGAATGATTTTAATTGATTAGAAAAAAAGCTTCGCAATATAAAAATATAAGTTAATTGAATAAAAATTTATTACGTGATAAAATAATGAGTGAACGGGATGAAGCCAATCTCGTTGGTAGGTAGATACCTAGTAGTGTTCGACATACGCGCCAACTCCATGTAATGTACCGCCTAGCGCTACCTACTTCTCCTATAGGTTCAAGTGATCAGAAATTATTAAGGTGGTTTTGATCCTTGCCTCGATCTGCGAACTTGATCAAAAAGACGAGTTAAAAAGCACTTCCTGGAACGACATTTCTAATTCTAATAGATGATAAAATATATCTCGAAAGCTAGGTATCTATTCAAGTCTGAGAAACTTGTGCCTCGTCAATCGGGGCACGTGGTTCGGGTACATTTCTCAACCCCATATGAATATATGCTGCCCATATACGAGGATCACCGACTGAAAGATCCCAGGAAGCCAAGTCGTCCTCATCCTCATCTACCTCCCTAAGTTCAACATGCCGATTACTGAGAAATTTTCCTTCTGACAGGCGAGTAACTGCGTTGTGCAACCCACACGGTACAGAGTCGTCACTCATATTCGACTTCATGATTTCATCATATACATCTGCCGCAACAGCGACGCAATGCTCGTCCGAGAGCGCCCACAAGGACCCAATTACATGATGGAATCCGACAAGTTGGAAAGCACTCATCAGATGAATCCCTTCATCGATCAGCTTCGGGTCTTTGATGACTGCCGTAGAACAGGCTGAGAGATAGGCCAGGAAAGGCGGACTCTCATCTAAGTTCAGCGTCATTAAGTCTTCCACGGTGAGGGCATCATCTTTCCAATCCTTCAGAAGCAGAGAGCTCTTCAATGGGTCCAGCGGATGCGATATACCATGGCCTGCGAAATGAAAAATACTCGAACCTGGAAGAGCCTCCTTGACGTCTTTCTTGAGCGGCATGTTCTTGATAAGCGTTGCCTCTGATGGAAGATTCTCATTGAGGAGATCAACTTCCTGTCGTGCGTAAGGCAAGTCCCGACAATCGAGCGTCTTTTCCATGGAGACAAGCAACACTCTATCGGTGCGGCAGCCTACGTCCATTTCACGTCTGCTGTGTTGAATATATAACAGCGCTTTGATGGACGGGCTATATGAGGAAATGGCTCGCCTCAGCGCCGACTCCTCCAATGGACCTGCTTTGGAATAGTTGCCTGCGGCGTGGATAGGCAAGGCGCACAAGGCTCCAACTGGGACCCAACAGATATGCGGCTTTACCTCACCTGCTGATGCTTTGATAACAATTGGCGAATTGAGGATCGGAGCGACGAGGAATCTCCATAGCCACCGAAGCATTCCGTACATCTGTCCTCGCGTCACATCTTTCGCTTTGAGCTTGCCTGCCCAATACTGAATTTGGGAAAGACGAAAACCACGCAAGCTGATTGGGACTACTTCATTTGGAGTCACTACCAGCGCGTGGCTATGAGAGTCGCTAGCACTGACGACTATAATTGTTCCAGATTCAGACGCTGCCATTAATTCTTCAGCTGTGGTTGGTTCAAGGAATCTCCGAAAGTCCGGATCGTCCTGGATTTCTTTAACCACCTTGTCAAATTCTGTCTGTAGTGCCTCTCGTGCCAGAAAAGGATTCAAAGAACCATGGGTCTCGGGAGCTTCAGGATCGCTCGATACTGGTGAATCCAGCTTGTCTCGCAACTCCACGAACGCTTTTGCTAGATCAGGTCTTTTTTTCCTCAGCCTAGCTATGTCCGATCGAGCATCATATAGCATTCCAAGTATTACTCCTCGGCCATGCTCAATAATCTCTAGTGCTCTCTTGCCTGACCGCCCAGCTTGAAGAGCTGCTGACATTGCCAGAGAGACCATACCGCCGAACCTGGCCAGATTGTAGGTCTTATCCTTATGTTGAATGTGACGTGGGCTAACCTTGGGAAGCAGTTTCACGGCATCTTCCAAAAGCGAGCTTGCAGCATCCCAAGTCAGATCTTTGATGTATAACTTGGCTGCTCGATAGGCTACGTCGACCTTCGTCCAAGCATCAATGGCTGGCGTTTCTCCGCATTCGATAAGTGCCTCGATGGCTCTTTTCGAATCACTGCGGTCCCGAGTCATCTCATATTTCTTTTCCAGTAGAAATCCAAGGTTGTCAAGCTGTTTGCCTCTATGACCGTCATCTTGGCCATTTCGAATAAAAGACTCCAACAGATTTATGCCACTTTCGATCTCATTTGGATCTTTTGATACTTCTCCCGACAAGGTCCGAAGATATGCAACGTTGTTGATATGAGATGAGTAGTTCCTATTGTTCGGTGAGGCTTCATCCAGGGCATTCTGAGCAAATTCCAGAAGAAGCTCAAGGCAAACAACTTCATTTTCCTGTCGGTATCTCGCAGACTCGAACTCGATCAAAATATCGAGAATGCCTGCTCTGGTGGTGTCTGTGTCGGTAGTACTGATGAGGACTTCCCAAGCGATTTCTTGGGCTTCTACACCGTCCTCGATGCTGTGGAAAAGTTTGGCTCTTCGCGCAAGGAGCCTCGCGAGGTTAGCTTCTCGGTTTGGCCGGCCTTGATGACCTTCCGCAAGAGCGTCCACAGCTTTTCGGGCAAACTCGACTGCTTTGTCCGTCTCGCTCTTCGAGTGAGTTCCAGTCACGTCAACCTTCATACGATGAAGCTGTGCTAGCACGTGCATACATTCTCCTGCCTCAGAAGACGATTTGTCTTCATTGACAAGGCTTTCGCAGGTCTCAATCCCCTTGTTGATAAATGTTATGTCCTTCGTGATTTCGTACTTCCTAACACAGACTGTTGCAAGTTGTGTGCCGCAATTCAACCTCACTCCTTTTTCGAGTATGTCCAAGGAAAACGCTTCGTTGAGCGTGCGGTATGCTTCTTCGACGTCTTCTGGTGATGATGTCCTTTCGTATCGGCCTCTCAGCTTTGTCCCAAGACAACACAGATACTTCGCTCTCTGCTCGTGGCCTTCGGGTATGCACTGAAGAGCCTGTCTTGCGGCACTCACCGAGTTCTCGACATAGCTGATGTCTTTCTCCCATGAATACTTCAATGCCCACGTCTCGGAGAGCTGTAGCAGACAGATTGCGTGGTCCGAAGTCCCGACGGAAATTCTCGCGGCCTCCTGGAAACAATCAATGCTTTCCTGGACATACTCAAAAATCTTCTTGTAAATAGCGCTCCCAAATAATAAATCTCCTAGTTTGTGCAGATTATCACACCGCTCTGGATGTCGTTGGGGTGTCTCTGCCACCGCCATCCGCGCAAACTGGATTGCGGCGTGTATCTCGCCAGATGCGATATAAGAATCCCTCAGGTAACCCATACACAGCAGCTTGCTTCCAAATATATAGCTGGGCATTTGCCATTTGTTCTCCGAGTCAAGACTTGAGAAGGTCTCTGAGAGAGTGTCCTTTTTGGATTTGAGTTTGTTCAAGTGTTCTCGAAACTTTGAAACATGCGCATCAGAAGGGGACGCAATAGTGAGAGCTGATTCTGCTCGACAAATAGCTTGGTCGAGGTCCATTGCCTGTCCACCATAATCAAATTTCGAGTCCAGCATGCAGCTCAGGTTGCTTTCTGTCAAAGCCTGCTCACTTGTTGTTTCTTTATCACTACCGGCAGCCAACAACACAAGAGTAACTTCTGCAATCCTGATGGCATGATTGAGATCTGCAGTTTCTTTGGTATGGAAATACAAGGTATACCATATGGAATATGCAAGCCTGTGTGATGGCTCCTCTGGACTGGGAGCATCATTTCCTAGCTTTTCGGAGAGAGCTCGAAGGTTATTCTCGTCCAGGCTCAACAAGAGCTTCTCCACCGTGCTCTCGAGGAGCAAATCCGATATTCTCATAGCACATCTGAACGATGCCATATCTTGTTTAATGGGTTAAAGGGTCAAGTACGATCAACCTCCAGGACAAAAAGCTTGTTTTCACTGTCCAAGGCTGCTACCACAGACAAACAGGCACAATGTCCAAACAGTAGTTGATTTATTGACTATGGTTGGACTCTGGAAGCTCTTTGCGAGATTTTATGAATCAGCTGGAGTGATCTTGGTTTATTGGGCAGAGTGATGGCACGACAGTCTCAAAAGGTGTTACTAATGCGTACCTTGTTCTTAATTGTGATGGCTTCCATAGACTCGCAGGACATAAGACGAAGACGCTCACGTGCACATGGGAGGATGACAGACCGTCCAGAACGAGCCGCAAAAGATCGACGATCGTTCACATGTAAGTGTGCAGACGGCTGTCGAGAGCTACACCCGAAAAGTGAAAATCGACAATGACGGCTCTGTCAACCTTGCGCAACGCCCGACATGGTTGCACAAATAACAAGAGAGGTGGTCGCCGGTCGCTGCCAAGCTGTAGGATTATTTGGGTCTTTTATTGAAGCTCGCGCCCTGCTGGAATTGGTCGAAGCCTGTACATGTATATTTTGTCGGGCACACCGGCATTTCCCCTCAAACATACTGCATAAATTGCGCATGTGTACGCCCTCCACACGGTTCACAGGCAAGTACCTTCACATGCGTGCATCAGTAAGCTGCCCGCAACTTTCAAATGAGCCAAGCTGAAATGCAGCCAGACTTATGTGATGCTTGTTCCACAAGCAATACTTGAATCTTGCAGGTTCTCAATAATGTGTTCGCAGGTGATTCGCTTGACCTGCAGCGATTCCATTGGCTTAGAGGTAGAATCAGGGGGAGGATATTGCTTAGCCGTGCGTGAGCGATTTTTAATTGTGGTAAATTGACCCGGATGCATCTGGAGGCATTAATAATGATGAAGCTTGAAAGTTGTGTTTCACAAAGGACACCCCTGCCTAGCAGGCTCCGACTGACGCATTTGCGAAGGTCAAGTCAACAAGTCTATTAGCGTAGCTTATAGTTCACTCAAAGGCAATCGAGGTCCTGCAGGTGCATTGATTATCGCAATATCTGGCTTGAATTCTCAGCTCTTTGGACCATACGCTCGAATACCCACTGCTTCTTTCTTGCCTGCTTCGGCTCAGTATTGAATTATCTTCCCGAGTAATCATTGCAGATGTCTGGAAGGGAGAAGGCAACGTATCTGGTCTATCAGCAAGGGCGGGACCCAGACAAGTTGAAGTTGGGCAATCTTCTCTTCTTTCCACGAAATCCTCAGGAGAGAGAACCCTTTTCCTGTCCATACGAGTAAGTCCTACGCGCAAAGTAAAGCCGGTCACGAAATCTTTGCTAAGTATTCTAGACTGGATGACTTATCTGAGTGGACCGGCAAGCCTCAGATCGACGCAGATCTCGCGATTGATGTTCAAATATCACACGATGTATCTGGCTCTGTAAGCCTGTCCACAGTCTTTGGAGGAGATGTGAGCAATTCACGCAGTTCTCAACTTCATCTTGAGGGAAAGAACGCTCGTAGATACCAGATTGATCAGTAAGTGAGCTTTGCCTACTGTCTCCAAGGCCTCATTTTGACTCATATTTAACTCTTTGCATAGAGCTACAGACTTCTTGAACAGGGTCGTCCTAGCATCTCCCGGAGCCAGAGAATGGCTTAACTCGCGCACCGCCGTATCCGAGAAGATTTATCACTTGAACAAGCTGAAACTTGGTAAAGCAAGGCATCCACAGATCTGGCTGGTCACGGGAATTCAGCTACTTTCCGAAGTGAGTCTTCGCAATGAGACGAACACGGCTTCAAAGGGTAGAGTCTCCGTGCAGATTCCACCCCCTGAGCCTGTCTCTGGGGTAGCAAGTATTTTACTCAATAATGGTGGAGTGGGTGCCAAAGGCACGATCTCAAATGGAGCAACGAATGCCGTCAAGTTTAGCCACAAAGAGGAACGGGTATGGGCGGCGCAATTCAGACGCTTGAAGCTTGACTTCGTCAAGAAAGCGGCAATCCAATCATCTCTCGTCAAGGAGATCTCGCTTCTCGACCTTCAGGATCTTGGCCAAGCAGGCATGAAAGGTGACGCACAGCAGGAGTTGGACAAAGCAGCCGAGGTGGTCGACGACGATGAGGTGGATCTGGGTGATATGGAGGCTAATATCACCCAGGAAGATTGGGACACCTTCGACAAGCTCCTGAATGCTTCTAAAAAGAGAGCCTTACTCATCGGGGGTTCCGAAAAGTCTCTGAACGGCGTCCGGCACGATCTTACGGCCATGTCAGATCTCCTCATTGCTCGTGGCTTTGACATAACGCTGTGCTACGGCGAGAGTGCTACGAGAGACGGTATTATCAGGGCATGGCGTCATCTAATTCAGCAGACATCCAAAGAGGATGCCGTCGTCGTCTATTACTCGGGACATGGAGGTTGCGCTCCGAAGAACTCCGGTCCAGGACTCCCATTGCAGTACCTGCTTCCGACAGACATCGAAGAATCGAAACCTGGCGATTTTCGAGGCATACTCGATGTGGAGGTCTCCCATCTTGCTAGAGGTCTCACGAACAAGACCAGAAACGTCACGATCATACTTGACTGCTGTCACGCTGAGCTAATGTCTCGTGGGCCGTTTCAAGTGAGGTTCTATGCACCTGTATCCCGCGAAACTCTTGAGAATCATAGGAGACAGTTGCAGGAGTCTGGTTTCTTCGATCAGAGTAGCTTCTATCTCGAAGGGAATCCGCACTCGGTCCGTGTAGTTGCTTGCGGGAGTGATCAAGGGGCCTACGAAGTCTTTATTTCCGATAAAGATCAAGTTTCCATGGGACAGATGACCAGGGAGCTTGTGGCAGTGATCAAAGATGCAGGTGACAACATTATCTCTTGGGACGCCGTATTGGTACACCTGCGCAAGGTGTTGATGGACCCGAACATCTCGGCTTTTCAACGTCCACAGGTCGAAGGGGAGATGATGCGTGCGTTGTTCTCATTGGATCGACTTGACTACTGGGGTCAGCTTGGGCTGAAGCAGCGAGGAAATAATGTTATTCTGATGGGGGGCTTGTTAGCGGGCATTCGCGACGGTGATGAATATGCCATCATGCCTTTGACAGCCGTAGCTGTCGATCCAACCAAACAGATCGCAGTTGCTACAGTCCTTCATGTCATGCCTACAACTTCCAAGGTTCATGTGCAGTACTTTGGGTCTCATTGGAAACTCCCAGAGCGGTCGAAGGGCGGGGCAAAGGCTTTTCCACTTCGGATGATAAGACCAGAACTTGGGATCGAGGTCCTCGTCAATGACACAGCTCTCTCAGATCGACTTTCATCCCGCCTCTCCAAGTCTCGATTCGTGCATCACTTCAAGACGGGTAGCTATGAGCACGGCCCACTTGCTACAATCCAACAAGAGAACAACAAGCTGGTCTTGATCCATCATAGACCGCGGCCGGCACCAATCTTGAAGTACGAGATTCTGACCAATTCCAATCCAGGAGATGCAGTGGAAGATGCTATCTATCAAGTCGAAAAGCTCGCCAAATCGGATCACATGCTACAGATGAATGCCAAACCAAAATATACTCTGGACTGCTCTTCCGTCTCAATCACAATGGGTTGCGTTCAGGATTCATCCCCCGTGCCGCTGCCAGAGGGAGACCGCTCCGTCATTGAAGAACAGTACGTGTATGTGAAGATCCAAAACGATGGGACGCGTCAAGTCTTCGCATCCATATTCTTGGTAACTGGAATCGGGACTATCAGCTGGCTGTCTCGTGGCGATCCATCTGGTGTCGATATCCTTCCTAAGACTACATATACTTATGGTGAGAACAAATCCAACGAGGAGCTCGAAGGGACACGTCTCGTCTGGCCTAAATCAATACCCAGAAGCGGAGATCTCGATGAAAGTATCGTCGTTGTCTTGTCGAGTAGACATGTCGACCTAGGATTTCTCGGTACTGCCTACCGTCACACAACGGACATTGCGGGCCGTGAAGAAGCTGAAGACGTATTCGATCAACATGCTGACCAGGATTATCTGAAATATTCCGTCTACCATCTTGAATTCAAGTTCAAACCCAGAATATATGTATGAGAGAGAGGGAGAGCCCGCGCGGGGGACGGATCATTAGCGCGGACAGTTTTTGATATTGTTATCACTCAGATTGGACAAAGTCATGCTTCTATACCTATTTATGCTCTAATACCATTCTATATCTGCAACTTCACGTATAGGCGTAACTCTCTGAAGGGAACCAATGCTAGCCAACCCCTTTTCCTATTCTCGCTTATTTTTCTTGTCGAAAGTAATTACCTACCTAGTTGAACGATCATTCAAGCTAGCAGACTACAAATTCCAACAACAAGCCGATGATTTGAAGGCCGAAACCATCGAAGGATTGGTACGAAGCTGCTCAAATCGCCTTAGATTGCATGTATATTTTCTGTCTAGTCAGAGCCAGCCTCCCAGAGTATCGTCAGTCACGTAGTGGTAACCTCCTTGACATCTCCACCCATCCCCTTCTCGATCCCAATGATATCCATTCTCGCATGGTCCGCGCTTCTTCAGTGCCTTCAGTATAGCCTTTTCTCTAGCTTTATCAGAAAGTAACTTCTCTATCTTGTCCTTGATCTCTTTCAACCTTCGCATCTCATCCTCACTCAATTCTCTCTGCCGCGTCATCTTACTTATGAGTTCAGCGAGTTCCTTGCGTAGTTTTTCAATTTCACTATCCCTTGCCTCTCGTCGATCTTTCTGCTCTTTCTTCTGTTTTTGGACCTGGGTCCACGTGGCATCAGAGACACCTTCCTCGCGGAACGGAGGTATCTCAGCTGGTCCATTGTCGTCTTGGTCATCGGAACTTACAGGGCCCAAGGAGTGGACAGAACCCTCCTTTTCCACTTTCTCGTTTTCAGCATCAACAATTTCATCTAGTCCCGGGGCCGACGCGCTCAGCGGGGAGAAGGGTGGCTCGTCCTCTTGAATTGACGTGATCGAATGAACGCGCGCAAGGGGGTGGAACACACTTGTACTGCCTCTCCGTGCGCGATCTGTATACGTATGAGTGATCGGTGGAGGCGGCGCATTGCGGATCTCGTTGGCGATACGGAACGGATTAGCACTCGGGTCGAAAGGTGACACACTCGCATTCTTCTGCTCGTCTGTAGTATCCTTCTTAGATCGGGACTTGTGTGAAAATAACTCTTGATTGAGGCAGGCGAGTACTGTTTCCGCCGATACTGGTGGTATCTGATCCTGATCGTCATCATGCGTCTCGTGATCATGAAGAACTTCCTGCATATGTGTGGCTGCTATGCGCTTCGCAAAGGCCTGAATATGTCGTGCATTATTCCAAGACAGAAGAGAGCGAATCTCATCGAAGACTTTTAGAACCTTCATGTAGCCCTCTAAATATGAGTACTTGAGGAAAGGCGCCTGGACGTGTCTGTTTGCAAGCTCCCTCTGCAGCAAAGACATGCTGTCGCGCGAATTGATGTCCTCAAAGGCAATCTCTTCCGTGAACAACCCAGACAGCGCCGGTCTAGCGACCATTAGTTCCTCGATCTGGTAGGTTTGGCCAATGAGAATGACCACAATCTTTCCCGTGTTTTCTTCCCTCGTCAGGAACATGGTCAACTCGTTGGCGGCTTCACTGGCATAGTAACCCTCCTTGAGTTGGTGCGCATCATCTATAATGAGGACCTTGCCAAGAGCCTTCTGGAGCTGAGTCTTGGTCTTCGGAGCTGTCTGACCAACGTACTGGCCCACGAGGTCGGATACTGTGCAAGAAATAACCTCGTCTGTGGACAAGAATCCTATGTCATAAAAGACCTTGCCCATCTTATGAGCCGCTGTTGTTTTTCCAGTCCCTTTCAGCCAATCAGTAGAAAATTCAATGGCAGATCAACAGGGGAAATACATACCTGGGGGGCCTTTGAAGACAATGCAAGTCGGAACAAGAACTCGTGGTTCCACCTTGTATCTGTGGGCAGCCATCGACAACTTCTGATATCGTTCAAGCCTGGTGATGATTTTCTCTGCGACAAGTCCATCGAGAAGCAACCTGCAACTGCTTTCCCCACTGGATCCCCTAGCAAAGTCTGGATCGATGTCTTCTTGCTGAAATTCAACGTCGTAAGGTCTCTCTGGAATGGGAACCTTCGCATATCTTGCTTCATAATTCATCTTCGCTTTCGCCATCAAAGTCTCAACTTCTCCGGCATTGGAGAAGTTGGGACGCATTAAAGCTCTAGCGAAGATATCGCCAGCAACCCGGTACGCGTCGTCGGTAGCATTGAGATCCTGCTCATCCATCTTTTTTCGCATGATCTCTTCTAACTCGGGCTTAGAGAAGTTCTCGAATCGAAAGGCGTTCTCGATGGGGAACCTCCTGGAGAGACCTGGGTTCACATGGTGGAACATGTTTCGGAGCTTGTCTTCGTATCCAACAAGGATAACGCACCTATCTTCGCCCAAGACACCTTGGACTTCGGCGACAATAGTGTCGATAACACCATTGCGATAGGAGTCTGTCTGGCCATCGCCGGGATGTAGCATGTAAGCTTCGTCGATAACAAGAACTTTGCCTGCGGTCGAGGCTAAGATACCCCGTGTATTAGCCTCTGACTTTCCAACGGCGTCACCGATAAAGTCGGAAGGATTCTTTAGTACGACTAAGAACGTATTCATGGTCAGCCACTAAGGTCACTATGGGTATGAGGTTAGTAATACGAACCATCTCCACGACTGAGAAGACCTAAGTCAGCAAGAATCCGGCCATATAGTCTGGCTACTGTCGTCTTTCCCGTTCCTGGTGAACCGACAAAGACTTGGTTCAGGGGAACACGGATCGGACGACGCTCGGATATTTCTCGTCTGTAATTGGATTCAATAAGGCCAAAGAAGTTCTCTACAGCCTTCTTGACAGCATCGAGGCCGATGAGCTCCTTCAACTCTTTCCACGCCTTGCTCTTTTTCTTGGCAATGGACGGATCAGGTCCTATCAAGTCCTCCTTTGTGAAAAAGAATCGATTCGGATCTTTATGCTTGACTTTGTCGTTCTTGTGCTTTCGAACTTCTTCTCTTATTCGTAGAGCTTGGCGCTCGGATATCGTGGCGAGAAGGTTTTCAACAGCTCGCGCGTTCCCGAACCCTTTGCTCCCACGGCCTAGTCCAAGTCGACGAATAGCAATGTGCATGTACAAGCCGTGCAGTCCATCCTCCACTCTCATCTTCCCACTATATCTCTTTTCGATCTTGTCACACAATATTCTCCAAAGCTCGTCGTCGGTAAAGTCTTCAAAGTGTATTGTGTATGGTATTCGACTTCCCAGTCCCGGATTGTGTTCAAAGAAGACCTCCATCTCGTTCTTATAGCCCACGAAGATGACAAGTAGCTTTCCAATGTTCTTTTCCATTTCCGTCAAGATGATATCGAGGACTTGGCGCCCCTCACTGGACGCATGTGGAGCGACAAGTTGGTAAGCTTCGTCGACGAAGAGAGTGCCGCCACCGGCGTCCTTGACCAGCTTCTTGATACTCTTCTTTGCCCCCTTCGCCCCCTTGAACGCCATCGTGGCGCCAGACCTTACCTTGAGAGATTTCTTAGAGGGATCATCGCTTGACTCAATTGCTCCCACATCTCTCATGAAGGCCGCAAATAGATTGGCAACAGTTGTCTTGCCTAAATAGCTCTTGTCAATATACGCAAAGAGTTAGAGAGATAGGGTTTTATACCGGTACCAGGATTTCCTTGAAAGATCACATTAAAACGCTCCGTCTTCAGATTGATGTTTTGTTCTCCGCAGGTATCAATCTTAGCTTTGATGGCAAGGAATTGCGCCTTGACTTCTTCGAGCCCGACAAGTGCCATAAGATCGTCGAGAGGCTTCGCCCACTTCTTGTCACAGATTTCTTGGTCTTCTCTCTTCTGCTGCTCCCACTCTCCCGCTGCATTGGATGGCTTCACTTGAAATCTTCGAGCAGCTGCAAGCGCATCGGGCACTACCACTTTCTCGCCGTCTAGCCCTGTGGATAAGATCGGAGTCATTGATTCTTCGGCAAGACTTTGCTGTGATTGCTTGCTATTGAGGTCAGGATCAGATTTTGGATCTCCAGTCTCCTCTTCCTTGGCAGACCAGAATGAAGTTCTTCGCGAAGACTTGCCGCTTGAAGTGCCAGGCATGGCCACAACCGTGGGAAATTTCGGAGAGGATGGGTCGCTGGGCCCAGGGGAAGATGAAGAGGTGGCTGCCACTGCCAAAGATTCCGAACTGTTGTGATTTGGTGTGCCATGCACAGAGCCAGCATCTTCTGTCAGTGATTCCATACAAGGCTTCTCTATTGTGGATTCGTGGTCAAGATCCTCTCTTGATAACTCTGGGTCAGAGGCTCCAGTGGGAGGCCCAGGGCTCACATCATCAATTTCTGGTTCAAGGTCAGAGTTCCCACTCGGCATTCCGTGATCAGCATCTTCAGTTCGTGATTCGACGCTGGATTTTTCACTTGGCTGTTCATCTCCACAGTCTTCAGTTCCTGTTTCGACGCCGGAGTCTTCACTTGCCGGTCTCTGAAGAACATCTTCAGTATGTGGGTCGAAACCAGCTTCGTCACTTGGCTGCTCATGGCCTACAACTTCAGACCGTGATTCAGAGCTAGAATCTTCTGCTGGTGGCTCATAATTGCCGGAGTCTTCAGCTGGTGGTGGTTCAAGGCTAGAGATTTCTTCTGCTTCTGGAGATTCAGGCTTGCTGTCTCTTTTGAGGTCGTCCTCCTCAGTTTGTATGCTCTCATCTAACGCTTCGGACGACTCCTCAAGATCAACTGGGGGAGACTTTTGTGGATTATGAACAGAGTGTGTTTCTGTATTCACGTCTACCTTTTTCAGGTCAGAAGTATCTATGAGTTCCTTCACTACTGTTTGGGGCGGCTCTGTAAAAGAGTGAGCTCAGGCTTGAAGGTCTGGAGGGTCTACGACAACCCACCTTTATGTAAAGCTTCTTCCTCTGCTTCTAAGACGTCGACTTCTGTATGACTTTCTGCTTGAGGCCATAGTGCTCCTGCCGAAGTAAGAGGGACTGAATCCATGTGGGAGGTGCGTAAATGGTCAGTTGTGGAGAGACTTCTGTATAGCGGAAATCTCTGAAGAATGTCGACAGCGCGCAATTAAGATGTATTGCTAGGTAAGTGCCTTGTGCGAAGTTCATAGGGGTCTCAGGGCGCCTGCATTGCGCAACTTTCGTTACTGACACGTGAGTTCTGACCCGGCTCTTGTTGACTGTCCGAGAAAGACGTGCGTATCCCTTTGATTTTAGGCATGCATGGATTCCTGCGTACTCGGTCATCCCCAGCCTCGAATGCCCGGAGTACTTGCATACACCATAGCTGCACGGCGAATGCAAGAGGATGCACGGCGTCGTTGACAGCCAGCGCCTTGCCGTGCCACGTCATAATTAAGGGCATTTCTAGATATTGCCAAACAGCAACCGCTTTGGCTCGAGGGAAATTGTCTTGCAGAAAACTTGACTTGGAAGCACAGGGACAATGATAATGCATTAGGAGTAGACCTCGAAAGGCGCAACATCGGCTGCACGTCAAGCTAAAGAGCCTCACGTATATCCCATGAAAGCGATGGGTCAATCACCAATTACTCGATTTCTCGAAAGCTCTTTCTTGAAGTCAGTTGAATCAAGTAAAAGTCGGGACAATTGAGACCGCAAATTCCTCTCAACGAATGTTCCTGTCAAGCCTTTCGTCAACTATTATGAGCTTTTTGACGACTTGTGCTCACCTTTCAGCCAGCCTCCCAACATTGAAAGGCGGAAAACGACACTGCCGACGGACGCTCTATGCATACGCCCTCCACCCTGCTGCAGCCGGCTTTGTCATATATACAGGGACCCTCGCGTATTCGGGGAACATCATCACTCCGCTCCTGGAGCGAGTCCGCTGGCCAATCAAATAGAGAATGCAAACAATGTGTTCGAGATGAGACTTCGTGAATTGAAGGTCATATCAAAAAATTCTCAGAAGAATTCAAATCACTCGGAAGCTATTCACAATGTAAGCCATATTCTTTGTTGCCCGTGGTCGTTCGGTAGGTATTACCAGCCTCCAGATGTCCACACCATGTCCCAATCTTCTCTTCCAAGTTCCTTGCGTCCAAAAGCACTCTCTGACAAATAAACCAAAGGAACTTGACCGAACAAGCTCAAATATTACACCAGAACTATATTCGTACCGGATCGAAGCCAGCATTGGAATCTGCGGTCAAATTAACACAGAAGGCCGTAGATACGACACATCCAGCGGATCCGGACCTTACGGAAGCATTATTCCAGCTGTCTATCCTGCTTGGATTGAGATATGAACTTACGAAGAATGCCGATGACGCGAGAATGGCAGTAGATGCCGCTGAGAAGGCTGTTGATGCTGCCCCGTTGAGTCAACTAGAACGCGCGGCTCTCTTCAGCAACCTGGCGACCCGACTTTCTAGGAAATTTGAGCTTACGAGATGTATCAACGACATTGATCGGGCCATCGAGCTGTCTGAGACAGTGAAAGATGAGACGCCGCCTGGTGACTCGAGACGAGCTATGCGCTTGAATAACCTTTCAAATTTTCTTGAGATGCGATTCCAACAGACGCTCGTGGAGGACGACATAAATCGTGCTGTACGGACTACAAACTTGGCACTTGATGCGATAGTCGACGATACGGATCGAGCCCCGATACTAAACACTAAATCAACAATGCTCAGGTCGCGCTTCGAAAAACTAGGGAATGTGGAAGATTTCAGCAAAGCCGTTAGATCTGCCAAGGAAGCTGTTTTTCTCACTCCTCCTGGAGATTCAAAAAGGACTCTCAGATTGCATAATCTCCGAGCACTCCTAGATCATCCAATTTCAGTTCCCATGAATGTCAAAAACATCAGTGAGCTCATAGACGTCGCTAGAGTAAGAGTTGAGGTCACGCCAATCATGCAGACCAACAGAGCAACTGCACTGAAGCCTCTCAGAGATCTCTTGGTGTTACGCCACGAGCAACAACGGTCAATCGGTGACTTGGACGAGGCCATCGAAGCTACTAAATGTGCACTTGACATGACTTCTGACGACGCAGATGCCGTATACATAATGAACGACCTGGGATCCCTCCTTGGCCTCCGATTTCAAGAGCTGAAGCAGCTGAGAGATATAAATGAAGCTGTACGGCTTACCGAAATGGCCGTGGGTACCCCTCATCCCGACTTTACGGTTTTGCCTTTCTGGCTGAAAGACTTGGGGACCTGGCTTGCCCTTAGATCTGAACACATTGGATCAGAAGCTGATCTTGACCGAGCTATTGTGGTTTTTGAAATGGCTTTAGGCATGACTAGCAACGACTTTCCAGATCAAGTCGAACTCCTAGGGTCACTGGGATCTTGGCTTGAGACTCGATTTGATAAGACTGCCAATATGCCCGACATCAATCGCGCTCTTGAGGTCTGTGAGATTGCTTTCGATGCCACGTCTTTAGATCACCCCGAAAGAGAGAATCTGCTCATTCTACGAAGTAGGCTTCTCCAACGAGTGGAAGAAAAAGCTAGAGTTGTATGGGAAGTGTCGAGCGAGTAGAAAGTGTCGCCATTGAGCGCGTCAGCACATGACTTCTTGAGTCGCTTTCAGCTCTTTTGCCAAAAGTAATTTGGCTGTATTCCATAGTGCCTCGTGTGACCTTCAGCGCAAGCACACTCACCACTCGTGTCAGCCTCCCTAAGTGATCACATATCACTACTTGGTACAGATTGTACAGTATCATATCGGACTTTCAAGGCGAGGTAATGTCATCAAGTACTCTTGCGGCTTCTACAATCCACTACTGGAACGCGATGAGATCCGCTTGCTTTTGTTGCAACCTCTTCTGTGCCAGAGCCTCATCAAATGCACAATCATACACACGAGGCTCCAAGACGAACCTAAATATGATTCACTTTCATACACGTGCGGTGGGGCAAATTCGAGGACCATTCAGATCAACGGCGTGGAAGTTGCTGTCAGGGAAATCCTCTGGGAAGCCCTGCATCATCTAGCACCTTCGATTGGAGTTCGAATCTTGTGGATATATGCGATATGCATCAACCAAGATAGCGATCTTGATAGAAACCATCAAGTAGCTCAGATGGGTAGGATCTACAGCCAAGCCTCAAATGTTCTTGTCTGGCTTGGATCTTCGACCACGTAGAGCATCGAAATTTTTCGCATGTTGGGCAATCCATACGAGTGGCGAGAGATCTTCAAATCCCCTTCTTCGCTCAATTAGTGCTTGGAGAATCTGGTATTGTTATACCGCCGAGAATACTGGACAAGACTGTGGATTGTGCAAGAAGTCATTCTCGCCTCGTCAATATCGATCCAATGTGGTGCACAATCGTGCCATTGGCTTCGATTGCGCTGGTTTCTCGACACGATCGGGATGAGATGTGACGCAGCTACTTCTCCGTCCTTCGCGGACAACAAATCACTTTCCGAAATCGGCTCTTCGATCTTACTTCGACTTGTACGCCAAAGAAATCTGAATCGCCACGGGTACAAAATTTCACCAAAATCGGAACATGATAATTATAGGTTCTTTCCTACGCCAGTTTAGTCCGAAGACTTCGACCATGCAAAACTAAAGCAGCATCTACGTCCACTACTCAACGTTTGCTTGCGATACAGCCAGGCGTGCCAAGACCCAAGAGACAAAGTGTTTAGGTTGCGCAATCTCGCAGCTGATTGCTGTAAAAAGGCAACACGTGTTGAGTATAAACTCTCGCTACAGCAGATATTCGCAAGTGTTGTTGACCATCATGTCAAGAAGAATCACCTCAGCTCAACTAATGTGTGGGGAAGGTCGCAGCTCTTCCAAGTACGCAAAATTTCTGGCCTTATCTCGAGCGACTTTCTCAAGATTATCCTTCAGTTCAAAAAGCTTATGCATGTACCAGGGTACGATTTCTTTCACTCAATCATGGAAGCAAACACAAAGGACTTGGCCTTTTATCATCACCGTGTGGAGAAAAAGCAGGAGAACTGCTAAGAATCGAGGGGTCGTTTAAGGATTTATTGAGTGACGCGAGCTCTGGACATGAATGCCTATTTTATCATATGCCCATGCCAGAGATCGACACAAGGGTTTGAGTCTCGATATAGTCAAGAGGCTGTGCAATCACTCGTACTCAGAGGTAGCGTCATCTGTTATTAGCAATGCATGCGCTCGATTTTAGAAGATAGCTATGTTGACTATTTGTTTCGCCGTCTCCTTTTCTCTGCAGAGCTTCCCAATGAATATCCATCATACCAACCTCGTGTTGAACACTCGTTTCGACATCTAGAACATGTCGATAAGAAGAAGTCCGAGCAAATGCTAAGTCACCTTAATCAACCCCTTTCTTCTCACGTGTTGCTCATAGGCGAGCAGTCCAACAATCGGCTAGCATGGAAAGTGACCTTTCCAAGGTTAAGATTAACATCTAATATCCGTGCTTATCCGCAGCAGCCCACCCTTTTGTGTTAAAAGCTTTCACACCTGCACTTGTTCGTGATACACGCACTATCGATACCCACCAAGTCTCAGATTGTCAGTGGAAGAATCCACTTCTTCTTAGTGTCTTCCATTGACCATGAACTAGCCAATTTGGCTATCCCCGCTGCGCCACCAGGAAGGCTTTGGCATGAATCGATTGATCTCTGGAAAGGCAGAGCCTCGGTTGAGATCTCCGGGATCTGCTTTATTCAGGTCTGAAGTTTTCGAAAGGGTTGAGAAAGCATTCTACGTGTTAATAAAGAACTCTCTGTGTCCTCTATTGCTTGCTACCATGGAGAATGAGGCGATGTAGCAGTTTTGATTAGCGGTGCAAGCGGATTGATATTTCTTGTAATTGTACTATGTTTTGACTTGGGACGAAAATTTAAGAGAGACTGATCAGTCAGTAAATACTCTGAACAAACCTGACTTGCAGCAGGGCATCTTTTAATCACATTAATAAGCTTTTGGAAGACTGGAGTATTGTTCGATGAAGTGGCAAAAGGGCTAAAGTCTCTTTCAAGCTGTGAATTATCCAAATGTTTGAAGCCAGTCAGACTTCAGCTTTTCCTACTATTCTTACACTTCGACTCATCTTTTCTCCATGATGACTATGAAGCCTTTCTTTGACTAGCAATCATCTGCTCCGGCTTCATGCCTCCATCTTTCAACACACCTGCCTTCTTCAACGTATCAACCGTCTTCTGAATCACACTTAAATCCACGCCTTTGGTCCCACTTGTAAACTTTACAGTCTTCATCCATTCCCTGGCATCAGCCTCGCTATAGTCCAACTTCGTGCTGATATACTTGACAGCTTCTTCTTTATTCCCACCAAAATATCTCACTCCCTTGTCTAGTTTCTCGAACATCTCTTCTAACCTTGCATCGTTCTCCTTGATTGACGTACTAGCAACAATCTTCCAACTCGACCATGGCGTGTATATTTCTCCAACTTTCTTGATCTCTCCATTGTCGTAGTATCGTTTCGACGTGAAATGTTCCCACATGAAGAAGTCGGCCGTACTGTCGTTCACGGCATTCCGGAGTTTCTCGAAGGTTTGGAGAGGGATGAATTCGAACGGTTGTGTAGAAGGATCGGAGGAAAGCCAGCCTTGTTGATCTGCCAAGACAAATCCCATCACGTAGGATCCCGAACCTATCCTAGAGACTCCAATTTTGCCATTCTTCAAATCTGCTATGCTGTTGATGTCTCGTTTTGCTCCTGTGGAAATAGCCCAACCTGTCCGGATTTCTCGTTAGTAGGTAACAGGGAGAGAGAAGGGCAATGGCCGGAGATGAGACATACATAGAGGTGTCTCAACATATGTGCCAACGATCTTGTATCCTCCATCTCCTTCCACTTCATCCTTTCCCAACCCAGCTACCCATCCTTCAGTAAGTCCAATTCCAATATCAATCTCACCAGCCCGAAGAGAAGTAATCATATGTCCCGTGCCAGACGGGAATGCAATGAGTTCTCCCTCCAAGCCGAAATGCTTCTGTGCAAAATATAGCGGGGTAGAAAAGTGCTCAGGTACATAACCGATGCGGAGGGGTTTATCAGATGAAGCCATTATGAATGCCACTGATTAGGAATTTTAGAATGAAGAACGTGAACAGAGCAATTGTGGAACGTTGCAACAAAGAAAAGTTTGATTCTCTTTAAGCTTACACAGATGTGGGAACATGAAGTCTGAGGATGATACATCTGGACCTGGGCAGTGAGGGGTGATTATTCACGGCAAAAGCGGCCGCACACTAAAAACTGGGTCAAGGGACTTTCCCAAAGATGATAACGACACTTTGACATTCACAACAAATTTTTCCAAACCACAACTGAATAGGATTTGAGCATACTACTCCTACATTCATCTTACGCCCTCGAATCTTTTCATCGACTTAAAAATGGCGTCAACGACAGCACAAAGACGATTGTTGCAAGAATACCGAGCGCTGACCAATAATCCACCAGAAGGAATCACTGCTGGACCAGTTTCCGAAGACGATATGCTGTACTGGGAGGCTTTGATTCAAGGTCCAGAAGGCACGCCATTCGAGGGAGGCATATTTCCTGCGGAGTTGAAGTTCCCGAAAGACTATCCGCTTGCGCCGCCAACCATGAGGTTTCTAGGGGAAGTTTGGCATCCAAATGGTAGGTCGTGTGCTCTTGTCTTAGAATTACAGTATCACCTATGCCCGCGATTGAAGGACAGGACTAATGTATGATATAATAGTGTATCCTAGCGGTCTTGTCTGCATCTCCATCCTCCACGCCCCTGGCGACGACCCAAATCATTACGAGCATGCTTCCGAACGATGGTCGCCAATCCAGTCGGTGGAGAAGATACTGATATCGGTCATGAGCATGCTGGCGGAACCGAACGATGAGAGTCCGGCGAATGTGGAGGCTGCGAAGATGTGGCGAGAACAGAGACCGGAGTACGAGAAGAGAGTCAGAGAAGGGTGCAGACGAATGCTAGGACTATGACCTGTAGTCAGGACATTGTTTACCAATCAGCGGACAGGGCAGCATATGAGAGACGACTCAGTTCGATACCAGATAAGGCATGCTTCTGGTGGTGGAACATAGCCATGAGGCGGCAGATGAATCATAGGCTTTGGCATATGCAGATGGAGCGCTGGCGTTAAGAATGGCATGAAAATACATTATGGATTGAAAGTACGTTCGGCTCAGTTCTCAGCTTCCATGCATATATGTGATCTTCTTGTGTCACTGGGTTCTGGGTGATCTATATGGCTGCAATTCCACTTGTTCGCGCCGACTTTCTCTTTCCAACTAGAACAATTTCGTTTGCTTCTTCCTTATCTATACGTGCTTTTAATTTTCCTCCCGTGTTCTGCCCCCGTTCGGTCGTTTGTTACTGCTCTCATTATCAAGGAGACAGATACGTCCTTTCAAGAATGCTATTGGATACGGAAATGTGAACAGTGTTAGCTGGTTACCTACGACCAGTATGAGAAACAAGGTGTATAGTGCTGTCTCCTCCAATCATCGTTCAGTGAGAGGGGCAGTCGTATTGGAAATGACTCTTTAATTTATTCTGGTTGTGACATAGAGATATCTCCATCTGCATCATACACAGCTTCCGACAGCTTCCTGTCTAACCATATACTCAGCTTATCTTCATTGCCTAAAATCTGAATCTCCGCTTTCATATTGAGCATCAACATCATCTGAAGCTCTCTCCGCCATTCTTGGTCCCCTGTCTCCACATCTTGTCTCGCTAGCATTTTCTTGGCAATATTTCTATCCCTCTTGGTGAGACTGAGAAGACCCTGAACGCTGTCATCTGTTGTGAAATCCAAGCTTCGAATACCAAGCCAATGTAGTGATGGAACGGCAACATTTTTCTCGTGGGCTAGAGCTTTGGATCCGTGCTTATAGGTCGACATTATGCCTATGCCATCAGGGTCGAAGTCTACAAGAGCATATATGGGAATTCGTGGGAAACGGGTGGCTAGAAAATGGAGAAATTGCCGTGTTTGGATGTCGGGATAACCTTTTGCCTACAATGAATCAGACATTTCATCGATTTGATATGGTAGATTGTCTTACGGTAATCAAGATACCATTTCCCGCTATACAATTTTGCCAATATCTGCATGCTGCAAGGGATCGGAAGGTGGCCTAGAAAATTAGCTGAGGCTCCTGGAGAAAACGTTTGAACCCACCTCTTTCTCAACAACTACAATCCACCGCGTTCCCCCTAGATATACATCCTCTAAATCATCGGACTTTGGAATCAATATGCCCTGCCATTTGATTAGCAAATATGTTGATTACGGGGATATGAAGGCGGACCTCTGGCTCAGACCAATACTCAATTCTATGACCGCCCCTTTTTGTGACACTGAGGTTTCCTATCATTAAGCCCTTTGCTGCTGCGGCCTAGAAGCTCGTACTCAGTTCTCATGTCCATGAAAAAATAATAGAAGCAAACTTACCACATTCAACGCATCTCTATTGATACCAAATGTATATGCAATGTCATCCACGTATCGATCAACAATCGACTGTTTGGTGAATAGTTCTGACTCTCGATAATAAATATCTCTACACATCACCGTGTTAGCATCATAGTGTTTCCCGAGCTGAAAGCATTGTGCTGAGCTCCCGGTCCCAGGCTAAGTAGTGACATGGATTGGCGGCAGACAACAACCTTTTGGTGGTGACAACTCCAGATATCAAAGCTTCGTGGGACAATTCTAATATACGACAAAGAACAGCTGTATTCGAGTTAGCAAATTTCTTCCACAAGACCAGATGCTAAGACTTACTAAATCTCCAGGCTTCAATTGGACATTTACTTGGAAACTTGATCTTCCGCAGGTGAGATTTCTTCGGTCGAGTCCCATCAACCCCATTTTGTACAGCAGTCTCTTTCCAGGTTGTTCTGCTCTTCAGCTGGATCTCGAGCTCTTTCCTGCCGCTGAGGATACAGTCCGCAATGGACTCGAAGACCACTTCAATCTTGGTTATCACAGATTGGTGAGCATCGGCAGCTGGTACCGAGAGTGCGGACACATCAGGCTCAGATATTTCTGTATGAAGAAGGTTCTCGTGCAGGAACTCTGAAGGTTCCTCTGTAATCAGTGTGCTAGGTAAGTGTGGAAGCACGTTTGGTAACAAAAGCAGTTGATTCTCTTCTGGGGTATCAGACAAGAGGTCGATGTCCATTGAGCAGTTGATCTGACAATCTCATGCCCCATTCTCGATGCTGCATAGTCGTGGAGATTGAAGTCTGAAGGGCTTCGAGGAAATGTGAAGCTGTTGATATTTAATCCCCTGCAATACAGTATGCATGTCAGAGGTTCAGTCCTTAGCTTCGAGATCTTCCCGTGTGCCTGCGCCCAACCCCTGCAGGCGCTAGACCTAATGAAAAATGCACTTGGGCCAGTGCTAAAATGTCTCGGGAACCACGAGACCATCGCTCCCGCTTCCCCAGAAGCTAATCGACTCGTCCCCTGAATAATGCCTTCCTTTCAATCTGAAGGGCTTGGGGGGGACGCATTGATATCTCACTTTGTTCCTGCGGCCAATTGGACGCACGCGCCGTTTGCCAACTCTGAGAAACAATCTATCAAGATGGTCGCCAGCAACGACAAGCAAGTTTCTGTCACCGCCAGACAGCAAAAGAAACGACCAATTGACGCTTCAGTGAGTGAAGTACCAGAGACGAAAAAGCCAAAACTATCAGAGCGTACCGATCATGCTCGCTGGCGCTTGTTGGATGAGAAAGGCAGGCAGACCTGGCATTATCTCGAGGAGGACGAAGAAGTGAAGGAATGGCCTCAATCCAAGGCCGACAAGTATTTTCTTGGTCTGCCATTGGTATGCGACTATCATTTCATCACGGAGTGTACTGACGCGTGTAGGAACTTCCTGACTTGTCATCTGCAAAAACCCCCCTCGATTCGGTCAAGAATGGATTGGAATTCTTTCAACATCTGCAACTCCCTCCTGGCAATTGGGGCTGCGAATATGGTGGACCAATGTTTCTGCTACCGGGCTTTGTCATAGCTTGGTATGTCACAGAGACAGAAATACCAGATTCCATTGCCATCGAAATGAAGAATTACATTTTCGCCAGAGCCGAACCTGAGGACGGAGGGTGGGGACTTCATATTGAGGGCGAGAGTACAGTTTTCGGGACTGCAATGAACTATACGGCTTTACGGATTCTGGGCGTTAGTGAGGAAGATCCACGCATGATCAAGGCCAGAGGCACATTGCACAAGATGGGCGGAGCGAAATGCGGCCCTCACTGGGCGAAATTCTGGCTGAGCGTGCTTGGTGTCTGCAAATGGGACATTGTGAATCCGGTCCCGCCCGAGTTCTGGCTTTTGCCTGATTGGATGCCAATGGCACCATGGCGCTGGTGGATTCACATGCGAATGGTCTATCTCCCCATGTCCTTCATCTGGTCTAAACGATGGACGTACAAGGAAACCCCGCTGGTGCGACAACTGCGACAGGAGCTTTTCGCAGAGCCATATGAGTCAATTGAATGGACAAGCCATCGAAATAGCATAAGCGAGAAGGATAACTATCATCCAAAGTCATGGGTCTTACGGGCTGCGAATTGGTTTCTCATAAACATTCACATACCCTTTACCAGGACCAACGCGTTAGTGAAAGTGGCCGAAGATTGGTGTTGGGACATGATAAAGATGGAAGACAAGAACACAGATTACTCTGATCTTGCTCCAGTCAATGCTCCCATGAATTTTCTTGCTTGCTATATCCAGGAGGGCCCAAAAGCATACTCGGTGCAACGTCACCGCGACCGACTAGCAGATTACCTCTGGATGAAGGACGAAGGTATGTTAGTAAATGGCACCAATGGGGTTCAATGTTGGGATACTTCATTCCTTATTCAAGCTGTCATGGATGCTGGACTGGCTGAGGATCCAAAATGGAGACCAATGCTCACTCGAGGGCTGGAATTTCTTGAAGATCAACAGATGCGCGAGAATGTCGATGACCAAGCCAAATGCTACAGACAACAGCGCAAAGGCGGATGGGCATTCAGTAATAAGGACCAAGGATATGCTGTCAGTGATTGCATTTCTGAGGCTCTGAAAGCTGTCTTGCTCCTTCAGCGAACACCAGGATACCCTACACTTCTCGATGACCAGCGAATATTTGATGCCATCGATACACTACTGACATATCAGAACCCGTCCGGTGGATGTGCCTCATATGAGCCTACTCGTGGCTCTGAGTATTTGGAAGTATTCAATGCTGCCGAAGTCTTCGGCAGAATTATGATCGAGTATGATTACCCAGAATGTACCACCGCTGTTGTAACGGCTCTGTCTTTGTTCACGAAGTACTACCCGGATTATCGGACGGAACATATCAAAGTCTTCAAGGAAAGAGCAGTGGGTTACATCCGAAATGCTCAGAAGCCTGATGGAAGCTGGTATGGGAGTTGGGGAATCTGCTTCACCTACGCTGGAATGTTTGCCCTTGAAAGTCTCGCCAGTATCGGAGAGTTTTACGAAAATAGCAAGCACTCCAAGGACGGTTGCGATTTTCTGATCTCGAAACAAAGGGCAGATGGTGGCTGGTCCGAGAGCTATCGGGTGAGTATTCTTCCGAGGAGTTTAGACAACTGCTAATATCATTTACAGTCATGCGAGACAAACACCTATGTTGAGCATCCAACAGGTTCGCAGGTTGTCATGACTGCTTGGGTGGTCATCGCTTTGCTTGAGGCTCACTATCCAGACCGTGCCCCTATCGAGAAAGGTCTGAAATTGATCATGAGTAGGCAGCAATCCAATGGAGAGTGGCTGCAAGAGGCTATAGAAGGCGTTTTCAACAAGAGCTGCATGATTTCATACCCGAACTACAAGTTCATTTTCCCGATTAAGGCTTTGGGCATGTTTGCCAAACGGTATGGAGATGTAGCTTTGGTATGACATGGGCATGGAGCATGGACTGAGATAACGAGACCACTGGAGTTTATATATTATTAATCCATAATGTAATGACAAACAATGATCATAACAAGCTCGATCGCTTCAAGTAGATTGTTCTCACAGTTTCTCATGGTGGCACTCGAGTGAAGATGTGAAGACTTTCCAACACACTCCATTTCTATAACCTTCACATCATGCTGGATACGTATTTTAAAGTCTACCTAGATAGTATACGATTCTTAATGTCTCAAATAAATGATTCGACGAAGCAATTCACTTATCGAAGTTCACGTGAGTACCCCGCAGCCTTGGAAATAGTCGAGGCGAGGCTGTGGTTTCTTCTGCCTAACTAATTTTTCTGGGAGCTGCAATTCACAAAAGCCAACAACTCCTCGCACAAAGTTTCCCAACCTATACAATACCAACAACTCCGAACTCAATACTCACGATCGTTGACTATCATGGCGGAGGTCGGTTTCGCAAATAAAGGCCAGGCTGCTATCCAAGCCGGAGACTATGCCACTGCTATCAACTACCTCACGCAAGCTATCCAGATCTCCAAGTCACCGCTCTGGTTGACTTGGCGTGCGACTGCCTACCAGCGAACGAAACAGTACGAGCTCGCCCTTGCAGATGGTGACAATGCTGTCCTCGCAGCTATCAAGCGTTCGAAGCGTGACTTGATCGCAAACGCTCACTTTCGACGTGCAGTTGCCTTGCATGGACTGAAACGATACGGCGATGCGAGGATGTGCCTCCATTGGGTCAAGGAATATAACGAGAAGGAGAAGGGCTTGACTATCTGGCTTGCTAAGATCAAGACCGACTACGACAATGCGGGTGGTGACGAGGCGGAATGTAATCAGGTCACGGTGAAGAAGGTCCCAGACGAGGTCGAGGATGTCTCGAAAGACACCAAACCGGCCGCAAAGGAGAAGGTAGAAGCTCCAGCAGTTGCTGCCATACCTGTTGCACCGGCACAGACTCCAAAAGAGAAGATCAGACATGAGTGGTATCAGTCTCCAACTACTATTACCATTGAGATCTTCGCCAAAGGTGTACCAAAGGAAAATACTGAAGTCAAGATTGAAGCTGGAAGTGTAGGTATTCCCTCTCTGCTACTGTTTTTAATCGCTAACAATTTGTAGCTCGAAGTCAGCTTCCCGCTTTCCGCCACGGACAGCACATTTGATTACACAATCGATCCATTCTTCTCAAAAGTCGATGTCTCTAAGTCGAGCCACCGGATCACACCCCACAAGATTGAGATCGTCCTCCACAAGTCTACACCGGGTCTCAAATGGTCTGCGTTGGAAGGTACCGATTTAATCCCCAGCGAACCCGTGAAGGAGGACACAAAGGCGGCTGTTCAATTGCCAAAGCAAGAGACTGCGCCGGTCTATCCCACGTCCTCGAAGTCTGGACCCAAGAATTGGGACAAGCTGATGGGTGAAGAAGATGATGATGATGGAGAAGGCGAGGATGTGGACCGTTTCTTTAAGAAACTTTACAAAGGCGCCGATCCTGATACTAGACGGGCTATGATGAAGAGTTACCAAGAGAGCAACGGTACTTCTTTGAGTACGAACTGGTCAGATGTCGGAAGCAAGACTTTTGAGACAAGCCCACCAGACGGATTGGAGGCGAAGAAGTGGGAGTCTTAGGCTTTCAAAACTCTCGGGTCATGGCGACGGATATTTTGCAGCATTGCAGGGGCGTTTTTGAGCTACCTTTTACGAAGTTAATGACACAGGTAGCGACCATCTAGCAGGCGTACAAAAGTATGAGAGATACCTGACTGAAACGCATTTCTTTTGAAAGTCCACTGACAGATAAGTATCTCAAACATATGTTTCTCTGTACGAGCCGTTCTTTACCCCTCTTTGCTCCGGAGTCGAAGCAATACGTTTATTCTCATCCTGTTTACAACGCTGTATTTCCGGCACGCAGCACGGTTCTTTGCGTTACTATATCGTGCTTAATTGGAACGAGAGCTCATTAAAAGGCAGGTTCCGGATCTACGTCTTGTCAGGTACAGAACCATTTGTATTCCGGCTAAATATGTGCCAAGCTTTCCCAACATTCGTCGTCGAGATCAGCCTCATCTTGATTGAGGGAAAATTCGAGGGATCAGCCGCGCGTTACCGAACCATTGTTGATTTACCCCACGAAATATGGAGCAAAACATCCCACTTTATCCAATCCTCTGAGTCGGGATTGAATTTTTTTCGTTTTCTGTTTTGTTCACGATGAGGGGTTCTGATCTACTTCACGTCATTGAGGTTCTTACCTAAACGAGAGGGAACATCCTTCCGATTCTGTTGTATTCATAACTACATCACGCTCATTTCTCGTTTCTTGTTTCTTGACATTCTTTTATGATATAGTAGCCAGAGAAGAATCACCGATACGAAGATGAGATCACGAGGTCTATCAGCTGCCTCTGCAGCTGTACTCTGCTTCGTCGACTTGGCAGGAACCAGCGCAATCCCATCTACGACTCCGGTGCCGATTCTTATTACTGCGAATGGCCAAGCAATCGTGAACAACATCGCAGTCCTCGTCGGCAATACAAACACCAGTCTCACTCCAATTACATCCAGCACCGAGGGCGTCGAGTTATCATGGCAACCATTGAAGAACCATGTGATTAAGATTGAGGTGGAAACCAATTACACTTTTGTTGGAGCCCAGTTCACTATTCCGGAGGAAGACAAATTTTTCGGGGTATGGGAGTATCCGTTCAATGGCCAGCTTGATAATTCGAATGCGTCATTTGAAGACATTGGTGTTGGCAATGAGGATGGCATCAATTGGTCAAATGCCAGAGCGCCATTCTTTATCACCACTGCTGGTTACGGCGTGTATACGGACACTCTTTCAATCGGATCTTACGACTTCAGTTCTCCGAATATGGCACGATTTGTTTTCAACTCCAGCAGTTTAGTCTACTACATCATTCTACCAAAGACGGAGGGTGACTTTAAGTCCATCATCAAGGAATACACAGCTCTAAGTGCGAGAATCGAGATGCCACCAGATTCCGCTTATGGACCGAATTTCTGGTCAGACGATTTCGAGCAGGATTTTCATGGAAATGCCACCAATGCGCAGGAGAACTACTTCGATGTTATTGATCATCTAGCTGCCAACCAGATTCGAGCTACCAGCATGTTTGCGGATAGTAAGTGCTCTCTACTTTCAGGCGAATTATCTACTAACATCACCAAGGACCATATGGAACAGGAAACTCTTCTTTCGGCAACTTCGACTTTGATCCACAGTTCTATCCCACGCCCAAGAAGTTCATTTCGGATCTCTCTGCAGCAGGGTTTGATTTCCAGGTCTGGGTAGCTAACCGGGGCTTCCTCAACACGGAACTTTACAATGCATCCGTTGCAAATGACTGGCTCTTCCCGGGCATCTCGCCAATCCAGTTTCTAGGCCCTGCGCTCAATCTCTCAATTCCAGCTGCTTACGATTATTTCAAATTGCATCTAAAGAACTTTACAGATCTCGGAGTGAAGGGATTCAAGATCGACAGGGGTGAGGAGGGAGAGCTGCCAGACTATGAACAGAATCTCCAAAATACACTCTTCGAACAGTTATGCCATGAAGTCATGGTTGAAGCTTGGGGATTAGGAAATTACTACTCTTTTGCTCGATCGGCGGTTGATCGTGCACGATCTTTGACTGGAGTCTGGAACGGAGATTCGCACTCCAACTTCACTGGCTTGCAATACACTGTTACATCAGGTATCCGAGCAGGACTGTTAGGCTTCAGTATGTGGGGAAGTGATACTGGTGGCTATGTTCGAGACACAAATTCACCAACAGAAGAGCTGTGGGCAAGGTGGATGTGGTTCAGTGCTTTCAGTCCCGTGTTTGAGATCATGGTTGGCACTGGACACACACCTTGGTACGCTCCTTATACTTCGAGATTGGTGTCTATCTTAAAGACTACGGCAAATTTGCATGTCGCATTGGTGCCGTATATCAGAACTTACACCTACAAAGCGACACAGACAGGACTTCCCGTCATCAGAGCCTTGTGGCTGGAGTATCCGGACGAGATGGAGACCGTGAGAGATATCAAGGATCAGTATATATTTGGAGAGGAGTTCTTGGTCGCTCCAATCGTCAACGGTGGAAACTCAAGGTCTGTATACTTTCCTGGAGAGAAGAAGTGGCTCAACTACCTCTCTCGAACGTCAACCCCACAAGTCTACCAAGGTGGAAAGACGATTTCCAACATCACCGCAACAATCGAAGACATGCCCGTATATGTCAAAGAAGGAGCCATCATCCCAACAGGCGATCTTCATCAAAATAACGCGAAATGGGATAAAGATTGGCAGCCTGTTTTAAACTTCGAGCTATTCCCTAGCTTCGATGTTGATAATTCAACATTCAGCTACTTCAGCAAAGAGACAAACAAGACGGTCATAATCCAGATGACCGTGGACAGCGACGAAGGGAGTGGGAACGTGACAATCACGAGTGGGGACTTTGGGGGTCTGGAAAAAGCTTGGAATGTGACGAGCATTGGTCAACTCTGGGTTTATGTTGCCGGTACTATACAAAAGCTTGCTATACCTGTAAGTGGTGGAATATCGGGTGTGACTATGGAGAAGAGTATTTGGGACTGAGGTGATGCAAATGAGTGCAGGTTTTGGTAGATAAAGAGCTTCAACTGGCTCAAGTATTTTGGTGGGGCCTTGCTGGCAAGTATTCAAGATCGACTTATATTGTCTTATTGAGACTTGTAGCTAGCATGGTCTGTTATTTACTTGATGAGTTTAGCTTTATGGTAGTATCATAATTCAAGCAACACACCTTCTCCAGATCATCTGACTTGCACAACACCATACTACTCTATCTTGTCTCTTCTGAAAATAGTCAACATCTCAGCTTGTATTGGCGCTCTTAGAGTAACAATAAAGCTACACCTTCTAGGTTCACTCCATTTCCATCCCACCATCTTGTTCATTCATCCGCAATTCCTCCCAAAATCCCGAGACACTCCTTAATAACCATCTCCATCCTTTCATGACACAATTTACAATCCATACCCCACCTCTCCCCATCCCAACACCGACTCCCTTCACCACCCCGCGAACCCGCCTCCCTGCCTCCCTGCCTCCAAAAGCGTCTTCCAAGCCTCGATATTCTTTTCATCAAACCACCTCCCAATTTTCTTGAACCAATCCATTTTATAATGATCAATACAAGGCCGAAAACCCAGCCGCCCGAGGAAAAACGGGAACCCAAGAATCAGAAGAATTAAAACAGCTATTTCTTTTGTGATTGCATAATTGGCGGCACGCGACACGCTGAATAGGCACGAAGAGAGGAAGACGAGGAGGATCCAGCCGAGGCCAACTGAGAGCCCGATTATCAGGCCAGCGCGGTGGGTGGTGACAGGAAAGCCGCCGCAGTCGGTGCCGTAGCAGCTTCCGCCGCCCATGATGAGGACGATTTTTGAGTGTTATCAAGAAAACGATTTTGGATAGAGGAGGGGTTATGGGTTTATGAGGGGTATGAGTCGAGTGAGACAATTATGTCTCTAGCGAGGAATATAATTCGCTTGTTCGGAGACGTGAGGTGGTTCCATTTCCTACCTCTCCGATATCTCCTTATCATCACAACCTCATCTAGTTAATTAACCCAGCATGAGTAGTCAGAGATAAGCGATGTATATGCAAGCAGTTGGTAGCATAAGCTGGATCAATAGCCTATTTGCCGCTCCCAGCGTTATCGTGCGTTTTTCTGCCCGAGAAACGTGCGTCATGTGATATGTGAGGAGGAGGAGGAGGACAATGTTGTAAAGACTTTGGTCCTGGGTTGTCAGTAACAATTGGAACAGCGTGGAGGCGAGATGTATGGCGATGGTGGCGCTGTTGGAGTGGGCGATTGGGTGGTGGGGGAGAGTGAGGAAAAGGGAGATGGACAGGTGAGGCGAGGTAGTTTTGTCAAAGTGGAAGAAAGCTATACAGCAAAGAGAGAGGCAAAGAGGTATGAAACCCAATATTTGGATCAGGTTGGGATTAGTCTTGTTGAGAGTGCGTACATCCGTCCACCGCATGTGCGAATGTAAAATCTGAGAATATTTGGACAGATAAAGAAGATATAATAGACTATCCAAAGAACGCTTCTGGATCCTTCAACTATCAAAAAGACTTTGTATAGAAATCTAAAGCAACCCTCATGTCATGAGCCCTATACTAATCCTAGGTAGCTCAGGGGTATCGCTAAGCATTAGCGAAAGATCCGCGTATGAGCTAACCCCGGATAGTCATGTACCCGGAACCTTGAAAAGGCACAGCTCGATCGGACTAAATTTCAACGTCAGTTCATCTCTACTTTCGTCTCATCTTTTTTATTGTTGATATTGATCTAAATTCCGGCAATCTGGGAGACAAATTGCTGTTGTGTTGCGAAAGCTGGTGGCAGAACAACTACGACCGAGCCAACGGGAGCTTGTTCCCACCCAGTAAGTATTATCCTCCATCCTAACCCTTACCATTCAAGTCTACCCCAAACCTTCACTTTGAAGTCCAACTCCGCGTCCTCATCCAAACGGGATGACTTGACTAAAAACCCCAGTAGGCCAGCTAGCGCGCCAAGCAGTCTCCGAAACGTCTCAGGTTACACAACGAGACATCCCCTCGAATTTCCACCCAACACCATCCAATGTCATTTGAACCTCGTGTTCTCACATGATTCATCCCAAATGGCGTCAATAGCATCAGAGTTGCGCAGCGGGGCAACGCAACGACCCACGGACATGAGTCGGAAGATTCGGGTTATTGGTAGTGGGTTTGGACGCACGGGTACCATGTCACTCTCAGCGGCTCTAGAAAAGTTACTTGATGGAAAAGTCTACCACACTGGAACGATGATCTTTCAGGAAGAAGGTTAATTCTCTTTCTTCTTAACTTCGCGTTTCCTCGTGTGTTAACTTTTTTCTAGCAACGATGAGAAAATGGGGTCGACTCATGAACCCAGATTCCCCTCCAGAAGTCTCCAAGACTCTCCTGGGAGAGGTATTAGCTGGCTATGTTGGCATCACGGATACGTGCGGTGCAGCCATGACTCCGGAGCTAGTCGAGATGTACCCAGACGCAATCGTGATCTGCACTACTCGGGAGGAAGAAGCATGGTGGAAGAGCTGGTCTGATATGTCGGGCAACGCACCACCGGCTTGGGTCATGAAGATTATGTTCCTGCCCGTTCCTTGCTTTCGGTACTTCCCTGGATCGATTCATCAGATGTGGAGGAGGTGAGTTGGGCATTTCTGTTTTGGCATCACAGCAGCTTTGTACGAGAAAGGGGCACAGCTGACTTCTGATGAAAGGTTGAGCAAACTCTACGGCTTCGACAAAGTTCAACAACCGCAAGACAAAGGTATTGTTGAACTCCATTCTCCTAGGAGATTCTTTCGCTAACCAGGAACAGGTTACATTACCATCCATAACGAGTGGTTAAAAACAGTCGTTCCACCAGAGAGGCTGCATTTCTTCAGCGTGAAAGAAGGCTGGGGACCACTCTGCAAGATCCTTGATCTACCAGTCCCCGAAGAGCCATTCCCGAGAGCAAATGAGCAGGCTGCGATGACGGAGTTGAGTGAGCAGATTATGGTTCATGTGTACAAGGGCTGGGGATCGATCATTGGCGCTACGGTGGTTGGTATTGCGAGTATATGGCTGTATTTGAGGAATTTTTAGGTGTTCGCTCATACAAAAACATGGAGTTGAGCGTTAGATTGGAAAGATTTCTGGAAGCTACTTTCAATTTGGAAGAAATTGTCGAATTGAGTTCTCGAGAATAATAGCAAGTAGTATGTAGGAGTTTTGCAGTTCAATTTAATGTAAGCTTCGTAGTAGTGCAAGTTTCCCAATACGTGCCTTTGAGCCCTCTCTTCCTGTGCTGTTTCGGGAGTTCCCAGTCTAAGATAATGTTGCATGTGAGAATGTTTTTTTTTGGAGTAGTAAGCTTGGAGTCTTATAAGACAAGTGACATGTCAATGACTGTACAAGAAAGACCGAACTACAAGCTCGTCTGGAGACAAAGTAGTCTGGAGTCCACAAGGTTTTCAACACACTTTCACACAAGAAGCCCACCTGGCTGAAATCGCTGCTTGCTATCATTACAAAAGGCTTTTCCTTCTGGCGATTCAAGGACAGGATAAATGGTCTAGCAACTATTGTGAGGTTAACTCACTTGACCTGATATTCGACGTGATTTACGAACTACCCGCTATCTCAACCAACCTCCCTAAACCACCCACCAAAAGCCGACTCACTACCCACCGAAACACAAAACCTTATTCCTCATTCCCGAACAACAATCTCTCCCTAAATCTCTTACCCACCCCTCCAAGCTCCTGATCACTATTCTCACAAGCCCTATGTACAGTACGTACCCTGAAATAGCGTATATTTTATATATCATCTACAAATCCCAAACTCATAATTCCAGCGCTCTACTTCTCCACCTTTATTTGAGAGAAAAAAGGGGGGAAAAAGGCGTGCCTAATCCCCTTTCTGAACGCGATGAGACTACGACTTCTAGTGTGCTAGGAATACAGCAATAAATGAGATGGGAGGACTGAGAGTACGGCAGTGATTGCGCTGGTCACGCAATATTTCCCACCCGACCATAGCCTAACCTCTCACTCATCCCTCCCCTTCTATCCGCCCCATCTACTATCCTCCCCTCTCCGGCTACTAAACGTAAAAACAACTTCTCCAATCTACGGCTAATCCCGTCCTCCTCCACACACTTATTAATTATCTTAATCTTTCTTCCCTCATACAACTGACCCTTAAAAACTATCACAACTCTATACTTCTCACCACATTCCAATTTATTCACCTCAAAGAAGGACAACTCAACCTAAAACCGCTTCTAATTAGCAATATAAACAACCCTTTTCTCCCCTCCCGCCCTTCTCAAACAACATTCGTGCACAGCATAGCAAGATAGCAAAACACCAAGCCTTCACACACAGAGAAACTCAACCACAAGCAGAAGCGAACGAACCATAAATAGATAAATACCTATTTTGTGTATATATAACCCAGTATCAAAAACATCCATTCTATATTATATAAAAAAAAAGAACACCGCTCCCCTATCCATCTACCCATCCATCCGTCTATCTATATGTACCAACCACCCATTCCAAACCACAAAAAACAATCAATCAAGCACACCTAAGGTTTCCCCCCTTGGTAAGGATTCCACGTCGGCCCATTAATCAACGCCCCATAGTACGTCTGACTACTATCGGTCGGTGCGCCAGTGGTATCCGTCCAATCCGCCGAATTCCCCGCAGCGTTCCCTGATCTAGGGATATTCTGACTGTCGCACGCCGTCTTGTGACTATTGGGGATATACGGTTTGCGCGCGACCATCACATCGGGGGCCTCGATGAACGTCGCCGTCATGCCGGCTTCGACGTGGAATTCCGTGTGACAATGGAACAGCCAGACACCTGGGTTATTAGCGATGAAGCGAAGCGTGACGCCGACGCCGGGGTACACGACGACGGTGTCGCGGCGCATGGGGGCCGCGGGGATGGAGTCGAGGCCGGGCCATTGCGGCTCGTCGCCGGCGCGGTTGATGATCTGGAAGGTGTGGCCGTGTAAGTGGAAAGGGTGGGCGCGGGTGTCGTGGTTGTTTAGGTCGATCTCGATAACTTGGCCGAAGGGGAGGATTTGCGGGTTCACTTGGCCGTAGATGGCGGTATTCATTTGGTATTCCGATGGTGCGGTCAGGGCTGTGAAGAAGGTGGGGACGAGTTGCGAGAGGTAGGTTTGGCCGTTGACCATGGCGCGGTTGGAGCCCCAGTCATTGGTAGCGAAGTCAACTGTTAGGTAGGTGCTGGGAGGGGGTGTTAGGAGGGTTGGATTGGGTGGAATGGGTGGAATGGGAGGGGCTTACTATTGCACGTTGTCTGAGTCCCAGAGGGGTTGCTGATCCCAGGGGACGAGAACAGTGTCGGACCATGGTTGTGGGGTCAAGGTGAAGGGTGCTGGCATAGCCAAAGCAGAATTGTAGACGAGGAAAGCAGTACACTTCAACAATTAGCAGGATTTATGACCCTATAGAGGATGACTTACAGTAGGGTTCTGTCCAGCGGGTGTAACACTCTCGTCAAACATATCAGTCACGAACTGACTGACAATCGCAAAGTTCTCAGTCGCAGTCGGTAGAGCTTGAACCAAAACGGAATATCTCTGCGCAACAGCCACAAAGATTTGATCCGTCACATACGGCTGAGTGTATACACCGTCTGCTTCAATGATCGTCATGTTGTGTTGATCGAATTGGAGGAATTGTCCAGCGATAGCACCCATGTTGACGACATGGAACAAGTATGTCTTGCCAGGTGTGATGGCGAATTGTGCGTTTTGCGCTTCGTTGATCAGGGCGGAGTCTGGTACAGGCTCGGCACCACTTGTATTGTTTGCGGACAGGAAGTAGTTGATCAGGTAGGGCGCTTCGACGTGGTACACATCTGTGAGGGACAGGATATACTCCTCATCAATATTGCCATAGTTGTTCAATGCGTTGGCGTCTCTGATGACCACGGGACCACGGAAACCATCTTATGTATGTCAGTATGGAGAGGTCGTGAAGATGTACAGACACTTACCGATATATTGACCTCCAACATGTGCGTGATACCAATAGGTACCGGATTGGGCGAGCACATATTCGTAGACAAAAGCTATACTCGTTAGTCTTTAAACTACATGTCAGATGTTGTTAACTCACTTTCTCCAGGCCCAATGGGACATTGAGCAACCATAGCAGAACCGTCCTCAAATGTATTATTGGCATTGAACAATCCGTGCATATGGATAGACGTAGTCTCATTTCCAAGACCATTGTAAGCGTTGATTATGATAGTGTCTCCGATGTCAGCTAGAATTGGTGGAAGAGGCCATTCACCATTGACGCCAACAAAAGGTCTGCTGAAACCATCTGGTGAAGCATTGACCCACGTGATGTTCCAGTTGAAGGTCCTTCGGACGGGAATTGGATTGGTTGCTGTGCCTTTAACTATTGAAGTTGTGCTGGTCGAGCTGGTCTTGATGGTCGACGACGCTGTGGATGATCCTAATGATGATGAAGAGGAGGTAGTCACGTGCGAGGATGAGGAGGTTCCGCTGGATACAGGCGACGTAGATGACCCCTGGGTAGAACTGGTCGAGGACACGATAATTGATGATGATGAAGTTGTTGGAACAGCTCCTTGCTGGTACATATCAAGTCTTGAGTAAGGGAATTAGTAATGAGCTCGCAAAGGGGAAGAGGAATGAAAGTTACCTATTTCCGGCACCACAGTACTCCAGTGAGTTTCCTGGGCAGACCTTGTTACAATCGGTTGTTGCAGCCAAGACACTGCCTGTGTTGAGAACATTTCCGCAATAACCTACCAGATACTCATTAGTCACCATCCAAGAAAAAAGAGCCACGAGGTACATACATTGAGTAGCGTACTCCACACCGGCATACGTATACCCTGAGCAGTAATTCACACACTGCTCAACCGTCATCGTAGAGTTAGTGAAACTCTTCGAAGACAAAGCACGCATGCTTGTCGCCTCAGTATAACAACCGATCCATCCATAAGTACCGACCACTGCTTTGTGTTGAGGTCCGGTAGGAGGCGCAACATAAGTCTTACTTTCGTAAACGGAAAGGCGGTCAGCGGCTCCGCAAAGCTCGGCGGAGTTTCCAGAACATGGTGTGTTGCAAGTACTGTCGAGAGCTCGAAGGGTAGAGTTCAATGTGTAGCCGCAATAACATTCTCGCCCATATTCGGTTCCAAAGAAATCGTATCCGGTACAGTTTTGAGCGCAAGATTCGAGGGTCATGGGATCGTAAATGAACTTGTTAGCTGCAAGTGATCGAGTGGTGCCATCGATGAGATCTGAGTAACATCCAATGTAGTTGAATGTGCTGATAACAGATGGTTCTGCTGCATTGAGGCCGGTGGTTGTGTAGACCACATTGCCCGATGCCGTGCTACTGGAAACGAACGAGGTGGTCGAGGATGACTGAGTTGATACCGTTGAGGAGCTACTGGTCTTGGACACACTGCTCGAGGTTGACAATGAGCTGCTGGAGCTTGGCGATGAAGAAGTCGACAGCTTTGACGAACTGCTGGAACTTGAAACGCTAGAACTTGAGCTGGAGGATACTTTGCTTGATGATGATGACGTGGTTACAACAGAGCTGCTGGAACTTTTGGATACCGAAGATGAAACAGAAGTGGAAACCGTTGACGACACTGTAGATTTCGAGCTGCTTGACGTTGACGTTGGTTTTGACGATGAACTCGACGCAGTTCCTGCAGGTCCTCCAATGGCGTAAAGCACATTGTTCTCCGTGGTATAAATCCTGGCATTACCGAAGACTGGTCGTTGATACTTGTTCAATCGCCCTGATGCCCAACCGAGAGGGATTTGAGTCAAATTTCCGTTGGCGGGAACGGCGTGGAATGCTACAACACCCTGGTTGGTATCCGCGAGCCAGACCTAAGGGAGGTTAATTGAGACCATGAGAAGGTTATGAGAGTGTACTCACGATAGCTGAGCCTGCTTGACCATTCAAACTGGTGACTGTGGGGTTTCCTGTACAAGCCAAGTTACTGCCTCCTTGGCCAGCGAGGGTGAAAAGGGGGTTCCCACTCCTGTCCAATGAATAACTGTATGCATAGAGTGGTCCTCCAGTAGGACAGAAGTAGAGATATCCGCCTTCACCTGGGTAACTTCCCACACCTCCATAGAACTTAGCTCCACTGACGACGATCTGCTGGAGAGCTTTGATATGGTTAGTTCACGTGATCGAAATGAAATGTAGTGAAAGAGTTGGGAATAACGTACTGGCGTCTTGAATTCCATTCTTTCCATTGTAGAAACCTCCTAGATTATCGGCGTTCATGATGTAGACCTAGAGAAGCGACAATATTAGTCTCATATTTGACGCGTCACTGGGTTTGGAGATGTCCCAAAACGGAAGGAAGAATGAGAGAAAATGCTTACAATGCCATCCTTCCCGGAAGAAACCGCAATACCATTAACTCCTACACCAGGCGCTTGGAATGTATTTCGATCCAGTAAAGCGACACCTGATGAGCCCATATCCGAGTCACCTCCATCGAGTACGGTGTCGAAGTTGTAGGGCTCGAAGTAATCGGCTTGGGTTAGTGTTCCAACGTTGGGATCCACAGCAAATTTGGCCACGACTTGTTCGAGCGTGCTGCTGTAGGTATTGCCACTTGCAGCTGTGCCTTGGACCTTGTTCACACCGGCACCAACACCATTTCTATTATAGAGATTTCGAATTAGAAAAGAGCCGATGGACGCTCTAGGACGGAGTGATTGAACCTACCCAGTTGCGAAGTAAACATTGTCACCGTTGACAGCAAGACCCATTCCACCATGCCAGATACCAGCTTTGCCACCGGTTTGTTGTTGGTAGTTTGTTGGCTGGGGTGATGGAGCACCTATTTGAACTTGTGTTAACTCCCACTCTCTTGGCTAACGGGAAGATTCTCATCAGTCATACCTGGAGCGGCTACCATGGCTTGCATGTTGGTAACAGTTGCTGTCGTCTTGCTGACAGAGACGAGCATTCCTGTGTAGTTGAAATTGTCACAATGGCCACCAAATCCTGCAACGATACTGTTGCCAATCATAGCTAATAAATATGTTAGTACTGTCAAGCTGATAAATGATTGGGCAGCTCCGAGTAAGAGTCGTCTCAAAGTCCCAGAAACGGTCAACATATATTTGCTGCCATCTCCCAACTCCGAGACCACTCCCATCCTCAAAGCTACCAGAGAAAAGAATAGTAATTTACCTAGACCTGGTCGTTGCAAAAGTGTACCACCAACAAAATAACGGGTATTGTCGTTGGTCGCATAGTGTCCCTCCATGATAATCGGGAACCCAGCAATGTCAGTCAATCCAGGAAGTTGCACAGCGTAGAACTTGTATTGTCCTGTCAAGAGTCAGAACACATCATTCCTTCCGTACCTTGAACCTCCTACTCACCATTCAGAGTTCCACTGCCGGTTGCAGCACCCTTGTATCCCTTGCTGAAGAAGTACATGATATCGGTCGCTGGATCAACAATAGGAGTTCCTGTGATGCCAATCGTCGGCGAGATATCACCACAGTCTGAATCTGTCGCTTGGAAGGGTGGGTCCAGGGTTCTGGTGTAGAGAATGGCGCCGGTCAATCCATCCAGGACGCGAACAATGTTCTGGTGGGATGCGGTGATGACCAGCTCGTGGGCGTATCCATTAGGGGTGTATGTGATGGGTTTCGCACTGAAGTATTCCTGAGCATTAAAAGTACTGGACCAAGAATGAACATATTGGGACAGCTTGGTCGGATCAACATTATGATTAGGTAGGTAACCGGATTGTGCGGTGTCCTATGGAGGGTAAGTACTGCATCGCGGTACCAAGGTATCTTTTGCCCAGGCTCTGGAATGAGGATATACTTACTGCATCTTGATACTGGTCAGTCGAGCTCACAGCTCCTGCCATCCACGGCAGGAGAGCCGCTGTCAAGCATGTCGCGACGGTGAGCCGCATTAAAACGATTGGATAGACGACGATATTGTCTCAAACTTTCTCACGCCCACAAACAACAACCGCGACGGAGGGAGAATGCCAGAAACGAAAGCTTGGCAAACTGCGCCTTAAAGAACGTCGAGAGGAGAAGGAAAATAATAATCAAAAAGAGAGACAGCGAGCAAAAGAATGTAACTGCTGTAACGGGAAACCAGAAAAGAGAGACCCAGAACGAGAGACTACGACCCAGGGGAGAGACTATCGATTTTAACAATCCAGCCAGGGGTAAGAAAGCTGGTAGGGCAGGTCAGTAAACACCCAGTGTGCAGCTCAGCAGCAGGCCAGGAGCAACCAGTAGCCAGCAGCAGCGTGCACACTAAAAGGATCTCCTGCGCCACCGAGGCCTATGCCCACCAATGGCCCATGAGCAGTGCGTCATTGGTCCTTCATTTGAACCTGTACCTACCTGGACGTCCCTGTGCCTGGCCTGTCCTCTCAGCCTCGCGCTGTCAGCTTGACGGGCGTGCGGGTGGTGGACGGTAATGAGGTGCATCGCACCGCAGCAGCACGATCACGATGAATCAGATCAGAACTCAGGAGAGGATAAGCATGAATCTGACCACTGGGACGCGCGGGAGGTATCTTGGCAGAGCGCCCAAAGCCGTTACGGTCCTCCGACTGGGACGGTGCCACCACGTCGTCGCGGTGAGTTGCTGAGAGAGACAACGGCTCAAGAGCAAAGTGTGCCGGCTTGGTAAGACGACCGAGACGCAGAGATTGGTTCCTGCGTGGCCGGGCTTGCATGGCGTTTTCGTGGTGCATGGTGCATTGGTGAAGGCTTGTTCTGTGCCCAGACATAATTTACATGAACGAAGTACTGTAAGCCAGATAGGAGGAGCGAGCGACATCAGATGAAAAAAAATGAGAGAAAGTGTTGACGGTGGCGGCCCAGCCACATGGTCGCCGCGCTGGATGGGGGTAAGCGGTGTTTCAAGACGCAAAGCTTATTAAGTACTGGGAATTAGGACGCTTTCGTTCGTATCGCTGCCGCCCAGCGAAATTGGCTTCAGCCGCTTTCCGCTCCTCGGAGGCAATCAAGCTTTGTGGTTGACGAAAAAACGAAAACAGAGAGACATGGCGAGAGACAATTAATTCACCGAGTGCGCGTGCGTCAGGCGTACACAGCGTCATGTTGATTGTGGAAATATGTATGTCAACTCGTACCCTGTACACTCGACACATCAGAGATGTTACCTACCTACCTACGACTGACAACCATCACTCAATCAGTTGTCCGCACTGCAAGTATCCATGCACCCATCACTCAGCTCCCCACGCTGTACAGAGAACAACAGACAACAAAGCAATAGTAGTTAATCTATTGTATCTGCACTGCTGCAGTGACAAGACGATCTCAATCTTCTTCGAGCTGACTCTCGACCTTCTCGACCATCTCGACCTTTTCAGCTATCTCATTCCTAGTCTCCCACTACTTATCTATTGATCGATCTCCCCTCCCCTTGCGGCATAGCGGCAAACCCCGCTCCCATAACCCTCCAGCCCTCCTAGCTAATCTCCACAGGGCTGGCTGAGACCGACCCAGCAGAACAAGCTTCCTTCATCCAAGGTTTCTCTCTCTGCGCCCACCGCCTACCGCCTACCGCCTACCGCCCACCGCCCACCGACCGCCCAGCCCAGTCAAGATTTGATTTATTTCCTTTCGATCGAAATCTCCAAACGAGCCAAAAAAAATGTCCACCAGTGTCACCACCATTCGTCACCCTTCAAGCCCAGCTCTCGGCTCCTTCCTTCCTCTGCGGTACCCCCATCCATCATCTATACCCCCATCTCAAAGGAACCCCCCCCAAAAAAATTAGTCCCTTCGTCTACAATACCTCTGCCTGCGCTTATCTCCAAGCAGCCCTTCCCCTGTCTATCATCATATTAAAAAAGCTGACGGCGGGCGCACCTGCAGGAACACCGCGGTCGGGGCTTCCTCACCGGGGAACGGGCCAGTTTAATCTACTGGGGTACGGATGACTTAAAATAGGATACTTGCATACATACATGCATGTATGCATTGCGCGCTCTCGTTCACAACGAGAAACGAGCGAGAGAAAAAAAAGCTTAATTTGGTCGGTGCGTGCGTGCGTGCGTGCTGATCGGATTCGTTAGTTAGGTTGCTGACGGACCGGACGCATTTGGTGGTTATGCGAGTTGTTGTGGATTAAATGCCGCGATGCGATTTCTGTCTGAGGGTTGGGGATGGGGGATGGGAAATTCGATGTTGGAGAGGTGAGGACGGGACCGGGAGGTTTACGAGGGAGGGAGTCATGTGGAAACCATGTGATAGGAGGAAGGTCGGAACAAAATTCAACACGAAGATCTCTCGGGACACAGCCTCCCTTCCTAGTAAGTTTGTTGTTAGACTTTGTTGCAGGATTCAAAACTCTGTATGGTACGCTCAGGTCAAACTGTACGCCCTTCATCGCACAAAATTGACGAGCTTACCTACCTATTCCATACCTTCATCTTCTCTCTTCCTTACCAACGTGCTTCGCCGTTCGTACTCTCCAACGCTGAAGCACATTCCCTTCTCGGACCGCAGAACATTTCATTTATTCATTTATTTATTTATTTATCTCTCAAAGTTGCCTGCTGATCCATCGAACGATACCTTCCTTCCTTCCTTCCCCTTCACGCTCTTGCCGAGGTAGCGAGGTTCGGATTCTTGCGCGGGGGTTTTTTTTTTTTTTTTTGGGTTCTTCGATACGATTTTCTGAGTTTGATTGATGATGGGTCGGTCGGTTTTAAGTTTATCTTAGAGTTGTTATTATGGTTATGGAGAACGACGATCGGGAAATGGTGTCTTTCTTATTTTGTGGGTCGGAATGGAAAGATGGGATGGGATGGGATGCAAGAGAGATCTTCGTCACATGATTTCTTTCTTTCTTGTCGTGAGGTCTATTTCTTCTTTCTTGCTTGGAGGCATCGAGGGACTGGAGAGGGTGGTATCGAGCGATTTGAGCTATGTATCGATAGTTTCGAGGTGTGCTGGTTTCGGTGCAGTTGAGTTGCACTTTGTCCTTGGATGTTGTACGTTCTTGGTCTTCGCGCTTTCGCATTCATTTCCTTGCCAAATCTTGTTCATCGAAATTCTAAATTGAGTGTTTTGAAGCTCTCTTTCCATCATACATACATAGTGCGAAACATAATGAAGGCCACAGAAGTCTGTTTTGATATCATTGCTCTGCTCTGATGGTACGCTCTTACCAGAGATCTCAAGACCGCGACAAGTGGTACGTCCAACAACAATACTCCTTCGATGGTATTCCACCTACCATCTACCAAGATACAACTTCATTCTATGACTTAACAAGGAACTCTGCTCCCATGGACAACTCACCCTCACCCTCTCCCCAAGCTTTCCCTTCACACTCCACCTCTCCTCCTCCCCAACCTCCCATACAGAATGCATCCTAAACTCGCATCACACATTCACAACAGTAAAAAAGCGTAAACAACATAAAATAACACCCCACGACCTCGTTGTCAGCGATCGATCCCCAACGTGGCGGCCGTGCTGCTAATAACCAGGGTGCCGTATGCAAAGCTGCAGATATTCATTTAATTTTCGAAGATAAACTAGTCTGCAGCTTAGTATTCCTAAGTGCAAGGTCTAGTCATCTACATTCCCAAGAGCACGGTAGGTCTTCATCAGCATACCTCTTTTCGAAGCAATGGACAAGTTTATAACTAGATACTTTCATGCATCCATAAACGCCCAAATCGAATCCACGATCCCTTCCCCAGCGCTTCTCCCTCTCTCCCTCCCTGAAACATAACCTGCAAAACTACCTAGGTAGAGGAAACAGCACTCCATTGTATCGTGAGAAGTGCGACGTGAGTGTACGCAGACCAGGAGGTGGGTGGCATTAGATAGATCGAGGTCCTAGTCGGGTTGCGGAGCGGGGTGAGGAGGAAATTTTCATGTGAGAGAAAGCGATCGGGACTGGACGTCGGTGGATGTGAAGTGAGGTGCTGTTTGTAGCTACGGTACGATCGAGTGAGAGGCTGCGATGGAAATCATTTGAGGTTTGGGTAGGTAATTTTCGTATGTAGGTATAGAGGCTAAGATAGGTTGGAATCGGAGACGTATGCATGTAGTCTTGTCCTGAGAAGGGTTGTCAACAAGGAACCGATATCTGAAAACGTATTCGTTCTATAGGCCCAGTGAAGTAGCAACCAAGTCTACTCTCTCGTTCATTCCTGACGCAAAACCCAAGGAGGGGTGCGTGTTTGATGGGAAGAAATGCTCGCGGGGTGCTTTTCATTAGGGAAGGTGTACATTCAAGGAATATTTAAGGATGCTTTGAATAGCGTAATGTGATGTGGTTGTTAATAGAAAAGAATCAACTTTTACCGCACCGTTTTATGATTTGAAACTATATACGACCGCTGGCATCAAATGGGTCGAAATTCATTCTAAATACCGCGTCACAGGAACAATTGCTTGATCTCTTCAACGATGGAGCAGTCATAAGCGATACGGTATGGAGACTCTCTTTCACATACACAAGTGTGCCCATGTACTTTGAAGTCGAAACGAAAATTTATCGCCCTCGTATATCTCGTCATATTCGGCTGCATGACGAACTATTTCTGTTCCATTTGAAGAGTTTTAAGGCAGACAGATCTCGTATCATCATACCTTGCAGCGCTGTATACTGTAGTTGGACCGAAAAGGGGTGCTGGCTTGATATCTCTTACCAACTCAGTGGAGAAGAAGGATGAGTGATAGCATAGCGCGCGTTAGCGAGATCATTAAATGATGCATGAAACTTGACACAGCCAGTGTGGGGAAGTTGAACAGGAAATAAGAAGAACATTTATGAGTAATAAGGATTGTAGGAGTCTGAACAATGGAGAGTGACATTATAATTTTCTCATGCGAGAGGCTAGACAAAAGAAGCGAGTTCGAAGAGCGCAGCAAAAAAATCTCAACAAAAACTCAAAATCAGCAAAACAAAAAAGGTCAAACAGTGTTCCTCAAAGCAAAACAGCAAAACTTCAGGAGCGGCCTCCGTAATGGGGCCCCTTATCAAAACCCCCCTCGGTTGTCGAGGTGGGGGGGGTTTTAGGCGTTCGATTGATCGTAATGGCGTGTGTAGCAATGCTACTCGGGCCAGGCGTAAACCAACTGAACCATCCCAGCCCGTTAATGACCTGAACTACCTGCCTAAGTAGCCGCTGTTAACGGGCTGGTGACGAGAAAATGTTTATTTAAAACTATATGTGTGCAAGCGACTAGCTTCTTTTTGGCGCTAAGCGCAGCCTTGTGTCAACATGCCAATGTAATAAATGGCGCTAGCGATCTGAGCAAGGCTTTTAGGTGTGTTTGTTGATTTTATCTATAGATAATAGACGTACTGTAGTGGTCTGGCTGTAAAGCACCACTTGATGTACATTGCACAGTAACATGAGCATTCTTTGGCCGATGCTGTTTTCACACCGGACAATAGGTTGCTCTACGTCCCTGTGTGTCAAAGAATGATGACTATTGCCAAATACTGACGGGATGGTGTCCTCATTAGGTCAAGTCAATCTAGATTTCCATGGTCTGGCCAGAAGTCGGAGTGAAAAATGAACCTTTGCTGAGATCGAAGTTGAACTAATCTCGAGAGTGAGAACAAGACTTGCTCAAAGACCTGCAGAAAGAGAAAGGAAGACTCCTTGAAGTATCATATGACCTTTCCATGGATACCCGAACTTTATAAAGCATCCGCGCTACACCATTCTAGGCCGATACCTTGAGCTGAGAAGCCAAGAAAGTTGTCCATCAAAAAGCACACTTGTAATCCTACCCACGACTGGTTGGCGAAGTACGGAAAGACTCTCTGGATCCATGCCCACCAAAGAGTTTTCGAAGTCATCATATACACAGCGACAAGCACATTGATCCATTCCATCCCTTCCGAAGCAATCGCAGATGAGTCTGTTGGTAATCGGGAGAAAAGCGGCCCAAAACATGCTGCCAATACCACCAGTCATCAAATTTTCGATAAGGTCTTCGACTTCGTATGCCATGGGATTGGACAGCGACCCGGAGACACGGTTCCGAGGCTAGTTCTTGATGGCAAGGATGGCTCCAAGCTCTTGCTCCTCGAGTGAACTTGGATCAGCAATTTTTCGAAGGGATATCGAACCTGATGGTGGAACAATGGTCTCGCGCAACAAGTCCTTTGGCCAAGCCTACGAACACGTTAGAGGTGCTTGAGCTCAGCCAACGAATCCTTACCAGTTATTCGTGCGGATCATCCCTCTCGCATCGACAATCATGCCACAGACAACAGCATTTGGAGCCCATCTTCATTGGAAAAAAGATCGCCCATGGTACTTGGCGGTTTTTCCCGCTCCGCTCACTTCGAACAATGCAGCTGTGAGTTTTCTGCTCTAGTACCGTGACGAGATCTCCAACCTCTGGAGCATCTTCCCAGCACATTTCACTCGATGTCCGCTTGACAACTAGAACAGCTCCAACTTTTTGACCTGCCAAACTCCAAGGACTGTTCACCCCATCATGTTCAGTGGCGTCGTCCATTTTGAATCCCTCGAGACTTTTGGTGATTGTTGTCGTTGGCGTTAATGAACCAGCGAAGCTTGATTCTGAAGCCATAATGAACGATGCTTCTCAGACTGAAGTTTCTGGGAAGGAACAAAAATATGGAAATTGATTTAAAGTCTCTGAACCTCCATGGCAAGTGCAAACGGAATCAGGGACCCGCTAGTCACGGGAGGTATGTTTCATCACAAGCAGCTCCCCTCACCGCTTACTGCATATGCGACGCTTCCCTGATTGGAATTTCTTACAGTCAGACTGTGCGGTACAAGGATACCACTCGATTCATTACACCTGCCTAATCCTTTCCTGGAACTCCACATTTCACAGGAAAGCATCGCCATCTTCGGTTACAAATTGTACAGTATTCAATTCGATATGACGACCTCTCCGCAAATAACATTTGATTACCAAGCCAAAACAACAGTCAAACCCTGAAAACCTCCCTCTGGCAAAGGCAGTTTTGTTCGTGCCAATTTCAAAGTGTCATGGATGCTCTTTGATGTACTTCTGCATCTTCAAGTTAACAATCGGCCGCTGCCCGTGTACCAAAATGAACTTACCACTGAAGCAGGAAAGTCCTCATAGACACAGTGGCACTCCCAGTTCTCTTCAGAATAACAGGCACAAACTTCACGCTTGCCGGCCGGGAAGACGGACATCCACAAAATGTTTCCCTTGCCGCCGGTACGCAAGTTTTGGACCCTCACGTAAGTTGACTCCTCGCTGAGAACTGGCTCCAACAACTCAAGGTGATCTCCAATCTCGCAGTCGCACATTATCGAACCGTCATCAACTCGTTGTGCTCTGTGTTTGAAGACGAGAATTGTACCAGGCATCTGGCCGTACATGGTAGCAGGATTTGCCAAGATGGAAAACTCTCTGCGTGCCTATGAAGGAAGATAAGCATCACGATGACGACGACAACAGCAGATTGCAACTCACGAGCTGAGATTCCGACCCAAGAGTTTCACACCGGCAAAGTGCTTTAGTGCAAGTGCACCTCTCGCCTATCTTCAACGGGAAGAAGCTGGACCATGGAATGTAGCTTGATTTACCAGTACGGAAAGACCTCACCGCACACTCACGCACGTCATGCTTGATAATCTTCACAAAGTCTCCCACTTCTGGCTTGTTCTTAATATTCGGAGGGGTCATTATTCGCTTGACGACCAGGATTGCACCAACTTGCTGGCCAGCGAAGGTGTTTGGATCGAGTGCTTGGATGTCTTTCTCTGCTGGATTGGTCTCCATTTCGCTCGGAACATTCGTCATTGGAGTGTCCCCCTTACTGGAAGTGATTACCGGAGCCATAATTCCGGAGTGTTCATGGGCCAGATGAAGGAGTGGTGCAACTGATGATGATGAAGAAAAAGAAGGAAAACATAAATGAAGGCATTTTAAGCTGTACTTAAGTACATGAGTCCATGCTAGAAGCTTCTTTCATTTTGAGCGTCCACAAAGACGAAGTCTTCCCCGCGTGTATATGCATAGGAAAGATTATGTAGCCAAAGAATTCCGTACTTGCAAAACATACTATTTCGCCGGGAACAATTCGGACATGTTGCAAGACAATACCTGTATTCTTTAAAGAGAACCAAGAATGCAGGAACCTTGCCTCTTGCGTCTTATGCCATGCACACTTCCATCCTATACATCCGCCCGAATAAGTCTTTTTGATTATCTCGCCAGCTGTAGCAAACTGCATCATACCCAGTTGAGTTGACATGATGTAAAGCGCAGCTCGTATATCTCTAGGGCATTTCAAGGATGGAAACAGCGCAAGCTGTAGGTACCTAGAGACCAAGGTCACCTGACTATGACCTGAAATTTGCCCAAGTGGTCAACATATTAGTGAGAATTGATATATATGGCTGTGAATTTCAATGATCTAAAGTTTCAAAGTCAGCCATTGCTCTGAAAGTGTTGATTCGCAGAAAGCTCACTCATATTATACTTGGTGCCTTGAAGCCTTACTGTAGGCATGACGATCCAGACTTAGTTTGGACCCTGGTGCGAAGCTCATATGATCGTCTCTGCCCTTCTTCCCTTCTTCAACCCATCCATGATTTTGTAACATTCAGCACAAATATCTATGTACATATGGTCCTACAAGCATTGCTGCGCCTCCTACAGAGAGGAACCAATGTATAGAGAGATGGAAACAGTACAGATTTTCAAAAAGTAGGTGTGCCCCCCCGTGATTGTTGGCAATTGAGCTTGATGTCCCGAGGTCTTCCACGGAGAGACTATTCTAGTCGCCATAACTCGCCATCCAAAGGAGCTTGCCTTGCAGATATAGACAATAGTAATTGTTTCTCCTATGTAGGTTTCAGACCAGGCTGAGATAGCCATTGCCTGACATTAAGCGTGGTATGCTTCGTCACTCTTTCTGTCGCTGGGGCTGACTTCAAGTGTTTCTGCCACGGAGAAAATCTTCTGGATGTCAGGAGTGGTCGACGAGATATCGCGTAAGTTGAGTCCAGGAAGTGACTTCACTAGCGACTTTAGTGATATTGGCGTAGATGGTGTGTTAGATTTGGTGGAAGATGAAGGAGATTTTGGTAGTACATTGTCCGTTCCAGCCTGGGTCTCTGGCGGAGCTTCGAAGGGGTCGAGTTCACCTAGAATGAACCTCGCGATGAGATTTGCCCGTTGAAGTTTCCGTACCGGCCTTCGAAGGAGTCGGAGGCGTCGAACTTCTCGTTGTCGGGCCATGCTCGAGTCATTCTCGACTTGAAGAGCCTGTCTTGCAAGAATTTCATCCCATCCTTCCGAGATTCGGGCGCATCGATTTTTGCATCTTCGGGGCTTTTTGAATAATTTGGAATGACGGACGACGGGATGACCGATGTGATGGACCTGTTTTTCATATATTTCGTCCTCTCCTCTTAACTTCCGAAGGCGCCGAGCTCCGCGTCGTCGGATCTTGCTCGACAGACGGTCGATGTAAGAGGCTCGTCTTTCAAACATCTCATCCGTAATTGTCTGCTCAAAGAGCATGTCGTCGTATTTAGGAACCCTGATGAGAGGAGTATTAGCAATTGCTTGCAAGACCAATAACTTTGAATCAGTCTCTGTAGGTTGGAGTGTTTCCCCCGTGCTTTGGATGGCAAGCATAAGAAGTAGTCTCATGGTGAAGTTGGAATCATTACCTGCATTGTGGAAGTATCTCTCACTATGCGGAATGCCCAGTTTATCCACTAATTTCCCCAGTCCAGTTCTCACATTGAGGTCAACTTCATCGCCCTTGCGAGTGACCGCACGATCCTTAAGCTCAGGGAACAAATGTGTGGCTACAGCCTGCGTATCAAGAACTTTGACATCTGGTAGAAGAAAGTCCTCGCTGGCCAACCACTTCAAGTCAGAGCCTAAGCCGTGACCCACCACCACCAATTCTCGAGCTGCATCGGCTCTGGAAAAATTGTGTAGGATGAGTCGCAGTTCAGGTTTATCTACAAGAGCAGATTGGCCAAAGATGAAAGTTTTCCGAGGAGCACGAGATATAGGTTTTTGTTTCGCCTTCCAAAATTCAAAATTGTAACTTTGAATCGCTCTTTGAAAGTCGCAGATTGATGAAGAGGTAACGGATAAGTCTCTGAGATGGCGAGTATCCAATATAGAAATTCCTATCTCGCGGATGGCTGTCGTACTGAATTCACAACCGATCGAGATGAATACGGGATCAACTGAGGCCTGTTGGATGGTTTCGGTGTCAACTTGAGACACTGGTATGCCGAGACTTTGCTGGAGAAGACGTGTCATTACTCGACCTGCTGATGAAACGTCCAAGGCCGACCTTGGATACTGTGTGGGACGCAGCAACTTGCCGTTGAGAATACGCATCTTTCCGTTGGTCTTTTGCTTGGCGTCGAATTCTGGGAAAATAGGGCCTTTGCTCGAAGTTGTTCAGAAATCATATTGCGACAGAAGCGTTTGGCGTCGTCATGACAAGCTATACGTTTTCCTAGGTTGAAATGTTTTCAACAAGGGGACATTCGAAGTCGCGGCTCTTGGTTTGGTGGAAGATGTCGATGTTTGAAGACCGCCAGCATAGGTAGGTAGGTATTTTAAGGTAGCCTTGTCACGTGTGCGCGAGTCTCAATCTCATGGAAGATATACTAGGTGACTCTTCTAGCTGCCACATGAGTAGTGAAATTGTTGGGTAATTGATATTCTGGTTGCCAAGGAATGTGAATCCCGAGGTCATCGTGCAAGTTGCGGTCACGTGCTACCATAAACGCTGAGAGTCCTACCTACAGATAGGTGAGTACAATGGGGTAAGAGTTATACATAACAGAAGAGTCTAATAAGAAGTATGAGCAGTCCGAAATCTTCCAAATCATCATCTGGCGCTGAATTTTCAATTGGTCTGGGACAACGTCGTGCAATAACTCCCTGAATGTCTCAACCGCTGCTGGGAAAACTTCTGTAATTTGATGCTCAAATACCACATATGTCCAGAAAGACAGCTATTGAGTTTTATTTGACTTAGAACCAGACCAGAGGTTAAGATATCCCAAGATCTTGTTATCAGGTTCCACAATCATGAGCTGCCCCAAAACGTAAGCATCTCCCAGGATCCGAATCCTTCTCTCCCCGCCTAACCTTAAATGAAAGAACTTTCCACTCAAAAAGATGACGGTATCATCAACCATCGTATCGAAAGAATCCAGATCAATACAGTTTGTCTTGAAGACAATTGGCCCTCCATCTGGACCGAGGGACCATTAATTGACCCATCGTTTTCCCACTCTCATATTCATCAGCATGTTTTGAAGGAGCTCGAGTACTAGCGAACAACGAGTCCGCCACCAACACAATAGCTAATAAAGCCATGATCAGCTCCGATCTTGTCTTTGTAAACTTCTCGGGCAGCAGCCTCGAAGATAAGGATGCATCTACAAGCAAAATCGTTCGATCGCACGTGATGAAGAAATACCGGAAGCAGAGGAAAGCTGAGACAAGGAAACGAAAGCCGTTCGGGAAAATCTCTGTTCCATTCTATACGGAACGCTTTCCTGACCCTCGAAAGTCCCAAGAAAGCTCTCCGACAACGCAAGTGTCAAACCTCGATAGTTTGACTGCAGTAGCTCTGTCGTCACCAGGAATCTCCGAACGAAGCCAGTCCTTTGATGATATTGAAGATGTGGAAAGGCAAGAGCCGCTCCCTGACTCTCCACCAGATTCCTTTGGAGATTTGCCCCTAGCATTTCTGGACAACAACTTGAATCCCTATAGTTTCTTACCAATATTGGCATCTCCAAGGATAGTGAGTCTTCTCCAGTATAGTACGTACATTCCAAATCTATTCTAGTCTATTCCTTGACTACCAGTTTCCTTCATCAGCTCAGAGCTCTCATACTACAAACAGTTACTGATAGATCTAGATCTCTCTTCCACAATCCGTACATCGGTCCATGCCGATCCGACAGGAAGATACTCATCTTACTATGTGGACGACGCTGCTAGGCTCTACATGGCACTGTCATATTCGGCTACTCGATTCCAGCAACAAAGGGGCAAGAATGCAACTGAGAGCGTGTACTATCTCATGAAGTCAATCTCCGCAGTGAAGGAAGACCTAGCAAGCTCTTCGAAACAGGTCTCTGATTCGACCATTGCAACGGTCGCTTCTCTTGCAAATATTGAGGTTCGTAAATTCTATCTCCGAAAGTTCTGTAACCCATGAGATACTGACCTGTGTCTTCCTGGATGCAGAACTTAGACGGGAATCCTCAGAGCGCCATCTTACACCTGAATGGGATGAAGCAAATGGTGGATATGAGAGGTGGACTTGACTCCTTGGGAATGAGAGGTATTTTGAAACGAGTCGTGTTATGGTAAGTTATCAATTCCTGAACGGATCATCTAACTAACGCAAACAAAGGGCAGACCTCTGTGGCGCCGCAAGGTTGCAAACCAATCCTCGCTTTCCGCTCCTTGAGTTTCCCGACATGCCTCCCATCTCTCAATTCCTCCAAGCAGAAAACTCAGCTTCATCTACTCTTATCATCACCGACAATCTACTCGAAGCAGCAGTATCGCAGAGCCAATTGAAGTGCATCCAAATTCTACGAGACCTGCACGAGCTCTCAAACTTCTTGAACGATACAGGAAATCACAGAGAAGATCTTCCACAGGAAGTGTGCTATCCAGATCGAGTGTACAGCGTCGAGCATAATACCTTAACAGCCATCACCCGAATGTCCGATGCTCGGGATCCAAGTAACATCTTTAGCATTCTGCTGCATGCCAGCTTACTTTTCATCTACACCAACCTCCGGCAAACTCCCGTCGGCGATCAGATCCGGAAATCCTTGTCTGCTCGACTACGTTCGTGTATTCAAGGTGCAGATGTGGCATTCCTGCAAATGATGTTTCCCGCGGAGCTACTCTGGGCATCGCTTCTAGGCATTGTGGGAGGGAAGGAGACAAGTGATTTTAACTGGTTTTTGAGCAGTGTTGAAAGACTTTGTATGGGAAATGGAATAATGACTTGGGAAGGCGCAACAGAGTTTTGTATTGAATTGCCGGTTTTGGAGACAAGTTGTAGGAATACTTGCGAGAAGCTTTGGGCCAGGGATGTATCATTCTAGACTACGAATTTTGATTCACATGTAAGACTTTCTTGCTGTACTCTTTAGCAGATTTTTGAAACCTGCCTGAAGCCATGCTGATATCGAATCAATAAAATCCGTTGATTTTCACGCCATTCGCTTTCGTTCCATTCATCTCCACTCCATCAGTCTGTGCCCCACTCACAGCACTTTCGACACTAGAGACAGGCCCAAGAATTCTCAACAATCTGAAGAGATTAGCTTGCTGATTTGAATCATCTCTTTGAATCGTGACCAACCTTCTCAATCCTTCTGCCAAAGTGTCTCTGTCGAAACTGCTGAACACTAGCCGGAAGTGGCCAGCTTTCTCACCATGCTCTTCTCCAGGATGAACCCCAACACCACCATTCAACAACTTCTGTGCCAAATAGAACTCCCTCTCTGAATCGCCTACTTCTGAAGTCTTCGCTGGGAGCCACGGACTTAAGTCAACGTAAAGGAAGAAGCCCGCATTGCTGCTCACAATCATCAGCTACTATCCCTCCCAAGGAAGAACAAATGTGTTGGTCACTCACCCAGACGGAGCATATTTGATACCCGCCTCGTCTAACACTCGACATGTATACGCACGACTACCGGCAAGTCTCTCTCGGCACAGGCTGATGAAAGTCCTCACGAATGCTCGGTCTTCCAGTATAGCCGTCGCAATAGCGATGGACATACCGGATGGATTGTGAAATCGCATGTTAGCAGCGACTGCTTCTCTCAGTAGTGCATTGCGACTTATCAAGCTGCCGAGTCGGAGACCTGCTGATGCGAAGTCCTAGGTCCTGCATTAATTCGCTGCTGAAAGATATGAAAAGTTGGTCTCTACCTTGCTCATTCCGTAGAAGATATGCAGTCTTTCGGGGTCTATGATTCCGGTGGGATCTATAGACAGAGCTGATGTGAATACGTGTGCTTCTTTGCAGCCTGTATCGTAGACTGAGAGGGCGTAGACTTCGTCGCTGATCATATGGATGGAGTTGTGTTGGCAGAATTGCATGAGAGCTGCCAATGTCTCCGCGGGGTAGCATCTGCCTTCATATACAGTGTCAGTGCTCTTGAATTTCTTATTGGGAAGGTTTCATTGTACCTGAAGGGTTATGTGGGTTGACAATCAAAATTGCTTTGACATGCACCCCCTTCGCAGCTGACAGATTAAATGCTTTCTGGTACTGCATGACAATGTCTAGCGAGAACGGATCCATACCATCTGAGTCGGCGTATACAATATTCAGGCTAGCAGTATTCCCGAAATCCAGTTCAAAGCGACCGTATATTGGCCGACTTACAAGAATGCCATCCCCAGGATCCGCAAGACTTCGCCCAACCAATTCGTGGATTGCTGTGAGTCCGCTGGCAGTAATGATATGTTCAGATTCTACTGGAGAGTGTGGATTGAAATACTCGTTCATATGGGCCGCCATGGCTCCAGGAAATCGAGGTCCGCCCATGGTGCTGAAGCGATAGGAGAAGGCAAGAGCAGGTATTTGGACCTGCAATCGAGGATAAGCAATGGGCTCCGTTCGATCATAGACAGCTTACATTCTTGGAAACGAAATATTCAAGTTCCTCATGAACAAGACCCTGTTATTTTTTAGGGCTGGCTTCGACGCAATCCAGTTGTTACTCACGTTTTCTGCCGTTCCAAATGAGATGACACCTGTAGGGTTTGTGACTTTATCATACCGATTGTTACCACCAGGAGCAAAACGCCATGGAATATCTTGGCTCCCAACACTTTTTGCACCACGATTGGATAGCATTCCCGACAAGGCCTGCAGAATGAGGGACTTGAGGTTAGTGAACGGTCTCTAATGGGGTACTTTGAGTTTGGAAAAGTGCAGCAAGCAAAAGGGAATACGCAGAGAGAACGCAACACGCACTCCAGAAGGAAGAACAATCTTGATCTCAAGATATGACGAATGAGAATGACAAAGTACAAGATGAAAGTGCTCCGAATGCGAAAATCGCCTCTTTCGAGCTTTTCCCTGCAGTTTCTGCGACCCAAAATAGAAAATGATGTGATTGGTTGCATGTAGTTCATGCCAATCCTTATCAAAGGGCTGCAGCTGCAATATGCATGTAAATGCATGTTTGGAAGGGGATCCAAAAGAAGGGACGAACAAAACTGGGACAATTTCCTGGGGACGAAGCTCTGGAAGTGGGAAAGCCGCTAAACCACAAAGAGAAAATGCTCTGATTGGTCACTCCAGCCTTGGCCAAGAATCCTAAATCTATCAACCCATCCCATCCTATCCCACTCATCACCACAACAACAAATTCAAAAGTCTCAGGGGTAGGTAGTACGAGCTCCAACAGCAACCCATCTCGCCTTCTTGGTTCGACTTGAGATATACAGCCAAGCTGTCCCCCTCGGAAGCTTGCCGATGGTAAGATCCCAAGATACTGTAACGCTCCTTGCAGGGCCATTCTTATCTTTGAGTTTTTGGGAATCACTACGAGCCGGGAAAACTTCTTGCTGGCTTAGCTCGGACAACCAGCTCTTTTATATATAGCTCCAAGAGGATGTGTGAGCTCCAGGAATGTGCTGAAAGAAGTGTGGAATACCGACCTCCTGATTTTACTCAGCCTTCTAACACTACTTTTCAACATGACTTCTACTATTCGAGCAACGAATACTAACGAGATGAAATCGATGACAAATAACCAAGACGACGAGATCCAGAGGACTGCCAATCATGGCACATTTGGTCCAAATGAGAAGGAAAAGGACTTGTCCGTCCAAGCCGGAGAGCTTACCTTCGAAGAAGATACCTCTGGAGGACTGGGCCGCCATCTTGGTGTCTTCTCTACCACATTTCTGATGTATACTCTTCTACTTATGAGCACTTTCTCTTACAGAACCTCAACCTAACTGCTTCGTAGTATTGGGCGTATCATCGGTTCGGGCATCTTCTCAACCCCCTCGAGCATCACCACAAGCACAGGAAGTGTTGGTGCTGCAATGTTCATGTGGGTTCTTGGCTTCGCCATCTCCATGGCCGGTCTTTTCGTCTGGCTTGAGTTTGGCTGTATGATTCCTCGAAGTGGTGGCGAGAAAGTGTACTTGGAAGCATCCTATCGTCAACCAAGGCATATGACCAGTATTCTGTTCGCCATCCAGTCTGTGTTGCTAGGCTTCTCTGGTAAGATGCCTTGACCTAGCTCCAATCAAAGAGTATACTGAAAGCGTTTTGTTCTCTAGCTACTGGATGCATCACCTTCGCATCCAACATGGTGCTAGCCGCCGATACAACCGTCTCGGAGAGCGCATCTCGAGGCATCGCAGGATCAGCCATGATATTCGTTGCGCTCATGCACGGCCTCACTCCAAAGTTCGGAGTCAAGGTCATGAACGTTGTTGGCGTGTTGAAAGTTGGCATCGTCATATTCATCGTCGTAACTGGATGGGTGGTTCTCGGCGGTGGCACTCGTGTCAAAGACCCTCATGCTAGTTTCCGAAATGCATTCGAAGGGTCAACAAAGACCGGCAATCCGTACGCCACAGCTTTGTTCAAGGTCTTGAGCTCCTTTGCTGGGTGATTTGACTTACAATTTCGAATGAGATACCTCGCTAACACAACCACTGTAGATGGTCCAACGCCGCTTATATCCTGAACGACGTCAAGAATCCCGTCCGCACATTGAAAATCGCAGGCCCGCTAGCAGTCACTACTTGCGGCATGCTCTACATTTTTGCCAACATTTCATACTATGCGGCAGCCACACCAGCTGAGGTTTCGGCAAGTGGTGTGACTGTGGCATCGCTCTTCATGAAAAAAGTTTTCGGCAAGACAGCTTCCAGAGGTTTGAGCGTCTTTGTCGGACTGTCAGCTCTTGGAAATGTGTATGAACTCCATCAAACTTACCATACTACCGGGAACTGACAGGCTCCAGAATGACAGTAACTTATGCCCATGCAAGAGTGAACCAAGAAATCGCCAAAGAGGGGATCCTCCCCTTCTCCAGCTTTTGGGCTACCACCTATCCCACCGGCGCTCCAACAGGTGGTCTCTTCCTCCACTTCATCCCTAGTATCATCATGATCACAGCCATCCCCTTCGGCGATGCATACAACTTCATCGTCGATGTCGAAGGATACCCACGTGCAATCGTCTTCGCTACAGTTGTGATCGGACTGTTCTTCCTTCGATGGAAGAAGCCTTTCGCAGAACGACCGTTTAAGGTGTTCTTACCAATCGCTGGATTTTTCTTGGTTGGACAGTTGTTCGTGCTTGTTGCGCCTTTCTTGCGCCCACCAGGAGGCAAGGGAGATACAAGCCAGCCATATTGGGCGTACCCACTTGTTGGCCTTGGAGTGATGTTCGCAGGGTTGGTATACTATGCTGTTCTTATGCATATCTTGCCGAGATTAGGCAACTATTCTCTCAAGCATGAGAAGGTGGTACTCGCGGACGGCACTTTCGTCATGAAGTTCGCGAGGAGCAAGGATGAGTAAGCAGGGAGAACATTTGTCATATCTCCTTCGTAGGCTGAGAATGGAGGCATAGGAGGTACGCATTCTGGTGAGTAAAAGCTCATTCGCATTTGCGATAGGCAAGGGAAACCTAAGAATATGGCGAAGTGGATTGAAATGAAAATTAGTAATGGGATAGTATAAATCAACAACGATGGACAGTCTATGCTTAAATTTCTGCAATGAGCCAGCCTATTTTTGATCAGTTCGGCTTGCTAACCATGGTCCACCAGTCCTGAAACCTCCTCAGCAACTAAATGAAGGATTAACTGCTTGGAAAATGCGCATCACAGCCATCGTGACAATAGGGTATCCCATGATAACATCATGTAATCCCGTTTTCAAGATTTCCTCGCGAATGACACCATTATCTGTTCACCATTCCATGACCGATCCTGCTGCACCGAGATCGGTCTTGATCTCTGACCTTTTTTCTTCCAGCTCATCATGGCTTATTCCTGTGGGAACCGTCGCATTTACAGCATGCCAAAAAAGCTCCGGAGTATGAGACCATGGAACGTCGTAGTCGTCTTCAGCATGAATGATAGTCAGGCGATAGCTTTCACCATTTACCTCATTGGCACGTACGTATTGAGCAATTCGGTCCTTCGTAGACCATTTATCGCGTATGAAGCCTTGGAGAGCTTTGAAGAGAGTAGGAATCGTTGCGAGTGGCGATAAGATGGGGATGGTCCCTGCTACTCGATACGTCGAAACCAGGGTAGCTGCATCGACGAATGGCGCAATAAGAACAGTACCTGCGAATACCACTGGAGGTTCTTGCCGGGCATATTGATTCGAAATGGCGGTGGCCACGGCAGTACCCATCGACTGTCCAAAGATGAGTATCCTAGAGGGAGAGATTCCAGCAGTATTGATGGCCCATTCCACAACAGCAGCAGCATCAAGAAGAATTCCGTTCTCGGAAGGTGTGCCGCTACTACGTCCATAACCTTGATAGTCGAAAGTCAGCACGTGAATCTTCCCTGGCTGGCCAGCTGAAAGGGTTCGATAATTTGGTACTCTGTAACCTGATCCAACAGTTCCAACAGCACCGTGGAAATGAAGGATCAGGCGAGCGTCAGGATCTTCGCGCAGCAGCTTAAACGCAAGTTTTGATGTAAAGTCGGAAACTAGCTCAACAGGTTCTTCGAGAAGAGCAAGTTCATGCTTGCGAAAGATTTCGAGGGGGAGAATATGCCAGGCGTACAATCTCTCACCATCAGACGATTTGAGTATGAAAGGTGTGGCCTGATTGCGTAGGAAACCAAACGTTTCAGGGACGTCGAGGTCTGAAAACCAGGTCATTTGTATTTTGTGTAAATATACCACGTGCCTTTGGAAGGTTTGAGTCGTGAGAAGCCCCAGAAATGTCGCATACAAGCCAACTAGGGCTGCTGCCGAAACGGAGACAAATTTGAAGACCGAGGCAGCCATGTCGACACTGATCATGATGTGATAGAAAGCAAAAATAACAAATGCGTAGATGAATTCTTCAAGGCAGAAGGCTGCGAGATGTTGGAGATGAAGTTGGTGAGCGCAAACTGATGACTAAGCAGCGCTTAACTCCTGGTCTGCTAGGCACAGCAACGCCTGTACGGCCAAATATACATAGATATTTTCCCCCTTTGGATGGCGACTTATGGCGACTAGAATAGTCTCTCCCTGGAAGACCTCGGGACATCAAGCTCAATTGTCAACAATCACGTGGGGACATCTACTTTTTGGAAATCTATACTGTTTCCATCTCTCTATACATTGGTTGTTCTCTGTATACTGTCATTGGGCATAGAAACGAATCTCACGGCACAAGAGAATCAAGAAAATGGTTGGAAGAATTGCTATTCGCTACGCTTGTGCACCTTCGATACGAAGGCGACACGATATTATGTACAATATCCATTGCCCCGCAATGAATGGTAACACAGTCCCTATTATCTCAAGCTCAGAGTTAAGAGGACAACATCATACCTGCGAATCTTGCCGTCATCTTGAGGACGTCCTCGGTCGTTCTTCAAACCTCTGACCACAGCCCACCACATAATCCTAAGCCAGGTCTTCATGTTGAAGGTCCTCAGACTCATGCTGTCCCTCAGATCTCTCTGCATATCCCATTGCTCGGTCCTGAGTCATGCTTCCATTTTGAGAATACCCCAACTCATTTTGTCCGCTCACATCTTCACCATCTATCAGTGTATCTCTGAGATCTCGAACTTCTGCTCCACTTCCTGCTCGTGGAGGTGCGATTGGGTTCAATACAGACTGCTGGTCAACACCAGGGTTTGCAGATGTCGTAGAAGTCGATCGAGAATGAGGATCGTTGTGGGCATTGTTTTGGACGAGTGTTTCTGTACTATTTTGAGTTTCTAGCGCTGAGATGGAAGATCGATCGCTTTCGCAGTCTCCGATGCCTGAATCATGCTCATCGCTATCGGGGCTTTGGGGGTCTATGGGGTTCTCTTGGGGTTGTGGTTGACGTTCCGGCGTTGGTTGGTCTTCGTTCATCTCCCTTTGTCGATTTTTCTTCTCTTTACGGGCAAGGATTTTAAGATCTTTCTTCGTCATGTTGACTAGAAGTTCAACCACTGTTTTGAAGTGTACTTAAGGCTGCGATCTAGTCGATCTCGGGAGGGAACTGCCTAGGTAGTCAATGGCTTCGGATAGTAACGAATGTTATAAATGAAATGTTTGATGTTCTGCAATTGGATAGCGAATGACTGATGAAGATGTTGTTTGTAGATGAAAGGAGACTTGAAATTGTAAAAAAGAGCATACCAAGTCAAAATTGGCAACAGCAAGGGAAGCACCTGCCTACCTACCATGCACTTCGTCAACCACCAGATCATGTGAGCTGTCAGAAAGAGAAAGAGCCAACCTTCCGTGAAGGAAATATATCACACAACAAAGCCCGCCTCAACGGGCTGAGAGACAATTCAAGTGGATATAGGTTATGGATCTGTCCTATCTTCAGTCGAGTCCAGAACTGATCCAGACTTACCTTCATACATAGAACTCAGCCCCTGAAATGGTTCATGAGATGCAGCCAGTCAGGTAGTGAGAAAATGGGACTAAGCGAGATTGTGGGGCAATTCTCTCGTGCGAGAGATTCCTATTTAGGAATATCTCGGCAATTTCAAATGGCGAGGAAACATATTCGGCCTTCACAGAAGTCTGTTAGCCAGAGGAGAGATATAAATATGTTATCTGCTCCCCCTGAGTTCTAAATTGCTTCAGACTTCTTTGCATCTAAATCTGGTTGCAATTTCATTTGCTTCATTCATACCAGGACATTCAATCTCAGCAATCATGTCTATCAAAGCCCCGGTTATCATCATGGGAGCAGGCATAAGTGGCCTAGCCCTTGCTCAAGGTCTTCTCGGAGCCTCCGTCCCATTCCATGTTTTCGAGCGAGACCAAGCTCTTAATGTCAGGGCCCAAGGGTACCGTGTAAGAATTAATGGTCTTGGAATCAAAGCACTCAAAGAACTTCTCAAACCCGAGATATACTCACGTCTGGAGGACTGCATGGCGATAACCACCACAGACGGAACTGCACCTCCCCTCCATCTCGACGCTCTTACGGGGAAAGAAGCAGAATTCAAGTTTACTATGCCACCCACCAGTCCATTCAAACCCGCGGACGTTCAACCTCTGAACGCAGACAGATCTGTCCTTCGTATGGTTTTGACCAAAGGAATCGAAGAACATATCACGTTCTCTAAGGAGTTCGCTTCATACACGACCTCACCGTCTGGCGTTACTGTGAACTTCACAGACGGCACTTCCATCGAAGGGTCTCTTCTTGTTGGCGCAGACGGTACAAAATCCAAGGTCCGCTCACAACTTCTGCCAAACCACAAGAACATCGACACAGAAGGCCGCTGGTTTTTCGGGAAGACAACCATCACTCCGGCCCTGCTCGCCGCTCTCCATCCCTCAGTAGCAACTCAAATGACACTGGTCCAAGACAAAATCAATCTGATCCCGACCTCTCTACTTTGTGAGCCAGTGCGTTTCAAAGACAACCAATACCGATTCGAGCTACCAGCAGACTACATCTACTGGGTCGTCGGCTCCCGCAAAGACACCCTCGATATATCTGACGCCGAGATGCCAATCAGCAGCCAAGAAGCCGCATCCGTGGTTCTGAAACTGACAGCAATGTGGGAGCCAAGCATCAGAGCTCTCTTCGAACAGCAAGATGTCAACCAAAGTTCTTTCCTCAAGATCGATTCTGCTAAGCCCGACCTACCGGTCTGGGAATCCGAAGAAAGAGTCACGTTGATAGGCGACGCAGTTCATGCCATGAGTCCAACTGCTGGCGTTGGAGCTGTGACGGCTCTAAGAAGTGCAGCTGCACTGTTCGGTGCCATTGAGAAAGATGGGATTAGTAGAGATAGTTTGAGGAAGTATGAGGATGAGATGAGGGAGTTTGCAGGGGCGAGTATTAGGCATGCTTTTTTTGGTGGGAAGCTCATGTTTGGGATGAGGAGTTTCGAGGAGATTATTGCTGATGCAGAAGGGACAAAGTGAAATACTCATTGAGCTGCACATCGGTGCCTTACTTTTTATTTTTTATATCCCCAACAGAAAGATAGTCTCCACTCAATCATAATTGTCCAATTCATGCTCAATTTCAATCTCCCGCCTCCCCAAGGACTTTTTACCCTTTATCAGCACCTCCCGAAAGGACAAACGCCAAGCAATGGTGCGCTGAATGCAAAGCAGAATATAGCCACAATAATGACGACTCCAAGGACCACGCCCAAAACATGTTGCACGTCAAACTCTCCTGGATCTCTTCCTCTCAATCTCCTGTCGAGTACTCTCGCTTGCTGTATTGATCCATAACTCGGTATGGGATACGGTATGGGATACGGTCCCTGGTATTCCTCATCGCTGTGATGGTGATTATGGTGGTGATGGTGATGATGCTCGTGGTGTCCGTGGTCATGGTGAGGTTCATGATGCTGAGAGGAGTCATGCTGATATCACGTGAGCTTAATTCGCAGAAAGAGACAGCTAGGAGGGGAAGCTGCATGATGCGAGGTATCATTGAAGGTATGCCCAGCACTGTGATCAGTATGAGACGGATCTGCCGCCGCCGGAGCTCCCGAGTCGTGCATCGTTACTGCCCACTCAGCACTCAGGACCGAAGAAGTGGAAATGCAACTTCACGACGGCCCGGAGAATATAATGCGGAGAAGACGGGGCTCAAGTATTCCTGGGGAAAGCAGAAGATCAAGTATCAGAAGAAAGACTGGGATTTGCTGCGCCTTGGGCTTGGCTGCAGTTGCCTGTCAGCTGCAGCCAAGTCAGGCGACGAACTCTAATGTACGTAACGTCTATCCCTGCGTGCCGAGACGCACACTGTAGCGAGACAAATCATAGGTACTTCAGGTTCAAGCGACTCCAAATCTGTGAACGGGTTAAAATTTCTATTCATCTTCATTTCAGTGCATTGTATACCTCCCCCGAATACTCCTAACCTGTTACCTCCGAAAATTATTAATGTGTCGTCGCTGCCCCCTTGGTTGTATAGAGAGCCTCCCTTTACACTGTAATAGGACCCGTCGATATGTGACACCGCCATCAAGCTTTTTTACCATTTTAACATATGAAGCGATTAAATATGGATATTCAAGTCCTAACATAATGCTTGAATAATATTGCCACGCTTGTGGCGGCCAATGCGTGCGCTGTCATACAGCGTCGCCATATCGGCTAGTACCTCCTTCAATTAAGCGAGTAAGGACCCTAGTCAGCTGCGTTGTAGTTACGGTAATCTCGGTGAAGTTTATTGTTTCAATACTGTAATATCTTGTGGCTACTAAACCGTGGATCCGAGCTTGTGGCTGAGTAGGGGCTAATATTGCCGGGAGATTCCGTGTCCGATATTCTCCGACCAGCAAAAAGTGGCAGCCAGCATTCAGCACTTTCGGCTTCTCACTGCCGGCTTGTCACTTCCAGCACTTCACTTCCGACTTTTCAATTCTGGCTTTCCCCTTTTGCGCACTAGTTAAAACGACGGACCACTTCGATTCCTGGTCTTGACAATGGGAATTCGCTCTCTTGCAAGATTGCTGACCATATCAGAGATGACCTTAATAATGACACAGTCTTCAAGGGCTGCAGGATCGCGGAAAGGAGCACGATATCAGCACGCCAGACTGCGATGACCTAGAGCAACACCCCGACGACCAAAGGTGATACTACACACGATACATATAACGAGGGCGTAGTGAGAATAGCGCAATGAAGATGGCACAATGGAGATGGCACAAATGAAGGCGTACGATAAATGGCGGGCATGAGATGGCAGGCATCGGCCATTACAAGCCATTTGGCATGCGCAATACGGGGCAAGCACGGTAGAGGAACGTCAAAGGCTAGTTATAACCTCTTGTGTCAAAAATTGACGAAGACTAAACATTACATTCTAACTTAGGTTACTATGCAGCAACAGGTAGGGAATCCAGCCTGAAATCGATCCTCTATTACGTGTTCAAATGGCAATCTTGGCCTCTACTACCACATCTTCGCTACTGGGGCTACTGGAGCTCTCCTTAGTTCTGGCACAATCTCATCTTCCGCAATCGGTGTTTCCATCACTAAGGCTCTCGATGATGCTAGCGCTTTTCTCATCCGCGCTATCTTGGGATTTGGTTCTGGCTCTGGTTCCTCTGCCTCTGCCTCTAGCACAGTACTTTTGCGCTTCCGACCCCGTTTCACCTTGTCTGCGGTGGCTTCCTCTGCCTCTGGCGTGGCACTTTTGCACTTCCGACCACGTTTACCCTTACCTTTAGCTGCTTTGGCAGCGTCTTTTACGACACGCTTCGCTCGTGCTTCCTCGAGGTCCTCATAGCTCATGACCTTCGCCTTGCCTAGCACCAATGACTTGGTCGATCGTCGAACCTTGGCTTCGTTGTTGATTGTGGTCAAGAGTTGAATCCGGTCCTCTTGGAGGACGCCCAGAGCAGAGGATTTCTTGAAAGCTTTAGTACATTTCTGTAAGTGCCTTACTAGGTTCTGTTTGCTCGTTTCATCAAGCGCATGAGCATCCTGTTGGATAATCAGGTTCCCTAGCGACATAAAAGACTCTACTGACACTGGCGTCACAGGCGTTTGTGGTTCTACGTCTTGCCGACAAGTCCATACCTTTACCTCATCTGTGCTTGGAATGGCTGGTTCGGCTGGGGCGGGCATACTTCGGAGCACCCTATCTGGATTAAACGGGAACAGGCCGCTTGCAGCGAAGCCGGCCTTGATATTCTTTGGCGTAAACGCTATTTTCCTTGCCGGGCTGTATAGAGAGGTGAAGTGCTCCTTGCCGATGGTATTTACACCTCCTTGCTCGAGTCGATCAACCTGTTCGCGATACGCTGTCTTCAGTGGAGCAAATGCTGAAACATCACAAGGCTAGAGCTTGTGGGAGGTATGAGAAGGGAGACGACAAAGAAGAATATTGTTCTCGAAACAGAATTCTAAGATTTCGAGGGTTTCGTGCGTTCCAAAGCCGTCGCAAATTAATACGCGTCGTCTCTTGTTAGCTCGTTCTTTGGTTTCGGGATCAAATACACGCTTGAGCCACTCTAAGCTAATCTTAGAGTCGGTATATCCGGAGTCGGAGTACGCATACTGCCATCCAGGGGTAGGAAACGTGGTCCAGTTACTTCGATGGGTGCTCGCTGGCCAGATTATCATCGGATTCAAAAACCTACCGTCGCCGCTAATGCATTCGATGGCAGTCACGGATGTGCGCTTGACTCGCGCACCTCTATAGTCTCGCTTGTCATGCTTACTTACAAGGACTTTGACAGAGCCTGGCATAGAAAGCATCACTCCAGTCTCGTCCATATTGTATACATTTTCGGCCAGGGTAGCCGGATCTTGCAGCACGTCTTTTATCACCTCAAACCAGTGTACAACTTTCCCATATATATTCTTCTCGTGACGTTTCCAATCTAACGCCTTGACTCTCCTCGCTAGAAGTATTGGATGGCGTTTTTCTAGAGCTTTCGCCCAGTTCCGACTCGGAGCCTTACGAGGCCTTTCAGTGGTAGGTCGATGACGGGTGACACTATAGGCTAAGGAAGGGATAAACTTCATACGTATCGGATATCCAAGGTCGGACATCTGAAGTAGATACTTAATGATAACCTCTTCCTCATACGGTCTGAGGTACTGTTGGCCTTGGGCCTTCTCTTCCATCGAGGGTCGTCCGCGAGCACGATGATGGAGTGTAGAGTGTGGGACATTGCCATGATCTGCAAGAGCACGGTATGATTCAGGCACGCCAAGAGGTACGCCTTGCGCCAATACCTGACTGGCTCTGTCCATACCAGCTCGCCGTCGTGATAGTGGCGTGAATAGAGATGGGCGAGAGGGCAGCGGATAGGCAACCATCTGATGGTCACGTGTCGTAGAAGGTTCGAAAAGCCAACTGTCATCTCTTCTGGCAACGCTTCCCACACTAACGGCCGCACAGACGGGCCTAGTGTGATTGGCATATAATGTTTACACATCACTCAGCTTGATTTCTGGCACGATTTTAACCATGCGAACTAAAGCCTATCCTGTCAACGAATCAATTTCTACGCCACAAACATGACCAGGCTAAAACAACAGTGGCTGCGCAAAGAGTTCACGGAATAAAGTCGCTAGCAAGCTGCTGACGTCTCCCCGATATACTCCGAGATGCACCATGGCCTTTCAAGCGGAAGCCTGGGGTTCTCCAGTGCCGCGACCACTAAAACCCATCACACGTGACGAGTAGACCACAGGTGAGGTAGCGCATAATTATCGCCCAATTCTGGGAGCAGCGCACTGTCACCTGGGAACGTGAACATGGAAAAGAATTTGGAGCTCTGCGACACATGTCAAGAGATCAAGCTCGAGGACTACCTCTTCGAAGCTAATTATCCCGGAACAGTAGAACTTGGTCCCTTCCAAGATGTTGCCAAAAGAAATCACTGCTCGCTGTGCAGACTCGTAATCCAAGCACTCAACAATCACTCACGGCAACATTGGAAGAGCAGCATCTACCCTGTTGAAGTTTGCTATCTGGGCAGGTTTAATGAAAAACCGAACCGGCCAGTCCTCGAGGTTTGGTTCAATTCTACATCCGAAACACTCCCAGATGGCATGTGGGGCTATTCTACGACCCTGAGCCAGATCCTTCTGCTGCACCAACAACCTGTGCACGATGCGACTAAGGCAAGAGCAAGTGGTTGTGCCCAGCTCGTTGGTGAGAAGGTTGACATTCCTCGCATTCGGGGCTAGATGAAGAGTTGCGCCTCTCTTCACGTGCCAAATTGCAACCCGCCCAGATTTCACATGAGTGAGGATCTAGACACGAGCTTACTACTAGTTGATGTTAGAAGGATGAGGCTTGCAGAGTGCCGCTAGGCTTCTCGCTACGTAGCCCTTAGCTATGTCTGGGCATCCTCTCCAAGTCTGAAATCCACGAAGAAAAACATACACCGTCTCCAAGAGGACGGGGCTGTGCGAGAACTGTGGGGTGAGCTACCACAGGCAATTAAAGATGCTATCGAGCTCACCGACGCTCTGGGCGAGACATATTTGTGGGTAGATGCGCTCTGTATCATCCAAGACGACAACCGCTCAAAGGCTGTGTATATAGCGCGCATGAATCAAATCTACGGCAACGCACATATTACCCTCGTCACGCTGAATGGACCATCGGCCGAATCGGCACTACTAGGAGTTGCCCACTCCCGCGTCCTCATCCAGTCACCTATTGAAATCAATGGTTTAAATCTGGTTCCCAGGCTGCCGCAGCTTTCTACTGTTGAACAGTACTCTGCGTGGAGTTGCCGAGCTTGGACTTTTCAAGAAGGCCTCTTATCCAGGCGTTGTCTGTATTTCGCAGAACACCAGGTGTTCTGGCAATGTCGCACCACTTACCAGTCAGAGGATTGCCCAGATGATCATGATCAAGATGCTTCGGATTTTGTACGGGGGCGGAAGACCAATGCTCTGCAACGAGATACCCAAAACGACGTAAGAAGGCAATTTGATGTGTACGAATCGCTCGTCAAGCAGTATTCCCCCAGATCCTTGACTTTCCCGACTGATTCCTTGTCTGCTTTTACTGGGGTTCTTTCTGCCATCGCAAGGTCATTTAGCTGGAACTTTGTGAGCGCCTTGCCAGAACCCGCATTCGACCTGGCATTGCTTTGGAGACCGATGTTCGGTGCTACTATGCGACCCAGACCGTTGTCCGGTCAGAAGGCAGGTCCTATGGTCTGCACATCACCCACTTGGTGTTGGACGGCCTGGCACGGAGACCTTTTTTGGGATCCCTGGCGTTTAGGTTCGTTTGCGGCTCGGAGAGTTAGTTTGAAGACAGAGGTCGCGAGCTTTTGGATCCAAGAGTTTGGCAGACTGCGTCCCATTCAGCGAGGACGAGCTCATGATTCTGATGTCGAGATTGCCGGTTACAAACCTGGCGAGCACACAACAGTCGGTTGCACACTGGTTTTTGAGGCCAAGACAATCGATACTGAGGCATACGACATCTCGACACCGCAGCTGGACCAGTGTGCCTTGTGGAACAGCGAGATAGCTGGTGGCGGATTGTCTAGCTATTTCCGTAACAATACGTCCCACTCCCTCTGGATCTATGATGTTGCTAGTCAACATTGTGGAACGTTCTCCAGCTTAGAGCTAGACGCGTGGCCAAAGCAGCGGAAGGACGGTTCTCGCCATGACATAGTCCTTCTTTCACGGAGTAGCCAAGACGAGGTAACTCAGGCAGCCATTCCACACTTTGAAGACCATCCTCCCTTGGAATACCCGTCCGCCAGCGAGTATTATGAAGAGATCTTTGACACACGTTACTACAGGTACAAGAGTGACTGGGCTCTCAATGTTATGTTGGTGCGGTGGGAGAATGACTCGGCAGAGCGTGTGGCGGTTGGACAGATGCATGCTGACGCATGGAAGGAAGCCCTTGAAAAGTCAAAGCTAATTATACTTGCATAGGCTCGGCAAGCCAGGAGAAAAGAACCCATCCGGGGGAGGCTCACGACTCGTATTCATATCAGCCTTTTCCATTGTTGAGACTTTTCTAGTTGCAATTGTAGAACACTGGAAAGAAACACAGAAATACAGAATCGTTCCTTCGTATGACCTCTCTTCACCCGGCTTGTCAAGCGATTTTGCAATCTTGCTCGAGGAAAATAGCGGGCTGATTTAATATGGAAATCTTAATTGTTTCAATATTGATATAGGAGTATCCGTTTAACAGGACGAGAAGGAATATAATGGGCTCTAACCATAAAGAATGCTAAATTAGACTTGCCAAGAAAAGATATAAAATTCTAAAGCTATAGAATCGTCTCGTGACAGGGTGCGTCTCGGACCACAGGGACGGACGTTACGCCACACGCGTGACAATTCGCGCCACAAACATGACTAATTTAACTGAGGCTAAAAGAATAGTGGCTGAGTAAAATTTAGCGACAAAGGAATTATACGGTATTTCGCTCCCAAGCTAGTGCATATTAATAAGCACTCCTTTGAAGCTAAAACATGTGGCGTTTTATGCTCCTCCTCCTCGCATCGGAGTAACTCCCGGATTGCATCATCTCTTCCTTTAGCATCTTCAAAACTTGGAGCTCTATCATCTATAAGTAGTACCTCTCCCTAAGTGCTCCGAATTTTATAGAGACGTTGATAGTCGCGATTAAGCAGGGGGGAAATGCCGAAGCGGCGATTAGTGCCGTGCTTGAAAATATCAATAGCATAATTGCATACAGACTTTTTCTTGCGGCCAATGTAGCTGCTAGAGGAGAAATAGGTGAAGAAAGCAGTTTTATAAGTACAGCTTCATAGACCTGCTAGGAAAAAAGTTGTGACTGCTGAAGTATGAATTTGTCTCGTTATAGGGTGCGTCTCGGCACGCAGGGATAGACGTTATAAAGTCCCTGCATTGCCGATCCGGCTTTCACGGACTCTCAACTACAGATTGATTACCCTTTTTTTCGGATTTCAAATGACATAAAATGCACTATGGTTGTAGCCGGCCCTTCCCACTGAAACAACTTGTCTTCCATAAGTTTCATAGCCTTTTTTCACGATCAGGGGTTATGAACGTCTCGCTTGTTTTTCACTTCCTTCATTGACGCAACATTTCATAGTATCCATTACACTTCCAATATTGCAGAGATTATGTAAAGCTATGAATATGTGAATTATAGAAATCCAGTGATGGAGCTTAACAGACAAAAACTTTAAGAGCATAGACACTGCCCACTTCGGCCAAGATACTAAAAAGTCAAGCCCCTAGACCATCAGATATATAATAGTGCTGCTTAGTCGCAGATCATTTAGAATAGTCATCGTCATTCCATACAGAAGTTGTTGCTCCGAGGTTGACGCCGGACATTTGATCACTTATTCTCGACTCGTCACTCACCTCGGATCCACTGAGACCCGTCATTGAGATGTCTCGCTGTGACTCTGCGGTACTTTTGACATCCATCTGTTCGAGACCGGCACCATCACCATCAGTAGCCTTTCCGGCGAACTCATTGCGATCTGCTTGTCGCTTCAAGATACTGGTTTCCACCTCACTGCCCTCGTCAATGAGCCGGTATGAGAAAGACTTTGGGTTTCTCTGTCCAATGCGATGTACTCGAGCATACCCTTGAACTTCGCGGAAGAATTCATACTGCGGCTCCATCATCACCACGGCAGCGGCTCGAGTGAGTTGCAGACCTGTACCAATGAGACGGGTGGTGCCGATGAGAAATTGGAAATTGTCCTTGTGTTTTCGCTCGCCTTTATCATCCATCGCGTCAGTGAAAGCTTCGATCACCGCAGTGCGGTCTTTAAGCTTCATGTCAGCAGTGACGACGCCTACACGATTCTTTTTGCCAGTTACGAGATGTTGAATGAAAAGCTGCAAAAGGAGCACTACAGGGTTGAACTCGCTCATGATCACCAATTTGTGCTCTTTGCCTTCATAGTCCGCGCTGTTGCACATATCATCGATTATTCTGTAGAGCTCCATGCATTTTGGGCTTGCTTCGCATATTTCTCTGAAGTGCTTGTAAGGACTTTGCATCAAGCCACTGCGTCTAAACTTGAAGCATTCTTTGGCGGTAAGTTCAAGATATTCGGGGTGTTCTTTTGCTGCATATGGGACTAAGGCTGGGAAAGTAGCCATGATTCGAAGTCTCCACTGGACACTGCAGGCGCTATTGAAGCTAAGCTTGGTTGGGCGCTTTGGGTCTCGCTTTCTTGGATCCGCATTGTCCCAGGTTGATTGAAGCTCTTCGACCTATATGTACATTAGTATGCCCTTCCAACGCATATTAAGAGTCGAGGAGATCATCCAATGAATGGAAACACATAGTTTTTTGATAAGCAGCTCACGATATGACCACGAAGATCCCAGCTCCTAGGATGAACAGATAACGAGGGCAGAACTTTACGTACCTTCTTTGCTATCTCGGCTTGAATGACTGTGCGCAATTGTGCGATATCATCGTCATATTTCAAATTATGTTCTAGAGTGATGTCGGTATGTTCGTGAGGGTTCAATTTTAACAGAGGATGTCCGAACCAAAGAGTATCCGCATTTCGGCGAATCATGAAAGTCGTTAAAAACGGTTTAAATCTTTGAAAGATCTCGTCAAGAGTTGTTTTTTCAGGCTTTGTATCTTTAAGATGCCTCTCGAAAGACTTGCAAATTGCATCGAGCTTCTTCCAGGTAAAGCGATGCAATTGCCGTTGATCGGTCGTGTGCAAATTTTGTTCCCATGCAGTCCGCTTGGGATCGAATTTGGGATCTTTGGGCCATAATTTCTCAATGGCCCACAGCACTCCTTCTAAGCCCCTTGGTGTTTGGGTAAAGGGTGTTCCCGAATATCCCCAGAGAAAAGGGTGGTTTTCCTGAGGGAGATTGGCTAGAACGCCCGATCTTCCCTTTTCTTTGTGATAGTGCTCATGGCACTCATCAATCATAGCGATCCCATAGACCAAGCCAGGGGCCTTGAATTCGTACCACCTACCTGCTTCGCTTTTGTCGTAAACGCGCATTTGAACCTTGTGCTGAAATCTCTCTTGCCATGGCTTACTAGCCTTTTGAGTCGACTCCGATGTAGTCAAAACAAGAATCCTATCTTGATTTATGGCCGCTTCATCCTCATCGTATCTCACTCTCTGACTTGGTAGCGGGTTTTGGACCGCTTTCATCAAGTTGGTATTATGGACCGTGTTAACATCGAAGGAATCGAGATTACTAGTAGCTTTGTGCGCAATTATCAACTTCATATCGAGCGCCGGCAGTGGTGCAATATGATCTATAAACTGGTCTTTCCAACTTTGTACCATCGAGGGTGGCACGCAAGCCATTCTCAACCCATATTTTGCCGGCCATGAAGAAGCAGGACTTGAACTAGTGCATGGGCATGCAATCCAATGATCTCTCTGACTCGGACAGATATCTCCTTCTCTATGCTGGGCTTTGTGCAGATGACGCCCGTCGTCGGCTTGCCTACTCTCAAGCACTTCGCGCCAAAGAACCGAGAGCTGACGCTCAACGACGATGAAAGCGAGATAGGAAAGCGTTTTGCCAAGACCCATCTCATCTGCGAGGAAACCACCTCCATTTTCTCTCGAGTATGCCATTTGCCAATAAACGCCAAAAGCTTGGTATTGATAGAGAGGGTGCTTCAAACCAGCGACCGGGACCCTCTCGTTAATTCCAGTCTTCGTGGAGTCAATACGGAATAGTCGACAGCACGCTTGCCATCTCTCGAATGGATCTGTGGGAGTGGTCATTTGTATAAGCTCGTCCCTAAGGTTTAAAAGATTAGTAACGTCCTGCTTGGTCAATTTCATGTGAGGGGCAATCTTCCATCGGTGGCAAAGGACCACTCCCCGCTATCGAATAAGATTGATTTCTGGATGAACCCCGACAGTTTCTTGCACTTACATATTTTGAAGATTTTGAAGTTGCGAAACAGAGAAATCGGCTTGATCTTCTTCATCTATAAACTGGTGTTCCTCTTCGACTTCTTCATCTGCATCATCTCCTGTAGCAGGCTTAGATGTGCGAAGTTCTGGTATCTGTTCATCTCCACCTTTCGTGTAATTAGTTCTTTTTTTGACCACTCTTAGCTTGTCGTACCGCTGACGTCGCAACTCGTCTTTGTCTAAGGGCGTTGTCGAAGCTGACAAATTGTTCGGTACGAGTGTTTGTCTCAAGGACCCGAGAGCGTGTTTGAGGTTCTCGCCTACTTTTGTAGCAGTGCTTGGCCGGACAAGAGAAGAATCTTGAGGCTGAGCAGAATAGGTACGCAGAGGTGGATTGATGGTGGCTTCAGAGCCTACTCGCTCTCCTCGAGATTCGGTCGGAGTGGTTGGCACACTTGAGTTTCCAGCTCTCGAAGTGGCCCTCTTGATCAAGCCACCTATCTTCTTACCGGTAGCGTTGAAGGATAAAGGCGGTGTGCTTTTCGCAGCAATTGTCGTCTTTTGAGGCTGCGCGGTGACAGGCTTGTCGATGGGTTTTGAGGCCGGACTTTCGATCACTGCTTTTGGTGCTACGGTCTTAGGACCACCTGAAGGTGATGATGATGTCCTAGGGACCTTTGAAGGATTGCTGCTCCTTGAACTAACACTCCCATGTAGCGAAGGCGTCGATGTAGGTCCTGCTTTGGCAGTCATGCTGCCTGGTCCACCTGGAATTCTCTTAGATTGCCCCGTGGGAGTGACTTTGTCGTCAGATGGATATACAGGAGATTGACGCCGGGGAGGAGGCGTTGATTCTTTTGAAGGTCCAACCCTAGTTCTGGTGCTCTGGGGCTGCGTTGCTTTTGGGCTTTCAGTGAGCCGCCGTTTTGTACCGCTTCCCGGCGCAGGGGCCTTTAGTCTTTGGCTAGCTCTCTCTGCGTTGAGTCTGTTTCTCTCCTGGGCCTCTGACTCTGGCTGAAAAGTAAACAATATGGTATCATCGTCGCCTCTGTTATTGAACAAATGACTGATTGCAACTTCAAAGTGCGTTTGCCTTGCGATTTGTTTGACGTTGTTCCATTGTGAATATGTGAGCGTACCATGAGCGAACTCTAAAGGAACTGCTCTAGCTTCGTTGATATGTGTTTCAGCCTCGCGCAAAAACAACTTGTGATCATAATTTTTTGGCAACGTTGCCAGCTTGCCGTCTTGCAGACATCGGCTGAGCGAGAATTCAGCAAACTCTTTCTCTTGGCCGATCTGAGTTACTTTAAGTTGCACCCGTACAACCACAGTTTCAAGGGTAACTGGAGCTTGTTGAACTGGACCCACTGTATCGATATCAAAATCAGGGTCAGTTGAAAAAGCTTCCTATGATAATTCTTGGAAGCAACGCCGTAAAATATCTTCAAGATCTTCCTTGGAAATGGCAGTGCTTATTAGGGCTGATATATTATAGATTTTGGTAGCAAGATCTTTCGAGCTTTTTCCCAATTGAACTCGGCCCTCAGCGCTTTTGAGGTCAGACAAAGCCCTCAAGTTGGTTTCCCATTCATTTTTTATCCATTTCTCAAGGTTGTCTAGATCATTATCGGGCAGGGGGAGACGCTGCTTAAGCTCCGACCATGCCGAACCAGTTTCTGGAGAAGCAGACATTGTTGTCGCGGTAATGAAAACGGACGTGCAGTCAAATTTTGGGAATGATTGCGTGAAATTCAATGTGCTTCAAAAGATTCAGCATCAACAGGTTTCAACAGACATTGCTTGATGTAACGGCAAATTTGAACTATAACAACAGACTTAGACAAGGGAAATTTTCGTGCAAGAAAAGAATCTTTCAATCCCAAAACGGCCATCTCCACGAGGTTGGTTCGATCAGCTGGGATTTTTGGGCGAATGTGACCATTTCCGGCCATACTCTTTGTTCGTAGTGGCAGCTCGTTTATATCTTGTGGAATGAAAAGTGCCATACGCACAAAGACGGCGACATCACTGTTCATCGAATGGAAGTGGCTCAGCTTGTGGGATCTTACTCCGCAATTCTCTCCGTAGAAGATGCTATTGCAATCCTTTCAGGGACTTATTTAGCATGCTTGCACAATAACAAGTGCACCACTCTGCGAAAATCACGAAAAAGGCGCAGCCCGTGCTTCAATGCTTGCTTTGACGACCGGCTGACACTAGCCTAATCCGGGAGTCTTCTTTAGCAATCAAGGACAGCAAATATCTTGCGCAAAGCAGGTAGGGAAAAGTGGCATCTTTACAACGATGAAAGACTTGTGCGAATTTTCAAAGTGATGTCTTCAGAGAGGGAGAAGGAGGAGGAGTCGCTCAAGCTAATCTCATCAAAGCTCGCTAGACATGTAGGTAGGCAAAACTAGACTACAGTAGTTTAGCTGAGCTCGAGGTTACAATGAATGCTCTTCTCTTCTTTCGGCCGTCTTAGCCGTTCCACACTTCTTGCACCTTGGCATGTGTAGGTACACTCTAAAGAACCAAAGTCTCTCCACGAAGCAGGGCTCATATAGAAAGGGTGCTAAGCTTTATCTCCACGGCGGGCATTTATATGTTTGCGAAATCTAGAATGTCCCAGCTTCAGCAAGCCATTCCGATTTCCACAACCATAGCCAATGTGTTTGTCTTGCTTCTCTGGGCTGCGTAGCTCCAAATGTTGCAACTATACCAAACGGCGTCATGATACCCTGAAATGGCAGATCAAGATTCCCGGCGTCTCGGTATACCTTTGTAAGCTCAAACAATCCTTCCCCTTCTTTGAGTATCAGCTCAAAGCTGAAGTTGCCCATGAAGTCCGAAAAGTCTCCGTTAGAGCGCAATCTTGTACCCTCTCCAGGCTGTGTTGAAACGACAGAGAATTGCATTCCATCTATGGGGCGGAAAAAGCTTGCGGGCTCTTGCATGTCGTGAGATGCCATTAAATGATCCAGAAGCCCTTTTCAATGAATGATGCTATACACATTGACTGAAGATGGCATACATTAAATTCGGTTGCACAATCTGCTGAGAAAGGAAGTGGGAGAGTCCAATCGTCGACAGCTGCGCGGAGTTGGCGATTGGTTTGAAGTAATGAGAGGGCAGAGCGACAAGGTCCATTGGAGGCGACTCGGCGTATGATCTCAACAGGAAGCGTGTCGAGTTGGCATTGTAGTTCCGCCATCATTCCAGGCAAGAAATCTCAGTTGTGTATGAGGGGGATCCCATCCTAGTGGAAAGTCTTGAAGAAATGTTCTGTTTGGTTCCCAAAACAATTGGCTGTACATACGACGAATAATATGGGAGCAGAAAGTGATCACGATCAAAGTTGGGGTTTGAGCAAGAAGGATGTTGATTTACGATGTTGGATCCCGATATCAGGCCCCACACTTTGCAACTCGCTAGGCAAAGTAGGCTAGCTTCGCGAGGTAGTGCTTATATACTATGCTACCCAGTTGGTGCTTAGACCGAATCCTTCTCCTTTTCCTTATATCTTGTATTTTTGAACCCTTCTTTTTTTAAAAAAAGGAATACATCAAATCAAGCAACAATAACTTTACATGTTATTCCTGAGAGATGGTCCACTCACTCTCTTGGATTTTGCGCATCCATGTCAGGGTCAGGACATGATTTACTGGCAAATCTTGGAGGAAGGGACTCAAGGAGAGTGCCACGATATTTTCAAGAAAAGAGTATTTGGTCCCTCCGATTGAGCCGCAAGGCGTGACCCAACAATGGATGCAGCATCCACATCCTCTGCGTCACTCAAGAAACGAGTCAAGCACACCAAAGTCAGGACTGGATGCCTGACTTGCAAGATTCGCAGAGTGAAATGTGACGAGACCAGACCTGCGTGTCTGCGTTGCACCAAGTTTGATGGTCAATGCGACGGCTATTCTACTTCAAAGGCCAAGCAAAATCTTACGCCAAGACACGAAACTCAGAATCCAGCACCGTTCATGCAACCGAGACCACTTCTTCCTCGGAGTGGTAAAGAGGATCGTACTTCATTTGTTCCGACTCTGTATCGTCCAGTCCACGTTGCAAAGTTCCGAAACGAGCAGGAACATCTGGGGTTCTTGTCGTTCAGAAACCCGACCATTTCTGAGCTTTCGAGCCTCTTTCCCAGTTCTCTTTGGGAGCGGGTGATACTTCAAGCATGTCAAGAAGAGACGTATGTACGCGACGCTGTTATTGCTGTCGGAGCATTGTTCTCATGCGAACGAAGGCTTGTGTTCGATACAGAGAATCGGAAGAGTTGGGGAGGAATTGAAAATGCACCTCGGTACCAATTTGCTCTCCAACATTATGGAAACACTATAAAGACAATGCGCCAGCAGCTACCTTCTATGCGCGGGGACCAGAGTCTTAGGACCATGTTGATCGGATGTATTCTCATTGTTTGTTTTGAGGCAATGCAAGGAAACTATGTCCAGTCCGTAACACATGCAGTTGGTGGACATGGGGTTCTGCAGAGCTGGCTCACCTCTAAGAGGCGTTCCAATTCGCCATTTTTCACGAAAGAATGGCTTACATGTCCGGCGACAAGCCCGGCGGAGGATGTTGTTGAGGACGAGCTTGTGCAAGCTTTTGCGCGCATTGACTTGCAGATAATGCAATACTCTCTCGACCCTCGAGGGATGGAAGACCACTTGTTGCTCGGTTATGAAGGCTCAGAGGCTATCAGAAATATGCCCTTGCAATTCGCCAGCATAGGAGAGGCCAGATCATACTTGATCTTAGTCGACCGCCGGACGTGGCATTTCCTTTCGAGCTTTGCGCTTTCACAGTACGAGAAGAGAGGAAGAGAAGAGGACATCGACGTATCAAAGCACACGGACTTGAACGACGTACTATCAAAAGATAATAACAGAGCTCAGATTTGGCAAGCCGAAAGTGCGGCTCATGTAAGTGAGACAAACCGCTGACTTTCTGCTCTCGAGCCCATTTACAGAACTCTGCCTCGGAACTCACGAGAGTGGAAAGCAGCAAGCCTTCTTCAGATCCAGGCTCAGACGACAAGAATCTATCTTCATGGCTGGCTTCGCTCAGATGAAAGCTGGAGTGATCAATTCCTTCCCGAATTTCAGTGGATAGTGAATAGAGGCAAAGAAATATTCGACGATGACTTGATCCAGAACAAACATCGCTTCTCTTTCGATGGCGGGTTTATACATCCATTACAGACGATAGGTCACTATTGCCGAGAGCCTAATGTTAGGAGAGAAGCTATTGCACTATTGAGGAGGATTGCTGCGAAAGAGTTATTTTGGGATGGATTGATGCATGCTAGCGCTTGCGAAGCGCAAATGAAGTTCGAAGAAGAAGGAATGGATATACATGGCTTTATTCCGGAATCGCATAGATTCCAAATACGTGGAGGCAAAGTGGATATGCTGAACAGGATTGGAACGATTATATACAGGAGAATGGGCAGAAACGAGGACGGGACGCTGGACGAAAGAGATTCAGCCTTCCACTATGAGTACCCGTTTCAATCACCCGCAAAAGGACACTGCTCAATGGGATCCTCAGCTTGGCAGACAATGCTCTTGCAATACGTTCAAGCCATGTTTGTTTGAATGCAGAGTAAATCTCAAGCTCTGATTCAAACCAGATTTTGGATTCACAATGAGCAACTTGTCAGCAATTGCCTTTGCTCTGAATTTTCTCCTCTTGTGAATGGCTTCAAGCCAGCATTCACACCGTCACAAACCACGAACACATAAACCCCCCTCACCCATCCTCCTCCCCATCTCACGCACCAACACCACCACCACAATGCCCCTTCTCCTCACCCTCACCGCCCCCTCCCAAAACGACATAACCGACAAATACAACTCCCCCCTCTCAACCCCCTCTCACCTAATCATCGACCTCGAAAACCCCGACAAGAAATTCCTATCCCGAAAATACGGACACAACCCCGAACAACTTCAAAAAGAATTACACAAGATGGTCAAAGATAAGCTAGCTAAGCGGGTATTCGTCGCGAAGTTTCCGGTCTATCAGCTGCCGATGGAGGTGGTGCAGAAGAGGCCGTGGATTTATGAGTACGTGCGGGATGTGGCGCAGGTGGATGCCATGAAGGAGGATGATGAGGGTGAGCGTGAGATGGCTGGGAGGCTTCGGCGTGGCTTTTCTTGAGTGGTGTTTGAGAGATTTTGGTAGAGTTGTGTACGATAACGAGGGGTGCTTTGAGGTACTTGGTGAAAAATACCTCGTACCTTGAGCCAATTCCAAGCGTAGTGTAAGATTGATGGATGAAACACATTCATCAAAAATATTTGAAAGTCGGATTCCAGCTCGAGCTTCAGGAAGGGATTGAGAAAAGTAGCGCTCGACATGTGAACTCGGAGCTCACTGTCTATTATTTGAACTCCTTCCTGCCTGATTTGACCTGCTGCTTTAGAAAGTTTTCTTAAACGCATAACAATAACGGGATCTGCAATCGTTCAAACTGCGGCGCTGTTTTTGTTGCGCGAAGCTTCTTACAAATATCCAGTGGTTCAAGTTGAAGCATCTTTGAAGACGCCGGAACGATGTAATATTTCCCCATCAAGTAATTTAATGTATCGAGTTGACATAGCTGGCTCGGGTAGTAAATGCACTGATCCTTCTATGGCCTCTCCTTTTCCCTCTGGCTTACACCCTCCATCTCCTCAGTGACCTTCCTATTGAAATACTCCCAACCATCGAGGTAGACGATATGCCCAGCTTTTGGGACAATAATGACCTTTGCGTCACCTTCATCCGCATGCTTCTCTTCGGGAGTCGCAAACTTTAGCATTTGCCTTTTCAGACCTAATACTTTCTGCTGCGCTGCAAAACCCCCCTCCTTGTCCATCCAGTCATCCTCGCCGTAGAAGAAAACAATAGGATAGCCGTTTTCTCTCTCCATCTTTGTCGATAGAGACGCACAGTGGGAAGACTCTAAAGTACCTGAACCAGTAGTCTGTCTTTGGAAATATTGTCTGCCAACATCTTGAATGCGTCTGATAAGTGGGCGGCGAGCAAACATTCTTGGTGTGAGGATGCAGGCGAGTGCGTGCTCGCCGCTACTAGGCTGTATGAATAGGCTGTAGCTATAGTCGTGCAAGGCTCGAGCCTCCTCGGTGGGGAGATGGGAGAAGCGTCTGCTGGTCCAACCGCTCACAATTTTCGGACCAAATGGACCTGTCCAACGGAGAACGGTGAAAGGGGAGATTTTGGCATCCCAAAGTGGGGCTAGCCACTTTGGATAATGCCATTCTGAGGTGTTTGGCGAAGCCTTTACTTCACAAATATCAGTCTCGAGCAAAATGCTGGCATCTTTGACGCTGGCAGATGTCTCTTCGTCTCGGTGCTGCGTAGAATCATTCATCGTACTAGTTTTCTCCGCTGACTCATGAATGCGTTCATTGATGGTGTTTGGGTCTTCCGACATGCCCGCCGGACTCACAAGAATCAATTTTTTGAGATGGCCAGGATACTTGAGCGCATACGCTACCGCCATATACCCACCCAGTGAGTGGGCCATAAGTGTGAAGCGCTCAATTCCTCTTTGCTTCCTCCATTCTTCCAGGGCGTCGATAAACCAATTTTCTGCTTCTACAATCTTACCATCTTCGTCCTTGGCTTGCAGTTGAAATGGTGGCCGTGACGAGCGGCCCATACCTAAGAGATCGAGCGAGTAGAGTCGCCAGCCAAGCGGCCTTGATAAGGCCTCATAGTTTTTATACCAAAATGCGAGCCCGGCGCCATAGCCGTGTAGCATAACGAGTGTATTTTGGACTTCCTCGCCTACCTATAAAGTTCATATTCAGATTTAGCCTATGTTTTATTGAATCCAGATAAAGTCTCAGAAACGTGTAAAGATTAGGATTTCACACCTGCTCTATATAGAGCTCGTTGATGGAGCGATCTTCGCCACTCAACTTGATTCGACTCAACTCCCATCTCCGCTGCCGATGGGAATCTATTGTTTGATGCAATTTAATTGCTCTAGCCAGATTGGCTGCCGATTCCAAGACGTCTACAACGTTTGAATTTGTCGGTAGCGGTGGGAGAAACGGAACACAGGAGAGGACTTTTCTCTCGTTCACTGCAGTATCCTCGCAGCTCCACTGCTACTATCAGTGACGGTTACAATTCATTTAATGGAGAACAGTGGAGGAAGTGGCCTCACCCATTGTTTAAAGCTACCCATGCAACTCAGCGGAAACATCGGACTGATCTTTGTCTGCGGGTCAACTTGCTTTTTGACTCGATGCAAAGACGGCGGACTCTGCTTCTCATATGTGTGGCTGATCTCACCGTTGGACATTATGGCGGATGCGGATGCCATTGCTAATTGGTATCTCTCCAGATTCGAATGAATGCCACGCTGCCCAGAATTGACTTTAAACATGATCCGCTGGTTAAGAAATTGAATTGAAATAAGAAAAGTATTGTTGCAGAGTTGCAACTCCTCGAAAGGTGTACGTAAGTCAGATAAGAAGTAGTCGGCTTCGCCAAGAAGGGGAAGGATTCAGTGGCATATATAGCGGCATATATTTACGTATTGTAGTCACTGAGAAATAGCGTAAGACCACGCAAAGACGATTTACAAGGATGTTACTATGTGGGGGCGATCCACATCCTTTGAGGGCGCTTGCATCCCTGCACCGCTTCCCTTCTCAAAAAACTGTGCCACGCGCCTCTCCCCTATTATTAGGCTACCTGCAAACGCCGCTGAGATGCGGGACGAAGTCCAGCTGCCATAATTAGTTCTATTCAATGAGCGTATGATTTGCTTACGCTCGCTCAGTCGAAAATATCTCACTGTGATCTTAATATGAGAGCAGAAACTTCTGCTTCCATCTCTTCCTCTTTAGACCCAATATACTTATTCACTTAGTTGATTTGATGCTACAACTTACATCTGACAAAGTGCATCCTGAACCACTTGGCAGTCTCTCCAGCGCACAAGTCTTCAGACTCAGTCATTCTAGTTGAAAATGCTCATTTTACTTCGAGCTCTCGTCGTCGCTAGCTCAATATACTTCTGGCATCTCACGCAATCCATGTTGGCCCGCCGCACTCCAGTTCCTCACAGCACCACAAGAGTCTCAAGTATTCATGATGAAGTCCATTCCCTCACCTCGACAATGCATGCCAAGCTTGCAGCAGCGACACAGCTAGCCAACTTTCTTCTTGCGTCATCTTCTGCAATTGTGGATGTCTTAGGCCTTTTCCTCTTTACGATTTCAGTCTTCGGATCAACCTTTGAACCTGTTGTCGGTATCATCCTGCTCTTCACCCTCCGCCAATTTGCCCAATCTTTTTGTCACCTACAGCCACCTCAGGGCATCATCTGGCGAAACCCTGGCGTTCCTTCTCTCTTCGTGACCTACGATGTCAAGGACGATCTCTTCTTCTCTGGACATACCGCTTTCGCTGTCTATGGCGCTTTGATACTACATTCTATTCTTGGGGATCTCGTCGGTTTGCCAGTCGGATTTGCTCTCGTTTTCTTTCAAATATCTACTGTCCTGCTGCTCCGCGTCCACTATACCATGGACGTATTTACTGGTATCTTTTGTGCACTCTATATTCATCAGCTAAGCCATAAGCTCTCTCCCTCGATCGATAATTTTCTATTTGCCACAGGCACTATGTAACTGTAAGTTGGTTAACTCATCTGGATATGTTGTCATGATACTAATTGGTCTTCAAGGCTACGCGACCATAGTTTGAGCTGTTCAAACTCCTCTTGGAAAACGGTTTGAGGAAGGGCATTTGGGATGCGCAAGTAATGGCGACGATGATGGCAGGATTGTGCCAGCTGCTTAGTTTTATAGTAGAGAGAGATCGTCAAATGCTGGAGTAGAAAATTGATTAAAACATGTCTTCTATTTTGATGCCAAAGTACAGAATCTTACAAAGTGATAGCATTCTTGGCTAGTGGCTGGACAGCGGCGGATGTTTGCGGAATTCAAAAAAGCGAGCGATTTAGTATCACTTGAGGTCAAGGCGTTACCAGGCGATGCGCACATACTTGTGCTACCCGATTGACCAAAAGTAGAGGTGCAAGATGTTTTTCCCAAGACTCAATTTATTGAAATGACTGATATCGCTCTCTATACTCTATGACCTCAATAGTTCTGTTCTCGCCTCGTGACATGACCAACAAAAACGCGATGCAAATGGCTGGATCTCTCGCTAATCAAGCGACCCCTTAAGAGAAGTCCCCTCAGTATACCAAATATAAAATCCTCCAAAAAGTCCTACAATGACATTGTTGTTACGTTGTTACTGATCCCAAGGTCCTTCAGTCGATTGAGACTAAGCACCATGACCCTTTCCAATCCGCGCATGAAGTGGAACGGAGCCTGTTACTTTGTTGATCACTCCTTCCATGGCCTCAAAAAGGCCAATTGCAGTCAATGGACCATTCATCCAACCTGTCACGAGACAGTAGTTGCGATCGTGCGGACGCATATGATGCACTTGATGATCCCGTCGTGACACCAGCAACCCAAAGTCTTGGAGCTTTTGAACGATCCAGGGAGGGTTCTTCATATGCGCAAAGCAATGGATCTCATTGGCGAATCCGGAGCACATCGTGTAGGCAAGCCAGAAGCTAGCGAGTGCGAAGCTTGATGAAGGGTCTGGATACGTAATGGCATTTGCTGCAGCCCAGATTCCTGGTAGACTGACCAAGAAATTATTGCCGTTTCTTTCGATGAAGCCGTGGGTAGTTATAGCAGAAGGATCCGAATGATGATGATGGAAAGGACGAAAGAAGACTGATCCTAGGACTGGAAAGTCGCTCTCACCCCAGTTATCGACAGCCCAGTGCACGACTCCAGAAGTGAGGTCGGCCGCGCTCATCCCAAGTACAACAGCGACGAGCATGCGGTAGGCCATGATGGGGCTTGCACCGTCAGCCATGAAACGATCACAAACACTTTTCATCGTGATTGCCGCATAGCCAAAAAATAAGACAAAACCACATAACTCCAGCAGGAAATGGGCGAATGTACGGCCGGTAGTAAAGTTGGCATCTTTTTTCTGCAAGATAACAGTTTTACTGTTGCGTGTAGTGGTAGAGTCTTGTTCGTGATGAGATTGGAAATGTGGCTTCGGCTGGAAATCGCGAGTTTTGACTCCCATTTTTGCGGTAAGATGAATACAATGATTTATTGCGCTGGCTTCGAATGAATAGAGTTTGAAAAAAAAATTGAACTGAAAAAGTGACTGTATCTAAAGTCAAATGTGAAGTACTACTTCAGATTTATAAGAAGCTCAGACTTCTAATTCTAACTTCTAATTTCTGATCAGAAGCAAATTTTTGTTGTATTTACGACTTATTGGCTCCGCAGTAAGCGCTTCATCTGCATTGGAGAAGGATGAATCACATTGAATCTGAAGCTGAAATCCTACCGCCGCTGATAGCAGTCGTTACTTCGTGGTCATGCTCGTGGTCATGCTCGAGGCTCGCTTGCGGCGTAGGCGGCGGCGGCACGCGAGCTGCTACCCGTTTAGTAACGATATGGGGCTGGTTTCTTTTTTTTCCCCAATCCAACAACATCTTCATAGAACCCGGATTTGCGCAAATTATAAAAATAGACCATTCATACACGTACAATACTATATTTCCGGCTATTATGCATTAAGGATATAGTCATACCAGGCTCAGCCGCTGTGATCCTCCAGAATTTTCAATAGTGCGCCTTGGGTAAGACGACTATTGCTGTAGGAGCGACTCTTGATGTTCCTCTCCAATGAAGGACCGCGAGGATTCTGGCACAATCTAACACTAGAGATAGCATTAGACGCTGAGTCGTCGGACGCCGTCTCACTGCATTGAAAATTGCTTCCAGGTCTTTATCATATCAAATTCTGACGTGTTCTAGATCCAGATAGATCACGAACATATCAACCACGGTACCCACCTCTCCAAAAAAAAGATCACCAACATATCAATCACGGTGATTACGCCCCCATACAATGGAGCACAGTGGAGAAGCCTAGCTACGCCCCCCCTATGAGGTATCTCACGTATGGAACTTTGTCTTCAGTGCAACGGAAATCGTCTACAGAAGTTACAAGCCACGGTCGTTGAGCCAGTCACTTCAAAGTAAAAGAACATCAAGCATTGCAAGTTCAAATTTTTCAGAAGACTCCTGTCATTGCCGCCAGAGCCTAGCTGCGAAATGGTTCTCAACCAAAGACTGGAGCGATTTCTGAAGACGGAGTCGCCACAGCCAGAATGGGTGCAAAAGATTGTAACATTTTGCAAGAGACGGCCCTCTGAAAAAATTGCGTTTCCGTTGGTCATTACCAGCTTCTGCGTCATAGAGTTCATCCGATCAGTCGACACGAGTATCCTCACGTTCCTCGTCAGAGCTGTTGCCGAAGATCTTCACGCAAGTACAGTGGACTCATACTGGTGCAGCGCGTCCTACCTCTTCAGTATGACAGCTACACAGCCTATCTTTGGAGGCATTGCGGAGGTTGTTGGGCGAAGAACATGCACTCTCTCAGCGACAATCATTTTCATGGTTGGTAGCATTGCATGCGCAACGGCTAAAGACATTTCTTGGCTAATCGGAGCCCGAGCAGTAAGATATTCGCATTTCTTCTTGTTAATGGACGTTTCAATGCTAATGATTTCGGTAACAGCTCCAAGGTTTAGGTTCTGGAGGGATGGATATGGCTTTCAGTCTTATCATTGTTGACATAGTCTCTTTACCACGAAGACCAATGTACGTGGCATTGCTTCAGCTTTGCGCTGGAGTAGGACTGATATTTGGTGGGCTGATTGGCGCACTTGTCATTGAGAAACTATCATGGCGCTGGTAAGTACCCTAAGTAGCACCACAGATGATGAATCTTGCGATTTCACTAATACTAACGACTTCTTGTACAAGGGTCTTTTGGATCAATCTACCATTGACCGCTGTTCCGCTGCTATGCTTTATTATTGTACTACATGTCGAATTCACTCCGAAATCATTCTCCCAACAAATCAAAGCTATCGACTGGACAGGTACTTTTCTTATCATAGCCTCGCTTACAAGTCTTCTTTTTGCTATTTTCGGTGGTGGCGTCGTATACCCTTGGATCTCTAAGGAGGTATTGGGACCACTCATAGCGGGCATATGCGGGTTGGTTCTATTCATTCTAAATGAGAGGTATGTGGCAGACCGGAATTACATTCAGCCACTCATGCCACTACGAATTTTCGGTAATCGTACAGCGGGTGTTGGGTATTTTATTGCTTTTATACACGGCATGAGTCTCACTATAATCTCAAGCATCTTTCCCCTTTACGTAAGTTCATCCTTCTATACCCATGTACGGTATGACTAACAGGGAAAGTTTTACATCACGGATGAATTGTCTTTCATTCCTACAGCTGTCCGGATGCTGCCTACTCCATTAGTCATCTCCTGCTGGGTTATAGCCGCGGGCTATGTTTTGAATAAGACAAAGAGGTTCAAGTGGTCAAACGTGCTTGGGCTGGTACTTTTGGCCGCTGGCTTCCTGCTATTATTCACTCTCAAGTATCACTCGTCTCTAGGCCAAGAGATTGGCTATCAAGTTATCTACAGTGCCGGGATTGGGATTCTATTTCCAGGCCGGATCATGGCTGTCCAATCTGCACAGGAGAGAGATGAGGATGTTGGCCTGGCTGCATCGTTAATCTCAGTGACACTCAATCTTGGTCAATGTTTCGGTCTTGCTTTAGGAGTTGCTCTCTTCGACAACTTCTGGAATATACGGGTCCGAAAAATACTTCGAGACGGATTTATTCCACCAAACGACATTTTCTATGGCAATGCAGTCCAGGAGAACCTGGATACTATCAAGTCGCTTCCGGTGGCTATAAAATGGCACTATCAGCGCGTTGGAGCTGAAACTTGCTCTTATATATTCTTGATTTTTGCAGTAGTCTCGGGCTTCACTCTCTTCTTATCATTGTTTTCAAGGAACTTAAGTTTCGATAGAGAAACGAGAACAAGGCTTGTGACGCACGACTCGAATACGATGTCGACTAGTTGCTCAGGTAGTATCGAGAAGTCTTCCGCTGATGATGCAGCTATGGCGGTTGTGGCCTGCGATGACGGCTCTGGAAATTGTCTTCGAACTACTGTGTGAACATGTGGGTTCCTAACTTCATCCATCTATCACGCTCACAACTCACAGGTGTGTCAGTAACGAAGTGCTCTGTTGGCAACAACCGAAGCATACCATGGAAGGAAAGCGGCGGTTTACCCTGCAGGAATGGCGGCTAGGCGATGTAAATACTCACGCTTTAATACTTTTCTCTACAAAACCAATTCAACAATTCCAAACAATCACTGCAAGCGCTTTTTTTTCACTGTTTCATTGATTTGATGTCTATATAATGCTTGGGTCACTTGTTATTTCCTCTCACGAACAGTCAGGCTAACGGAAAGAGAGTAGAATGAGAATCAAGAATTGCATGCTGCTGGGCACAGCAACATTTTACATTCACACGCCCCAAACTCCACATACATATATATATCTACACAGCCACCATAAATACAAGGTATCCGCCACCCAACCAACCGTCTAATAACACCGCGCTATCATATGTATGAACAACCTCATGAAATCATTACTCAACAATTTCTCCCATTGGCCCAACATCCCTCGACGTCACCGTATCAGTCCTCTCTTTCGGAGGTGGGTTAAGACCATCTTGATAAAACTGTCTCCTTCCCTCCACTCTTCTTTCCGTAGCGCCATCACCACCGTCTCTTCCAAGCATAAGACTAGTGCCATACGCTCTCGGACTCAAACTTCTCGCATTTCTAACAGTGCTTGCGACAGCGATACTGTGTCTGCGAGTCCGTTCAAAGGCCAGATCACCCTTGTGAATATTGCGATGTGAGTTTGGAATCGTAGGTCCGGGATGTAATAGCGTGCTCAAGAAGTTCTGGGCCTGACGTTGAGGACTCCTTCCTCTTGATCGGCTTCTCTCACTCTTGTTTGTCTTTGTCGCACCAGAGTTGACTTGTGCAGCTGTAGCCATTGTACCAATCGAAGATCGTCTTCGGACATGCGCAGCTGCGGTTTCTGCTTCTTTTCTTTGGAGATGTTCGCTAGGGAGGAGAATAGCGCGATCTAGCTCATAAGGGAGACCACGATGTCGACCACGGACTTGCATGGCTATTATGACCAATTTCGCGATGACGCCAAACTCGGCAGAGAAGGAGGCGTCGATATTAGTGTATCCTAGACTTAGTCCAACGGTTCCGTAGGCAGATACGACCTCGAAGAGGACTGAGAACATAGTGAAAGCTGGATCGCCGCTTTGCAATCTGGTGCCTTCGGAAATAGCGATGACAAAGAAGCCTAGAAATATGTACCACAAATCGAAGGACAATTGACGTCGCAAATGGGCACCAACGTAAGATGGCTCTCCTTCATCTTCGTTCTCCTCTGCTTGATTGCCATAAATGCCAAGCGACTTTTCCTCGTACACATTGGTTCGACGTACGGAGATAGCGATCGGGAGGACGGATATATACATCATGATTAGGTATGAAACTTGAATGGCAGGATGAAGCTCTGCAAGATTGACGACGCCGAATCCTGCAGTGCGAGTGGAAACGGCTTGGAACCATCCATCAAGGACTCGAATGTTGACTGGAAGTTGAGTGACGATTGAATTGCCGAGCTAATTCGGGTCAGCAAGAACAAATATAGTATAAGAGAGAAACACACATCAAGGATTATAAAGAAAATCAAGTCCAGCCCGTTCAATATCACCAAAATCCAGAACAACCACCAGGTAGCCTTTGCCGGGAATAGTAGAGTAAAACATCGGCGGGGATGATCAAGTAGAAACTTCAGCTCCTCCCAGATCCCACTCTCTCTTGGCACGTATTTTGAGGTGACCCAAATGATGATTCGCAACATGATTGGGAATCCTGTATTGCCAATGATGATCAGAAATGACATCAATAACAGAGGCCAAATGGCTGTCCCAAACGAGATCATGCTGTCAGGCGTGAGAGTATATCCCAAATCGGTGAAAGCGGAATTAGCTGTGAAGATACCCCACCAGCCTCTTCCTTGACCATCTCCCTCGACAATTACGCCATAGGTCTTCGTGGTATATATCCATGGAGTGAGACATACCATCCCGAAGACAGAGAATCCCCAGAAATAACATGTCAGGATGAGAGCCAGTGATTTCAATGACCGGTACTCAATGCCGCCCAACTCTTCTCTCTGCTCTTCTGTTAGGTCCACAAACATAGAGTTTCGTCCGACCGTGGCTTCCCAGCTCAGGTACGGCATCGTCTCTTCTTTGTCCCGGGATAGGGCAGATCTGATAGTCTGCAAAGTGTTCGTCCTGGTTCGCGAAGAGTCATGATGATCCTCGTGCAACTTCTCATGCTTACTCTTGAATATTCTTGGTTTCCGAAACCTCAGTGCCGACAAAGTGTTCTTTGCAGCGGTAGCATCCTCGGCAACATGTTCAGTGACAGGGATAGGCGAACGCTGAGGTTCTGCAATCGTGATGTTTCTCCTAGGGCGCTCCTGCTGGTCATCTTGATTGCGAGCTGTGTCCTGACTCTGCCTCGAATCAAACGTAGAGGCTCTCCTTGAGATGGTTTGATGAACTGTATCCGCGTCGTCCACGGCCTGGGGAGCAATACCTGCATCAGCATCTCTGGGTCCTGGAATCCTCAACACAGCTCCATCATCCGCATGTCGTTGTCTTTCCAAGATAGCGATATGCTCCTCGGTCCTCCTCGGTGCAGGTAACCTCTCATCTCCCGAAGGAGCTCTGGCATGACTCGGTTTGACCTGGTCCGCGAACTTGATCTGTGGCCTCTGTCCATCCTCTTTCTCTTCTTCCGATCCACCATTCAACCCTTTCTTGCCCGTTCCTTCACTACTACTCTCATTCGAACTTCTCGTTTTCTCCTGCTCCAGCATCCTCTCTTTCTCGGCTCGTATCTGATCCTCAACACTTCCCTCCACCGCCCTCTCGTCTGTCATCCCATTGGCTCTCGTACTCTCATGCATAACCACAATCTTCCTCCCATCCACGCCCCTCTCCTCCACATCCAGATCCCTCTCCCCCGTCCTCGCCTTACTCAACGACTTCGCCATACTCCTGCGATTCCTACTCGCTTCCCTGGCTATGTGTTGGAACCTCTTCTCAAACCAATATAAACGGAGAAACACCACGAACGAATTTATGGTAATAGGATTCGTAGCCATGGGAATGAGGAAGACAACCACTTGCTGCCATGTATTAAGTTGATTGATGTTGATAGTGTTCAACCCAGATTGCGTCGAGGCACCGCTCGCGAGGAAGAGGGCATCGATATATTTGATTTCGCCGCGAATGTAGAGACATATCGAACCGAAGAGGGCCATGCCTATGATCCAAAAATCTGCCAAGCATAGTCAGTAGAGAAAATGGACAATGTGGATTGGAGGCCGTACAATGTACAGTAATGAAATTGAAATGGGGCGTTTTGGAAATAAAAGCCGGCTTGAGGGACTCGACATGATGCCAGACATCTAGCAGAATAGAATACATCTTGACGGTCTGCGATTGATTGTCCTATGTAAAGAGACCAGCTGAAAGCGCGTGGTGGTTCTTCCAACTGATCTCGGGCGGAAGGTTGCGGGAGGCGGTGCTATGAAGTGGAAGGCGAATTGGATGAGCCGGGTTCGAATGGATGCATCTTCAAAACGTCTATTGACAGAGGAGAATGGCGATTGATCTTGGTGTTGAATTGAGGATTGAGGTCAGCAGCGGTGATCTTTGTTTGTTTTCTCCGAGGTGTAGAAATTGGACTGATGGATGGAAAAGAATCTAGATTGTTAGTCTTGGCACCAAAACAGAATCGATTGGCGTTGGTTGCTGTTAGTGCCGCTAAGACCACGAGATCAAGATGTCGAGCTCCTCCCCGTTTTCTTTTCTTCGATCATATGATATATCTAAATTGGAGAAGATCTTTCGCAGAGAAAGAGAGAAAATAACATTGAAGTGAAACCTCCTGTCTCAATTGATAGTTTTCTCCCAGGTACGATCTTTAGGAGCTTTCCTCCTTGGCAGTGAGAGGATCAGCGTTGTCAAGTCCACAAGATCCTTGCCTGCATCGTCATCAGCGGCCGCGTGCATATAAGTTGACACCAAGTCGAGATAAGACCATTTCTCCTCTTTTCCATCTTTAGTGTTGTCCTAAGAGCTTAGTGAAGTTTGAAATAGCTGAAGATATATAAATTTTGGTTGAGTCTAAATGGTATCGTTGCCTGCTCTCACAGTTGAGATGAAATGCAATGACTCGCACGTGTCAATGACGACGAGGCTCCCCTTGTCTCATTTATTGGCAAGGAGCATCAATTGGCTACGCACCGTTGTCTTATCCAATCTTCCAAGCGAATGCACGACACGATAGTTTGCATAGCCACTCGATGTCGAGAATCATATCTGAAGCATCTCACATTCCCTGCGGCATTTTCGAGCATCCACGACATGCATCAACTGATTGTTCGTTCGTTATGTCCACTGAATAACCAGATATCCCATACATACAAAAGAGAACCCGAAACGCCAACAAAGCATACTTTCCGAACCCTCCGTAACCTGCCCAGACCACCGTCATATATTCATTACAAGCAGCGGTGAAGTTTACCTTCACATGCCAGACATCTCCACATCAGCATCACTAAGTAGTTCCGACATAAGAGAATCTCTTCTGCCAATGATGGTGCCTTCTTCCTCCTCTTCCTCAACCTTGACCAATTCCGTCTTGTCTCCTTCTTCTGCCTCAGCCCCATCGGCACTGAGGACTGTCCTCTCTTCGTCTACACCGCTCGGCGCTATGCTTCCTTTCCTGCTATTCACGCTGCTCTTCAAGCTTACCGTACCATCTGCGTCCTCCTTGAGAGAGTTCGCAATCTTGCCAAGTGACACGTGTATCTTGAACAAGGCATTGCGACCAGTCGCATCAGCGATGAGCTTGTCATCAATCGCAATGGATACTTCATTGTACACTTCTTTGAGCAGAGCAGGCGTTGAAGCTGGTGAGATGTGGAGCTTGGCGAGCATTGGTGCTAGAAGTTTCTTCTCTTCTCCTGTCGATGTGTTAGTCGGCTCATGCAAATTCGTGGCAGTACTTACTATTGATGCCAGACCCCAGCTTCTCCAAAAGGTCACGCGCAAACTCAAGATGAACATCTCCATTAACTGCCTTTTTAGAAGCTGCTTCATCTCCTCCAGTGAGCTGGATCCCGCTTCCATAACATTTTCTTGGATCCGTCCAGTCGATGAGATGAGCACCAATTGTAGTGATGCTTACCATCTCAGTCTCTGCGTCTCCATCATCGTCCAAGGTTTCCTGGACCTCAAACAACTTGTGCAATGCATCGCAGGCCACTTTTCGCATCCTATCTTGATTTTCCTTTCTACTAAAGCTGAACACAGGTAGGAAATAGCTGAGTGTTTGCCTCACACCTTGATTATGTGCGCTGCTTGGATCGAAGTATAGGACTACCAAAGTCTTGAGCAAATCATCGATCGCTGTAGAAGAGTCCGCAATAACACGACCAAGCATAAGCTTGGCAATGGCGACAGTGGCTGCAGCCTGGACCTCAGGAGCCTTTCCTCCAGACTTGAGTGCCTTAAGATACACCTTCAGAAGTGTTGGGTTCGTGTCCAACAGGTGCGCACCATGAGTGTTGAGGATATCAGTAAGAATCTGCAAAGCGGTGATCTGTAGTGCAGAGTGGCCCTTGGTGAAGAAATGCATGAAAAGCGTCAAGTTTTCCTCTGCGAGAGACTTGTCTAGGAGAGAACAAAGACCAAGACAGAGCAGACCACGCTCTCGGACTGGTGCCTCGTGAGACCGAACAGCTGGCACAACAAGGTTGTTGAGCATGGCAACCAGGTCGACGTTCTGCTGAAGGTTGCCTTCCACATTCTCGAGCATACATTGCACGATATGTAGACATTTCATGTTGACCATGATCTCTCTAATAGCCTTTTCTTGGTCCTCCTCTTCAGTACGTTGGGAATTCTTGCTTGACTTGGTCGGCGTTCCATCTCCGCTCACTTCTGACCGTGCAGAGTGGAAGCTTTCATCTGCATCCTCCGAAGCCGGCTCATCCATGACCGTATCGTGGACATCAGCAACAGCTTCAAGGACAATGCTACAGAATTCCCTCTCTCCGGCGGCATCAGGAGAACAGATTCCTCGAAGGACCTCAACGGTCAGCTTGGTGACTTCTTCCGGAAGATCTGGAACAGAAAGCGATTGTCGCAAGAGAGCAAACATCTTTCTTCGTCCAGCTTCGTCTGAATAATCCAGAGTCCGGGCAATATGAAGGAGTTGCTCAACAATAAATTCCTGCTCCACCGTATCTTCTTCCTCTTCATCTTCGCCAATTTCTTGCTGAGCAACACGTTTCAAGGCTTCGACCAACACAGTAATATAACGTTGAAGGTAGAAAGCAAGTTTCGTTACCTCTGGCAATTTCTCTTCAACCAAAGCTTCGAATTTGCCATTGCCCTCATTTCTGCAGAAATCGTTGAAACTTCTCGCCATGAAGACAGCTTCAGCCGTCAACGTATCCCAGAAATTATCATCAAACGTAACAGCGTCTCTGTAATCGGGACGTCCTTCCCAGAAGCCCTTCATAGCCTCCAATGCGACTCCATTTTCGACACCAGAGTTGACGACATCGATACGCTCAAGGAGTTCCAGAAGACCTTCGAAACTTGGTGGCTTTACTTCTCCAGCGGCTGCTTCAACTGTTTCGCCTTCTTCATTCTCAGCAGTACCAGCACAATCTTCAATCCAGCGTTCTCGAAATAATTTGCCAGCAGCTTTTCGGACATTCTCATCTCTGTCTCGGAGACCCCATCGAAGCAGCTTCTCACGCATAGACAAGGACAGATGTCGAAAGTCTCCAAGAGCTGGCAGAAGTCTAGAGTAAAGTGCTCTTCGAGTAGCAGGGTCCTGATCTCGGGCGCGTTCCAGTAGGAAAGGCAGGGTGTTTGGAAGAATAGGAAGGTTGACCAGCAAAGACCTTCGAACATCTGCACTAGGATCGTTCTGGAGGACGTCGAGAAGTCTTTCAAGCAGGCCAGACGCAGAGTCATCATCGTCACTATCTTGCGCTTCACCGTCTGCTTCGTTACCTGCCAGTCGTCCCAATCCCAAGACTGCTTGTACGCGAACCATGGCTTCCTTGTCGTGAATCCTCTTGAGAAGGCCGTGTCGCAGAAGTTGAAATAGATCATCGTCAATAGCTTCCAAGGAATTGATAACATGTGCAATCAGCTGCGTGGATCTGTATCGTACGAACTTCTCCTTGGACGTGAGAAGAGGTAGAATCGTGTTCATGACATAGGATGTCAACCTTGTGCTCGGTGTTTCGACCATGACACCGTCATCCTCCTCATTCTCCGGGAGCAACTCGTTATCCTTTTCGTTTGCATGTCGTAGAAACAGTCCAATGAATCGAATTGATCGTTCTCCCACGCTCTCACTCTTCTTCACTGGCATAACCCGTAGAACACATCTCGTCAACTCATGTGTGAACTGATCTTCATCGAATTCCTCTGCTCCGGTCTTGTTCTTCTTGCTTGTAGGCTCATAACAACATGCTTCTTGAATCTTTCGTAGATTGATCACCAACTTTCTATGTCCGGCCGTTGTTCGTTGCGCATCGCGGAAAATAGATGAGATTTGAGTTCGGAGCTCGTTTTCTGGCGTTTCTTCTGGTATCTCGACATAAGGAGTAGAGATTCGTGATGCTGTTGACGCACGTGAATTCAACGTTTGGGTAGATGCTTTGTGTGATACAGCAGCTGAAGTCCTCGAGGACCGAGCTGTTGAAACTCGTCCAGGCATTTTGGATAATTGTGTGCACGCTCTTCACGCCGATTTAAGTTCTTTCGTCTCGCAATACTTCGTTGTTCGTCGTGGGTCGTTAATTCGTGATGCAAAACAAGCAAATCGCCAAAACCGCGTCGGAAAAGTCAACAATCGTTGACTCGCCAACATCTCGGATCGGATAAGAGCTCGTATAGCTTATTGCGACATCGCAAACAAAAATCGGCTTAGGAATATCAGTAATTTTCAATTGACAACCAAAATGTTCAGACTTGGGGTTCGTACGTTTGCGACAACAGCTAGGAGAGCTGCGGAGACGATTGCGCAAATGGAAGCTCCAAATCAGTACGGGATTGGAGTCTCGAAAGCCCAGGGCATTGTGAAGGGCTTGACTGGAGGTATGCTACCCCTCTCTTCATAGAGAATTCGTATTAAGAGTTTGCAGCAATTGGAAATACACCATTAATTCGTCTGAACCATATCTCCGATGCGACTGGATGTGAAGTGCTAGGAAAGGCAGAGTTCATGAACCCAGGTGGTTCAATCAAGGACCGAGCTGCATTATACGTTGTCAAGGATGCCGAAGAGAAAGGTCTTTTGAAGCCAGGCGGAACCGTTGTTGAAGGAACAGCTGGAAATACCGGAATTGGCCTTGCACACGTCTGCAGATCCAAAGGCTATAAGCTGGTTATCTATATGCCAAACACGCAATCGCAAGGCAAGATTGATCTTTTGAGACTCCTCGGTGCAGAGGTCTACCCGGTACCTGCAGTGGCGTTTGACAATCCGGAGAATTACAACCATCAAGCGAAACGACATGCAGATAGGTTAGACAATGCGGTATGGACGAACCAGTTCGACAATATTGCGAATCGGAGAGCACACATTGAGACGACTGGGCCGGAGATTTGGCATCAAACGAAAGGGAAGGTGGATGCTTTTACATGTGCTACAGGTACTGGCGGGACCTTGGCTGGTACAACAAGATATCTGAAGACGGTCTCCGACGGAAAAGTCAAATGCTACCTTGCAGATCCACCTGGAAGTGTCCTTCATTCCTACATTGAGTCAGGCGGAAAGCATGTAGAGCGTAGTGGATCGAGTATTACAGAAGGAATTGGCCAAGGTCGTGTCACAGACAATTTGCAACCTGATATCGACTTACTAGACGGATCGATAAATATAAGCGATGAAAAGAGTATTGAGATGGTCTATCGATGTTTAGATGAGGAAGGACTGTACCTTGGTGCGAGCTCGTGCTTGAATGTAGCTGCAGCAAAAGAGGTTGCCGAAAAGCTGGGAAGAGGCCACACAGTGGTGACCGTCCTGTGTGATGGAGCATATAGATACGCGGACAGATTATTCTCCAAGAAGTGGTTGACAGAGAAGAGCTTGATCGGAGCGATACCGAAGCATCTAGAGAAGTATATAGTACTTCCTTGATACGTTGTATGTTATTACATGCTGTACAAAATCTACAGAGCTCTCATCCTCTATGACGATCCTGTGCCAATCAATTTATCGTACATAACAAGACCATAAAGAGGCTCGTTCGACGTCCTCTTCTGCCTTCTGTTGAGATTCTCTTTCGGTGGCTTCAGCTTCTCGAATGCGTCCCATTGCTCTAATCGAGCCTTGCATTCAGATACTTGTTCACTCAGCACATAAGCCTTTGATCTCAACTCCTCCGCGTTTTTCGTTCCTGGCTGAAGACTCTGCGCAAGATTCATGCCGTGTAGAATTGGGACATAGGTCCACATCCAAGGGTGAAGCTCCTGTCCATTCTCCGTCTCGGGTAATGGTGTGAATGCCGTAGGTGTGTTAAGGAGCTTCTCGCTGTAGCTTGCAACCTTTCCCTCTTCATCCTTTCCTTGAAGATGCTTGGACGCTCGAACTGCAGCAAGTTGCAACAGGGTGCCAATTACTTCGGGGGAGAGCCGGGGGTCCTCTTCTCCAGCGAGTGAAGTACTACCAGCATGCTCAAGATTCTCCATCAAGGCAGCAGCCTGCTCCGCGTACAGAAGGGCTTTCTCGGTATCGGCCGCGTTGAAATCATTATCGTAAGCTTTCCTTCCAAAACAGGTGAAGACCCTCGTAGCCAAGTTCCGAGTGCTCATTGTCAAGCCAGTGTCCGAACCTCGCCTTAAGCATTCCAGTACAACATTTTGACGGCCAGCTTTTCCAAGCCTTCTTAGAACCTGCTCTAAAAGATAAGTCCATTTTTCACCACTCAGAGTTGAGTGAGACTTCATCGCCGTAGCTGCGCCTTGAAGTAAACTAGGAACATTTTCCCAATCTTTTTTCTCCCGCATCATGCTCAAGGCTTGTCCCACACTCTGTGTCAGGCTTGGTTGGGCTCGCATCTTCAGTGGCTTTAGCTTGAAATCTTCACCTTCAATTGTTGCAATGGTAGATTCGGTCTCGAGTTGTTTTCGGTACTTGTATTTTCGGACGAGCTGCAGCTGTGAATCGGAGAGATGCGATGGTAGGAACAGCTCTTCGCGGAGGTATGTGAGGAAATCTTTAAGCTCGGGGGAGGAGACTTCTGTGAAGGATGGAACGGCGCCTACATAATTAGCAAAATTTCATTGATGGTAGGACCTACTTACCATTCTTATGAAGAACCGTAGATGTCGTGAACAGTCTTGGATGAGCGGATGATTTTATGGCGGTCCTGAGCGCGCATTGACTACATCGAAGCAGCGCTCCTGCACGTCTGGTATTCATCTTTGCCGGTGAGAAGACTGCTTGCCCAGTGACCGATCAAATTGGCGTTGTAGTAACACGTTTGAAGTTCTGTCGCGTGCCGTGAACTGATAGCAAAGCGGACTCGAAAATTATTTAATCCCTGTCGATCACGGCCAATCAGAAAGAGGCGAGGATTTTCAAATCGATCACCAACATCGTATCTTGACCACAAACACATCTGCTCTCCATAATGGCGATGCCAACGCCCACACTACGGCCATTGAGCTGTTGGAAGTCCTTATTACGACATGCTAGACACCAGAAGGTCGCGACAAGGTCGTTGACCACGTATCACAAGTCTGTGACGTTCTCAAAATACGAAATACCTACTCCTGGAGCTTCCATAGGTAGGATCACACCCCAAGAGAGCTTCAATCGGGCCACAAGCTGATTCACAGAAGTCACAAGGAAGATCAAAACCTATCCTCCGCCACAATCACCTGCTCAGAAGTTCAAAGAACCATTGAAGGATTTCACAAAGCACCAAATCTCTATTCTTGATCCTACAGGCGCCCGAACACACCTCTTCTCGAAAACGAATCCAGAAGCTGCGAAGGTTGGAGACATTCTCCTTGTACGGCTAAAGACGGGCGATCCATTTGCGGGCGTATGCATCAATATCAGACGGCGAGGTGTAGACACGGGCATATTACTGCGAAATGAATTGACACGAGTCGGCGTGGAGATGTGGTACAAGATCTACAGTCCAAACGTAGAGGGTATCGAGGTTGTCCAACGGAGAGAGAAGAGGGCTAGAAGAGCGAGATTGACGTACTTGCGGAAACCTAAGCACGATATGGGCAGTGTACAGAATATTGTGTTGGCTTACCAGAGATCGAGAGGGGCGATGAGGGGCTCAGTTCAAGAGAAGAAGGGCGGGAAGAAAGGAAAGGGCAAGAAGAAGTAGATATATTATATCGGATGTATATCTGGCGTAGAGCGGTCATGGATACAAACTTGTACAACAATCTATACAGTACAATCATGCGTCCAAGTTCGGTTTCACAAGGGGTGATTCAGTGAAGATCACACTACCAGCTTCCGAGATTTATGGCAAGTGCTATATTCCTGCTTTTCCTGTCTTTAATGTTCTCAATCTCGAAGTCGTTGATATTCCTCACGATCAGTTAAGAGTTCACTCTCCCAAAATCTAGCAGCAGCATCAAACTATTTCTGTCTAGTCTGCAGCCTCTAATATGATATCGAGACCTTTTCTATACTTCATCTCAGTTGTAGTTAGCTCAGTCATTTTTCGCTACTTAATTCGCTGCTTCGCCATGTATACTCTAAGTTCATGTTCCAACTCTTTAGGATTCACTGGAATCACAAGGCCTCCCAGCTTTGGGGGAAAGCTCTAGATGAAAATGAGCGAGTGGTGTTGCGGTCTGGATATATTTGCGGTACTTTCTTTGTTGGGTAGCATAGCGAACCGAATGTAATCGCTCTCTAGCACGAGTACGTACTCTAATTGTGCCCTGCAACATCTTGCTTGCTTATTGTCATATCTTGACGAATCAGAAATCTGCATTTTATACAGTGGAGTCCCAAAAGATTAAGTGTGAGAAAGTGGTATGAGATGCATATTGCAAAAACAACAAAAAACTCCCTACAACCCGGCGTGTTGAGTTGTAGTTGGAAAAAACCCCAGACAGTTTATTCTCAGCAGTCGATCCATGGCCAGGTCCAGTTCCAGCCCCGAGTCCCACCTATGAACTTATTAATTATGCTGTTGATTTAAAAATGTTAGAGGACTCGAACTTCCCAATCTGGGTGGGACTGCCAAAATTTTGCTTATTCGAATTTATATGGTCTATTGCCCGCTAAAGCTCTGCGAGCGCAAGATGCTCGAGTCCTTAGCTCTATTCATAGTTGCATTGAGTAGCAGCGCCTATTATCATGACTCTTCAAGACCACAATTCACCAACGAAAGCGCGTTTCTGAAAACTTCCTCGAGGTTCAATATCAACCTCCAAGCACATTTGTGGCAACATGGTAGATCCAAGTTAGGACCACTGCACAGTCATGATAAGACCACTTGATCTCTTACGATTAGCATGCCAATTTCCAAGGGAAACTGTCACACTCTTCAAGTAAATGAAGACATTGTGAAGAACCTCGGACAGCTCAACTTCGGCGAAGACAAAGATTCCTCATTGTTAGCGTATGAATTGACGTTATATCACAAGGCTAATTGACTGAGTTTGCTTAGAGGGTAGACACATTTGGTGTTGAATTCACTCTGTTGTTCGCTTAATTTTTCCTATTGTTCTGGGTGCGTAGCACAATAGGATGAATGCCCTCACCACGGCCTGCCATCCCTTACCAACTATTGTCACAATATCACACAGTAGCTTTGAAGACCTTCTGTTCTGCACAATTGTTGCGTGGCAGAGCGCGCTCGCTTGAGAAGTTTGTGAATTACTATTTAATCTCTCACTCCCTCCCCTTCTCAACCTTCTTTTTTCTCATCGCGAAAGACTTCTTCTGAGAAACGTCTACTGTCTGTCAACAGCCATCAAACTTCTGCAACGTCCTTCACTTTCTCCACGTCAACTTCCACACTCAAACAACTTGTCATCCGCCGACGTCACAAAGACATTATGGTTTCCACAAGAAAGCGCAGCTACGACGACGCCTCCTCCGCTCTTCCTCTGCCGGCACCAAAGCGTACAAAGAAGGTTTCCTCCGTCCCCGCTGCCTCCATGGCTCCCAAGAAGTCCGTCTCTCGTCCAGTTTCGTCCAAGAAGTCCACACCGAAGAAGAAGACTGGCGCTCCAGCCAAGAAGAATGTCGTCGCCAATGTCGAACACGAAGCCATCGTCAATGTCCAGCCGGAAGTCCCAGCGAAGGCCACCAAGCCCGCTTCTCCTCCCGCCTCTCCTGCGGCCCCTCCTCCCAAGAAGAAGGTTCACTTCTTGCCAACGGAGAAAGGCTCCCCACCACCGAAGGAGAATGTCGGTCCATCGAAGAAGAAAGAGAAGAAGGCCAAAGTCCCTGCCCTCTCAAAGGTGCCAAAGGCACGAAAGAGTCCTCCCGTCCCCCGGCCCTCTGGCGCACCAAAGCCACCACCAGCACCGCCAGGATACCCGTTCTCCATTGGCCCACCTTCGCCCGGTCTTCTTGCTCGTGGTGGTGACGATACTGTCACCCCACTTGCCCACGTTCCGAATGCCCGACCATTTGTCTCGAGATTGGAGTGAGGGGAGGAGGGATGATGTTTGAGCTGGGGTCTGGAGTTTGGGGGTCCTTTGTTGTGTGTCCTGTTCTTTTTGCGGATGGGGTGGGATTAGGGGGAGAATGTTAAGTTGTTTTTAGCTTTGTTTGTGAGTGCTGGTTGCACTCATAGAAATCAATCGTCTTTGCTCCGTGCCATTTAGTGTTCATGTGTGCTTGTGCTATTGACATCTCGCTGATTTAAATATCAGGCGAAGACATTATCTTGCTTGAAGTCCTCATCGTTTGGTGCTGGCTATGCTTCTATGAATGCACCGCCTCTTTCCATCCATCTTCGTATTCAATTGAATATTAACTTTTGGTTGATCGATTACCTCTTCAGTTATGTAATTGAAATCATGTACCTGTCTCACCACAAAATCCTGCAAGTCCTATGTCTCATGGTTGGATTGTAATTTTTCATTGCTCTATATGTTATACTGGAGATTTGAGATCTGTGCTTCTATCCAGGATTTAGAATGCGCAACTACTATTGGACAACCCACACATGTTAAACATCTATCTCTAAAAGAGAATTAGATTTGCATTGTGAGAATGGAAGTAAAACGCACAACTGGACTACTTGTTAGTTGCGAGTAGGGAATATTCCATTTCGTGCTGAAGATTCTACTAACCCAACGTGGGTGCTTTCGTGCAATTCATTTACATATCTTCACCATCCTCAACGTGGAAATGCGCTCCACAAATCCTTTCTTTAACACGTTCGAGATTGCATATATTTGCTCTCCCATAAAATGAACTAAACCTACCTACCTATCATGCTTCTTATGGCTGATGAAGAACGACCTCCAGTCGCTAAATTAGGGCGCTTCAGGCGTCAGAAAGGGGCATCTTCGCTAAAGAATTGCACTCTAGCTCCCTGTGGGCATCTACATAACTATGTAACACAACATTCACCAAATGATCCAAATGATCCAAATGATCCAAACACAGCCAGTCGGCTTGGTATCTGCTTTTTCACACAATCGCAAGTCATGATTCAAACCTCATTCCGTCTCAATCAGATCTCACATTCTGTTGAGAGGCTCGAAATGAAGGAAACGACGCCCAGCTGAAGCCGTGCAGATCAGCTCAGCGACAAGAAGTTCACGATGCACCCTCACGATTCAAACCGGCATATCAAATCATCAACATGCAGCACACCCACCTCGCCGCAAACCAACATTTGCACCGCTCCCCGCATGTTCACGAGCATCCTCACTTCTCGCAGCTTTCCATCTGATCCAGGGTTCAGCCACAAATGAGCAAATCCGCACGCCAATTTCGCTTTTGGTGCATAATCAGCCCGTATCGGTGGGCGGCGGTGGGGTTCGGACGGGCCACTATTACTGCAAGTGATTAGCCTCGTTGGCTTGCCCACCGCAATGTCTTACTTTGATTTCGATCCGAATTGTGCTTTTCTGGGCCCAGTCAATCTTTTTTCCTGGGTATTTCTTCCTCTTCGTTCATGCTCACTGTTCATTATTGATCTTGGATCTTACGAAGTGTTTGCGTCGTTGAAGAAGTGAAGCATCGAATTTTGAATGCTTGCCAGCGGCGCGAAATAAGCGAAATATGGCAACGCCGGCAGCAGCAATCGCTCAAGCCGTTAGTTGAAATCTTCCCTGTTGGTTGGATCAAATTTACTGACATTGGGGAAGGTTGAGCAAGTTGCAGTGGAGGCAGCTGAAGATGTTGCGAAAGGAATATTGAAAGATAGCAATAAAGATCTAAAAACCCTAGGGAACAGCGTCGCAAAAGAAGCAGTACATGCTTCGGAAAAGGACAATAGTTCTGCTTTTGTCAGTAAGGTCGAGGGCGCTGCCCAGATCGTGGCCAATGAGGTTGTGAAAGGCGCACAAAATGTAGTCACGGCTGTTGAACAGCATCCCGAGTTACTCGCTGAGTAAGTATCCTCCTGGTCATCTCTAGTCACGCATCTAACACGTGCAGGGGAGGCTTGGCAATCGCTGTTGGAGCCATATCTTTGGTACAGCCAGAGTTCCTTGCTGGTGAAGTTGCTATCATTGGAAAGATGGCGGGTGATAGTGCCACAAAGACACTTACACAGATTGCCCAAGACGAGGGTACTAAGATCGTTCAGGCGATCTCAAAAGATGCTTCTGAGGATGCAAAGAAGGTCGAAGAGGCCGACAAAAAAGTGGAGGATGATTCAAAGAAAATCGAAGGCGCTGTGGACAAAGATGTGAAAGTTGACGACACGGCCCCCGCCGTTATTGATCCCGCGCACGACGGTCTTTCAGCAGCAGGAGCAACAGCTCTTGGAGCTGCTATTGCTGACAAGGTGTCTCCCAATCAAACTGGAGATAAAGTCGTCACATTAGAGCTCGACCAACCAGATACAGCTGACGCCACTGTCCATCATCCCATCACTTTGAAGATCACCGTTGGAGCTGATGGGCAAGTGAAGGGAGTTGCACAGACGGTCGTCGATGAAGTAAAGGCGGAAGACTTGCCCCAGGCTGACGGAGAGAACAAAGATGTCCCAGCTCGGCCCAAAGTTGATGAGAGTAAGAGTGTTGATACCCTAGTGACGAAACAGGACAATAAAGAGGAAACATCAGTCCCGACGAAAGACATGACACCAGAGGCAAAAGCTGAGGAAAGCAAGACGGAGGAAGCAACGCTTGAAATTCCAAATTCAAACGGCGAAGAGAAACCTGTCTCGTTGAATGTCACTATAGCAGCAGACGGACACATTGAAGCAGTCACGGAAACGGTAGCTCCGGCTTCGGAGCCGATGGTTAGCGAAGCCACAAAGCCGCTGGAATCCAAAGCGGAAGAGCCAAAGATTGAGGAAGCCAAGAATACCAACTTTGAACAGAGCAAGGTCGAAAACACGCACCCGCCAGTCCACCTTGAAACTGCCATCGCACAACCTGCCAAGGAGACACCGAAGGATATCAAGTCCGCTGTCAAAGAAACAGAAACCAAGCCAGTAGTAAGTTCAAAGTCACCCCTAATTACCTCACGGGAGGGGTATCGAGCCCGTGATGAACACGCTATTTCTTCCAGACCCAAGATCCGAGAAAGCCTTCAACTCTAACATTGAGTAGGAAGAGAACCCAGTCCCATCAGAACCTGCTTCCGAGACTGTCGTCCCTGTACACGAAGGTAGCGCGGGCCACATGGCTATCATCCATGCAGAAGGAAGTTCTGCAGCCTCACAATCCACGCCCGTACTTCCCGAAACACACAATACTGAAGTTCCAGGCCTTGCGCCCACTTCACCAAAAGTACACGAGTCCGAGCCTCTACACGAACAACTTGCACCCAAAGCCGAAACTCCTGTTTTAGCAGCTGCTTCAAGTTTGATTGATGTCGGAGCTGTAGCGGAAATGGAGAGTGCAAAGTCAATTCACGTGGAAGAATCAAATCATGAGAACCAAGTCCCAGCTGCTCGGGAAGCTGAAGTGCCAAGTATCGAGGAGCAGAGTACTGCCAGCACGGAAGAACTGAAAGTTTCGGAATCAGAGCCGGTAAAGGAGTCTGCGCCTCTTCTGGAAACCCCAGTCCAGATTGAAAATAATTCTCAGGCTTCTACCGAGGCCGAGGCGGTTATTCCAGAAGAACATAGCACTCCAGCCTCTGCGGAAAAGCCAATATCAGAAGCCAGGCCGGTAGATGCCATTGTTGAAGAGAACCCAATCCATGGAGATAAGGATACCTCACTAGCTGTCCAGCCTGATATCTCAGCTGTCGGAGAACAGAGCTCCCATACTGAAGAAGGAAGTGTTCCTGAGCCTTTGAAGGAGCACGTCGAGTCGGAAACTACTCCAATTTCCATTGCGCACGTGGAGCAGGATTCTATTCCAGCAGAGACGACATCACACATTGAGCCTGTAGAACAAGAGGATACCTCAGCTCTTGTAGAGCTGAAGGAGCCCGCCGAGCCCGAAGCAGGTGCTATCCAGGAGGAAAGCCAGAGCAAGCCTGAGGTTTCATTGGACAAGATTGAGGAGACTCATGATACCCCGGCACCCCTTCACGAACAAGAGTCTATCCCGAAAGAAATTGAGCCAGTAGTTCCTACCAGCGAGGAGGAGAGTCATCCCAAGGCAGAACACCCAGGAGAGAAGGTTGATGCATTACCAGTAATTGAGCAGGAAGATCAATTTAAAGAACTTGAGACGCCTTTAGCCAAAGAGCAGCACACCATCAAAGACAGTGAGCCAGAGGTCCAATTGCCAGAAGAGCAAATCAAAGATTCGCTAGCTGCCGAAAATGAGGAAGCCCTTGCTCCGGTTGTAAGCAATTCTCCCAATCCCGCCTTCTTGGAACGAGTATCTAAGATGTGATACTAACTTTTGCAGGATGAGCCAAGTATTCTTGCAGAGGAGAAGCTTGAAGACGTACCTGTGATCGAGAAAGAAGAGGGAAAACTCTCTAGTGAGGAACCACTTGCCCCAGTCACAGAATCGGAAAGTCCACGAGACAAGCTAGAGGGCTCTCCAGATATCGAAAAGGCGCCAGACGCAGCCACCGGTGAGGAAAAGCATACCAGCATCCCTGAGGTCACTCAAGTCGAGGAGGTGATTCCCAAGATCCAGGATGATGCCCCTGCTACAAGTGGAGACGTTGATTCGGAGTCAATCGAGAAAGCCGTACAACCTGTAGAATCTACATCAAACGATCAAAAGTCAATGACCCAGGATACCAAGGACATTATCAAAGAGTCAGCCTCTATCGCCATTATCGCTGCAGCAGAGATATCAAGCCACGAATCGAAAGATGAAGACCCAGTACATGAGTCGGCGTCTCACGTAGAGGGAGAATTACCTGTCTCTCATGCGGAACAAGCAACTATTGAAGTGTCCAAGACCGAGTCATCACCTGTGGAGCGCGAGGTCATTCACCAGGAAGTGGAAATCTCAATCCCGAATTCTGAGGAAGCCAGCAGCCACAGCGAGGACAGCAAGGCTCAAGAGCCCACCCATTCCACAGACGTCTCAGAGGTCGAAACAGCAGTGCACGAGGACCCAGAAGTTCCAGAAAGTACTGTCGAGCTATCTGCGCTTGCCCCCGAGTCGGTTTCTGAAGAGAAGCCCTTGGAAGCCGAACTTGAGAGCACAGCCCCTGTTCAGCCCACCCACGTGGAAGGCGAGGCGAGTGCGATGTCTGAGCCTGAGCCTACACCGGAGGTTGCCATCACTCCTCCAACGCCAATTGAGGCAAGCCTTGTAGCCAAGCAAGAAGTCGAACCTTCCCCAGTCATCAAGGAGAGCGAACCGGAAGGAGAGAGCGTTGAGACCGAGTCCGCTCCTATTGAGCAAGCCCTCACCCCTATTGTCTCTGCATCAGAGGAGGAAACAAAGCAAACCACTTCTGAGCCAGCCATTGAGACCGTGAAGGCTGAATCGGCCCTCGGTCCCGTGGTATTAGAGGCCGAGGAGCACCCAGAGCAGATTTTGCCCGAGTCGGTCAGTGAGAGCTCCAAGATAGAACCTAGCCCATCTGCACCAGTGGTCGAGGAACAAATTCTCCCCAAGTCCGAGGAGCAACCGCAAGAGCTTTCTCAGGAACCAGTTGTCGAAAATGCGCAGGTCAAATCGAGCTCTGTCGAAGCCCCAGCCCATGTCGTCCCAGAGGCCATTGTCCCTGTGGTCCAGGAAGAACCGACGGAGGTTTTGCCAGAGCCAGCAATTGCAAGCACAGTGGAAAAGCCGAAAGAACAGACCTCAAAGGACATTCCCTTGCCATTCACTGTTGAACATGTCTCCCAGCCTGTTACTCCATCTAAACAAAAGACTGAGGAACTAAAGGCTGATGACCCGCATCCATCTACTTCCACCCCACTCCAGGCAACCGAAATAGTAGCTCCAGCAGTTATCAGTGCCACAGTATTAGCTGCTGCTGGTGTTGAAAAGGCAGTCTCATCTTTACCAGAGCCAACTCCCGCACCAGTGATTCCGACATTGCCTTCTCAGGAAAGTTTGGATCATATACATACAAGTACGCTTTCTCCCACATTCTTCCAATTTCACCATAAGCACTCTTTAACATAGACACAGAAATTGACAACATAAACGAGACGCTTCAGCAACTCACAAGAACGCTGTCTCAAACATCTGCTCACCCCGCCCAGCCAGCTGTCGAGTCTGTCGAGTCAAAGCTAGAGCCCGCTGTTGTCACCAAACCTCTTGAGCCAGTCTCTGCACCTGCTGTGGAGCCTGTCAAGGCCCTAGAACCCGTTGCCGTGAAGGGGCCGGAGCTAATTAGCACGAAATCAGCAGACCCGATTATTCCCCATTCTGCAGAACCCATTGTTCCCAAGGCTCCGGAAACCAAGCCTACTAACGAGACCCAGCGCCCAATGACAGTAACCATCAAGTCCGTCGAGAACGTCAAACCATCAGCTCCTGCTCCAAAGGTTGTTGACAAGCCAGTTGCTGAGGCACCAAGCCCAATAGACACTGCGATCAAGCCTGTCGAGACAGTTGCGCCTACCACGCCTACATCTACTAAGACGCCGACTCCTGCCAAGCGATCTAGTGTCTGGAGATACCTTTGGCCTTTTGGTGGCTCTTCGTCGAAGAGCGCTGAGTCTAGTAAGAGTGACAAGACGGCCGATTCACCAAAATCACCTGTGTCGCCAGACGCGTCTTCTATCCCACAAATGGCTGCGTAAGTGGGGTGTATGGGATGAGGAGAGGAAAATGAGATAACTGCATGAGCGTTCCTGATTTGGCTTTGCTTTTTCATGTCTATCATTGCTGAGGGAGTTTAGCATTATTTGGATTACTTGTTGAGTCTGTGGTTGATGAAGATACCAGAGATTGCCTTGCAGTGTCAAATGTCTGTCTGTTCGAGAAGAGTGTTTAATAGTATAGCGTTTATTGTTTGTGTTAATTGTCTATATTCTTTGTATGTAGTTGTGTTTCGATATGAGATGAATGACAGGGGCATGAAGGAAAGTCGATTGAAGGAAGATACCAAGGTCGTCGTTGTCTCTCCCTACTCATTGGAGATTAATCTAGTGAAGGAATACCAAATTGTCCCCACTTCAATCAGTACTTTACAAGTCTAAAATCATCACCATTTGACCTCGACCTGTACTCTCTCGTTCCCGATACCCCGCCGCATAGCTTCTTCTAGTATAGCTTCAGTGGCGGTAGCACCGACTCTTGAGACTCCAAGTGCCCTCACTCTCAGAAGATCATCGAGCGTCCTGACACCACCTGCAGCTTTTATTTGTACATTCGGACTAGCATGCTTTCTCATCAATTCTAGATGAGGAATAGTAGCTCCCTTGTAATTGTATTCCCCGCTCGCTTGCTTTACGAAACCATACCCAGTCGACGTCTTCACAAACGCAACTCCCAGTTCACTACAAATCTCACACAATTTAACAATTTCCTTCTCTCCCAGATCTACTTACCATCAGCTCCATTCCTCAAAGCCACTTCCCCTATCCACAAAACACCAGGAAAAATAAGACAAAACTCACAATCATTCTCAAAAATAACCTTCAAAACCGCCCCCCTCCCCGTAACCGCCTCATTCACCAACCGTATCTCATGCACCACATACTCCCACTTCCCACTCAACACCCTCCCCACATTAACCACCATATCGACCTCGTTCCCTCCCTCCTCCACCGCGCGGATTGCCTCAAACACCTTCACCTCGCTCGTGGAATTCCCGTGCGGGAAGCCGATCACGGGACACACGAGCACGGATGTGCCTTCGAGACGCTTGCGCGCGAAGGGGATGTGGTACGGTTTTACGCAGGCGGTGGCTACGTTGTATTTTTTTGCCGTTTCGAGGCCCTGGGCTACTTCGGTGTCGGTTAGGGTCGGGTGCAGGAGGGAGTGGTCGATCATTTTGGAGAGGTCGGGGAGGGAGACGTGGAGGGTTGTTGGGCGGGACATCTTTGGGGTTTTGGGAGGATGGTGTTGGAAGAGGGATAGATACAGGTTTTGGGTATTTGGGTTGCTTTTATATCAGGTTGTTGAGCTACAGTAGGTACTCGTACTTTATGGCTGCCCCACTTACCCCGCTATCAAGCTGTGCGAAAAAGGAAACTCCGCACAGCATAGTTGCAGAAAGGAGGGAGTTGGTCGGAGTAGCCTAAAACGATAATGATTCCTTTGCGTTTATCGAATTGATTTAGGATTTCATGTCTAACTTTATTTAAGAATCGCAAAGAAGATTTCCCAACCTTACACGGAGGGACTCAAAGATCGGGAGTCCCCTTCATATCGAGGCTCTAGAGTTCCAGATTGAAGATTCCCCAGATGCTTGGAACTTAAAGACTAGGGATTCCAAGCAAAACTCCCAAAATCTGTCTTCACGATCTTTCACAATTCACAAAGTCTGCTCATATTCTATCAGTTTGCTGCGCATGGAATCTGATGGATTTGCGATCACCATGCTTAGTTGATATGCCAATTCCCAGACAATGCAGCTACCCTGAGGCCGATAGCATCGTCCTAACTTTGAAACAAAGTAAGATGCTTGAAATGGCAGCCTGCAGTTGATCCTGGGTCGCTTTCATTCATTCGCTGTTGATTCTGGCATGCTTGCACGCCCAAGGCCCTTTCTTGTTGGTTTCATTGCTGCTGCAGGGCGGTTAATTTATTGGTGTTTGTTTTTTCCAGCCGCATGTTGTGTAACCATATAACTGGAACATTCTTTCGACCTAAAGATTGAACAATTTTTATTTCTGTCAGCCTCTGGTCTTGGACAGATTGGTGAAGTCATGGAATGCGCTGTTGAGGGCGAAGACTATCGAAGTCGACTGAAAGAATTCCAGGATGTTGAGGCTCGCCGTCTTCAGTTCATCGAGGTATGGATCCCCTGATCCCGCTGCAGCCTGTTAACTGATCAATGTTCAGGAAATGCTTTCCAAGCTAGATACAGTTACAGCAGATCTAGAAAGAGTTACCCAAGACCGGGCCAGGGAGGTTTCAATCCTCAAGGCTGACTTGGAGACTGAGCGTGAGGCTCGACGTGGTTTGCAAGAGAAGAATGGTAATCTTCTTCTGAGCGTTTCGAAGATGGTGAGGGCTTAGTTGCAGTGCAACCGATGCAATTTGATTTAACAGTGTTTGTAGGAGCAGGCACGGTTCGTGCTTGTTTTAGTTGACGCTGATGCCGACATATACTTGGTAATATGACGACCTTTCCATACGCACTGTCTTGGATTAACATCTGAGATTAGTTTCGGGACGGCCTCCTTGCTCAAGGCGGACAGGGTGGCCAGTTTGCCGCTGAGGAGTTGATAGCCAAAGTCAGAGAGTATCTCGCAACTTTCGAATCTTTCAAGGATGCCGCCAAAATTCCGATCATGGTAAAGGCGTACGCCAATTTTTCTGGATTGGCGCAAGCATGCATGCGAGACAAGAAGGTGGTATCTATGGAAGCCATGATGGAGTTCTGGTGTGGTTTCACCAGGCGGTTTCCTCTAGTTGACTTCATCAACGTTGGCCCCGGTAAGGAGGAAGCTGACAGCAAATTGAGAGGTAACATACCCACCTCCCAAACTTTGTTTACTTTCACTAATCATGTAACTAGAGGTCCTTGCTCATCACATTGTCAGTCCTCTGTGCGAGCATGTTCTGCTCGCTTGTTGTCATGACGCGGGATACGTGCCTGTTCTCAGACAGTATGCTGCTCAGAAGGACTTCTCCTCAAGGATCACTTTGATTGCTTCAGGTCCATTTCGAGGCGATATGGTTTCTCTCGGATTGCGAACGACCAAGTCTTTCGAGCCCCTTTTTGGTCACGTCAAGTCTTCTCAATCTGTGAGATCGTATGCGGAGGTGGGTGCGGTGGCACCCAGGCCTCCGTCCACGAGTAAAGCCGTTTTATCTGTGCAAGATCTGAAATTGTCAGGTAAACCTGTCGCGAATTGTGACAGGTTGAGGCCGATTCTCTTCAATGAAGCAGGGAAGCGCATCGACAAGCCTTTGAGTGTTCATGGAGACTGTGTGAAAGAGATCAGGAAGCGCAATTTGTGCAGTTGGCACTATCTGCGCGCAGATTGTATCGTGGACGGGTGCAAGAAAGTACATGACTTCAGGAGGCCGTTGACTCCGAAGAATTATGATGCGCTGTGGTGCATTTCGCGTGAGAACGTGTGCCGCAGGCTTTCGAAGCATGGGAAATGCGAGGATGACCAGTGTATTTTTGGTCATGGCTTCGTTTGAGTATGAGATGAATCAATTTGTGAAATTGTGAAGGGCTATGAGGACGGAAATTGTGCATTTTGCTTGGAATATTGAAACTCTGGGTTTACGAGCAGCTGAAATTAGTGCAACTTGAAACAGAATGTTCATCTGCTGGCCTTACATGGGAAGCAGTGATGTTTAGAGGATCAAATGGAGAGAGTTTGAAATCTGAGGATCTCCTCAAGCTTCCCCTTCAATGGCATCATGTCAAAACCGGCAATTCAGCAAACGCTTTAAACTTCAAACATTTCCCTCTGGGCACTTCCTGACACTTGATGATGCTCACGCTGTTGTGTCTAGCACAAATATTAGACATGATGGAGGTTCATAAATGATGGTACAGTAACACCTAGCAGAATAATCTAGCTCATCATACATTTCTAAAGATGCCCTAAGCGAGCCCCTAAACTTAGCGAGCTTCGTGTCTACTCAGGTTTTGCGCGTTTTGCGCGTTCTGTGTGATTTGCGCATTTTGCGCTTCCAGCCTCAATTGGGGATGGTCGATTTACAGGAAAAATTAGTAGAAAGGGACGCCAAATATCTTTCAAGATGGTCGCTCCGTGCTGGTTTTCACACTGCTCTAGTAGTGACAGGAGCTCAAAAGTATGGTGTTAACCACATTGTCCCTCTCGCTCTCGATGTCTTCGATTGAATGAGCCGAGCGGAAGAGGCTTTTCGGAGTGGGATGTTCTGAAGTTCAGGTGCTGGCAATAGGCTATCTAATGGGTCTGAACATCAAGGTGAGACGGGATTTGAGTGCGGTATGAGGAGTACGTTGATACACCTTTAACAGGGAAGGACGATCCAGATCAGAGCTGGAAGTTGATCAAGGGTACAGTCACGAAGTTTATAAAACTCTCATAAAGTGTTTCGATAGAGTTTTAATGAACAGCAAACACTGCCACCCCGAGAAGAAATTCGCTTTTTATTATTGTACGGGGGCTACCAAATAGAACGTTAATGGCTGCGGCCCGTGGTATATTGAAACTTTCTTGTTTAATCCAAATTAAGATGACCCAAACACAAAATAAATACCCTGAAATACTGATATTGCCCTACTAATCCGGCGTTGTCGCTGATTTTGAGATGCACACTTGCTAACATTCTTCGCTCTCTCAAGTTGCCGGCGCCACAAGCTTCACCACAGCGACTCCATACTTGTCATGAAACCAATGATGTGCTGACAATTCCGCTGGTCCAGGACGATCTTCGGGAAGGAATTGTAAAGTCTCTCTCAAAAGACTTTCGAGATCGTTGCCTTCAAGAACAGAGATGGTGACTCCAGCAGGCTCAAGGAAGTCGATCGTAGGTTTCGGCGATAGTACTTGCTCCGGCGTTTTTGGTTTCTGATGTCCCTCGTCGGTAATACTTCCTAATGGAATACCTAGTGGGTGAGACGAGCCTGTGGAAAGTCCTTCTGATGAAACAGTCTTATCTGTGCCCTTTGAGCCCGAGGAACCTGAACCATATTGATTTTTGTTGGATGAGCCCGAATTCGCTTTCTCGCCGGATGAGCCAGAATTGGGTTTCTCTCCCGATGAGCCTGAGTTCGGTTTTTCGCCAGAGGAGCCAGACTGTGGTTTGTCTTCCGACGATTCTGTGTTAGGCTTGTTGACAAGTTCCATCACTTCTGCTGCTTCACTAGTGGTAAGCTCTTCCACCAGGGCGACGAGATGACTCGTGCTGACCTGATGCATCTGGGAGGTGGAAGACTTCCTCTTATCCACGTTAGGAGGAGTGTCGCCCTTAATTTCTATATTTCTGAGCTTAGAGGATGACGTGGTGGCGTCGCCGTCTCTCAAACCGATCTCCATGATACATTCATGAAGTTTCCCTTGCGGAAATTTGCAAAGCTGACCATCTTGAGCAATTGAGTCTTCGTACCACTTCCGACCTTCGTCCCAAGTATCCCACCACAAGTCCGGTAACGGTCCCATTATCTGCACAATTGATGCAAGAATTTGGTTTCGCGTGGGTTGCCCTCTGTATCCAAATAAGCAAGAACCTGTTCGTATCTCATAAATAGTGCAGCCGAGTGCCCAGATATCCGATTTCATACTTCGTTTCGTATCAAAGTTGAATTCAGGGGCACAATAACTCTTTGGCGTTCCATAATCAGATGATGAGTATACCTCCAAAAATGAGATGCCAAAGTCGATGATCATGATCTGATCCGAGAGCCATTGCGGATCAACTTGCTTCATGCTTATTGCTTCGACAGTGTATTTGGGCGCGGATGTATCCTCATTTGCACCCTGGACGCGATGGAGACCCTGTGTTTGCGGAAAGCCAAGTCGTTCATGGATCTGATCGATAGACCACTCGTCAATGTTTGCGATCTGAAGAAGGATGTTCGCAGTCGTGAAGTCTGATCATATTATCAGCGCGCTCATGTTTCCAGCAGGCATGGTACCCACCACCATGGACAGTTCCAGTAAAGTGAATGAAAGCTAAGCCTTTTGCTGCTTGTAGAGCAACACTTCTTGCTACCTCTGCTCTCAATCTCCTCGTACCGCTTTTGAACCCCGGACATTCATTGAATTGCTTGATACTCGTACCGGCAACCTCACTAACAACACATAAGTGTTTACCGTTCGGGCCATTAATCCAGAAGTGATCAAGCAAGCTCATCACATAAGTCTTCCCTTCGTGGTTCTCACTGTTCCGAAGTCGTCTCAAAGTCTCGATTTCAGGACAGTCACGTGATAGACGTGCTGCCAAGATCTTCAGTGCAACGTATCGCTGACGGATACTATCGCGAGCAAGCCAAACAGTCGCGAATCCTCCATGTCCAAGCTTATGTATTACGGTGTATCGGCCTTTCTTGAAGACATCGTTCAGATGCACGGGATGGAACCCTCCGGTCCTGTAGTTGAGGGTCTCAACGTGAACTCGCCGGGAGGCCATGGTGGAGTGGATGTTGAGTTGATGGAATTACTCGGTAGGTTTGCCATCGTGGTACAGTACAGGAATGCGTTGTCGAATGAAGAAAGTGACGAGCCTGATGGGAAATTTTTCTTGTAGTGTGATGTTCGATGTGGTGTGACTAAGCAAAGGCTCTGGTGATCTTGAAGGCCGCCGCTCTTGGAAAACTTGAAATGAGATTTGCAAGGATGCAGCTTCTGAATTTTGATGTAGCTGCTTCGGACGTATTCTTTTCGTCCATTTCAAATCCTCGAAAGCGTTTTGCTCGTGTGAGAGCAAAGAAGGCATACGAGGTGCTTTCCTATGAAAATGCTTCACATTAGTTAGTTGCTAATGTTGTCCAGCAACTCTTGGAATACCTGAAAATGATGATGGAGATAAAAGAAAGTGGCAGAGTGGATAGATACTCTATAGGTATCATGCGAGAACGACCACTTGGTCACAGACATTTCAATACGACAACTAGATTCGCCAAGGCAATAGCTGAAAGGAAAAAAACCACAAAGACACGGCCCTTCGACAGGCTCAACCAACTTCAAGTCACCAGCACATGGCGAATAGTTAGAGACGATAGCGAGATTGAAAATCACGCTTTTATGCCTGTCTACTAGCCATCTAAAAAGCTCTTCCATATGAGCATCCTCTGTGCAGATCTGACCATGCATCCGAAACGCCATCACCCCATATCAAGATCTATCCGGCCTGTACGCAAATATGATCTCCGCTAAAATCGCATATCATCAAGTCCATTTCTGAACGGCAGTTCCACCTCGCTTGAACTCTGAGACATCGCCCAAAGCGAGAGATTTGTCGGTATGGTCCTTATTTGGGAATGTAGTCGCCAAGACCCAGGGTCTGGCACTGCTACCAGGATAAGCTCTCTCAATGAAGCCATAAACATCTCCAATGGTATGAGTAGCGTTGAATCTAGCTGGCAATCTGGTTCCGTTTGCAAGCTGGAGACGGAGGGAGAGTGTCGGTTGTGAAGAGTCGACTTCTTGTTCAGGTACTGAAGGTGATGAAGTAGCAGCAGGTGCGGTGACCGGAGCGGGAGTCGAAGTTGCCGTAGATCCACCAGGAGTAGGACTTCCCAGTCTTTGACCCGATCCACTAAATGGCTTGTAGACCTTGGGAGGAGCTTTATATGGTTCATCATGCTTGATCAGCTGGACATCAACTGGTTGATCAGGTCGGACGCCCATGAGATGGAGTGGAGCACGTCCTTGACGAATCATTTGAAGATCGGCTGCATTTTGAGGGTCATCGAATCTACGAAGCGGCCCATCTTCAATGCTGAAGCCATCTGCCCAAAGATGTAGGACACGAGTCTCAGCTGGGCCTGGATCCGCGGCTTGAGGATGGGGATCGGGAATGGTTTGGGATGGGGTATCGTCGCCGCCAAGAGTTTGGCCACTTCCACGGAAGCGAGAAGGAGGAGCTGATGATGAAGATTCGCCGGTTGGTCTTTGGACATTTCTACATGTGATTAGCAACTGTTATCCTTCAGAGATTGGCCCTACATACGCTCTGGCTTGCTCGAGAATATCACGGACAACTCTTCGAGGGTCGCGGCTCGATGGGTCCTGAACCGCCAGACCTGACTTCTCGCCACCAGCAAACAAATCTCTTGGTTCTTCGCCCGGCTCGTAGTCTTCGTCGTCGGAATCATCATCATGCGCATGACCATGACCGCCAGCAGGACCAGATGAGCTTTGACCCAATGTTCCAAGTGTAGCAATGCCCCCTCTCTTCTTAGGTGGTGCACGAGAGCTCGACGCAACGGAGGGAATCGACTGAGGAGCAGGTCTGCCATCTAAGGTCCGCGGACCAGTATATGCCTCCGGTTCTTGGGGATCGTTCTCGCCACCCTGAGCGTCTGCTGTACCTTCCTCCAAAGTGGTGAAATACTCTGCAGCCGCACCGCTCAAGTCCCATCGGTTTGCGGCCAGATATTGCTGAGCCTATAAAGCCGTAAGTATCATCTTCATAGAGCAAAGCCATCTTGAAGCGCAAGAACTTACATCTGCTGGCGATGCGCCGGTGATATTGACAAACTGGCTGATGAGCTCATCGTGGTTTACTTCGTCCGCCATTGTTGTTTAATTAGTGGTGGAATTCAGACTTATTTAAGTATGAGAAGTTTCGCAGGGAAATATCGCACAAGAAAGGTGGTGAAAAGGAAGACGTGCTTCTACGGAGTGTTTGTGAACAGTTCAAGCCTAGAGAGCTTGAGGCAGCTTTTTGGAGCGTCACCCCGCCGCCTTGACTAGCGTCAAAGCTCTAGCCTCGCAACGGAACCTGCCGCGAATATTCAAAGCCTCAACTTTGACTTATTTTATATTGCTTACAACCAGTGGAGCAACGATCGCCTTATCCCCCCCTCGCTGCAGGTCCACCTTTCGCCCCAAAGATCAGATTTTCGAGATGTCTTCAGATGCTGAAATGGTCCCTTTGTCGGAGTCCTCGATGACGATTCCTTCCGACTCCGAGCAGTATTCTGGCAACGATGATATCTCTCCTTCACCACCATCCTCCTCAGACTCTCCGCGAATGATCCTTTATTCTCCTCCTACAATATGGGGCTTAGTTCGAGGTGCTGCTATCAATCTGCTACTGCCATTCATCAATGGACTTATGTTGGGGTTTGGGGAGCTTTTTGCTCATGAAGCTGCGTTCCGACTCGGCTGGGGAGGCACAAAGGTATGGAGTACCTCTTAAGCGTTGGCAGATTTCAGGCCAAGATTCCCGCTACAAACTGCTACGTTGGGTTATGGGGTTCAAGATACAGAAATGCCCAAATAACAAGTTGGCTTCAAATTCAAGCTAACATTTCTAACTAGGTATTCCCTAATACAAGAAGCTCACACTCTGTGGGACCTGGAATCGAGTTACGAGACAATCCAATGGAGAGAAGAAGACGAGACGGACAGTTGGATGATTTGACGAGCATGGAATAAACATTTAAGCATGAAGGAAGATACAAACATGTAAATATCAAGGCGTTGGGGGAGTTGTACAAATATTGTCTGCATTTCAGCTGAGATGAGCCAGCAGGGGCACTTGAAATCACAATTCACATGTCAAATTCAACATCGTATCTATCTGCAAGAGACTAAGCTCGTGTGAACAAGCTGGGTGAAGACGTGTAGGAGGTACTTTCAAATAAATCGTTAATCAGATTCTCTTCTAAGACGATATTCTGAATCTGAGCTTCTCGAACACTTCGGATGAGATTTACACATTTCCCCTTTGTGATAGTGCTGCCCTAGAATTGCAACTGATATACGGTCCACCAGGTCGTGTGAGGTGAGCTTTGGCTTGCGCTAGTACATTTTATGCAAGGATTCGCGAATGTGCATCACAAGTCTCCAAATATTTTTGAGCGGGCGGATATCTTCAGCAGCGCAACATGATACCCAGCAGAGGCCTTCGATGGTCTGGCCAGGCCATTGGCATTGGTCGGCGGCGTCTTGATGCCTTCTCTGCTCGACAGGTAGATTCTCCGAGCAATTGTGGTAGACTCTGCTGACTTTTTTTTGGCAGTTCTCTTCCTCTGTACATCATGGACCCAATAGAGCCAGTTCTCCCTTTTCACGAAATACTACTTCTCCTTTTCAGCCGCTTACACAGTCAAAATTGACTGGGATTTTACAAAATGGTGCTGGAATACGTTTCGCATCGACATCTCCAGTCTCGACCTCACCAGCCCCGGCATCCTCAATACCCTCCCCTACCGAAGCCGTCAGCTCTTCAGCACAATCTGCACCCGTCACAGAATATACCTCCTCACTCGACAGTGCAACCGATTTCGGTTCCGAGTCCCTATACAATATCCCAGAAAGCATTGGTTACTTGAAAGCGCTTGGTTTGGATTATGGCAACGGACCAACAGCTATGATGGAATGGACCCTTGAACACATTCACGTCTACGCAGGTACCCCATGGTGGGTATCGATAACTCTCACTGCGATTCTCGTTCGAGCTGTACTTTTCAAGCCATACATTGCTGCTGCAGAGAATGGTGCCAGAATGGCAACTATCGCACCTCTTACCGGGCCTGTCACGGCCAAAATGCAAGCTGCTTCTGCCATGGGCGACGTGGACCAGGCAATGCAATTACGAGGCGAGCTGCAAAGGCTACATAAACGAGCTGGCGTCAAAGTTTGGAAGAGTCTCGTTCCAATGCTGCAGGTGTTTGCTGGTTACGGAACTTTCGTCATTTTGAGAGCTATGTCGAGGGTACCAGTACCTGGATTAGAGACTGGCGGGTTCCTGTGGGTTCAGAATCTTACCGTTCCCGATCCTTTCTGGATTTTACCTGTGGCCACTGCGGGAGTTTTGCATTGGGTCTTGAGGGTTAGTATTCCTATCGGTTGTTGTGTTACGTCCAAGTACTGATTAGTTCTGCACAGAAAGGAGGCGAGACAGGCGTATCAAATTTGTCGCCCCAAATCTTCAATGCCATGATGTGGGGTCTCCCACTTGTCAGTTTACTCTTCACTTTCTGGCTACCTGCAGCTTTACAATTATCTTTTTTCGTATCGGGTTTATTGTCCTTCTGCCAGGCCACTCTTCTCCGCCAGCCCTGGTTCCGTAATTACTTCAACATGACCCCTCTCCCCGAACCAAAAACCCCCGGGCCTACACCGACTCCATACAAAGGCAACCTTAAGATTGCCGCAAACCCAGTCCTGTCACAAGCAGAGCTTAACTCTCGATTCCAAGGAGCGCAAGGTGGTGCTCCGTCTCGAACTATCGAAGAGATCAAGAAGATGAGCCCACCGAAGACTGTGATTGGGAAATTAGTCAGCAACGTAACTGGGACAGTCGACGAGATTGTTGGTGCGGGCAAAGGAGTTTATAAGCAGTCAATGGAAAAGATGGACAAGAGACAAGAAAGGATAAGTCTCAAGGAGCAGCAAAGATACGAGGAGAAAAGACAAGAGGAGTTGAAGAAGCAAAGATATGAGATCGAGGCTCGGAAGAGACGTGACAGGGTGGCGCTGAAGCGTCGATAGAACTTGTAGAAAATTGGTTGCATTGCATTGGGCACGGTTGTATATGTATTGAAATAAGTGTACCAATTCACCGCTCACATTGAGTTGGGATATTTGTAAAGATATAGCATTCTGTGGCATCACCTCTTTGTAAGGTTATAGCTTATTTATGAGCTTATAGTCAATGCGATACACAGAAACGACAAGCTTTGCTATGATTGAGACAAGGTCAGGAAAGATCAAGTGCGCAGACACCAAATGATGAGTGAAGCAGCTCCTCAAATGACCATTTCCTGAACAACGAGTTGTACATCGGGGAATAACCTGTCATGTGTGCACAAAGCAGACCTTGGAACAGGAACTCATTATCTTGTTGCGAAAGAGTCCTCGAACAATGGTGCCTCATTGTCACAACGACGTACATGCAAATTTTAGAATCTGACTTTATTTCATCGAGCTAAATCTACCCCGCTCTAGACCTGTTGCTCTATCCACGCCTCTCAAACACTCTTCTTATTCTCATCCTCAGCATGCTGCGGAATCTGCGTAGCCCGCTCTCCCATAGCCGCCAATCGACCCTCGACTTTCTTCCACGCCCAATCCCAGCCCGGATACAAGAACGGCCGCAAATCAAACCTGTTATCATCTGGAGAATAGTTCTCCGCATGGTAACTAGGAGTGATGGTCGTCATCTTATGTCTGTTGATGCCGTAGAACCAGAAGAAGGTTCGTACTTTTTCGTAGACTTGTTGGGGACTCAATTTATCTGCGTTTTAAATGTCAGTGATGATGAGGAGGACATGATTGAAAGGTTAGCTTACCGCCCCATTGGTGTGTCAATCGAGACCACATGGAATACGGGCCAAGCTTGTACGTCTTGCGGAGAGTGCCGTAAACCGAAAGTTCGGCGTATGACATCGACATGTCGGCTTCGTCGCTTTGGGTGTAGTCGGCTGTGATACTGTGAGTGATTTGTTAGCATGTCTTTCTGCAGTATGCAACGGAGGATGAGGAGTCCGAAAGACTCTATGGGAGCTAGAGGAAAGGGAGGGGGCAGTACGGTTCGAGCTCAGCTGTTGGTGGCGCATCGATGAATGACTGCAGGATTGGAAGCTGGAAATTTGTGCTCGACCACAAGATAAACCGCTTGAGATCGGTCTTGGAAACTACCGTAAAGTATTAGTATTGATTCTGTACAATTTCGAGAATAAGAAAATCAAGCTATTCTGTCTTTTAATTGCTCCTGACCGAACACGCTGGCCTTATGAGGAGTTACTTACTGCCTCCAATTGGATTACTATGCCTAATTAGTGTAAAGTCCTTCGCCGAAGTATGGAGATGGCGAGGGTAAAGTACACTTACATGTCAGCTGAGCTGCAGTCATACTTGGTCAAATATCCTCTGAGCGATTCATCCACGTTCTGTGATCATGAATGGCTCGTCAGTTTACTGATCTTATAAAAAAAAGGTGGAGTATCTCTAGTATTCCGAACACGATGTATGTTCAAGAAGATATATCAAGCAGATAGAAAAGGGGAATGATAGTCTGAGAAGATGAACCTACCGCTGATCCCAACACAAGCAAGCCACCTGGGTTGCTGTTGTCTGGATTCTTGGCATTACGACCTCTCACGGTTGGGAGAAGCTGAGCAAATAGATAACTAAGCACCATTCGAAGACGAGCCTGGATGTTCTGCAAGGCTAGATTGGTAGCTGGAGTCCCTCCATACATTTTGTACTATGAGTATCTGTAAGCTTGGATCTAATGCATCCTGGAAGGAATCGGGGAAGAGTAGATGACGCTGGGCGAGTGGAAATTTGAGACGATGTACTCATAACAAAGAAAAGAGCTCACCTTAGGAACGAAGTTAGTAACAGTGGTAAAAAGAGCGACGACTGCATTATAGCTGTACGAGACACGAGGTTAGCTCACTTGGTACATTGAAAGAGAAGAATATTTCCAGACCGTTGGAGACAAAATACGGAAGGGCGTTCCAGAACCTTACCAAGTGTCAATGTTCAAGTCTAGATGATAGGACCCCAGATCCGAAGCCAACTCCTTGGCTCTACTTCGAGTGTCTGCCGAGGAATTGGTTTCCATGCCAAGATAGGCAGTGTGGAAGATTTTTGTGGCAATCTCTTGCGGGTTCTTGGGTCGCCATGAGCTTGTCGCAGGTTCTCCAGCAATCCGTAACAAGTCCTTGAGGACCTGTGGATCTTTCTTTTCCACGGCATCCTTGAAGACAAGTCTGCACATCGAATGGACTAGAATAGCAGTCGCGCACGAGTCAATACCGCCACTCAAGGGTAAGAAGAACCCCGCTTGGTTGCTTCTCCTCAAATAGTCCCAAAGCCAACATGCAGGTCCGTAGGCGATCTCTTCTTCTGGGAGTAAGAACTTGGCAGAGATCTCAGGAGATGGCTTCAGATCAAAGTCGAAGTCATCTGAATCATTTGAGAGACGAAGTTCCACCTCGACTCGTTCGTAGGCTTTCTGATGACTTGCTTGCATGGCTCGGCTTTTGATGGAACGATAGCTACGCACATCCTCTAGGTCAACAGTTGCTGTAACGACCTCGACATCCGATAAGCTGAATTGTGATCCTTGAGCCACAATCCGACCATTAACGATGATCATGGCAGAGCCATCATAGTAGAGACGATCACCATCGCAACCTTGTTGGTTGCTGTATAAATAAATCCCACCACTTCTTAGAGTTTCTTGTCGAATCAGATCCACTCGGGTATTCAATTTTCGGAGTTCGTGATGAGACCCAGATGAATTGGAGATGATCTCACATCCGTCTAGTCCAGCGCCTGAGCCTGGGCTTCGAGGAGTAAAGAGCTCCTCACAAGTCTCCGTACCTAGGCAGGTATCTCTTGTTTGGATCAATGCATCTCCAATCCTGCATTTCCTCTGACCCGCAGTCAATTTTTCGATGGCCGGCGGCAAGTAGAAATCTTCAACGATGGTCTCACCTTTCCACGGTGTGAAGTATCGCATTTCTCTATAGTTACCATCATTTGCAAGGTGCAGCTTTGGTCGGATGAGAAGTATCTCCTTGTTGTATGAAATGATACGGCAATTGTACAGGACGTTCTTATGCCAAACAGGCATTCCGATATCGATGAGTATGTCCTCGCATACCGGATTGGCGAGGATCATAGCTAAAGCCTCCCAGGCTTGCGTGGTAGTATCGGCCTCGAGAAAATGATCCAGACATCCATATCCAGTGATTTCTAGCTCGGGACCGATACGGAGAGACGCACCAGCAGCTTTTGCCTGCCTGATACTCTCAAGGATACGACGGGCATTTCCTTCGAAGTCTAAAGCAAATTGATTCGGAGGGAGCGTTAGCACTTTTCATCTTTGTTGTTTTAGGAAAAGGATAAGACAATGTCTCGGGAAAGGAAGTGGAAAATGGGGCTTCCCCAATACCTACGAGCGAACAAGTTGCAAGGGTCACAAGTTGACTCATCTTGTGTTCTTGTATTTAGGATGTTAGAAAAGGTGAACTAGAAAGTGAAAGTATTTTTTAAATGATCCTTTATAAAAAGGCAAATAAAGATTTATTAGGTAGAGATTTAGTCTAGGCTCGATATAGTTTAGTCTCATACAGCGGATTGCATAACTCGTGACACCACGGCAAAACTAGTCGAACTTTTTTTTTTAAATCATAAAAATCTAAGAATAATTTAGCGCCCCGGTTGGCTAAGTTTAGCGTAATTATTTAAAAATAATTATTTAAAGAAGTGCAGAGGCTGTAGTGAGAGTGAGAGCTTATAAGGCTGCCACGCTCAAAAATGGAGGGCTGGAGAGGAAGTGTTGCTGCCTGAGGCCACAACAAAAGTGATAAAATGCTCTGGCAGCCTTATAAGCTCTCACTCTCACCACACCCTCTGCACTTTTTTAAAAAGTAGGTATATTAATGTAAATAAGGTTTATTTGCAAAGTTACTAATTTAGATTTTTAATTTAGAGTGCTATAGTTGCGCAATAAGGGAGTAGTTATTCTTAGATTTTCATGATTTAAAAAAAAAAAAGTTCGACTAGTTTTGCCGTGGTGTCACGAGTTATGCAATCCGCTGTACGACCGACTTCCGAATTTCCCCCGCAACTGCTTAAGGACAAACCATGAAACTGTAGATTCTTCGACTTCTTCTTAGCTGAGTAGACCAGTCTCATGCCTGGAAGAAACCAATCGCGTATGTTTTGAGATGATCCTGCCATCTTTGAAGCCAACTTTCGTAGTCGAAATACCAATCCAAAATGGACTAGTTGCCTTTCATCCTGAGATCTGAGGCTACTCATGTAGCCCTACGAAACACCACACCTCCTACAGTAGTTTGTCCGGGTATTTTGGTCCACGCCAGCCTGGGTAGGTACTTATTGAGTAAGCACAGCAAATAAGCTATCGCCGGTCTGGGTCTACTCTATAACCTCTTTCCTAATCATTGTCACTGAATATCTTTGCACCGAAAGCAGTCTTAATTGTCTTGGATTCCTATTTCATATTTCAGAGCAATGGGTGCTTTTTTGCCTTAGCGCACAGGATGAATGCACAACGCGATGCGGCCAGGGTAGCGGCATCGCCTGCAGCTGCTGACAGAGGAGCCTCAATACCTTCATCGTCATCTACGAGTAATATCACGGTATCGCATCGAATCAAAGTCAAGAATAATACACAGAAGAAACGGAAGTCGTCCACCAAAGTCAAAACTGGTTGTATCACATGTAAGTTGTGAAGTTTCGCCCTTGAGGTGTTTGCAGCTCCTGACAATTCCAGGCAAGTAAGGGTCTCCTCAAGGGCAGAGGGTAACCTTCATCTAATAAGCACAGGGTACGAAGAGTCAAGTGCGATGAGACAAAACCAAAATGCCAGCGATGTATCAAATTTGGTATAGAGTGTGATGGTTACAGAAGTCAACCTCCAGTCCGACCAAAGAGAACAGGTGCCCAGCTTATCCTACCCAAGAAGGAGAAGTTAGGCTCGCCAGAACATTCTTTTATAGAATCAATAGCTCGCCTGTACGGCGGTAACTTGGACGAGGCAGATGGGTCCTGCTTCAGACTTTATCTCGAGGAAACAGCAACGCAGATCAACAGCGTTTTCCCAAGCTCGCTTTGGGAGCGACTCGTTCCACAAATCAGCCAGGCGGAACCATTCGTCCGCCATGCGATCATTGCAATTGGTGCTTTGGCCAAACAAAGCAAGAGTGAAGGTCGACGAAAGCTGGCAGGAAAAGCTTCCACTACAACAGATCTTCAGCATGCCTTGAAACAATACGACAAGTCCCTCCGAGGGATGAGAGATGCTATAGCTGATGGTCAGCATGACTTGCGAAAAGCTTTGATAGCATGCCTCCTGGTTTATTGCTTTGAAAATATGCTTGGCAACCAATTATCGGCTGCAAAACATGCCGAAAGTGGACTGATGCTCTTGTACCAGTGGACGACAGGAAAGAATCTCCTTGGGGAAACATGGGGGACGCAGAAACTCTGGACAGATCACCTCTTTGAAGAAGATCTTCTTGGAGCATTCAACTCTCTTGACCTCCAAGTCCTACTTTTTGTCGATAACAGGAGCAAAGAAGTTCACGAACGTATGAAGGAAAGCCAAAGCCGCACTATTTCCTCCATGCCCCAACAGTTCTCCTCCCTAACTGAGGCTCGACAGTACTGGAATCTCATCCTCACCCGCAATTACCATTTCAGCAAATCCATGCAAGGAATCGAGATGGAAAAGATACAAGAACAACGCACCGAAACTCCTTGGGAGGATTCGGCTAATCTCCAAACCGGCGAGCTTCTACTCAGTGACTCTAAAGACGCCCCTGCGTCCCTAAAAGACGAGCACATAAGATATAGAATCGACATTGATAAATGGACTCTCGCATCGGCACGTCTTTTCGCGAGCTTGGCTACAGGCGCCGATGAACGTCAAAAAATCGGTGCCGCAATTCTCCAAGTGCAGGCCAAAGTCAATCATATCATGTTATCAGGATCCTTCTTCACAACCGAAACAGCCTACGATGTTTTCTCCAGAGAATTCAAAGCCATCGTCACACTTTCCGAAACCATTCTTCCTTATATCCTCTCATCGTATGAAGGTGCTGCACCTCGCTTTCACTTCGAGATCGGTATTGTTGCTGCGTTATACCTCGTCGGATCCAGATGCAGAGACTACAATGTTCGGACAAGAGCTATCGAACTCCTGTTCTCATCCAATATCAGAGAGGGAGTGTGGGATGCGTTGAGCGTGGCCCACATGGCGAAGTGGATCCGAGATATCGAGATGGAGGGGCTTGAGAAAGGAGCTTCAATTCCAGAAGAGAAGAGGTTCTTCTTGAGTGCGGTCAATGTCGACCTGTACCATCGCAGAGCTCTTCTCGGCGCTACTCAGAGGACGAAAGAAGGCGCCAAGCAGAGGGAAACAGTGTTGACGTGGTAGAGGGTAGAGAGTGCGAGTTTACCGGCAACAAACAACCGTACGCCCAGCAAAATCAGTCCTCAGATAGGAATTTTAGTTCTAGGCTTGAATCCCTGTGGATACAGCGTGTTAAGGGCCTGAAGAGTGATCAATCTCACCCATTCAATGCTCTGACAGCACGGAACGTCCAGCTAAGAATTGCGCTGTCGACAGCCCAACTCTTGTGCGTCTGAGACATTCGCGAATTCTGTCCCTCCCCTGATTCACCATGCCGCGTTCTTCTGAGGCTCAGCATAAATCGAGTGATTTCTATCATTTGAGGGAACAAGTCTTTGATGCGAACGTCGTGCGCGATGCATCGTTATGTCATCTACCAAAGAGTTCTGCAGGCCCATCCACACTGATGCCGAGATATGCGGAAGCCCTCATTTCAGAATAAGTAAGCTTTTTAACGAGCGCCCTCAGACGCGCTGCCTTCTTGGAAATCGTGGAGAAAAACTTGTTCGGCCGACGCCGCAAATGCTTATTTCTCCGAAACTTCGATAGTGTCTTGATCCACTCATTATATTGAAAGAAATGGGCTTGCGGTTCTAGAGCCAAGCCAGACGCTTCTCGTTCGTGGCTGGAAGTGGCTGCTAACCCCTTAAGCCTTTCAGCTCCGGATGCTTCCAGTGGCGGGCGGGATGGAACGAGAGCCTCAGGCATTGGGTGCTCGATCAGGAAATTGAGACCAACCCTTTCGACTTCATGTTCCCAAAATGGTAACGAAGCTGAATGTCACCGCTTATGTTGGCGCTGAGAGTCATCCCAGGCCGAGAATGATGTTTCGCGAAGTTTTTGTTGCTAAGAGAAATTCATCTTTTTCGCCACAATGCTTTTTGTTATATATCCTCTTTCCCAGACATGCAAACAGTCTGAATGGCAGACTTCACACTCCTTTCTTGAATCTCATTCCAAAGTCTCTTAGCAAATATGAAGTTCTCAACCTTCGCCCCTCTTGCACTACTCGTGGCAGGGTCGTCTGCATCGGTCCTCAAAGATCGGGCCGTGGCCAATAACAATTGCGGTACTTAGCCTTCATCATTGCTTTTCAGTTCCCTTGCTGATTTTGTAGGGCGTGCAATCGTTGGAACTGCTAATGGCGCGTCATCTCTGTCGAAGGCCAAGATGGATTGTAGCTCCAACGTAATTTCATACACAACCGTCACAATTACGCCCTCTGCTTTGTAAGTATACTTATGGCTTTTACTTAGCCCAGCTAATCACGGACATTCAGGACGTTTACCACAACTACTCAGCTGCTATCGACAATTTCAGCGACAACGACAGTGACAGTTACTGGCAGTACGACAAGCACAATTCCAACAATTGCGGTGCAAACGATCACTTCTATCGTCGTGGCCACTTCGTCGGTTACTGTCACAGTGCCAGCTCAATCCTCAACTATTGAGCCCGCGAAACGTGATCTTTCAAGACGTTCTGCTACTATTCCCGCTTATGCTTCGGCATGCACAAACTTTGCAGAATATGCAGTATGTATCTGTTTTTCCCGATTCATAATAGCAATATATATTAATCAAGTATTCAGTCCGCTTGTGCTCTTGCAGGAGTCACTCAAGGCACTTCAACCCTTACTGTCACAGCACCTGCACAGACTTCCACTCTCACAAGCTTGACGACATCGATATCAACCATTCTTCAAACACTATCTACCGAATCAGACCTGTTATTCACCCAGTACAGCACCATCTCGAGCTTCACTACCCTAAGCACCACCACCACTGTCCTTGCCACAGCAACAGCAACCGCTTGCGTTCCCTCGGTTCCAGCAGGCAACGTTCTCACCAACCCAGGATTCAACGACGGCGCTTTCGATGGCTGGAACCCCGGCGGATACGGCGGGTTCTCCAACACAATCGTAACGGACGCTGAATGCGGTCCCTACGGCGCAGAGTTCTCAGTTGACGCAACCGATAGCTATGGCCGCATAGCACAAGTTTTCAAGACTCTCGACGCCACCAAGACGTATCAAATCCAAACCTACGCAAAACTGGTGTCTGGCAATCCCGCGTACTGCTATTATTACGTTACCTGTCAGATTCCTGACAACATGTCATCAGCGGGCAACGTGATTATACAGACGCCTGTGAGCAGTATTCCATCTACTTGGACTTTGTTCACGGTCACTTGTCCGGCGGGGTCGAGTTCGCTTACGATGTCGATCTCGCTGCAGTGCAACCAAGGTACAGGTCCAGTTACTATTGGAGTTGATGAGACAGCTATGTATCCGATCAGTTAGGTGGGGGGCATTTTGGATTATTGGGTAGCTTGCTCAAAATTGTAGAGTCTGGTGCTCATGCATGTAGTATACTAGGATTTATCTGAAAGTAAATATTATTCCACATCAGCGCTCTCACTCCAAATATTCTGGTAACGTTCGTAAAGATTTCTCAATCAGTGCGTATTCTTTAGGTGCTGCATGATGTCTATACTACAAGGTGACCTAGTTGGCTGGCATGTCCAATTTTCCCATTGTCGGTTGAGGTGACCATACTTTAAGTGTCTCCTCAAAGACTCAATGTCCGTTGAACAATGACATACCAAGAGTCTTCAAGTCGATTTCATGTTTATGGAGTTGTGTGAAACTCTCCAGCAAGACCGCCCCCTAGCCCAGGGCATCCAATCTGGGCATATGAATTAGGATATCAAAACATTGTTTCGAGGGCTTGCAAGGGAACTTTTAGTGTCTTTCGAGAAGCGTGTAAGATGCAATTGCGGAGACCTTTTTCAAGAGAATACATCTCACATGTTGGACTATGAGTGTTACGGCCGTCATGATCTCGATCACTTCAATTCTTTACTCGCGATGTGGTTGTTATGCATGTCTTGCGAGAACTTTGGGAAGCTATCATGATCTATAAAACAAGGTGCTTGGTTGATTTGAACTTGAGTGGGCAATAAGAGAATTTAGCTTTGAGCAATTCAAAAATGTATTTCTACGGCTCAAAGGTGGGCTACGTAATTCGGCCAAGGACCTGGTCTCTGGACCTGAGCATGATTGACACCACGTGATAGGTGACACTAAGCCTCGCTTAATCGAAGCTAGCGCGACTCCTCCTACAGTACTTCCTGGGCTTCTGACTTTCGATCTCTTCCTCAAACTTTCAAACCTCCCCATCATTTAACACATCGTTATCCCTTCATACGACGCTACGCCAGTCATTATCATTATCTTCATTCCATTTCCCTACCCCTATCCTTATCTTTGCCTCCCGCGCTGCGCACGACTCTCCTCATTTATTTTACATTGTTACTGGACCGAAAACGAACCCATCGCGCATAGGACGCAACGCCAGCCATTATCATTATTTTTACTCCATTGCTCTACCCCCATCCTTATCCATGCCTTCCGCGCCGCGCGCGATTCTCTTCATTCTTTTTTACTTTTTTACTGGACCGAAGTCGAAGTCATTGCGCCTCCGAGAGTCTATCACCATCGCGAGTATTACTAGTCACAAGAGACTTCGAACCCCTCTTTCGAGACACTTCCTAACTTTCTGCAGATTACAACAGCATCCTTCTACGTAGACTCTTCTAGGCTAGGGAGAGATTTCATGACCGTGTCAGCGCTGGAGAAGTTGACAGTATGCGCCCATCAGGTATGAGATTCCCCCGAACCATTGTCTCGCGTTATTTGGGGTCACAAATATGCATTTTGGCTGACCTTCTTGGTGTTCTCAGATCGGAGGCCAGTCGCTGGGACCATGGGAAATCGTCCGGGATTGACCTATACCTATTCGCGTGCCTGGGTTAGGTAAGTCTGCTCTTTAAAGCCCAAATTTTGCCAGGAATATTGCGCTGACTTCGCTATTAGATCACATCCTATTGACTTTCGCTTCCTTCACGGACTTGCAAATGTCTAGGTGGTTGGGCCTTGGTCGCCAAGGCCCAAATTGGCGACCTTCTATTCAACTATGAGGCGCCAGCACAGCTCCAGCCTTAAATGCTTTGCTGCATATCTGGCTCTCCCTTCGGGTCGCAGGCGAGGGATATGTAGCAAAGCAGTGCAGCATAACTTTTTGGAACACTCTGAGATAATGTCTCATTTACGTAGACTCTTCCTAGAAGAGGTTTTATGACCGTGTCATCACTGGAAGTCTTGACAGTATGCACCCATCAGGTACGAAATCTTTCGAGCTAGTATCTCGCGTTGTCTTGGGGTTTATACATACTGACTGACTCTATTTGTACTCCCAGATCGGAGGTCGTTCGCGGGACCATGGGAATCGTCCGGGATGACCTATACCCCTTATTCGAGCCTGGGTTAGGTAAGTCCACTCTCAAGGCATAAAATCATCTTGGCAACACGCTAACTTCTCGACTAGATCACATCCTATTGACTTGCTTCTTCCCTACGGAATTGAAGATGTCTAGGTGGACTTGGTGACCTTCTATTCAACTATCGAGGCGCGGCATAGACGCTAGCTCCAGCTTTAATGCCCTATACTACATATCCGGCTCTCCCTTCGGGTCGCAGGCGTGGGATATTAGCACGGCAGCGCAGCACAAATTTTTGGGACACCCTGAGACATAGTCTTAATTACGTAGACTCTTCTTAGAAGAGTTTTGACCGTGCCATTACTGGAGTGTGGCAGCATGAACCCATCAGGTATGCAATCTTTAGTATTATTTCGCGTTTTCTTGGGGGTTGACTCATACTGACCGAGTTCTTTTGGTGTTACTAGATCGGAGGCACTTATGTGAGACAATGGTTTCCGTCCGGGATTCCTATACTTTTACCTTGCCTGGGTTAGGTAAGTTTGCTTTGAAGGAACAAGTTTATCTTAGCAACACGCTAATTCTCTGTCAGATCACATCCTATTGACCCCCTTCTTCCCCACGGAATTGAAGATGTCTAGGTTGATTGGCGACCTTCTATTCAACATCGAGGCGCCGCACAGCTGGCTCCAGCCTTAATGCCCCATACTGCATATTTGGAACTCCCCCTCGGTTGTAGATTCAGTTCTCCCCATGGGTGTAGGCGAGGATATGCAGCCAAGGCAGCGCAGCACAAATTTTTGGAACACACCCTGGGACACTGTCTCATACAGTTCTCTTCCTACCTCTTTCTCCATTATTTGAGGACAAGTTGTAGTCTGAGGTCAAGGATTTTTATTTTGAAATACACTGGGACGCTGTCTCATACCTTTCTCTTGCTACATCTTTCTTCATTATTTGAGGATGAGTTGCAGTCTAAGATTAAGGATGCTTAATTTTTGGAACCAAACTTTCGTTCTTGTTTCTCTTTATACTAGGAAACAAGAATAAACGATCACGCTCTTTCATGAGGGACAACATTTGAAGATTAGGTAAGCCAATCCAGCCCAGCTTGAGAGTGACGGACTGCTAATCATACGTGTGACACAATGTTACATTTCCAGCTTCGAAACTCTAAGTATAGAAGGCTTTGGGCGATCTCTTTCCTGCCGAAGAACACAAACCTCCTAATTCTAAGCTTGATGTCAACTGTCAGATCTTCTTGGTGTTGAACGCCACTCACCGCAACCTTTCAATCTCCTTCAGAACCTCTTCGCAACATAAATGATGGCTCACAAAATCCTGCCGCTTCATACACGAGGAGAGGAGGATTTGAAGGGATGATCTCTTGGAAATAAATTCGTTGAACAAGGAATGGTTTGGACATAGGGCGTAAACACATGCAGGACATAGCGAGATAGATACGAATAGTGTAGACTTTTATGTGCTCTCAACCCTTAGGCTGATGTTCCTTATGAAGTGCCACATCCAATAATCACTTTCTTGAAGGCCGTACTTCCCAATAGAAGTCAATCCTGCTCCCGAGCTCTAGCACAAGATAAGTAGGGCTGCCAGAGTCTTCGAGGTAGAAGAACTTCATCCTATTTTGCACGTTGCTATTCATGTCGTTCTTCCACCACTTTTTATCCTCAAATCTTAGTTCAAAGTTAAAACTTAGCTCATTTGCACAGTAGACCCTTTGGCTGTGCTAAAATATTGTCTCTATGTTAGGCATTCAACAACCCCTCAAGTCCGGAAATCAGTCTAGACATTCTTGCAACTTCTCTAGCTGTACCTAGACACTGGTAGTCTGTATCATGTATTCATGTCACCTACGTAGTCTCCCGGCCCCAAAAACGCGCGTTAGCCTCTGCTGGAGCAAAGTCCTGCTGCACCGGCCATATTCACCAGCATCTGGCAGGAAATCACCTTCAGCAGCCTTGCCACTTGCGACTAGTGCTCTAATCGCTTAGATCATGTGCCAAATCGAGTAGGCCGATCTTCCTTTACTTTGTCGTCTCGCGCTTTTCTACCTCGCAACCTCGTTACTTTCCAATTCAACTTCCAACTCGTCAACAACCCGAAGAGATCATCATGGCGGACTCGCAGAAGATCGAGAAGGGAATCCAAGTAGAGGTACAGAAGTCTTTGAAGGGTAAGGGTAAAGAGATTGCACGTGAAGAAGTCGATGTCGAGGACTTCAACGACAAAGAATCTGCTCCCGCAAAGGTATGTTTCAATTTTGACTATTTCCTCTCCAAAGATTCTCAAAAGAGATATGAACTGACTTTGAAACTAAACATAGACCTCTATCGCCGACTCCCAACCGGACTTGGCTTCTAAGATCAATGCGCCTATCACCAAAGCTGCATCTTGGGTTGATGGGTTGACTATCGATGAGTTCTCCTCGTACACCAAAATAACAGGCATGTACATGTACAAGAAAGCTAAGCCCAATTTCTACGGGGCAATCAAAGTAAGTTAGATCCGCTTCTGTATCAACTTTAGCACAATTGAAACTGATACCTTTGCGCGTGAAGGAAGATACTGTGTGGTTGGAGATCAACGGAAAGAGGGATTGGAAGAGCTACATCCAGAGACAAATCCCGATTGCCCAAATTGAGAAGGAGCGCCAGGTGGATGTTCTCAAGGAGCATTGCGCCAGCAAGTACCTTCCACAGTCTGAGGAGAAGCCACTCTTGAAGCTCAAGCTGTTGGACTATTACATTCAACGACTGCTGAGAGAGATGACCACGTACTCTAAGCAGCGCGGATTGGCCGACACAGATAAGAACGTGCTGAAGAAGGAGGCCGAATACCACGTTGAGGAGGCTGCCAAGGCAAAGCGCCGCATCTGGGAAGACTACGTCGACGCCTGAACCAAGTTCCTGGATAAGCAATATGGATCGATCTTTGAGTCCTTGACCAACATCATGTGTTTCGATGAACAAAATCTCAAAGCTGTCACTCTCAGAGTCGAGTACCTAAAGAATGCAACGAAGCCGAGAGGAAACATGCGTACCAATGTCGGCCTCAAACCATTCAGGGAGTCGACCGAGGATGAGGAGTACCAGTATGAGGATGACTTGCCATCAAAGGTATGTTTCTCTGGAGTCCATCCTTATATATCTTACACAATAGTGATACTGATCTGAATGCCCACAGAACGGTGAAGGTTCAAGCGGTGCCAAGGTAGGATTGCAAGCATACTGATTGACACTTTCTAATTATTTCCAGGTCTCTGCAGTTCCCTTTACCAGCAATCGGGAGGGTCTTCGTAGCCGTGTTCCTGTTGCTTCGAGTGCTGATGGTGTCGCCAATGACAACGATAAGGTATATCGAGTTTCTTTCCAGTCAGTCTTTTCAAATCTAATAAGCTTGCAGCCTGTTACCTCGAAGCGAAGATGGGCCAACATACCTAAGTCTATGATGTTCTTCCCACCTCTTAATGATGACAAGGATGTAGGTCGAAAATCTCTTCTTGTTCTTTCAATTGTTAATTAGCTTGCAGTCTACTATCTCAAAGGCTGTCGACCCTAGCGCTGATAAGCTGGCTAGCGACGAGAATGTATGTTGATCCCTTCTTGTCTCTTCAATTACAGATTCTAACCAAATTGCAGCCCGTCATCCCGCCACCTATCTTGTCCCAGGTCGTCGCTACTCAAGCCGTCGCACAGCCCATCATCACTAAGGCAGAGAAGGAAACCGTAGGTTCCCGTCATTGCTTCCTCTTCAGTTGACTTCATGTTAATCAACTGCTCAGGTCGACCGAATTCTTGTTCTTCTGGGGTTACTTTCAGGGCGTTTGAATAGTGCACAAGCCTCTGGTAGCGGTAGCAACCTCGTTGACACAGTCCAAAAGCCAATGGCTAAGGGCAACGCTAAGTCTATCTCCACTACCCGTCATCGAGCCAAGGTAGGTGCTTCAATCTGCTGCCTTCTGTAGATACTAATCTGTATAGTCTACTGCCGATGATAGCTCTGATTGCGTCGACGATGATGTAAGTTGTGGATTCTGTCTTGCCTCCACTTCAACACTAATCAACACAGGGCTCTTCCAACTCGGACTCCGACGGTATCGAGAAGAAGAAGAAGAAAGTCGTAGCGCCTGAGAGATCAACTAAGCACAAGAAGCCTAGCAAGGAAGACCCAGATGCAGACTATGACGATGTAGGTCCTCAAGATAGTATTTTGACCTTGAGATACTGACTTTTATAGGGTGCGCTGAAGAAGAGATCTGCGGGCGATGGAGATTCCGGAAGCCGAAAGCGGAAGTACAAGCGTAAATTCTGAACCAGTGGCACTCCGAGGGATAAAGTGGGGCCAAAATAAGGGGGGCTAAGCGAGCACTGAAAGTCGAGGGTTGAGTCTATAAAGGTTTTCGCACTCTTGGTAGTACTTTACTTTGCTCTTTGTATTAGTTACGATCAATGCCTGATTTTCTGAAACACCTCCAAGATACCTGCCGTGCGTCCTTATCGAAAGATGCGGACCACGAACCCCGAGTCAGTTGACCTCGTTTCGCTCGCTAACTGGCTACAAACATGCAGTGTTCCCCAAATTTCGACAATCTTGTCAGCAAACAGCCTACCCATTCAATTCTATCGCCTCGTGCTCGCACTCGTTCAACCCCAGAATTCACTTGCATGAAGTATTGTCCAGGGTGTCGGCATTTAACCGGCAGATGGCGTGTCTTGGTGCTACCCAGTACGATTTACCGTGTATCGCAAACGGAAGCAGACCATACTTTCATGTTGTTTTTCCGATGCAGTGGTACCGATCGAGCTGGGGCTTACCCGAGACGAGAATGCAAAGTTATTTATTCTGAGGATCAAATAGTTGTACGATCCCCTTTTTGATCTCCATTTTTGATCATTTCTCGCGGGTTATTGATTTGAGTCAGATTTCCAGTTTACCTCGAGACTCTCGAGAGCTAGTCAGGGTCTTCTTAACCTAGTCTTGAGTGGGTTGATGAACTGGTGTCATCTGCTGCAATGGAGGCTTCCTCGAAACCAAAAAGTGCCAGTATTGACGTCGAAAGTGGGGACGCTCCCCATTCGAACCTCAAAAATAGCGGATCCAGCTTGAATGAGTCGCCAAGAGAGATTAGAAGTGATACATCACTTCGAGAAGCTAACATCGATCCTATTACAGAAGCAGCTTTCTTGAAGAGAATGGATTACAGAATGGTGCCACTGCTCTTCCTACTATGTAAGCCAAGTCATGCACAGAGGGAAGCACTCGTCTGATGATTATAGATATGATGAGTTATCTTGATCGTTCAAACATTGGGTATGTCCAATTTTCCAACCCTCCAACAAACCCAGAATCAGCTAACGCTTTTACCCAGCAACGCAAAGATCGCAGGAATGTCCAAAGACCTCCATTTCTCCACCGACGGTAATGACTACAGCTGGCTCCTCACAATCTTCTACTTAGCCTACATCCTTTTCGAACCATTCATCCTCCTCTGGCGAGTAATCCCAGCTCACATTTTGGTCCCTATCATGGTTTCTGGCTGGGGTCTGGTAGCAACACTTCAATCTGCGGTCAATTCTTGGTCCGCACTCATGGCCCTACGATTCTTACTGGGTATGTTTGAAGCTGGCGTTGGACCAGGAATCCCTCTTTATCTTGCGTATTTCTACCAAAGACACGAGATTGGTCTGCGACTGGGCTTTATTCTTTCAGCTGGGCCACTTGCGACATGTTTTGCGGGAGCGCTGGCTTATGGGATTACGAGTGGACATCCAAGTATTGCAAATTGGAGACTGCTTTTGCTCGTTGAGGGTTTGCCGTGTTTTATATTGGCTGCTGTGGCTTGGTTTTATCTGCCGGATTCGCCTGCATCAGCGAAGTTCTTGAGAACTGAAGAAGATCAAAATATTGTGAGCGCAAGAGGTATTCGGCAGGTTGGTGCAGCTGAGGCTGGTCATCACGGAAAAGTTGGTCCAATCGTTTGGTCGGAAGTTGGTGCTGGTGTGCTGAATCCGAGGGTACGAAGCGTCGACTCGTCCCAGAACTCGAGAATTTGCTGACAAGCATGCACAGAATTATATTACAGCGTTGATGTACTTCTCTTGCAACGTCTCCTTCTCTTCCTTGCCAGTCTTCCTTCCCACGATTATCACAGAGATGGGCTTCTCAGCAATCCACGCGCAAGGTCTCTCAGCCCCACCATATTTCATCGCCGTCATCTTCGTCTTGATAAGTACCTACTTCGCGGACCGCTACGGCCAACGCGGCATTGTGATCTGCATCAGTGCTCTGATCGGAGCAGCTGGTTACATCGTCCAAGCAACCACAACCGTGACAGCTATCCGTTACTTCGGTGTCTACCTTGCAGCCTCAGGAATATACTCAGCGATCATCAATGTCATACCGTGGATGATCAACAATCACGGCACAGACACGAAACGTGGTGCAGGATTGGTGATTATGGGGTTGGTGGGCCAATGTGGACCGGTACTTGGGACGAGGATTTATCCTGCGAATGATGAGCCTTATTATAGGATGGGGATGTGGACTTGTGCTTCGTTTATGATTTTGGTTGCTGTCTTGTCAATTGCGTTGAGGACCGTATTAAAGTGGGAAAATAGTAAGTTGGATGCGAAATATGGGAAGTTGGAAAATGGCGGAGGTCGAGTGGGCATGGAGGCCGAAGGCCCAAATTTCAGATATGTCCTATAAGGGAGAAACCAGAGCAAGGGTAGAAATCAAGAGGAAGTGAAACAAAGTAAGAAACATAAATATCTAGAACATGGAGTACGAAACGACTAATGAAGGCTTTCACAAGCTCGCCTCTTTGACTTTGTTTGGGGAATCGAAGAATTCTGCAGCTGAAACAGGTAGGAAGAAAAACATCACTCTTACATCTTCTGGGCATAGATCCTGTTTTGTGGACATTGGAAGAAAAGCAACATCGATTGCAGTCGTCCAGACAAGCTTAGCGAGCAGAACCTCCTACTCACGCAAAGCTTCGCCGCCTCTCTTACTCGCCGCTCGCCTAACACTAATGCATAACAAAGCTACCTAGCTAGCTAAGGGAGATTTTCAATATGTTTGATACAGACTAGCATTTGGCGGGGTAACACACGACCATCAATCATAAACAGCTCGTCCCAGCATACATATATTAAAAGAAATCACATCTAATAAAATGTAATCTAATCCGTCGATCATTGACATCACCAGACATCCTAACGAGCGAGCCCCAACCCCGCGTTCCGCCACACTTCCAGCATCCATCGTCACACCACACCTCTACACCAGAGGCGCAAACCCGAATCTTGGTCCACTTGCATCAAAAACCGCATAAAAAGCATTAAAGAAAACATCACCATAGATATTCTGGTTTCCCGTCCCCGCACTCTGCAGACCACCAAAACAAGTCGTCCCATCCAGGCTCTGGAACTTGATCAACGAGCCTGGGATAGTAGCGTAAGCGGATGGGCCGATAGCAACAGACAAAGTGGGCAGAGTAGCTGCGCAGGGAAAGACGTAGCCGCCTTGTTGATAATCGTAGGAAGCGCCAGCGACTTGAGAGTAGTAGGCAGTGACGGCGCTGTCGACCATGAGGACGAGGGTCGTTCCTGTGTCGGAGATACCGACGGAACCGGTGCCGATGGAGTGTGTTGTGCTGCCGACCTTCACAGTGGTGCTTGGGTACTGCCAGAAGCCGTTGGCGCTGTTGACTGCTGTGTAAGTGATGGTACCACTATATCGTGAAGCGACGGTGGCGCCGAAGTCGTATGCGCCGTTTTTATTGTAGGGTAGGTAGGCGGCGAAGAGGGGGGATTGGAGGGAGGCTTTGACGTTGTCGAAGAAGGTCTTTTGCGGGGCAGGACTGACGGTGTTGATACTGCTGAAAGCAAGGCCGAGCACGCCGTCAGAAGCATCCGTCACGAGAGTCGAAGATACTCTCGAGGCGAGTTCAACAGCTTGGTTCTTGGCAGATGTGGTTCCAACAGTGACGGTGTCTGTCCCGACAGTGCCACTTGCGCCACTGCCATCTGCGTAGCTAATCCGCCATGTGTATCCGGTCAAAGGCTTGTAGGTTGCGCTCTTAGCAGTGCTGAAGACGTTGTGACCTCTTTGATAAGCTGCGCTCAAGGAGGTAGAGAAGACCCATCTAGAAACATTCAGTACACAGAGCTCGCCACATTATGCATTGAAACTTACAGATCGGCACTTCCAGTGTCAAAGTCTAGATTCAAAGTTTGCCCGCCAACTGAAGTGGGTACGAGATACTCAATCCCATTTGAAGGAGATGCTGGAGCACTGCTATCCTGACGCTTCTGTTTTCTCTGGCTCAATTCGGCCAGGAACTCAGGAGAGAATTCTTGACTAGGTGTCAGGCCATATTTTGCATATGCTTTGAGCAAGGCAAGTGTGCCATTGCGGACATAGTTTTCATTGTGGATTGCTGGAGCAGAGAATACTGAAGGGCCCGCTACCGAGGCATTCGTATAGAATCTTGGAGCTGGAGCTGCTTGAATAGCAAGAGCAAGAGCTAGAATGGATAGAGTAGAAAGCATCCTTGTAGCGAGCTGAAGCGGGCTGATGAAGGAGGTAGAAGGTCTAAAGACGGGACTGGTAACAAGAAGTGAGAGAAACGGACCGACACTATATACACTTTGAAATCCTTATCTTCGCATATATACCTAACTACGCGCTGAGATGATCAGCACCGATATTCCTTGCATGCCAGGCTGGTAGATACAAGTCCTACCTAGTAGGAATGCTTGAGTGGTAGATAGACCTTTCACATCTTGATGCATTGCTTGGACAAATGAGAGCGAAGGAAATGATCTGTCTTGGAGGTTTGCAATGGATGGTTCTGGAGAGCACGCGATAAGTACTCCTTGACACAACATCGACCATCGAGATTTCGGTCTCTTGGCACCGAGGTGAAGACTTTAGCCTATGTGTGCCCTAAACCTGGTCAGAGACGATTGTATTATGTATAATAGGATACACTTCTTTGATAGGAAGGTATGAAAGAGAGTACTGACAAACTTTCATCTATGTTGATTAAAGAGCATGCGAGGGGGGACTTAAACCTTGAGCTATGTTCATCAATTGCCGATAGCAACTCCAATCGCTGAAGTTCCATCGAGAGATAAGAGCGACATTAAAGGTTGCGAATGGTCGGTTTGTATATTAAAACTACTTAGGCTATACAATGCTCGACCGGCTAAGCGACGCCCCAAACGGCTCTTTAGATCTGTAATATGTGCAAGCGAATGGAGATATGCCGTACAGCTCTGACTGCCGATACGGATCGGTCCGTTCTCTCCGCTTGAATACTCCATCGAAGCATAATCTTGGGGGCCTAGTGATGCAGCAAGTGACCTCATGTCGAAGCATAGCGAGGTAGGACATGAAAGCACTTTGCTCTGAAAAGCATAGAATTACCACGAGAAGTAGAGATCACCGGGTTTGCAACAGAGTTTATTGGCACCTAGACTGTCTTCTTGGTACATTGAAAATCTTGTGTCAGATTCACAAGCAACAAGTTGAATTTGAGTTTGAAGACACGAGTTTTTCACGTGACCATTCACTTTTGCCCCGCTACTTGCTTGCAATGTGTTGCTGATCATTAACGGCAAGGTGTGCTTGTTCGGTAGCACGGTTCTGACCGTGTGGCAAATGGGCTAGCTTGAGAATCTGATATGCTCGACAATTTCATACCAAAAGAGCAAAAGTCGTAGCAAGTGAATTCCCCAAGAATCAAAACAGGACCTCAAACTTCACCTCAAGCTCCAACACAAAAGTGAATCCAGCAACGAAACCAACTGGTTCACAATGTGACTCCCTTTCATCGAAGGAAGTAGTATAAATAACCCTCTTCCCCACAGGATTCTCACCTCACCTCAATCCGGAAATTTGGTTTAGGAAAAAGACAAGCCAAGCGGGGCCGCGAGCCCATACAACGTTGTTAGTCTTCAGATTCTGCGAGAAATCCGGGAGATCCCAAAGCAACTCGAAACCGACTCCCGCATACAGCAAGACAGAACCGAAGGAGGAGAAAATTGACAACAACACCATTGCTACTAATAATCCTTCTGCTATCAACTTCCCCCGCTACTCCGCCACTTGACCCCGAGAATCTCAACCACCTAGGCTACCTAGAACATCTCTACCCGGCACATAACTCCGAAGACCGCAGAAAACACAGTCCCCGTCGATTCTCTCTGGTAGGGTACGGATATGGCCATGACTTCCAACAGATGGGACAGCCGGGACAACTGTCGAAGTGGCCGCTACATGGAGACTCAAGTCAAGACCAGGACGTTTATTATATACTGATATTTGAAAGAAAAGAAAAAGTCAAAAGAAACAAAATCTCGCGCGGGAAAGGGGTGAATTTTAGCAATTCCAGCTTTCCCTCTGGGAAGAAGTGAATACGACAAACAAACTGATGGACCTGAGCCAAAATTTCCACAATCCTGCGGAAGGAAAATATATAAACCTCCCAGTTATCTTGATATGAAGGTAGAACATCACAATTGGGGAAACCCTGGCAACAAGAGCCTCGAGTACAGTAAGATGTACAGAGTACAAGCTGGGACGCTGGCAAGAAGCTACGGTGGCAACTTCCATGTGCTTATGAGGTTTAGGAAAAGGGAAAACAAGTTGCTGCAAGGCACTTGCCAGGAGGGAATGGCTGCCAAGTGATAAGTTGTTGTCAACTCCCCACCACTTAATTTCCCACATAAGCAGTAAGATCGAATAAAATCTCACTGCACTCACAAACACCCACCTGAAACCTCAAAATCACAATCACCCATCTCTATTTCAAAAACTTAGGTTCATCATCAATTCTTTCGTAAAAGCGCATGATCCTCAACCAAGGACCACGCAAAATCAGGGTATCTAAGGTAACGGCAGCTTTCCTCCCATTCCATCCCATTCCATTGATCATCTCGGCGATCAAATTTTGAAGATCGCAGTATGCAGCATCCTAATTTCCGTAATTAAAAAGGACCATGTCCGTAGAAGCAAGTAAGTACTCAGACAAGCAAGAAGAGGTTCAAGCCTTTGCGAATCGAGGGCGGGCGTTGGGTTCGAGGAGTGTGTAGCAGGTTTGGTACAGGCCGGAGTTTAGAAGACAGTTCCATCGCTGAGGATGGCGATTGGGGGGCATTGGGTATTTGGTCGTGAGATTTCAGCCATTTCTCGTCCACCCTGGTAATTGTGTTAGCATGTCTACAGCCATGAGGTTCGTCGGAAATAACTAACCTTCCAGCTTCCAGCCTCCAACATCTGTACCAGACTAAGCTTGTCTAGGCCCTGCAGACCAAGAACAGAGTTCACTTCCTCAAGTAGCAGATCCAGGAATCCAACCGTAACAGCTCTCCACTCAACAATCACATCATCATCTGGTGTGAACATTGGAACAACCTCCATGCTACCCTTGCCACTCAGTTCTCCCTCCTTCTTGAATCTGAGTAAACCTCTCTTCTCATCCTCTTCCTTCAAGGTCAAAACGCCTGTGTCGATGAACAATCCCCCGTTTCTGTATTCCGGGAGACCAGTCATGAGCTCAGCTCCAGCGAAGTGGATATGGATTAGTTTGGACATTGGCTGCATGAGAGAGTAGCAGAGCCACTGTGTGAGTTTGTGAAATGGTACAATGACTTCCCACGGTTGAGAAGTTGCGTCGGAAGGCATCGTGGATAGTGGCCAAGCATCACCAAGAGATGTGCCATCAATGGCAGTTCGAGAAGCTGGCCAGATTGGTGCAAGACCATCCATCAAAACTGACCAGAGTGTAGGAAGGAGGACGACGGGGACGGAGGAGGCTTGTGTGGTTGGGTGAGAGATGAGGTAGTCTAGAGAATGTCAGTAAAGTTGAAATGGAGGCAGTGACTGACTTACCAAGCATATTTCCAGGTCTTGCATCAGCGCCAAATAGATCCTGGTTGTTGAGAGCATCTGCCAATTTAATCAGAAGTCCTGTTCGTCCTTCTAATCCTGCAATTGGATTCCTGTCCGAGACTTGCAGTCCCTTAGCCATCTTCTCAACAGTCAAGCCTCTCAATCCCTCTCCGTCGACTTGGTGTGGTTGACTTGTGTTGCTACTGAACAAACCGTCTTTGAACATTTCCAAGCTTGCCACTGCTAGTCCTTCACTCCGCCTGTAAACTCGGCCACTGTCTTTGCTCTTATATGTCCATGATGTTCCTGCACCAGCATCGAGTAGAACTGAAACGAGGAACAGGTCGAGGAGTCTGCGACAACGTTCGGAGGGATCAATTGAAGAAGGCCAGCCAGCGAGCATGTCTGCGATCCTGTCCTTTCCACCCACGTTGAAATGCTGCCATCTGCCATGAGGGGGAATACTGGCATAATCGGGAGCAAAATCGCGCTGAAAAAGACTGTTAGAAGGGCATACGATGTAGCATTGAATATTCCCCACCTTAATAATTGAGACGACAAACTTGGTAGTATCTTCAAACTTGGCCATGTCCACATTGAAATGGTTCAATTGATTCCTCTTCGCCTTCTCCAGCACAATCGCACATCTTTCTCTCACTGCGCCAATACTCCTGAGGTGTCCGGCTGGGTCGACGTGTGGATCTGGAGCCTTTGGCAGCGCGACCTTCGGAATAGTGGGGGGAATTGACATTTTCGAGAATCCGGGCGTCGCAGGCGATTTCAAAGAGGATTGTGAGGACATGGAACCAATTTCTGCCAGACTCGACGAATTCTTGCGCGAACCAGAAGTCGTGGATGAGCCTTTGTCTTTACGTGAGAAGAGACCCATGTTGAGGCTTCGAAAGTGGAATTTCCTGTCACTCGAGAACGTGCGTTCCTGGCTACCCGCGTTATCGTGATAAGACGACGTGGATTATTTGCTGGATTTCGTGACGATGTTTCGGAGACAATAGAGCTATCAAAATGATCAGCCGGCGCAGCCGTTGAGGCAGCGGTTCCGATTGGTGTTGGGGAGTCAGGGGATTCTGTGTTCTGGTCTGAGATCTGATAGAATTATGTGCAATTGATGATGGGTGGAATGAGGTCGCGGTTTGTCGAGAAAAGTTGAAAGCGAAGATGAGATGAGGTTGAGAAGAAAGACGATGTTGAGGTCTTCCCCCAAATTAACCTTATTGCCTCAGTGAATGTTTCTCAGCTTCCTTTCCCGTCCAAGGCCTCAATTTCGACCCAATGCAATAAACAATCCACCAAGACCAAATTCAGGGGTCCCGGATTCTGGACTTCTTGCGAACCTTCTAGTCCAGGACTAGAAAGTGATTTACTCCGACTACCAAAACCTCGGGCAGTCACTGTGTCTCGCGGAATTCAATCAACGTGGCCCGGCGCTCGAGAAGACGGGTATAAATCTCCAAGAGAGTGAATATTGCAAACGGTGCTGCACGAATCCTTGCAAGTGATGGTATTCCCAGGTTGATGTCGGGGCACTTAACTGAAAGCGATATGGACAGGGTTGTAGATTGACGGGTGGCCGGGTCGATATGCAGGAACGAAATCCTACCCTCGAAAGAATCCCTGCGACTTCGTTGGTCTCTTTGATTTGGGATGGAAGTCGGCCAACTGCGTGGTTGATGGGGCGATGTGGGCTGATGCAGAGAAGGGGAGAAAAGTTTAAAAAAGATTTGATGAAAGTTCCCTGAGAGTGGAGAATCTGGCCAGAGTAAAGAGAAGGAAAAGGAGAATCAGAAGAGCTTGAGAGGGGCTCGATAGTTTATGTGCATGTATGTCTAGAGCCGCCTCGATCACCTTAAGTATGGTTCGCCGCCGACACGGTGCATCTGGGGCCCTGTGCAAGAAGACGCGGGAGGTGTTCGAGAAGGTGGGAGCCAATGAGAGTCAGCGGATGAATATTTAATTCGGCAGGATGGCCCAGTAGCTCGAGTCAGCCCAACGAGTCTCTGGGGATTGGCCGTCAGCTATGGTGACATCCGGATGTCCTGGCCGTGGGTGGAAAATGAAGTGTTACAATATTGAGTTTGCATTCCAAACAAGCACCTGTCATTCGAGTCTGTAACGTTCTTCGTCTGTGCAGACACAGGCGATTCAAGAGAAGGTTTATCTGATGTCTTCCTCTGTTGGACCCTGATACCCGTGAAACCGCATTTCCATATAAGGTTACATGATTCAGGCTTCTTCAAACCTCCCCCCAAAGAATGGGCTTGCAGAATTGAGGAATGAGACATCATTGCAACGCTCATTCCAAACTCAGCGGCTTTCCCTTCCGGGCATGCCGTGACCATCATTGGCTTTTGGCTTCTTTGACCATCGCTTCGAGTTCCTTCTGGTACTGCTGCGACCTCCTGATGAAGAAAGCCACCAGTCCAATGGCTACGACGCCCATGGTGATGACCATTTTGTGGTGATATCCCCATTCCGGGAACCTTTCCGCCTCAGAGATCCATGTTTTCTAGGTTGTCAGCGTTGCTTCTCACTGAAATGAGAGTTGGTGATCTCACGACAAGACTTGACAACGAATTTGAAGCAATTGTAGCCGGATTCGGGATACTGATGTCGGGGAAGACTAGAGGTTCGTTGCCCTCGTTGCTAGCTGGAGGTGGCATTTTGGACAGGACAGATAAGGACAAGCGTACGGATCGCTGGGTGTCTATTATCCAAAGGCGATGTTGTATGTAAATCTAAATATGTGTATGTGGGCAGATGGATTGTATGTGAGCCATAATCAGATTTATGGTGGTATGGTGCGAAAGTTCCCCGGCGTGGCATCGAAGAAAATTGATATCAGATATTCGTGCAACACGTGATAGCGTCATGAACCACCAAATTTGGATGGCGGCCGTTTTCAGTCGAATAGGACACGTAAACTCCTTTAACACTTATACATTGACTTCGGGGTATTTACAAGAGATCCAGGTTCACACCCAACTCCAAAATATTACAGAATCTAATCTTCTTTTCTGATGCTGGCCTGAAATTCTCTCCAGTCCTTCTCATCATCTGAATCCAGAGCGAACTGCTCGTCCTTTCTCTTATCCTTCACTTTCTTAATCTGTTTTCCTTGTCGACTCAGTGCTCCAGTGAGGCAAAGTCCTAGAAATATCACGTAGAAGCCGACAATGACCGGTAAGATCATGGCTGGATCTCTGAGGCTTGGCGGAAGGTAACCCTGATGAAATTAGCTTGCTAGAACATTAAAAATGTTTGATAAGAGAAGACATCTCATACCAGTAGGCTCTTGAGCAATGGATCATCATATATGTGATGCATGGCCGAAAAATTAGATAGGGGAAGGTGGTATGAGCGAACTGTTCTGTGATCAGATTCAAGATTAGGACAAGAACGGGATCATATATTCACATTCACAGAATACTGACCAAATTAAATCGAAGGTATTAGTGTAAGTCGAAAGTACTGAATAGGAAAAGTTCGTCGGGATGATGAAGAAAGTGAAGCACGTGATGCCTTCTAGAATATCTCAGCCGCGCGCTAAAAGTACGGACGGAAATAGAGACCATAACCACACTTGATATGCCAGCGAAACATCCCATGGAAGCAAGAAGCTCACGAGATCTTTCGCAGCTCAATCTTCTTGCCATTGACGCCTTCAATGACTTTATGACACACTCAAGGCTCATTAAATGATCAAATTACAGTTTCTCTACCACCAAAATGGATGATCTTAACGGTCTCGACTGGTCTGCCAACACCAGTGCAACCCCCAAAGCACCAGCTGGAACTGGAAATTATTATCCTGCTCTACGACCTACCCCGCCACCTCAAAATTCTGGCAGAAATACACCATTGTCTGCGCAAGGTTCAGGAGCCTTCAAACCTGCATCAAAACCATTTGTGCCCCCGAAATCATCCACTCCTGACAGCTTCTCGAACCTCGTCTCCTTTGGCTCTGCGAAACAAAATACCTTGACTTTACAACAACAGCAAGAAAAGCTACAGGCCGAAAAGAGGAAACAGGAAGAGGAGAAGAGGAGGCAATACCAAGCACAATTTGGCAACAATCAGTTCTGGGATGGACTAGGAAGTAAGGGGCATAGCCAGGCTGGGACACCGCCGGTCACCTCTCGAAGCACAACACCAGCACTGAAGCCCCTGCCGGTGAACTTTGCCAGAGCTTCGTCCCCAGCTGTCAATAGCTCAAATGGTGGAGATGAAGACTTGTTTGCAGCTTTCAGTGCAGATGCGCCAGTAGACAAATCGAGCCACTATCCTCCTCCTCCTTCAGCCCCAGCGAGCGGTAGAAATACGCCTGGCTTTATCGCGAGCAAGCCCATGGATTTGAGCAAACCACAAGCTTGGGAACAATCAGGGACACTTGGAGCGGAATTAGGAGACGACGATGATCCATTCGGACTTGGACAGATGAAGCCGCAGAGCTCTGCGCCAGGACCGGTTACGAACTTGGCAGATGATGATGACTTTCTGGGAGATCTAGCCAAGCCAGTGGAAGAAGTGAGGAGGGCAAGTCCGCCGAAGAAAGAAGTTGCGCCAACGCCAGACTCGGATGGCGAGTCAGACGACCCGTGGGATAAAGCAGTAGCTGAGCTTGTGGATATGGGATTCTCAGCAGAACAATCACGACAAGCTTTAACGGAAAGTGGGTCAGGTCTTGATATTCAAGCTGCTGTTGGATGGATACTGAACGACGCGCATCGACAAGCCAAAGAGAAACAAAGAGGTGGTGCAGGGAGTCGGAAAAATGGCCATCCATTGAATGGAGAGAGGAGAGATGACTCTAGAGAGACTGCTCGGCGAGAACAACATCCTTCGTGGATGCGAGAAGAGGGCAGGGATGGGTCACGGACCGGACGAGAAGACAATCGATCACCAAATGGAGAGGCAGATTTCTCAAAACAGGCTGCCGCTGTAGGCACAAACTTCCTAAAGACGGCCAACTCATTGTGGAAGACATCGCAGAAGAAAGTACAAAAAGCAGTTGCAGAATTTCAGCAAGAATCTGATCCAAACCAACCAAAATGGATGCGAGAAGCAGCTGAACGAGAGCAAGCAGAACGGAGAGCCGAAGGTCGAGGAAAGCGTCCCGAAGCTATCGTCCCAGATGTCACAGATGAAGCTCTTATGTTGGAAGGTGGCGGTAGACCACAACGCAAGGCAAAAGTCCCAACCCCTGAAACGAGACAACAGCCCCCTCGCTTCGATTCATCACATGACCGACCCCCAACAATGCCGAGACCACCGCCTGAGAGAGGTTCTCAAGCACCACGATGGCAGCAGAGTGCCAGTGCCCCACCTGATCCAAGAGCACGCATAAGCAAGCAAGCTATCGAAGAACAGTCAGCGCAAGCATACATCAGTCCTGCCAGACGGAAGAAAGCCACTCCACAACCAGCGCCACAACCAGAAGTTGACCTCTTCTCTTCGCCCGCACCTGCAAAACCCCCTCAACCACCACGGATATCCCAGCGGCCATCCCCTCCGCTTTCCAAACCTGCAACACCTATTCCTACAAGACCAAAAGCGCCAAAACGACAAGTCCCTTCAGTTTCTCCTACAGCATTAGCAAACTCAAATCAACATCGCTTAGCCGGAACAGCACATTTCAAGCGTGGAGACTACGCAGCTGCTCATCAATCATACTCTTCCTCGCTCTCCGCATTGCCTACCAGCCATCCCATCACAATCATTCTGCTTTGCAATCGTGCTCTCACAGGCCTAAAAACTGGAGAACCCAAATCCGCTGTTTCAGATGCCGATACAGCCTTGGCAATCATAGGAATTTCCAGAGGTGATGGCGAGAACATCGACCTTGGTCCGGGTGAAGGTGCTGGAAGCAAAGACATGAAAGAATTTTATGGCAAAGCGTTGATGAGAAAGGCCGAGGCATTAGAGCAAATGGAGAGATGGAAAGACGCTGGTGAAGTCTGGAAGATGTGCGTTGAGCATGGCGTTGGAGCCAGCACTGCCATTCAAGGTAGGACCCGATGTGAGAAAGCTCTTGCTCCTAAACCACCACCGTCAAGAACTGCCACACCAAAAGTTGTGCCAAGACCAATGCCTTCTTCTGCTCTTTCAGATCTCGGTCCGAGCGCAGGAGAAGACTCAGCTGCAGTCAAGAGATTGAGGGAGGCGAACCAAGCAGCCGAGAAAGCAGACGACGAGAAATTCGCATTGAGCGACAAAGTCGAAGCCAAGATCGGCCAATGGCGAGACGGCAAGAGAGACAATCTACGAGCACTGATTGGCAGCTTAGATAGTGTAATGTGGGAAGGTGCTGGATGGAAGAAGGTCGGCATGCATGAGTTGGTGCAGAATAATAAGGTCAAGATTAATTACATGAAGGCGATTGGGAAGACGCATCCGGATAAGGTATGTTTCCCGTATCTGCGAGACGAAAAAGGATATGTGCTGATGAAGAATAGTTGCCGCAAGATGCCAGTACGGAGGTAAAGATGATCGCTGCACTTGTGTTTGCGACGTTGAATGAGTCGTGGGATAAGTTCAAGCAGCAAAATGGCATGTAGATGATACCAATGTTACGACTTATCAGGCTTAGAAGGAAAGAGCCTTGCATGTTTCATTGTTCGTCGATGATTTTCAGTGCCCATTTTGGTGAATGTCTGTATAGATCTTGTAATCTTAAATTTCCCAAGTGGGATTGTCGGAACTTGGATCATGCCTTTTCATGTGAATCTCAGCCTTTGTGGAATTAAAAGCTTCCAGTATTCTACCTCAAGGTACCACTAAAAGGAGAATCAAGCCAGCAAGATTAAGTAGTGTGCTGGGCAGAGGTGATTTTCTACTTGCATATTCTAGAGCTTAACCGCTTTTCGTCTGCAAGACGAATTTTGAGTTGTCGTCGAATTGGCCTCGTTCTCAATAAGCTTTTCATTATTGTCGACACTCTGAACGTTTCCCCATGTCCGAGTGGGCTGGCTATCGAGTATCGCCTCAAATGGGCCAAGTGCGGATGACTAATAAGATCTGGCACTTCAACCCTCTTAAGCATGGCGAACTCCATTGTCCTCATCAACAATGTTTCACACCAACGCCTGACTACATGGAACATATATCTGACCAAGGGACAGGAGGCCCCTTGGTCCCGAAGCGGAATCGAATTCAACTGAGCTGCACCAATTGTCGCCATGGCAAACTCAAATGTGACCGAAAGCACCCCTGTTCGCAATGTGTTCGAAGAGGGAGAGAATCACAATGCACTTTTACTATGCCAATCCGAACGCCTGTAGTCAGCTTGAAGAACAGATTACAGCACCTCGAAAGTTTGGTGAAAGATGCCATGACGACTCAAAGTCCGGCTGCTCAGGGAGCTTTTTCAAATCCTCCGAATACGCCAATTGGGATCGTAACGGATTCAAGCGGTGATACCCATAATCAAGACCAGGCCAACGGACACAACACTCTTGCTTCTGGTCAAGTGCTTCTGAAAAATGGACAGACTTATGTGGGGGCAACTCATTGGGCAGCTATACTTGAAGACGTGAGAAGACTCTTCCTACTAATTTCTTTACACTAACATATCACAGATAGAAGAAGTGAAAGGATTCTTTGAGGAATCTCTCGAAGACGCCGACAAAGGGCAAAGTAGCCACTACAACTCACTTCTATGGAACATTAGGTCGCCTTTAGGAAAAGCAGATATGCTCGCAAATCTTCCGCCGCGGCTCGCTGTGGATCGTCTGGTATCTCGATACTTCAACTCTGCAAGTCCAGCGTTATGTGAGACCCCCCCCCCCTGGAGCACCATGACTTTTCGTTGACGAATTATCAGTCATCGTTCACAGACCCACGTTCAATAAACACTATCGTCAATTCTGGTTGGATCCTGAAGGCACTCCGATCATCTTCGTCGGGCTTCTGTATGCATTCATGACAATAGCTACCCTCTCCGGCCTTGCATCCGGAGAGACTCATCCAGATACCCGCGGCACACCTTCTCATATGCTTCGAGCATATCACGAGAATTGTGTCCAATGTATTGTACTCTCGGACTACACCAAGCCTACTCGATACACCTTGGAAACAATGATGATTTATGGCGAAGCGGAGTTCCTCATGAGTCGAGATGATCAGGTCCACTGCTACTTACTGATGGCTGTTGGTGTCAGACTGGCACTTCGGATGGGTCTTCATCGCGATTCGAGTAAGATTGAGACCCGTCTCTGTCCATTCGAAGCAGAAATCCGACGACGCATGTGGTATCACCTGAACCAAAATGATCTTCTGTTCAGCTTCCACATTGGCCTCCCCGGCATGATGCAAACAATTGAAAGCGACACACTGCCTCCCCGCAACCTACTGGACGAAGACTTCGATGAAGAGTGTACAGAATTACCACCATCTCGCCCTGGATCAGAAATGACGCCCATGTCTTATGCTCTCTGCAAAGGCAGATTAAGCAACGAAGCTGGGAAAATCATGGCCCTGGCCAACAAACTCCAACTTCCACCGTACGACGAAGTACTGAGATTGGATCGATCATTGCGGAAAGCATACGACAAAGTCCCCCCACAACTCCGCCTCGACGAATCCGAGATCACTGTCACGGACTCGCCAAGTACTATCCTCAAACGCTTCACTGTATCTGTCCTGCACGAAAAGAGTCGATGTATGCTGCACCGCAGATACCTCGCGAAGGTCTCAGAACATCCAGAGTATCAATATTCGAAACAAGCAGGACTCGACGCTTCTATGAAGCTTCTGCAACGTCAAGGCCTCATCCACCAAGCGGCATCTCCTGGAGGTCCGTTGGCGCTTGATCGATGGTTTCTTTCTTCGCTGTCAACGTATACTTTTCTACTCGCGGCAATGATCATGTACCTCAATGTCATGAATAGTATCAGGGATCAGCTCAGAACATCTTCATTCGAAATCCTGGAGGGTATCGATGCGCTTGAGACGTCGCGCAATAATTGGGAGGCGGCTTTGAGTCTCTCTCCTGAAGCAAAGAGGGCTGCTCTTGTACTTAATGGTATGGTCGACAAGGTTTATCAAGCGCTGGGAAAGCAACCTCCACCAAGACACAAACCAGACATTAAGCTTGGAAGAGGTATTGCCAGCCCAACTACGAGCAACATGTCGCAATTGTCACGAACAGGTGAGTTTTCATAATGATGCGTCTGCGCTTAATTCTTAGGCTCACTAGTACCAGACAATTCTGCCATCCAATTTCACGAGTTCGACAGAGAACAAGGCTTCCCTTTCAACCACTCAACAAACAGCATTTCTCCATCTTCTAGATTATCAATGCCTCACGACCTGGACATGGGAGTGCAGTCGAATCCTTTCGATTCGATATTAAGTCTCCCCAATGACTTCGACTGGGAGTTGTTCGACACTCAAGTCAGGCCACAAGTACCAGCTACACGAGAGGAGTGGCCAGACTTTCTCACCGATCTCGAAAATGGAATGAACGACGACTACAGTTTGTGAAAGGCTTGAGCAGCCTAGCACCCACAACATGATTCATTCACAAGAAATCTCTCAATTGCTTATTACAAAAATCCAAGAACTTCTCCTCAGAACCACTCCCGCCTTCCGCCACACTCTTCTTTCCCAACACGATCTCGTCTGGCAAATCACATTTCCGACCCCAAGCCATACAATAGCCGCCATTATCCTCCATCGTGACTTCAGGAGAGAATCCCGCATATAGAACAGAGTACGCGCCATTGATCGGCGGCTTATAAACTGATCTCTATACTATATGTAAGCAACCACTCGCGATAAGGGACGCAGACTTACCATCAAAGGTCTAACCACATTCCTCAAAACCCAAGGCTGATGCCTCTGCAACCCCGTCGGCATCAACCCAGGATGAACACACACACTCAAAACACCCTTCTCCGCCAACCTGTCAGCGAACAACCCCGTGAGCCACGCAACGCCGACTTTGGATTGCATATAATTCGCCATAAACCCCGTGAGGACTTTAGGCGTTCCGTCCGCTTCGAATTCCATACTAGTATGGCCTTGCAAAATGGACACTTCCCAGACGATGCGCACGCTCCCCACTGGTGTGTTGGGCTGTGTGGATGTAGAAGCGAGGAGGTGTTCCAAGAGGAGGGTGAGGAGGTAGGGACCAAGGCAGTTGGTGCCGATTTCTAGGTCATTGCCCTGTCAGAAAAGTATCAGCTTCTACCATAGACCGATGGAATTGGTGGATCACAGACTTGTTTATCCTTCGACCCCGGCGGTGGTCCCATCGTCGCAGCATTATGGACCAAGACATCAAGTCTCGACTCTTTCGCCAGGAAACTCTGGACGGCAGGCCTGATGGTCTCAAAGTCCGATAGATCAACGACTATAGTTCCCAGTCTGCCATGATCACCAACGACAGACTTCGTCTCAGAGATTACTTGTTCGACGGCACCGTCGCAGCGGGCTTGGGAACGAGCGGCGATGTAGACGGTAGCTCCTTTAAGATACAGTATCTTTGCGAGATGATACCCGACTCCAGAGGCAGCGCCCGTCACGATGTATACCTTTCCTGCGAGAGAAGGGATGTCTTTGTCTGTGAATGCTGGAGGCCAGGGAGGGAGGAATTGGGAAAGTCTGGAGATTGGAGGGTTCTTGGCTGGTGAAGGCATGACTTTGGCGATAGGAGAGGAATTGAAGGAGGATGGAAATCAAACAGATGGGAAGTGTTTATATAGTAGATGAAATCTACAATTAGCCAGCAGGATGCAACGTCTCCATCATGGCGGGACAACGAAGAATCATAACCCCGTAGTGAGCGGAGTTGAGGTTGAGAGGTGGTGGAGATGGAATTATCTATCTCCGGATGCCGGATTATTGATTTTCCGAGGAAGACTACTAGAGAAATGCAATTCGAACATAAGTACCAACCAAGTCTTGGGCTTCCTAAAGGACTTGATTGATCTTCGTTGCCTAAGCTTTCAGAGACTTTCAAAAACCCATTTTAGATGAACTATAACTAAGCATTTGGCATTTTGAAATCCACGTTAGCCCAGATCGTGAAACTCTTGCATAAATTGCACGTTGCCCGAGCTTGTAGAGACCTTCAAAATCTTGTTTCTAATGACTTGCAACTTGATGTTTAGCTCTCATTCCTATCAATTTCCTTGTGTGGAATTGCGATGGTCTAGCTACTCGACTCATAACCCCGACTCCATTTCCTCAAATCATGAAAGTCTTGCCCAGCTTTTAGAGACTTTCAAAAGCTGTATCTTTCAAGGCATTTCACTTGATATATGTTTTAAACGCTTCAAGCCTAAGTTTTACATAGATCCAATCCTCAATCCCTTGGTTTTCAGGCACTTCCAATTGCCCAATGCTTCAATACTCATATTACACTCTCTACCATCAACACGACCCACTACCCTGTCACCGGCATCGGAATTACAGTGTACGCAGAATCGAAACTACTTTCGCTGTTGCCATCGCCAACTTTAAACACGTGCTTCAATATTACATTGCTCTACGCTCAGTATTTGGTTCGGTAGGACAACTTATCAATCCCATAGAAGCGACTGGATTCTTTGTCACATAGATAGGACAGGTTCTTGTATCCGTGCCGAAAGAAGAGCAACAGCGCTCTTTGGCCACTGTAAAGATATCTTAGCCATACAATTCCACCGCTGCTCTATTTTACCTAAAACTGCAATCTTTATATCTCAACCCAATACTTTCCTGTACATCCATAAATCAGACAAAGACCCCGCTTTTTAACAAACACTACAAAACACTACAGCAGTGTGTCTTAGTGCTACCTCAGGAGTATCTCGTGAAAGCGCATATGCCAGCTGATCTGTGTAAGGTGATCACCCACATGGGTTTTGGTTGTGTTGTGCTACTTTGTATGGAAGATATGTCCTTTTCATTAACTCAGCTTTAATATACTTTCAAAACTTAGGTTTTGAGGCATTTTCACTTGGAATATATTTTCAAAATCTTCAAGTCTAGAATTCCACAAAACTAGCTCTCAATTTCTAACACATTCCACTCTGGATATTAATTTATATTATTTGAAGACTTCAAGCCCAAAATTTACGCAAAGCCAGTTCCCAATGTCCCTAACTTCCAAGGACTTTCAGCACTTTGCTTTTGCAGGTTTTTCACTCGGAATATATTTCAAAAATTTCGAATCCAAGAATTTCATCATCTTATTTTCATTATCCCAGCATTTAGGGACATTCAAACCTTTACTTCTTTAATACATGCCTCAAAAACATCAACTCCAAGCTCCCCACATATCCACCCTACCATCTCCCCAGCTTTCTTGGACATTCGAAAACCCTCTTTTTTACTAGGCATCCACTTATTTGCACCTTCCAAAACAAGCGGTCCATCGTCCAAAACAAGCAATCACAGTTACAAATCAGGAAGTCACATATCACCAATCAGGAAAGAGCAAATTTTTATTTTGGCAAGCATTCATTTACTACCTAAAGGTAGTACTCTCCCAGAGAGCACCACCGACCGCACAGACGAACCCATAAAAAAGGGTGAATAAACACCCCCGAACCGAAAACAGCAGGATCCCAAATCGGTCACCGGCTAGAAACGGCGACCATGACCGTGATGGAGGTGACGCTTGCGCGCCGCCGGCACGGTCACAGTCGCCGTCTCTGCCTGCGTGACAGTGACGACTTCCTCGACCCACAGAATCTCCTCGACCTCATTGGCCGAGATGGTATTGTATGCGGTGCTGAAGAAGGAAGGAGCAGCCGCAACGGGGGGTGAATAGATGGCAGACGAGGAAGGAGCTGCTGTGCTCGTAGCAACTGCCTCGACGGCCGCGGAGAAGGAGGCACCGGTGCTGACGGCAAAAATGCCCCCGGGCATGTAGGACTCTGTGCTGGCAAGGGACGAGCCGGCAGAGTACGACAGGGTCATGGCGCTTTGGGTGGTTCCGATTGTACCACCTCCAGCTGTTGCGGTTGCCGACTTTCCACCCGCAGCAGCACCAGAGGCATAGCCGGGTCCGTACGCAATTGCTGGGTTACCGGGCAAAGTCGTGACAGCACCAACGACATTCTCGTGGGCTAAAGCGGAGGGCAGAGTGACGTTGCAGTTTGAATATACATCGGAGTCTTGAATCGTGAACAGAGCACAATCTTCGATCTGACCTGAGAGATTCGTGCATGTGTCAACGGCTGACTGAAGGAATGCCTCGTCCCACCCCATCATAAAATCACCATGGTATCCAAATCCTAAAGATGTCAGCGGTTGCGGTTACGAGGGAGATTGAGATGCTTACCAGTCGGGTCACCATTTGCCAACATGAAGGTGCCATTGATACCAGCGAACTCATAAGTGTTCCAGATGGTTTCATAGAACAGTGAAGGAAGACGGACTGGGAAGTCGGATGGACAATCGCCGGTCATGACCTCAGATGGGAAGGCAACGTGAGACTTCTTGTCCACTGATGTCTTGTCGACTCCGTTCCAGCAGGAGGGAAACATGAGCTCAAATCGGACGCCATCAGTGCAGTGAGCATCGAGGTAGGATTTGTCTGGAAGGAAGTGACGATACAGAGAGCCTTCTGGTGTGATGGCATAGTTGAGGCAGTTGAAACCGAGAGCAGCTTGTCTAAGGAAGGCCTGTGTGTTGTACGGAGCAACATTCCAGAGGGATTTTTGGATGTCAGGGACAGGATAAGTGAAGTTGCGTTGATTTGTGTCGCCAGAGATCATCTCAAAGCCGGCAGGGAAGGCAGACAGAGTGGTGTTATCGGAGTTGGGGTAGAGAAGATAGTATCTTCATGTCCGTTAGCAGTGATTCCAGAGGGTAAAGGGGGTTCCGAGGTTTAAGCGGAGTCAGAATCAGGTGACCGATCTATGCTGAAGGTGACGGCCAACAACATAACACGGATATGGTAAAGAGGAGCATAAACAAAGGCGAAAGAGAGAAGGGGGACTTACGCAAGCATACCACCGATCTGGTCAACCAGAGTGTACTCGCCAGTAGCCGAATTTTGAAAGTACAGAGCAGGGGTCCAATAAGCAGATTTGTCCTGACTGACTTCGCAAGAGGTGCATTCGCCAGCGATCAAAGCATCGTAGCCTGCAGTCGTAGAGAAACCTGAAAGAGAGTAGTTAGTACTTTGAGTGTACTTGGTTGTGCAAACAATGCCATTGGAAGTAAACATATACAGAAAAGGAGATCTTACCAGAAGAGCCATGAAGGGCATGAGCGTGCTCGGACAGGGTTCCGTTAGAGACAAGAGGGTCAATACGAGCGAGACCAGATCGTGCCCGGCAGGGCATTCTCCAGAAGGCTGATACGTGTGCACTGAATAAGAAGACGAGCAAGGCCTGAAGACCCATCTTAAACGTGAAACGCATTATTAGAGCGCTGGATTGTAGTCCAATTGATCGAAGACGACTGTAGAGTTGTAGAATTGGGATCCAAAGATCTTGGTAACGTTCAAGGATGTGTATTTGAGATGTGTGGTTGTTTGAAGGATGTTGTTCGGATGACGGGTGCGGAGATCGAGAAAGGACGTTCGCGATATCAACAAAGCCTCATCCGAATTCAAGTGTCCAGCTACGTCAGTTCCTAGTTGCAACCAACGGAGGGTAAGAAACTCCGAGATCCGTGATATGCTAAGACTGCCTCGGGTTGTGGTAGAATATATTTTTCAATATTCTCGACACTTTGATATCCGATGCCAAGACCCAGCTTTGGTAATGCTTTCTCGAGCCAATGCTTCAACGGTGCGCTTGCTTCAGGTGTCGCCCGATGAATTCCAGATGTACAAGAATGTATTGCTAACTTGTAGCAGGTCTTTGCAATGATGAATCGTTTCTCGTGGTCGTCGTCCAACCCATGCAGGTATGCTATGCAAGATGCAGAATGCTCGCGAAACCCAACAGCGCAATCTAAAAAGGAGCGATAAATTCGTGTCCTAGGCACGAGTTGCTTGGTTGAAAAGAGCGTATGCGTATGTCGAAGAAAAGAATGGAAGACTACACCGCGAGGGAACCACGAAAAGGAATGTAATGCAACTGTTGGCGACAAGACCAGACGACGAAGACGTGAGGGTAGAAAGAGAGAAAGAGAAAGAGAGGTTAGGAGGGATCACGATAGGCATAACCCAACACCGACCAACAAGCATTGCAACAAACGAGCTATGCTTGCTGGTCAGTACTGCAGTTGGGTTAGGGTGGGTGCATACTGCTGCCATCAGCGGTACCTGCATACCCCATGTCGTTACCCCTGGACTGGGTGTGTATGCACAGCGAGTCGGGTCACTGGACCGTCGTGCAAACATCGTCGCCGCACCACGAGAGAAGGATTGTCCAAGAGTGTGAGGTGGCTCGAGAGTGGCTCGTTTGCATGGCAGAACTGGAGAGAGCCAGAGAGATTGGCTTGCCGGTCGAAGGGTGAAGGCATGATCCTGATCTGCCAGAAATAACGGGGAGCTCCCTGATATGCTGGCTGCGTGAGACGGGCGATCACTAGGATGTCGTTGGTTGGCTGCGGTTGGATTGTGAGTTTCTTTCTTCAGGGGGCAAAGGGCGAAGCGTGTGCATCCAAGGGGCTGCTATCTTCCCGTTTCCCACGATAGTTGCACGTTTTCCCTTCCTGGGTGAATTTCCTCGAGGGCCGGGTATCACGAAAGGTTAGGTCGAGAGAGTGTGAAAGGTTGTCGATTCGTCGACGAGAGAGATGCCCAGCCCCCAAGGGTGAGATACGCGCTGAGTGCGTATCCCGTTCTTCCTCTCATGCCGGTAGAGAGTGCGATCTGATCTTTTCCTCTCTCTGTTTGCCGTCGTTCCTGAGTCGACTTCAGGTGAACGGGATGGGGCAAGGATGCACGACACCACAGGGTTGGGAAGAAGGAAAGACAGCGGCGTCAACGTGAAACGCTCTAAAGTGGCTCTCGGGCTCACGAATCACAGCGCCAAGACACCCTGGCAGTGCAGACCCCACCTACCGCAAGTGGTTGGTGCGGGAGCTGCGGGTAGTTTATTTTCAGGGGCGGCCAAATATATCAGGGATCAAATGAAGTTTCATAAGATCCGACCATGTTGGCGGAGAGGAAGGGTGAGGGTGTGGGTGAGGTGAGGAGGAAGAGAGATGTCGGGTGTGGGAAAAAAAAGAAGGGATGGTTGCGCATGGATGATCTGATCTGATATAGGAAGCGAAAGGATTCAATCGTTCCTTCCAGATGCGTTCCTTCCCTTTTCGAGGCTTTCGCTATGATATGGCGTATATAATATTAACAGATCTGCCTCGCCACAACTTTCGTATCAATTTATCCAGGAGAAGAAGGGTCGCATGCTTCGCTCTTTCCTTCTGTCCATATACGAATGTCTGCATACATCGTCCAGCGTTCACAGCCGCTCTCAGCCTCAGGGTCTGTCTACTTTATGCTTACCGGAAAGTCTCGACCCTATGTATGCATTTATGTTCAGTCTCGTTTTAAACCCTGAGCTGGTGGCTGAGCAAACCAGTCCGTTCTCAGTACCTGTTCGTGTGCTCGTCAAACAATGCAAAACATCCCATCTTATCCTGAAAGAACTCTTCTTCTCCGCAATCTCGACTCTTTCAAACCTTCCATGTCTGATCTTCAGAATCTACGTACGCCAAGCGAGCGACCTTCCAAATCTTCTTTTTCTGTGAGTACCTCGGCAGCTGCCCGATTTTGCCTGTGAGTTGCGTTTTATGCAGAATTTTATGCCGCCATTTCATAAACGACTCTTCCATGAAACGATTTGTGGAGCCGGATCATCATTCGAAGGAGTTGGGGTGGAGGTCGGACGAGTAATTTTTTGAGCGACCAGTGTCGCACGAAAGGATCGACGACCAGATCGCTTTCTTTAATTTGTTTGCGGAGATGGAGGGATGGGTGCTGACGAGGCTGTTGCGTTTGGTGGAGTTCTTATCGTGGGATGTGGAGTGAGAGTTCGGATGGCAATCTGCGATAGTACTTATATGGATCCCTGCTCGGAGATTTGGAATTCGAAGAATGTTCTTCGCTCTCCGAATCCTTTTTTATTTCCTCGACTGAGCATTGCATGCTTATGTGGTGGGCTGAATGCTCGAATCCTCGCGACATGTTGTCTCAACTTGGAAGATACATTAGTGTAAGGCATTGATGGTGCGCAAGTCACATTGCCGTTATATTGCCTTGAACCTAACTTAGAGTTATGAAGTTCCCATAGAACTTGCTTCGGTGTTAGCCTTCAGTATTGGACCCCATAAGTTGCTTCAGTGAGCTCCAGATTTGGTAAAAGTAGGTTGACAGATCATCTCGTGGTAAAGTAGGTATCTGTATTTTCCATCAATTTTTTCAATGTAGTCGAGAACACATGAGAATGATTATTATTGTTGGAAGTGGATGCTTCTCTTTTTGCCAGATGCTTTCGATGCTGTGTTGTTGATAATTCATCAGAGATATTGTCATGTTTTCGCCAATACTACATTTGCATGAATGATTCTGAAGTAAGAACACAGATTACTAGAAAGTCTTCGATATTCTTATTGTATCTGATCAGGGCAGCTTAGTAAATATAAAGAAATTCCGGAAGCTGCCAAGCATAAGGTACTTAACGCGTCTCTGGTATGAGGAATTAGCGAACCGACAAACGAGCTCCCCGGACTGCTGATGTGAGAAGAACAAGGTGTCGAATCCTGTCAATCCCCAACGTTCAACTCATAACAAACAATTAATTTCAGTCCATCGTCGACAAAAAGATACTCACACAAGTCACTTACAATGGCCGACCCGCTCGTAGTCTTCATCACAGGAGCTGGCAGAGGTGTGTTACCCCACCTTGCTCCAAATCGCTATTGACTGATAATCCAACATAGGCATCGGGTTTGCATTAGCACAAGCCTACCTTTTACAACCGAATTGCACCGTCATCGGAAGCACCCGCAAAGAATCAGCAGAACTGAAGTCATTACCAACCGCAACCGGATCCAAGCTCCTTCTCGTCACAATCGAGAGTACCTCGCCAAAAGATCCGAAAAATGCAGTGAAAGACATAGAAGCCGCCGGGATCCACCATATCGACATCATCATTGCCAATGCAGGCGTGAGCCCACCTGTCCATCCTCTCGAGACAGTCGAGCTAGAAACCATGTTATCCACCTTCAAAATCAACGCCCTCGGTCCTCTAGCACTCTTCCAAGCTTCCAAGCATTTGATGGAGAAATCCAGTAACCCGAAATGGGTGTCTATCAGCAGTGCTGCCGGTTCCATCAACGGCATGGAGGGCTTTGGCTCCTATGTCGCGCCTGCTTATTGTGTTTCTAAGGCAGCGTTGAATTGGATTACACTGTAAGCTCTGACACCTCCCGTGGCCTGAACTGTCTAATATGAAATCTTCAGTTCTGCACACTGCGGTAATAAATGGCTGACGGCTTTCGCGGTGAACCCTGGGTAAGTCTTCTATACCATATCACTTGAGTAATTACTGATTTAAATGTCAGACTTGTTGCGACGGATATGGGCAACGAGACGGTCAAATTCTTGGGCTTGGAGAAGGCGCCTTATACGCAGGAGTATAGTGCAGAGCAGATTATGAAGCTGGTGAGTAGATGTTAGAAGGTTACTGGGTGAGGCTAATGCGGTGCAGATCGAGAAGGCGAGTCGTGAGAGTACTTCTGGGAAGTTTGTTGATGCTATTAAGGGTGAGGAAGTGCCTTGGTAATCTGTGAAGGAAGGGAGGTTGGGATGATTTTAAGCAGCACTGGTTATGCTTGAAGATTGGGCAGAGAGGGATATTGACGATTTGCTACGATTGGATCTTCTGGAGATACTTCAAATGTTTCTCTCGAGTGTCACAATAGTAATTGAAGACAGTTAAATTAGTCGATGCAAAAGAGAAGAGGAACAAAGATCTCTGATACTTTACCTATTGCGCCTTCATGGGCGAGTTGAAGAAGAGCCCGGCACGTGAGCCGATCTCTGCCCCTGGTGTTTCTACGTTTCTACTTCATTATGTACAGAGTAGACATAAATACTGATATTGATTTTTACTGTTATGAGTAATCAATGTAGTTATATGTCGAGATCTGGGGTGCCTCGGCTTGAGCCAGTAAGGAAGGACGCGCGCCCCACTTTAACTTTATTGTAATTATTCAGCAATGTCAGACTGCTACTCAACGGCTTCAACCTCAAGCATTTCAAACACAGCAATTTCGATACCAACAACTCATCATGAGTGGAGGAGCACTTCGATCCAAGCAAGGCTGCTGGACCTGTCGACTCCGCCGCAAAAAATGCGACGAGCGACAACCCGTTTGCACGACATGCGAGCAGCTCAAAATCACCTGCTACGGCTATGGCACGAAGCCCGACTGGATGGACGGTGGGGCAAAAGAGAAGGCGATGATCGATCAGATCAAACAGATTGTGAAACATACATCTAGACGGAAGGGGAGGCTTAATGTCGCACTCAGTCGATTCCAACGTAAAGAGGAGGCCCCAAAATTAGCGCCTAAACCGACCGCTCCGCTACCGACGACCTCAGAGTCTCCTCCGGGTACCGAGAGCACTGTAGTCACGGTCAATGGGTCCTCTTCAGGTGACACTAGTGAGCATGCGAATGGGTCTTCCCCGGTAACTTTTCTAGTTCTGGTAAGACGTACCTCTATTGCTAATATCTGTGATAGAACTCCTCTGTCGAGGCCTCAGAGGGGGCTTCCGTCTCTTCCTGGTCGCCTTTTTCGATCAATAGCCAAGAAGCAGTCCTGCTTATGCATTTCATTGACAATGTGTTCCCGCTCCAGTATCCCGTCTACAAGCCAAGTGTCGCTGAAGGCGGTAGAGGTTGGGTCATCTCTTTACTGCTACGCACCAAACCACTCTATCACGCTTGCTTGGGTCTCGCCTCGTATCACCGAGGCTCTGTACTGTTAGAGCAACGTCGAGGTCCTTGCAACACAGCAGTCGTAGTGGAGCAAGAAAGGCATCTTGCTATCTGTCTCAAAGAGTTTCGAGAAACTATTCAGGCCGTCGATCATTTGATAGGAAATTTCAATTGTCCTAAGAATAGCCTTGGGCTAATGGCTTGTATTGTACAGCTTATTTACTTCGAGGTGAGTTCGTTGTTCTCCCAAGAGTAGGACCCCTGTCTAACTTAATCACAGCTATTTGCGGGTCATGATACTTGGAAAATCCACCTCCAAGCAGCGTCATCAACTTTTAGTCGTGGTTATTATGATCAACTCGATGAGCTTGACATGATTCGAGGACGAGAAGCCATCTGGGACCCCGACGGAGAGGCGCATGGGCATGGATGTGAACCTAACGAACAAAAAGCTGTTTTCCGGTTCATGGGAGGAGTCATTATTTGGCTTGACCTTATCTCTAGTATCACAGCAGGCACTTCACCAAGTCTTGTTGAGTACCATTCCCACGCCCTTTCAACATCATCTCATATCAAACTGGAAAACATCATGGGCTGTCATAATTGGGTAGCCGTCCAAATTGGCCGCATCTCGGCCCTTCACGAACTCAAAATGCACAAGATTCAGCATGGGTGCCCCAATATCACTGATTACGAGACTCAGGTCGTCGATATCAGAGCCGAAATACAACGGGGGCTTACGGAGATGTGCCTTGGGACGCTGAACCTCAACCAGACAGTTCCAACGTGTTTCGGTAACACATTCATCACGAGGATGTTTGCATTTGCAGCTGGACTCTACCTCGATCTCGTGGTCAACGGATATGTATCGAGCTCCGAGATATTCCACATGTTGAGAACGGAAGCAATGATGGTACTTCGAGGACAAGTACCTGCTGAAATGATGCATACGATCATCTTTCCACTCTACATCATTGGATCCGTTGCGGTACCAGAAGACCAGGCTTTCTTTCGATATGTGTTCCAGACCAGCCCGGTGCTGGACCCATCGCTGGAGCATCGAAGCAAAATTCTGCCTCTCCTGGAGAAAGTCTGGCAGCAGACACAGCTATTAGGGGCACAACTGACTTGGGAGGACAGCTTGAAACTGGCAGACCAGAGCCTTCTTCTCATCTGAAAACCGATCGTCAGGCTGAGATCAGACTGCTGGAATCCTTCGACACCGAATCTGGACACTCTCATCCTGGCTAGAGCCATCACGAACAGCTTATTCAAGGCTGTCGCTCTGCTTATCAAGAATCACGAGTCTTATATGAGGCAGACATATCGACGATGAATCAGCTTTAGGCGGATTTCCCGTACAACCGGATTAGGAATTCGTCAAATGTCCGTCGGCAATCACTGACAGCTCTCTGAATTCCTCCGGGTTTATTTGGTCCGTCAAGCCTCTAAAGCTCGGACCGCTAGTTGATTGGACAAGTGCGAACGAAGCCATGGGTTCCCAAGCGCAGTCTCGTCCAACCAGCGCTCGGAGCGCAGACGGGATGACAAAGCGTCCGTTTTCCGCGCTGCGTAAACGTCTCTCATTCGCTTTCTTTGCGGGTAGAGAATTCACTCCTTGGACCAGACTGCCGGGTGCAGCATTATCAAGCAGATGAGGAAATTGCTGAGTCGAATGTCTCAAACTCCATCTCGATTTGACGCGGGGCAGGGAGATAAAAGCTCGTCTTCATACATTTATATTCCTCTCAATTCCTCACCGCAAAATGGCCAACAGCATCGCAAACACCATCCCTGCAAGCTACTCGACAGCAATCTACGCAACACTTTCTCTAACATCCCTCTACGTCGCATATCGACTCCTCTCCTCGACACCGAAGCCTCAGCCTACTCCTGTCCTTCCAGCTTCCGAGATGAAGACTATTGTTATTCTCGGCGGTTCCTTCGCTGGTCTCACCCTTGCACACAAGTTGTTGAAGCAACACGCATCAACAGGCGATGTGAAGGTCATTATCGTGTCTCCCAACACGCACGTATACTGGAATCTGGCTTCCGTTCGAGCAATCATTCCAGGACAAATCCCAGATGAGAAGCTCTTTCAACCAATTGCACCTGGATTCAAACAATACAAGGCAGATCATTTCGAGTTTGTTCTTGGCAAGGCAGAGAGCATCGATGTCGCAGGCAAGAAGGTTGCAGTTTCGAGCGCTACTGGCATCAACAACCTCAGCTATGACATTCTAGTCCTTGCGACTGGCTCACACACCAAGGCAGATGCACCGTGGAAAGGTCGCGATACATACGAAGAGACCCGCGATGTCTTGCACGACTACCAAGCCAAAGTCAAGAAGGCTTCTTCAATCGTTGTGGTCGGAAGTGGAGCAACTGGTGTGGAGACATCTGGTGAACTTGGATTCGAATACGGCAAGACCAAGAAGATCACTCTGATTGCCAGTGGAGATCATGTCCTCGAGGGCACACCAGCATCCGTTTCCAAGACCGCGACCAACCTTCTCAAGAAAGTCAACGTCAACCTCACGCTCAGCACAAAGGTCGTGGGCGACGCCAAGATGCCAGACGGTCGCACAGAACTCACCCTCTCCTCCGGCCAGAAGATCACCACAGACCTCTACCTCCCCACCATCGGCCTCGTACCAAACTCCTCCTACGTCCCCGCTGATCTCCTCAACTCCAACGGCTTCGTAGTCGTCGACAACAATCTGAGCGTCAAAGGAGCGACCGATGTCTGGGCCGTGGGCGACGTATCCTCCATCCAACGCGCGCAGATCGTGAACGCCACCAAGCAAGCCGACCACGCGGCGAAGAACATCGATCTGGCGATCAAGGGCCAGCCGCTTCTTCCGTACAAGGTCGGAGGTGATATGCTGGCTGTTCCTGTGGGACGGAAGGCTGGGACGGGACATATGGGGAGTTGGAAGTTGCCGAGTTTCATGATTGTTATGGTGAAGGGAAAGACGTTGTTCACGGAGAAGTTGCCGCAGGTCATTGATGGAACGGCTAAGATGGGGTGAGGAGGCTGTTCAACAGGGTTGGATGAGGGTAATGGAAATGGTTCTTTGGCTTAGCGTTGCATCGATATTGGGTGTTTGCTATGTAGTTTAATAAATTTGCGTTATACCCTTCGTATGAGATCTTTTCTATCACTTGTGTCTGACCTTTTGTAAATATTGTGTTGTGCACACGATCAGTGATCACTGGTAACTCATCGTGTAGAGCATTCATGGAGATTTTCGATTGGTCTTGGAGACTGCAAAGACCTATCCTACCAACTAATATGAAAACACACAATCGATAACAATAAACCTGTCCTCATAACAACATACACCTCTACCTAAGCAAGTACCTATATACATCCCTCTCCATATCCCACTAACCTCTATCTGCCTCCAAACCTCACCTCACCTTCGTAACCTAACTCCTAGTGTTTATCTCTCTCACCTAACTCCATTCCAGCCCTTAGCTGTATATAAAATCAAACAAACAAAACCCTTACCATATTAAGTCCGGAAAACCCAAGGTTATCTAATATATTGTGAGCTTAGTTGACAGATTTCCAGATGGACTTATAATAGCCTCTTTGAAACTTGCACTAGCTGTTGGTTTGGAGGAACCATCGATTTCGGTCGGTGGTTGTGAGTTTTGATTTTTTTTCTTGGATAAGGAAAGGTTGGCGAGGTAGATTGGGAGGGAGGTTGTCGTTTTTCTTAATGTAAATATTTTCGAGGCTGCAGTTTAGGATAGATCTGACAAAACATAAAGCATGAAAGATAACGTAGCGGATTCCTATAAGGAATAGACAATTGTATAATCTTATTCTAAAGTTTGTAAAACAATATAAGTGAGAAAAGTAAATTCTGCGAGAGAAAAGGGACTTCATTCTTTAATTCTTCAATTACCCTTGGGAAACAGTCTATTTATATTGTCCCATGAACTCTGTAACAATATTGTGTGTTGTCATTTGGCAATTTTGCGTTTGGGGATCTGGTTCTTGTTCTTAGGAAGGATGGACATGTGAAATTCTCAGCGGGAAGCGGTGCTGCTATCCCCTAAGCTGTGTTTCAAAACAACTTTTCTAGGCTATGGTAAGCCCCTAAGCGAATCATTCCAGGCCCCAACTCTAGCGCATTCAGGGCACAGATTGCTGGAAATTTACAGTAGCGAGTACGGATGCCTCAGGCCTAAAACTGTGCTTACCGTAGCTTGAGGACAGGCGGGGCTAGAGTGTCGGAGCCGGAACAACCTCTGATCCGTTTTTCACTTCAAGGCGGTCAACGGCGGTCAGACTCTTTCTGCCACAACGCTTTCCCTCATTGAGCCACAAACGGAATCAACGATGGCCGACGCCGACTGCGCCGACCACAGTTGTGAGGGCTGTCCAATCTGTTGGAAAACATATCCATATCCGCCTAGAAATTACAAACCAAAACCACCACGACCTCAAACTCCTCCACCCGCAATGGATCCCCAAGAAGAATCAGTCGCGTCGCCGGCCTCAGAGCCGCGCAAGCAAAAGAAGAAGAAGGTGCTGCTGATGGGCAAGTCGGGCTCGGGCAAGAGCTCTATGAGATCGATTATCTTTAGCAATTACGTTGCGAAGGATACTAGGAGATTGGGAGCTACGATTGATGTGGATTTGAGCCATGTCAAGTTCTTGGGCAATTTGACTCTCAATCTTTGGGACTGTGGAGGGCAAGTTTATTTCTGTTTTCGAGCTCTGGTGGGGCTGAAGGCGGGGAGAGCTTCAGCTGTTTGTTCTGTGAAGCTGTTGATGTACTGCGATCTGGCACAAGAGATTGATATGCTTGAATACAGCTAACAGCTCACAGACAGGATGCATTCATGGAGAACTACCTTTCGCAACAGCGCGCTCACGTCTTCTCTAATGTTGGCGTCCTGATCTACGTCTTCGATATTGAGTCTCGAGACTTCGACCGCGATCTCCTCACGTACCGCTCGATCATCGCTGCCCTCAGTCAATTCTCTCCTAGTGCAAGCGTCTACATCCTGATTCATAAGATGGACCTGGTCGTCCCCACTCAACGAGAAGATATCTACAACGACCGCGTCACTCTCATCCAATCCAAATCTGACAACTTCGCAGCTACCCCGTTCGCTACCTCTATCTGGGACCAATCTCTCTACAAGGCATGGGCTGAGATCATCCACGACCTGGTTCCGAATCTAGATAAGATCGAGACCCATCTAGGCAGACTAGGCGCTATCATCATGGCCGAAGAAATCCTCCTCTTCGAACGCTCCTCCTTCCTCGTCGTGTCATCCTGGGCCTCTTCCATCGGCAAGCAAAACCCCACCACCGACCGCTTCGAGCGTCTCTCCAACATCATCAAGAACTTCAAGCAGACCACCTCCCGCTACACCGGACTCCCGAAATCCTCCGAGCAATTCGTCCTCATGGAAATGAAGCTCCAGACCTTCAGCATGTTCGTCATCAAGTTCACGACTAACACCTATCTGGCTGTCGTCCTTCCACCAGGCGAGACTACGTTCAATTGTGCGATGGAGAATTGCTATATTGCGCGTACCGAGTTTGAGGATCTGGATTCGCCGGCAAAGAAGAGTGCTGATAGGGGCGCTACGACTTCGGGTGCTACGACTTCGGCTGAGACTTAAGGTTTGGCAACGGGAGGCGTTCATAGGGGATAATGGTGCATATTTCAGAGATCGCAAAATGGAGAATCGAATTGAATTGTAGCATAGCGGAAATACCCAAAATCAGGCAGGCGTTAGACGCAATTGATGAAATAAATGCGATGATATTCAACCAATGTTTGCACTGATTGTAATGTGATTACCATAAGAATGAGAATATAAGATAATATTGTCCCAGGCTTTATGAGACAATATTAGTATGTCACGTCCCATTAGTCAACTAGGATTTGAGGGCTAAGTGGTGTAAGAACGTGTTGAAATACAATTTGATGTCTTTTCTATCTCGAAGAATTTGTTCTGCTCACATTGTCTCACATATTCTAGAGCATTATCATTTTGAATTCCAGTCTAGCTTTTCGAGAAATTAATACCCATTTGATAATCCTCCATCCACACATCAACCCTCTCAACCAAAAAACCCCCCTCATCTAAAGGAACCCGGAACCCCCAACCCGCCCAATTTATTATCGATTGCCCTAAAGCCACAAGCATGAACGAGAAGAACATTTGCCTACCCCGATCAAAGATCCTCTAGAAGACGCGGTTCCTCCTCCCGGAGCAAGTACTTACAGCGTGTTGCCATTAATGCTACAAAAATCCACATATACGAGTACATTTATAAGTACCCTCACAAGGACCCTCAAACAATAATTAGCTAAATTCTTGTATTTCATGCCGTATTTAGAGATCAAACACAATAAATCGATTTTCGTTAGGTTTATAAACCCACTCTAAACCCATTTAAAAGTGCAACAAACCCACAAATTATTACAATAGGAAATGTCCCGAGCAGCTTCATCTAATCATAGGTTCTTATTTCAAAAGTTGCAGCATTAATGAGAACAGGCTGTATAGCGATTACGCTCCACATACGGACTGTAATCACTATCGTCATTCATAAAGGAGGTGCCTGTAAGGCAGACACCCAAAACCAAGTCCCCTCCCCTTTTCATCAGGTCATGCCAATCTTCTTACTCGAACGCGGATCTTTGCCCCTATTCAAAGCTCTGTGACATAGCGGGACCCCTCCCCCCCTCACAAAACAGCCTTGGACGATTTTGATAGCGCGGACCTGGGGTTGTGAATGAGCGTAAGGATATATTATAGATGAATGTACTCACAGCCACTAAAACACCTTCAAAACAGGTAATGTCACGATTACTAACCTCCTAGATGATGGAGTCAGATTTTGATGTCTATGCTGAATACAAGCGTTTGCATGGTGATGTAAAGAGAGGAGTTGAGGGAACTCGCCAAGGCACTTGAGTATTGAAACAGTGACTTCGATTGGAGCAGACTCAAAGATGTGCGTATCGTGGAGTGGGTTGCATGCCAGACGTTTGAACTTTCTCGTCTCGCTTATGCTACCGAACAGCAGTATTGAACATTCCCTCGTCAAGTTCACATAGTGTATGGCTGCACCGTTCACACGCATGCCGAGCTACTCAGTGGCTGCTATTGACAAGATGAGTGTTTCGCTGAAGGCAAAACCATGAACAGGTTGGGGAATTAAAAAGCATGCTTCATTGATGCCGGAATTCAGGTCACATGCTTCATTTCACTTGCTAGGTACGAACAACAGAACGGAAGAATGGCGAAGGCAGGGAGCTCAGAGAAGGCAAGAATTCATTTCCTGGTACTAATTTGCAAACTCATAGGAGATGCACCCTGCTGATCCACCATGAGATAGCAGAGCAAAATTCAGTCTCTAGTTCAATTCCACAACTTATGAATGATATGTTAGCACTTTCCAACGAAATTGGAATGGGGAGGGGGTTCACTTTTGTGCATATTGCCCTTTCCTCCCACGTAACCATTTTCCTGACGTGCGCAATGCACCGAGTACCTCAATCTTAGCATTCGGCTTCTTTTCCTCTCCACTGATATCCTATGCCAAGAGATCCGCAACATTCATTGGCATTTCATCGATTTGAGTTGAGTAGTACACTTGTAATCATTAGCATTTTCACGTTGACCGCTGGTGGATGCTTACACTCAATATCTCTCAAAATCCTGACATCTTCGCTGGTCACGAAATTGATAGCAACACCCTTGCGTCCAAATCGACCACTTCGACCAATACGGTGAATATAATTCTCACGATTGCTTGGTAAGTCATAGTTGATGACAAGTGAAACCTGCTGAACGTCGATTCCACGGGCCCAGACATCAGTAGAGATCAGCACTCTCGAATTGCCTTGACGGAAGTCTTGCATAATGCTGTCTCTCTCCTTCTGTGGCATCTCTCCATGCATAGACGAAACTGTGAAGTTGGCCTCACGCATCTTGTCTGTGAGCCAATCGACCTTTCTCCGGGTGTTGCAGAAGATGACAGCTTGTGTGATAGTAAGAGTATCGTAGAGATCGCAAAGAGTATCAAATTTCCATTCCTCCTTCTCGACAGCGATAAAGTATTGTTTAAGACCTTCCAGCGTCAATTCATCGCGTTTGACTAGAATACGGACTGGGTCGGTCATAAACTTCGTAGTCATTTCGAGGACATCGTATGGAAGAGTAGCGGAAACAACGACGACCTGAGTGGCAGGAGGGAGGTATCTGTAGACATCGTAGATCTGCTCCCTGAAACCGCGGTTCAACAACTCGTCAGCCTCGTCAAGAACCAGCATCTTGATGTGGCGTGTACGAAGATTCCGACGACGAATCATATCTGCAACACGACCTGGTGTTCCGGAGACAATGTGCTGGCCATAATCGAGCTTGCGAATGTCTTCGCCAACATTGGTGCCTCCGATACAGGCATGACATTGTACATTCATGTAGTCGCCCAATGCCATAACCACTGATTGAATTTGAGTCGCCAGTTCGCGAGTAGGCGAGAGAACGAGGGCCTGGGTTTCGCGCACTGCCGTATCGATGACCTGGAGCATGCTGATGGAGAAAGTGGCTGTTTTACCAGTACCAGATTGCGCCTGGGCGATTGTGTCGCGACCCTTGCAGATTTGTACGATCGCACGAGATTGGACTGCGGAAGGAGATTCGTAACCGTATGCATAGATACCACGGAGAAGGTTTTCTGCTCTCTGTCAGTATGGTTCGACAAGGCTATAGAATTCTCCTACCCTTCAAATGCATGTCCTGAAAGGTCGGTGCGATGGTCACGTCCTTGGAGGTGGTAAACTCCATGCGCTCATCTGCCTTTCTATCGATGCCTTCTGCCATGATTGCGATTGGATAGGTATTGGTGGTACTGAAGTTGTGTTGATCGTATTTTGTCGTTGTGCTTTCGAGTGGAATGAGACGAAGCGCTCTGAATTTTTGGCGTCGTCTGGGGAAGCTCAAATTGATTGGACAGCGCAAAAGTTTGACGAAGAGCCTCATCAAAATCCATCAACAACAATTCACGACTACAGCCTTGTTCGCCAGTCGCCTTTCAAACACCCGGAATTGTTAAGTTCAGACTCTTCTTCATCATTTCATCGCCATTGTGCCAAGTGCAAAGACGAAGCAAGTATGATTTTGGAGGAGCAGAGATTTCTCCACGAGGATCTCGAGAGGCTCGAGCAGGGCATCAGTGATCGAGTTGCAGAGGAACCAAGACATGTACGCAGCGATCATCTTTCTGATATATACATACGCTGACAGTCGCTTCAGATCAGAGAAAGACTGAATAGAGACCATCAAATCGCTGGATTCCTCGACCGTATCCAGGACCAGTCAAAACGATTACTCGAGATCTATAAAGATGCAGACGGCGCGCGATTGAAGGAGATTCAAGCGATATCGACTGGCGAACCATTGGAAGAGTTCTACAAGCAGTTGGTCGGCATCAAACAGTTCCACTCGAGATACCCAAATGAACCCGTAGAAAACCTCGAGAGAGCATACAAGAAGAAGACGCTCGGGGAAGGAGAAACGCCTGTTTACGAAATTGATAATCTATTCACAGGCGAGGAAGCCTTTGGCAGATTCCTGGACCTTACAACCATTCATGAGCTCTACCTCAATCTTCCCAGCATCAAGCGACTCACTTATCTACAATACCTCGATGCCTTCGACATCTTCACTCCACCGCAATGCTCTGTCAAGAGACCAGACAAGATGACGGACCAGTACTTCACTTACGTGGGCCAACTAGCAAACTACCTCGAGAGTTTCATGCGACGTACGAGGCCCCTCGAAGATCTAGAAACATTATTCACGAGCTTTGACGAGGATTTTGAGAAAGCGTGGAATGACAACGATATTCCTGCCTGGAAGCTAGAGACCACTGCTTCATCTAATGGTGCTAGTGGTGATGGTATCTGGTGCGCCGATTGTGAAAAAGAATTCAAAAATGATAACGTTTACAAAGCGCATTTGACCGGCAAGAAGCACATTCGAGCAGCCGAGGCAAGAGCAGCAAGACAGGCTGAGGGTGGAGAGGATACAAATGCTGCTCATCGTGGGTCGAGTACGCTACGATTGAAGGAACGAGCTATTGCCGAACGAGAATACCGAGTCAAGCGTCTGGCTGCCGCTATGTCACAAGAAAGGAGCGATACCAAGGTGAACATCGAGCGAAAGCAAGGCATGACGGAGCGCGAACGCCAAATGGAACTGGATGCCCTATTTGCCGAATCATCGTCCGCTCCTCAACAGCGTGGTGATTCTGACAGCGAATCCGACGAGGACGAGAAGATCTACAACCCACTGAAACTTCCATTAGCTTGGGATGGGAAACCGATTCCATTCTGGCTTTACAAATTGCATGGACTAGGTGTGGAATTCAAGTGCGAAATTTGTGGTAATTACGTCTATATGGGCCGAAGAGCTTTCGATAAGCATTTCAACGAGGCTCGTCACATCCACGGTTTGAAGTGCCTTGGTATCACAAACACGACACTATTCCGGGAGATTACAGATATTGCCGACGCTGTCAAGCTTTGGGATAAGATCCAAAGAGATAAGACAAAGGCTAAGAAGGATGACGGAAGCGTGGTGCAAATGGAGGACGCGGAGGGCAACGTTATGCCAGAGAAGGTTTACTATGATTTGCAAAAGCAAGGCTTGCTATAGACGGCTTCGCAACGGGCCCACTGGATGTACAATGATGTATGTATACCATGAAATCATACACTGACATCGTTGTGCGAAAAACTTTTTTGGTGGTTGCTAGGGTTGCCACTAACAAGCTGTCATGATCCCATCCCCCTTTTGAAGTCTGGTAGGGATCCACTAAGCGCCAAGCTTAGTGCATAAGACGTCCCATATCCAGCAAGGCTGAATGGTATTATTTAATCGATTTTACGAAAACGTAGCAAGTGCTAATTAGAAGTCAGAAGTCCCATTCCATTTAGGCCTAGTGCAGTGAAAGATTTTAATTCTAGCACGCACAGATTTTTGAACTAAATATTTCACATACTATATATATTCGCAAGTTCCTGCAGGCTTTCTCGCAATTTCCAACTTTCTCACATAGCCATATCTTCCTACTCTCAATATGAAGTTCTTCAGTTACTACGCAGCGGTGTCCTCTGTGGCAATCTCCACAACCGCAAGTCCTATCCGAAATCCAACCCAATCGATCAATTCCTCCCAGCTCAGCAATCACACAGCTCACTCTGGCAAGGAACACGATTCAGCAAGGAAATATGAGGCCATTTCAATCCACGAGTTGATGACGAATGCTACTGCATACAACGAAGCCTTGGCTGATTGTGCTTGGGACCTTTCAAAAGCCAGCAACGAGACACGGGCGAAATTTGCTATCGGTGCAAAGCACAACGATCGCCTTGCTTGCAGAATCATTCTCGCAGATGTTCTTCCACATAGAAGACCTCAACTCAACCACACTCGGGTCGGCAAGGGTCGTCATTCTGTCCGTTCTTGGTATCCCAAGTCAAATGTCACACACCACCGTGGAGGCCATCATCATGCTTCGAACTCAACAAATGAGGCACTGGTTGAGCAGCTGTTTTTTTGAGTGTCTACGTACGAACACGACAATCGGCTATAGTGCACTTGTTGACTCGTGCAAAGCAATGGCCGAGTTGGGAGCTATCTTCATACCAAACACTATAGCGCATTTTTCAGAGCACGCAAAGCGTGATTCCGAGATCCAACCCTACCAGAACGCATACAAAGACCAGGAAAGACAGCGCCTCAATCAATGGAAGCAAGACATCACCAAGCGCTTCTCGAACGGTGTTCAGGAATGCATCACTACTGTATCCCATTCTTCCACCGGAACCCCCAAATTGGACCTCGATGGATGTGTCAAAAACGTGACAGATGACTATTCCCGGGATTTGATCTCTGCCGAACAGGGCTCGCTCAGACTCGATGATCTACTGTTACCGGGACCACCTCAGATGAAGGATATCTTCAACAAGGGAGGGCTTCGCAAGGATGCAGCTGACCATCTGGTGGACGATCTCGCTAACTGTCGCATTCTTGTTCTCCACGAATTGCCTTCCCTTACAGAACACCAACCCGAGTATTCTACCTACCCTTTCAAGCAATGCGTCGAGGATGCGGCTAAGGTCTATGCCAACAAATTGGACCTTGCCCAAGGTCCTTTCGCAAACGCATCTCATCGTCTTCACGCGTTGCATAATCGCGAAGCTAAGTTTACTGATGTCATAAAAGACTTTGCTGCGAAGGTGAAGAAAGTTGCGAAGAAAGTTGGGGAATTGATTTTAAATGACAGAGCTGTCAACCGTAGAGATCTCTTCAATCATACAGCTCCTTCAAATCACACAGCTCTTAGCACTCGTCCCCTCACACACCACGACTCTGATGCCATTGAGAAGTTCATTGAGTCCGTTAAGAAGATGCCTTTGGAAGGGGGCTCTGAGTAAGGATCAGCTGTTGCGAAGCGTGGAGAGGATCAGGCGGCGCTCGAGAAGTGGAAGGGGTTGGTTCCCAGCGTTTAATTTTTAATTCACATGTGCGAGGATAAAGGGGACTTCCTCTGGCCTCTATCGCATATGTTTGAATGGTTTCATTGTTCCCCAGACGCCTCATTGTTAGGCGTCTGGGGAATTTGTTAGAACTCGGGATAGTGTAATACAAAAGTTTTCTTCTTTTTATATTTTCTCCTAATATACAGCTCGCTGATAATGTTCCGATTTCTATATTCGTTCTTGCTTTCCTCGCACTATCAGATGGTTTTCATCAAAGTTGGGGGCTCAGGCCAAGCTGTTCCAACCATAGGAATACTCGTCAATCCTCCATCCTTGAACACATTACTCTTCTTTGCAGCAGCAGTCGCGGCCTCGAATCCCTTCCTTACCTCTATCTGTAGCTTCAAAGCACCTGGTCTCTGCAAGGGTTCTCGCATCATGCATCTCATGACCAACTCCCTCAACGTCTTCGAGTATAAATTCTTGAACTCTCTCTTGTCGAGATCTGCTCCTTGTGTTTCTCCACCTCGCTTAAGACTGTTGAGCATACCCTTGAGCCCACCTTTCTTAGATCTGAAATCTTTCGTTGTCAATGTGATGAGACAATGGACAATGCAGCCTATCTGGTAAATGTTTGATGTTGTCCCTTTGCGAGGGTTCTTTAGTGGTGCGCTCTCTGGATCAGCCTCTGGAGGACGAATAGAGAGATCACCAGCTATTACTCGAGCATAGCCAGTTTTGTCGTTCTGCAATGATACTCGAGGCTCCTCTACAGCAGTACTAAAGTCTGCGATCTTCAGTATGGGATACCGGGGATGATCTTCATCTCTGTAACCTAGGAATATGTTGTCAACTTTGATATCATAATGTGTGATTTCCGTGTTTGAATTCCACGCGGGTGCATTTTCATCTTCAGTTCCTCGCGCAATGGCTGCTACTCCCAGAGCAAGACAGTAGAACATGGCCCAGATATCAATTTCCAACAGTGCTTTCCTTGGTGCTTCAATCTTGTCATGTCCGCTCTCCAGCAGACAGCTCAGATCACCCCCTGGACAATACTCCAGAAACAACCTTATATCCTCCTGCCCATCACTCCCGATGGCTCTCACTAAAGATCCATACATTCTCAGTATATGTTTGGATTGTATCTTTGACAGAATTTCAAGAAGCTTGCCTTCGATGTAGGGATCGGTGCCGATTAGGCTGTATTCTGATTTCGAGCATTGTTTCACGACGACATGTTGAACAGGTGGTGCTTGATCGGCTGGACCTTCGTATGACCAGAGTCCTGCTATGCCGTATGAGCCTGTGCCCAGGATCTTCTTACCTTTGAATCCATTTGGAGGGGCCGTTTTCCAATTGGCGGAGCTAAGAAGCCATCGTGCGTTTTGATCTGCCATGATTTATTGGAGATAATGTTATATATTGAATCTCGAGCCACTGTCAGATACTTCATGGGATTTCACAGATGACGAAAGGAGTTTAAGACATCTTGACCTGAAAGAGTTTCTATTTTAAGATCGCTGCTCGATCCGGCGTCGCCTTTCGCTCTTTCAATTTGTTTCTCAACAAAACAAAGGAAAAATTCTAGTCAGTGTTTCCTTTCTGTTGGCCTCTATTCAGAGGGCGAAGCCGAGGAGAAAATCAGCGATCAGTTGGCTGTTTCTGCTTTGAAATGGATACTTGATACGAAAATAGGCCATATGCTATGTTGTATATGAAATTTAATGATCATCCTTATTACAAGATAACAATTGAGACTCCTTGGTGGGCGTGAGTTTTCCGCGTTCGCGTGACCGAGGCTTGCTGACAGACCACAATGTAACTCTTAGTCTTCCCTTACCTTCCTGTATGTGTATCAAAATTGGTAAGATAGTAAAAGTAGGTGATATCTTACCAACATTGTTTTGCCTTGAAGTGTATTTGCATGCTAAAGTCAAGAAATACTTGGGTCTCCTGCCAAAGGTGGGGTTGTCTCTTATCATTGTTCCTTCCCCACCACGACTTCTTCGCAACACCGTCAAGTGAACGTAGTTCTGTGATAGACATAGATTTGGGAGGAGGCTTCTGGTACGTGTGCCTTAGCAATATCGTTGCTTCAATGATGTGAGCATCTCAAAGATCTATCAAGCGAAGTCAATCAACAGTGGAGAATGCTGGAAGGGCAGGAATACCCGAGAAAGATTGCATGCAAAAGATGCAGAAGGCGCAAGAAGAAGGTACTAGCAAGGAATTGTATAGACCCTGATCAATCCGGATCTAATATAGGATCTAGTGCGATCATGAGAAACCGATTTGCGGGGAATGCAGGAGGACGAGATCCGGTATGGGCACATAACTAGGAGAAGCACCCATGATCTGACAGGTGTGATAGAATGTGTTCCATCGAGTCCAGTAAGGACACCAGTCGATTCACCAGCTAAGTGAGTGAGATCCGCACATTGTCCAACCAAGGACTAACACTTTTTAGCTACATCAAGTCACTTGAAAGTCACATTGCATGCCTAGAACAGTATGTTGCCGAGCTAGAAGAAGTAGCGTGCATATCCAATCCAGAAGTTGTCAAGGACCACTTGTCGATGCAGAGAAGTCCCATTCTATCAGGATTAAGACGAGGTGGAGATCAAAGTCCTCTACATTCAGCCTGTCTCCCATATACCAGCTTGTCGGGGTCACTTGTTCGTGCCAATCAAACGGGTCTTTCCAGTAGCGACGATAGTACTCAGCACCTGGGCAACGATTATGGTTTGAGTCTTCCAGGTGAAGATTCAAACAGCCTGGGATATCTATCTCCCTTCGAACTTGGGTTTGGTTCTTGCTTTGGATTTGGAGCGCAAGTATCGACACAATTGTCGAATGCAGAGACCACACGAAGTCTCTCTCGGTTCTATGAAAGGCTGTACTTCACAAATGTCCAATCATCATGGCCGTTCCTGCAAGAGAGTCGTTGGAAGGAGTGGGCAGAGCATTATGGGGATGAAATGCTTCTTCCAGGTGCAGAAGATTGGCGAGGATTCTTTGTAGACATGGTGCGATCTGTGGGTGCTCTGGTTGCACAGAAGTTTGAAAAAGGCTCGCAACATATCGATAGATCGAAGGTAAGAAAACCCTGGGGCGTACCATGAATTCTCTCTAACTGAAGTTGCTTCTTAGTCCTTCCATGAACGAGCGAAGAAGTCGTTGCCACAAGCACTGAGTCAACCCTCGCCAATACTACACACTCAGTCTTCACTGCTCCTTACTATACACGCGATGCACAGCGAATCTGCAGACAACATCGATGATTATGCATCGAACGCCATGATGTATTGTGCCCTTTCTGGTCTATATCACGATAAAGTCAGAAAGGGAGTTCGAAGAGACCAAGTGAGCATCCAAGATGACCGCTGCGAGAATATGGTTCGACGCCAAGTGATGAGAGTCTGCTATGGACTAGATAGTTTGATTGCCATGGCTTTCGACAGACCGGTATTTGTTGCAGATGAACTAATTGATACTGAGGTGAGTAATGCCAATTCAAGATGTCATTGAAAGTTTGGCTGATTGCGCCTCACTTGAAGTCGCTCTTGCATTCAAGAGGTGACAATATTGTCTTTCAAGACGCGGCTGACTCCAGCCCCGAAACAATGACTGGAGTTGCCGAAAGTGACCATCGATTCCATCTACGTCAAATCCAGTCAAAGATCCACTCAACAGTAGAACGACTCGAGTATCATGCCCTGTGTCAAAACAAAGAAGTCACAAATCTCTGGAACTCAGAATTGAGACTTGAACTCGATCAATGGAAAGCAGAACTGGCACATGTTCAAGATCCCATGTCCTCCTGTTCAACTCAGTGGCTCAGTAACCTTTATTTTTACAATGTCTTGGCACTTTTCCCAAATATGAACCTTGCTGCCAATGGGGATGCTTTATGTCACGTTGTTTCTGCTAGCAGTGAGGTCTTGAGAAACTTCAGGTTCATACAGATCCCAGATCAGAAGTCATGCTACACCTGGACAGCTGTAAGTAACTACCAGATCATAAAAATGGTTGTTCTGTCTGACAATTGATCTAGCTTGTCCATCAGTTCCAAGCTGGAATTTCACTTCTATACTGCTTCTGGGCAGCACCATATCATCTCGCCCACGAAGTCTACGGATCACCCGATGTTGATGTAGCGCTCCTTGCATGTTCTGCTACACTCGCAGAATTTGCATTGAGATGGGAAAGTGCCAAACATTTCAAAGCTGCGTTTGACTTGCTCAACGATGCCGTGGTAAGGAAAGGCCGCAGGTCGTATGATTGTAGCTGGCAATTCCACAACGAGCTATATCAGCTCATTGGTGAGCTAAAGAAAGGTAGAGCTCATCGTCGAGTGTTGAAGTTAATCGAAGAGATGAGTGGCGCTGTTGACTAGTGAAAGGCGGGGTCGGGAGTTGAATCTGGCCCAAATGATGGCAAAGAGCAATTTGACAAGCTCGAAAAACGCACTCCATCTACCCTAGCTTTCCAATCCATGTTGGGGCATAGAAGCTGGGGTGCGCTTACGTATACTCCACATTCGGCTTACCATGGCGGACTTCGTTATCCAAGTCCGCCTTCGACCCACCACTCATGCGGGGATCCCACCTTTGTTTTTAATACAAGGTCTGACAAGCAATCTATTGCGAAGCGTGCTTCAATTTGATATTAGCAAGACTAGACGCTCATTACAACAGGATACCTACCTCTCAAGTGCGTTCGCGTATTAAGTCTTCGATTCTAATTTCAGTCGCAAGGTTCAGACGACTTCAGTCCGGAAAATTGCCATCATGCCAGCTATTCAAACTGATCTTGCTACCGAGCAAGCAACATTCAATGCTGAGGTCGAGTCTATTGAGGCTGCATGGAAATGTCCTCGTCAAGCTCACCTTGTGCGGTAAGTCGTCTTGATCTCAAATTTGAAAAGCGTATTTCTGACACAACACTTATAGCCCATACTCTGCCCGAACAATTGCAGGGCTTAGAAATTCTATCCCACAAACATATGCATCCAGTACTATGGCAGACAAACTTTGGGCCCAACTGAATGAACATCGCAAGGATGGGACTTGTGAACTTACTTACGGTGCCACGGATCCAATCCAAGTTTCCCAAATGGCAAAGCATCAACAGGTCATTTCCTCTGCTCGTGATATAATGAGAGTCAAGATAAACTAACGAGACGTCTTTTCAGACAGTGTATGTTTCTGGATCTCTTTGTGGTGTCTCTGAGGTTTCAACACCAGGTCGCGACGCAGCAGACTATCCTTGGGATACTGTGCCTAAAGCAGTCGACAAGATTTTCCGCTCACAGATGTGGCATGACCAGCGTCAAAGACAGTAAGGTCCATTCGTTTATGATCATTTTGCTCTCAGAACACTGCGGCCGAAGCTAATTTCAAATTCCCAAACTTCGTATGTCTACCCCTGAATCCAAACGTAGTGAGCTCGAAAATTGGGATTACCTCGCACCAATCATTGCAGACGCAGACATGGGGTTCGGTGGTCTGACATCGATTGTGAAGATGACGAAAGCTTTTGTTGAAGCTGGTGTAGCGATGATTCATATGGATGATCTTGCTATTGGTATGAAGCGTTTTTCGATGGGAATGGGAAGAACGGCGGTACCCACCAGCGAGTACGTCTCGAGGTTGACCGCTGTTAGAATGCAATTTGACATCATGGGGTGCGTTCCTTTTCTTGAGAGATTACTTCGAAATGTTAAGACAAAAGACTGACAAGTCAATTTTCAGAGCAACAACAATGCTGATGTGTCGCTGCGACACCGCAACCTGTAGTTCATCTCCTCAGTTATCGATCCTCGAGACCATCCTTACATCCTAGGAGCCACCAAAGACGTCCCATCACTCGCCTCAGCGATATCTATTTCAACCACAACTCCAGAGTACCAGTCCATCCGCAAGACCTGGAAAGAATCCGCGGGTCTCATGACCTTCGACGAAGCCGTGAAAGCCCTCGCAGCAGAAGAGCAGTACAAAACCTACTCTTCCAAGCTGTCAGAACAAGAAGTCACGCCCATGACAGAACGAAGAAAGATCGCAAAACAGATTCTAGGACAAGACGTACTATGGGACTGGGAACTCCCTCGCAGTACAAAAGGTCAATATATGTGGAAGCCCACAATTCAAACAGTAATCGAACGAGCCAGCGCTGTTGCACAACTCGGAGACGTGACGTGGGCTCGAATCGACGCTCCCACCTGGCCAGACCTCGTTACGTTCCACGAGGCTACGAATGCTAAGTTTCCCAATCGCCTCTTCGGTTTCGGCTATGTTGGAGGGTACGACTTCTCCAAAGCAGGTTTCAGTGAAGAGCAGATCAAGAATCTGCACAAGGATCTTGCGAAACTGGGTGTTGTATGGCAAGTTCAGCCGGTGTGGGTTACCATGGCGTTGAGTGATGTTACGGATAAGTTTGGGAAGATGTGGCAGGAGGAAGGGATGGGGATGTGGGTTAGGGATTGCCAGAGAACTGGGTGGATGAAGGGTGTTGATGGAGCCCATAAGATGGGCTGGAGTGGAGGGTATCTTGCCGATGGTTTTGCGGAGGCAGTTAGTGGGAGGGATATGGTGCTTTGATGAAGTTCGTGGCTGCTGCCGACGATGCTAGACCGATTTGTTCCACACAAATGCGATCTTTCTAGAGTTTTGGCATGCTCTGGATAGGAAATTTATGATCTATATCTCAGTGAAATTATGGTTTGAATTCATCAACATGTATTCGAAAAGCGCACACGTGTATAGCAAAGTCGACATTTGCGCACATTGCGCAGAGCGCGCAGAACGCGCGAATTGCACTGGTTGCGCTGGTTACGCTGTTTTTCGAGACCTCGAGTGCACTGACGGAACATCGTACAATATTCTCCCTTTAGAAGGCTTGCAACCTAAAAACTAATTATACCATTTACCATCCCTGTGTTCATCTTTAATATACACATCTGAAATGAATATTCCTCAAGCCCGTCAAGTCTTTGATATGGTTATCGCTAAAAGGCCCCCTAATTAAGCGAAAAAGATGGGCAAAAATCGGACATGACAGACAAAGTCCGCTATTTGCCAAGAAATATATGCGATGTTCCCACTTTCGGCGGCTGTACCCATAGCAGATGCCCAGATGCCGATGTGATGCACTATCGGCATCTTGTCCGATGCTAACAATCGACAGATTTAGCTCGTCCGAAAACACTGGGTTGCATGTGACCTTGACTCGAAATCAATCGGCTTGGACGCCGTTCGATGTCTCCATAAGCTCCTTCAACGCCTCAGCCAATCTCTCCACTCCATCCCGAATATTATCCTCCTCATGCCACGCCCAGCACAATCTCAAGCTGTGACCAAAACCACCTTGTGAATTTGCACGCTCGTGACTACCACTGTCGCCCACCACTTCAAACATCTGCCCGTACGCGAATCTCAAGCCTTTCTTTTCTAGTGCTAAAGCCGCTAGTACGGATGTTGGTGGAAGGTGTTCTGGAATGCTTAAGCTAGTGAAGAATCCACCCGCGAACTGGATCTCAGGACCGCCACTCCTGAATGGCTTTCCAACAGTGATTTTTACCCCGAGTGGGATCAGCGAGGTTTGGATTGCTGACATCATGGCGTGGTATCGCGATGAATATGTTGGGATGAGCGTTTCGTTGATGTGTTTGTCAAGTGCTCCTGTTGATATCATATCGCCCATGAAGCAAGACATCAAATGACTTGGACAACCTCCCGAAGACGTGACGCCTCTTCATAGATCGTCAGTCTCTGCTATTATGAGGCAGGGTGCAATAACTTACACTTTAGCCATTGCTGCGACAAAGTCCTCTGTTCCTTCAGCCCAACCTACTCTCGTGCCTGGAGCGACGATCTTGGAGAATGAGCCGTTGCTGACGGTATTCCCAAAGAGATTCGTTCCTTCCAACGCTCTGTCGATGTCAACCAAGCGAGGAGGCAGTGGACCAAGGTCTGTTGCTAGATCAATCGATTGATCTTCAGGCCAGCGTAAAAAGTCGTAAACATCATCTGACACTACCAAAGCATCAAACTCACGAGCCAGTCGCACGAGCTTCTCTCGATGAGAGAGACTCATCGTCTTGCCGCTTGGATTCGAGAACGTCGGCACGCAATAGATGACGTGTTTATAAATCTTCGGATATCCGGTCTCTGGACACTTCTTCGGAATTGCCTTCGTATCCTCAGATCTAGCTCTCTCTAACCCAGCACGCAAGAACTCCAAATCGACCCCCTCCTCATCTTCAGGCACACCTTTTAATCTTCCCGTGAATCCGGCATCCTGAAAGATCGGGCAAGCGAGAAAATACGTCGGCTCAACCATCCAGATGTATTGTGTGAAATCGGGATCCGTGAAGCGCGACAGAACAGCTCCGAGTGCAGCTGAGCCGCCGCTCGTGACGCAGACGCGCGTGGATGCAATCATGTCGGGCTTTCGATAATAGTGGTTGCTGAGCCATGAGGATAAAGCGGTTCTGAATGCTGCTCCGCCGAGGGAGGGTCCGTATATGAGAGAGGAGCTGGCGGTGGCGAAGTCGCTGAGGATGGTGGTGGTGGAGGTGTTGATGAGGGATGATGGGAAGAGGGATGGTGAGGGCCAGCCGAGTTGGAGGTTTATGTCGTTTCCGGAGGGGATGAGACCCCCTGAGTATTTTGACATTATGTTATTCGGATTATCTTTTTTTCGTGCAAGAATGGAAATTTTGTTGTCAGCTTGAAGGGAGTAACTCTGTCGAAACAAGACAGGAATGACGGCTCTGATAGATTGTCTTTTGAAGAGCATCCCACTCATTATTTGTGGAGTACGCTTTGTCGGGATTGTTGTAGGCCGTATGGTGATGGAGAGACTAAGAGCGGACTGCGGACAAAAAGTGGGGTCGTAAAATAGTGGCGTAAAGCTATCTAAACGAAGAGCTTTGAAACCGCGTTGCGGTTGAAACGTAAAAGATATCGGAAACAAGACATCGGTAACTACAAACGACGAGTATTCCAAATTCTCTATTCGATTTGTTAAGATCTATAAGAAGCCTAGGCAACTTTGTTACGATTTGCCACCACGTGACAACACATGATTGTGATTGCTCTCATACATCTAGCATATTTCTCACTGCCTGCGCTCTGACTGACCATTCGCTTAAATTCACTAATAAAATGATGCTTTTGATGAATGTGATCTAAGAAATATTAAATATTAAGGCGAGTTCTTATTTTTAAATTAAATAATATTGAAGAGAAAAATTAGGCTTATAAAGCTCTTTCTATCTGTAAGAGGGATTTAAAATGCAAGTATTGGAAGATATTAATTTTCAAGGATGAAAGTCACGAGTTTTGATGTGAAACTGCCCTTGAACGAATACTTAATGTCTATTACTGTATATGAGGAAGTACCGCTACTAGTGGCCTCTTCTTCTCTCTGCTGCTACTCCTAATTCCTCTTGCCATAACGATTAAAGTCCACCGCGACAGTGTCCGGGCGAACGCCACTCAGTCTAAAAAAGTATTATCGTCCAGGACTTCGATCTTCTTTACGTGAACTTTGTCGACCTGACTTAACCCCTCACACATGATCCAAAAACCACCTCTTCGCACTCTCCTGAACCTCACTTGCCTCTGGATGAGCATAAAATGACAAATGAGTTCCCCTCTCCATAACAACCAACTCACTCCTCTCCAAGCGCCTATGAGCCTCTTCACTATACCTCGGCAATGCATCCGTATCAGCATCCCCGTGGACGAGCAAAACCGGACATTGAATCTTCTCGAGCCCCAAATCCTTGATAGCTGCAAAATTCTCAACGTCGTTCAGCCAACCTGCTTTCCGCGCGCCGCCAACGTTGACGGTCAACGCCACCTCAAGTACGAGCTGGCGCTGGGCGGGATCAGCGATTACTTGCTCGGCGAGAGAGTGAAGCTCGGAACCTCGTAGGGATCCTTCGCCTTTGAGCGCTTCTTCGATGAGGTGCTCGGGCGAGTGTGATGATATGTATTTGATGATGCGGTTTCCGAGCTTGGTGCCAAACATGATGCGGTCGAGGATGGGGGTCTTGGGTGCTATCCAGGCCGAGCTCACAGCTGCAACAGTGACGAGGGCAGATACACGTTCTGGATGTCGAGAGGCGAGCTGGTATGCAACTGCGCCGCCACCTGACCAGGCTAGAACACCCGTACGTGGGATTTGCAGAGCGTCGAGTAACCCGACAAGGAGATCCGCTTCGGCTTCGATTGAATGGTTCACTGGAGATAGTGGAGTGTTGAGATAGCCGGGACGGGAGAGGCAGATGGTTTTGAATTTGTCCTTGTCGAGGAAGCGGCTCATTGATCGGGCGGCATCGATGCCTCCAGGACTTCCGTGTAAGATGAGAATTGGTATACCAGAGCCAGAAACTTCGGCCTCGACTAGGCCAGCCGCCGTTTGAATGCAATTGTTAAAGTTAGTGGAATTCATCTTGCTGCGTCGAGAACAGTTGAGGATATCATTTAAGGTGGGGATGGTCAGGATTTCGGATGCGTTCCCTTTATACAACCATTTTTACCCGAAGACCTTACAATACCTCTGCAGGCAAATGCGTGGCCTTCCACTTGCGAAAGTAGAATTCGTGATGTGTCTGTTGCGTCTTGCATTCTTCTTTGGGAATTCTCTACGCCGCCAAACTTTCTCGTGCATGGTAGACCTGATGACGTAGGCCAAATCCAACATCGTACCAGATCGGACACCCCTTGATAATTGGCAACAGATGAGAACAGAGACACATCTGGATAGACTCAAAGAAGTGGCTCAATCGAGCAATCTCTAATTGCGGATATCGTTCTAGTCACAAAGCTGACGTTTACCGTTGAAATACTCGTTCCATCCATTATGCTCAAGTCTGTAGATGTTGAGAGAGGATTTGGATTCGCTATCTTTGGAGTCATTGGCCGAATTGGTGTATGACAGTACTAGGCTCCTTAATTGCACAATAAAATACAACGAAGAGGAGCAGCGGGTTTGTATGTCTCTCTTCATTGGTTCTGAACCTACTCTTGGAGCTCACGATGATCAGCTTTCATATACCACAATATCAAGAATTTCGACATCGAGCTCACCCGTTCGGGTCCACGAATTGCTCTTCCATAGGCATGCTACTTTTTGTTTTAACTCTCTCTGCTTTGGATTAGTACCAGGCGTTACCTTCAAATTCGAACTCAAGTTGTTGGACTGCCTGCCTTCTACTTGACATAATTGGAATCTGTGGCCTGGCGTGAGCAGTTTCATTCGAGGGAAATGTGAGATTAAAGCTTATGACAGTAGGAAAGTCTTCTGCCAGTTGGATTGGTAGACGGAGAGAGAGGATTTATCGTACGTATGGTTACTCACAAGTTGTGCTTACTTTCATGGCAGATTGGTTTGTCTGGCGTATCATCCTTGACATCACACCCTGTGTGGGTTATTTTGGTTGTTCTGTAATTCGTTTTGTGACGGAACTTAAGGCAACTAGCAAGAGGAGAGTCATTGTGTGATTAGAACTTTCTGCCTTGTAATTATTATGTTTGTGAAAAGGAGCTGAAAATATGCCATAGTGTATCTCGCGAAGACCACTGTCGACACTGGTGACTCGGATCACGATAGAATCTAGATAATGGATATAATCAAGAGCAAGAGTCATTAAATGTTAAAAGAGAAAAGACTAAATTTGAAACATTATACAGTGGCCGTATTATTGCCAGACATTGAGTTGGTCTAGTGAACACCTTGGTAAGGTAGGTACCAAGGTACTAATCAGAGCACGTGAAACACGTGATTATCCTTATTATTCCGAGTGATCCGCGTTTCGTAGGATCAGAACCTTACTCAAAAACCTCAAGCTACAGACGTAGATCTCTTAAGACCAAAGCTTGATGTAAACTTTTCGAATCTCGACAGGAATGAAACTGATCACCCAAGCACTGACCAACTCGCATTGGGACTTGTCAGGAAATGTAACGATGTAGAAGAACGTTACATAACATCAATGAATTACACACGGTGAAGATAGGCATTGCTGTTATTTCCATGGATATCTAGCAGTATTGTTCAGGCGAACAAATTTTCAAAGGTCTGAGCTCTTGCTTGGCTCAATTGGGAAGGAGGACAGTGGAAGGACTTTCCGGTGAAAGAATAGCAGAAGGCGATTGAAACAAATTGCCTCAACACCGACTAAACTTTACATATCTTCAACCAACGATCAAACACTGTGCCACATTGATGAAGCAATAGCCACGAAACTTCACTTCACCGATCTCTTCCCCCACGGTGGATAAGGCAAGCCAACATCAGAGAGCGGGACAGAACTCTGCAAGGCATCAACTTGAATGCATCCTTCAGGAGAGTATGCGTCCAAGCTTTTGAAGTCGTATCACCAGCAATAATTGACTTCTAACAAACAGCATACTCGGTCCCGATGTGGCTTAAGGTTGACATTGTAACAAGGCTCACTTGCCCATGGATAAGTCCCGTGGTAGATCGTGTGCTCGCACAATTGGACGAACCACACACACACCCCTCTCCCACTCCCTGCATGCCGGTGCAGAGTTTGACCCGGCAGTCCCCAGAATAGCGTCAATCAGGCTTCCATTGTGCTTCTATTATGCTTCTAGAAGGACGGGAAGTCAGCTCTGAGGTCAGCGGCTGCTCGACGGCCCCTGAGTTACGTTCCACTAAGTCGAACTTTCGACGTAACTGGTGAGCTGAGGGCGGAAAGAAGCAAAAACACACATTTCTCGGGCTGCTTAGCCCGTATCAGATTTTTCGAAATCCTTCCATGCATCCAGAAGAGATCAATCATTTCGCCCAGGGTGGCCTGGTAGGTGCTCGTCCTCGGATCGAATCATCGAAAGATCATAGCCGTGTCGCGCGACGTGTCTTGTTTCTCCCCCATTCACAGCTCGCAGCAAAGCCACGGCATGCCGGACCCTGGATGGGCTTCGAACATCGATTCATAAGCAATAAAAGTTTTGCATCTGAGGATACCGAGATGATTGAGACACTCTCACCGACCCCTGGATTCTGGTTGCAGCGTGCAGCAGACAAGAGGGTGTCGACACGGACTCGCCGCTGCGCGTGGGGGAGAAGTTTGGGTGCGTCTATCATTGGTTAGTCGGATTGCAGGAGACCTCGTTCCAAGACAAGCGGTCACGTGCGAGTGTGGGGTTCAGCTCAACGATAAGCTCTCCTGCACTCTCAGCCTCGACGGACATTTATACCTTCCTGCTCTCCGCCAAGTCCTGTCTGTCTGAACGACAACCACCGTTTGTTATATCACCCACAAAGAAACAACACCCAGCTCATGTCTCGATCAAAGCTATGCCACCACGGATCCGCACCGTTGAGGGCTCATGCTGGGGGTGCAAGGAGAGACGAGTTATTTGCGATTTGACCACCCCGGCTTGCGACAAGTGCTCTAAGATCGGACGACGATGTGACTACGGAAAAGTGAGGCTGCGATGGACCGACTGTGTAGCTTCCCGAGGACGACTCGCCGGAAAGAAGATTCCCCTGTGCCAGTCGCCGGTCTTGCAAAAGACGACGGATCATCATATCATGTACTTCGAGAGAGAGTTGTTGCCGCGGTTCAATCTGACCAATACGGTCCCGGATATTGACTTAAAGATGCTGTCGAAAGATCCCATTCTATTGCAGTCAGTCGTTGCTGTTGCAAACGCCCACGCAACTTATCGCAGTGCCAACGAGAAGGCACTTTCACTGTCCAAGATTCAGGACAGAAACAACGCTTTAAGGATGTTCAGAAAGCATTTGATGGGGTCACATACGGATGAAGCCAACAATTCTCTATTTATTGCGAACGTACTACTCTGTATTCTGGACGGCATCATCGAACCCATCACCGAAAGTTCCGCTACCCATCACCATCTGGTTGGCGGAAAAGCCATCCTCAAACAGTGGAAGGGTATGAAAGAAGTGTTCCTTCTGAAGGAAGAGCTGCCTGTTTTGATGCTTTCGATCTTCGCAACCATGGACCTAACGCATGCCTTATTGATTGGAGATGACCCCTACTTCGATGCATCATCCTGGCAAGAGTTTGGAGACTGTGAACCGTGGTGGGGCCGAGTTCCCAAGAATGACGACTTCCTCGAGATCATGGCCATCCTCTCGCAACTAGCAACACTGGGCCACGAAGTTCGAAACTTTCGAAGTACTGCGCCTATTGGCGTGCTCTTCGCAATTCAGACGGCTCTGGATCAGCAGGCTGCCCGACAAGAGGAAGTTGACAAGACCAAGGAACAAGCAGGGTGGACTGCATTTTGCGCTTGCTATCGATTTTCGGCGTCTGTGTATCTGTATAGAGCTCTCAGCGTCCTCGACGTCGACCATGAGCTTGTCCAAAAGTCCGTGGCCGACTGTATGGAAGTCATCAGCGGACATGATCTCACTGACAAATTGCATCATTGTATCTTGTTTCCCGTGCTCATTATCGGAACACATTGCTTGGATAGCAAGCAAAGAGTCGAGATCCGGAAAAGTCTGGCTCGAACGGCAAGTTACCTATCCTTTGAAGCTCTTCGGTCTCTGGAATCCTTCCTCGAGAAGCGCTGGCACGAATTGGACACAAGTCCTGAGCTCAAAGAGGCGGGCTGGTGGGTTTACTTCGATGAAATTGCCAATGTGACATGCCTGTTCTGAGGAAACTGAGGGGAGAATCATCGTCGCCAGCAACGCAGCAAACACCTCGACCCTGACCTCCGTCCCTGGAGCGGTCTTCTAAGCTGTGCTGTGCAAGATGTTGATCGTCCCGGTCCGGAGAGAAATTATTGCGTCGATATGAGCACGTCCGTTCGTTTGAGTGAAGCCTCTTTCCTTAGTGTGTAAACGACTAGAACGACCAAATTGAAAGATGAATGAATGGAGGGGCGCCAGTCTGACAATTATACCAGAGTTCGGAGTCTCCATGGGAGAAACTCGGCGATTGTATTACGGAAAACCGGAGTTTGACCTCCGTATTTGGACAATATTTCTTTTGTTCTCTCTCCATCAGGGCTTTATACCCGGTTTGGATGACTCTGGGAGCGCTTCACGATGCAGAGGACGGAGTAAGGCAAGACTAAAGCAGGCTTCAGTACCCCGGCACATCACCAGTAAGTGGTAACCATTCCTACACAAAATCCTCTTTGGATGCAGTCCTTCCTCAAAACTGACAATACAGAGGCATTTTAAATGTACGATCAATGAAACAATTTTCTCATGATTGGTGGACCTGGTGGACGCGACATGTGATTGGCTGCAGTTGGTCTGTGGACGTTTCTGTGCCTTGTTTTGGAAGACGCTCCCGGAGCGAGATAAGAAGGCGTAGCCTCGACTCGACTGGACTGCCTTGCCGATTGCGATAACGCTTCCAAACTTCAACTTCATCTGCTTTGCGTCCGCGTCTCTTCCTTCGAATCTGCGATCCTTCTGCACTCTCGTCGATAACCCAATGAGACTGCACTTTAATTCGACGTCGTTCGTTTGAGCCTCTTCAACATGCCTGCTGCATCAGTCGTTCTCAAGGCTTGGGAAGCATGTGACCTGACCGACACAGTAAGTGATTCACTTTCGAGATAAGATCAATTCATGATTTCAGTTAAATTGGTTACAACTGAATTTGATCAACGCCTTACTTGCGGCTGCTAACGAATTGTAGCTGTTCGTCCTTGTTTGTACGGTATTCTGCTGGTAAGTCATGTGCTCTTCAATCTCCATCTCCCTCCAGCTCTTTTAACCCATGCTGATTTGCCACTCAGGCCCATCATCCCTGCAGTCGGACTCGCGTACTCTGGCTACAGTCACCGTCGCAATGGAATGTCATCTTTCATGCCCTCGATCATGGTCATCGCGACCTGTTCAATCCAATGGTTTGTGATTGGATATTCTTTCGCCTACGGTGAGGGTTCTGGCGTGATCGGTGACTTCAAGTATGCTTTTCACAATGGCGTCCTTGCAGACCCTGTCGGCACTATCCCCGCAATCCTCTTTAGCGAGTTTCAGTTGGTCTTTGAGGCTACCGTTTGTGCTATTGCGGTTGGAGGTGCTTGTGAGAGGGGACGAATGTTGCCGTTGATTCCTTTCATCGTTGTATGTAGTATCTAGTCTCTTTGATTCAATCTTTGCTAACTGGCACAGCTCTGGTCAACCTTCATCTACTGTCCTCTAGCACACATGGTATGGTCAGAGACTGGATTCCTCGGGCAACTGGGCGTCCTCGACTTCGCTGGCGGAACCCCAGTCCACATCTGTTCAGGAGCTACTGCTTCTGCACTCTCCATCTACCTCTCCTACCCACTATTTCGCTCTAAGAAGTCATCTACCCGTACTCCATCACACATCCAACTCCACCGTCCTGGAAACTCGATGTCTCAACTCATCGCCCTGGTCATCATCTGGAATGCCTGGCTTGCATTTGACGCCGGCACTACTCTCAGCTTGAACTTCAAGTCAGTCATGGCTATGTGTGTCACGAACCTGTGTGCTTCCGGCGGTGCATTGACGTGGGCATCCATGACCTACTTCGAGACAGGCAAGTGGTCATTGGACTCCACCTTCATGGGAGCCATTGCAGGTCTAGTCATGATTACGCCCGCAGCTGGTTTCGTCGACATGCCAACCGCGTTCTTCTTTGGTGTATTCGGTGCTGTCATCTGTCGGCAAGCACTGAGAATCAAATCTACCAAGTTCGCCAAGAAGATGAAATGGGTTGACAATGGAGATACATTTGCTACGCATTGTGTGGGTGGTATCGTCGGTACTGTGGCCACTGGACTTTTTGCTCGCAAAGAGGTTGCGTTCTATGATGGTGCTACGGCTATCGATGGCGGAGTCTTCTTTGATGGGAATGTCAAGCAATTGGGCATTCAGTTATTGGAAGCTTTGATTGGGTTCATGTGGTCTTTCATTGGATCTTATATCCTGTTTGCTCTCATTGATTGTGTGCCCGGCCTAGAGGTTTTGGCGAAAGATGAGTAAGTCTGCTTTCTTCCCTGGTGTTTCGTATAGGTGAAATTAACGTAACGATTAGGGAGATTGTGAGTGGCATGGATGCAGCCGAAATGGAGGAAAGCTTTGACGGGCAATGGGAAGATGATTACCACCCCTTTGTCAATGGTAGGCTGGAGCTGGACTGAGAAGTGATTGTGAGGACGGGAGCACAGCATAGCATTGCTCCCAAAGATATATCGCATCTCTGAAAATAACTCACCAAGTCTTGCTTGTTTGGTCTCAGCCCCAAAAATAACAAAATGATCCCTCAAATCTCCACATCATTCATTCACATTTCCTTTCTTTTTCTCTCTCTCTCGGAGATAAACACCGTCTCGAAATCTGCCCCGTGATGTCCTCGTATGCACCCCATGAAACGAAACCACGCATTTCGCTCCACGGCGAGCTATCTCGAGGCTTTTCCAAATCCAAAAAGTTGGCAGCGCCTCCTCGGTTTCGCATCTCTACCGCACCGCCCTCCAAAACAGCAGGTCATCCCACGCTTCTCGCGCGGACGAACCACAACACTGGGAATCATCAGCCCAATCAACAAAAACGTACAGTAGTTCCTACCCCATACTGCAGGGATGTCTGAGGCAGCAAATGGTCCCTAGAACTGCCGTTTTGGGCATGGTGTTGGCTTGCTGGGGTTCCTCGAATGGCTTTTCCAGGATTCGTGTGCTTGGCGAATGAGAGGAAAAGGTCCCCTGCCGGTGGAGAGTTGACTGGAATAGGTGAAAGGATCCGGGGACGTTGATTGGGAGGATATCTAGCCGCAGGGTAGGGATTAAGGGCGGGATTTCGGTATTTCAGGGGAATATCCGTTCGTGCAGATGATGCATGGTGGGTGGTGGGAGGGGGATGGAAGGGAGAGGAGGGAGAATGCCAAGACTTGATATCGGTGTTGATACATAGATAGATAGATAGGTAGAGAGATAGAAGAGGGGATTTGTTGTCTTGATAAGGACATCGTTTTGTCGTCTGTCTGTCTGTCGTTTGTTGGTTTTCCTGTTTATCCCAGCTTGTTGTGAGAGGTAGTTCTGTTGTGCGACGAGATTGTTACTGTCTGTTGTGCATTGTAAGGTTGATTGCTGCTGCAAAGAAGGAAGGAAGGAACGAAAGAAGGAAGTTCGACCTCCTTTTGGTGCTTCAGCTATCACGTGTTGACCTGTTTATTGGGTGAGTCTTGGAAAGGCTGAACCTCATTCGCGAGACCTTCACGCAACCTGATTCCCGTCACCATCGATCCGAACGCGTCTTTCAGGACCGACAAACAGGACGACAAGATCAATCATGTCAACAACAGACGTCGACACCAAGATGGCCGACGAGAAAGGATTAGCCACCACCGACGACACCCCTCCCAATGGACACCTCTCGCACGGCGAAGTGGACGATTTGACCGCGTTGGGCTACACGCCTGAGTTGCGACGCAATCGGTCGCTGTTCACGCTGCTCTTTCAGACCCTGGCCATCGCTGCGATCCCCTACGGTGAAGGCGGTCCCCTCATCAGCGCCATCTATGGCGGTGGTCAACTCTCGATCTTCGTCGGCTGGTTGGTCGTTATGGTGCTGGATGAGTGTGTGGCTCTCAGTTTGTCCGAGTTGGCGAGTCGGTATCCGACAAGTGCGGGCCCGTACTATTGGTCTTTCCAGATCGCGAAGAGACATAAGACTGTGTTGTCTTTTATTACTGTAAGTCGAGGTCTAATCCCCCGAAAAATGGAGAAAGGGACTGATGGAGATAGGGTTGGATTTGGTTGATTGGCAACTGGACTATCACGTTGTCGGTCAACTTTGGTTTCGCGTCTCTGATCTCGGCTACGGTTTCTATGTACCATCCGGATTGGAGTGCAAACTCGTGGCAATTGCTTCTGATCTTCTATGCTATCTGTCTAGGCACTTTCCTGATTTGTACCTTTGGCAATAAGTTCTTGCCTATGGTAGATACGATCTGTGCTGCTTGGACTGCGGTTTCGATTCTCATCATCCTAATTGCCTTGTCTGCTAAAGCAGAGGTTGGTCGTCATTCAGCTGCATATGCTTTAGGTCATTATGACACTTCTCTTGCAGGATGGGGAGGCTTCACGTTCTTCATTGGGCTTTTGCCGGCTGCGTATACCTTCTCCGCTATCGGTATGATTGCTTCCATGGCTGAAGAAGTTGCGGATCCAGCTGTCAAGGTACCCCGCGCTATGTCCCTCTGTGTGCCCGTTGGTGGAATCGCAGGTCTCTTCTTCATCATTCCGATTTGTGTTACCTTACCTCCATTGGCGGATATCATCGATGCTCCAGCTGCTCAAGCCATTCCCTACATCTTCAATGTTGTCATGGTAAGTCATGCAAGAACACCAACAATAAAGACCTATACTAACTCAAACCAGGGCTCCCCAGGCGGCGGTCTCGGCCTCGTCTTCCTCGTCCTCGGCGTAACAATGTTCTGCTCCATCTCCATCACCGTCGCCGCCTCCCGCTGCACCTGGGCCTTCGCCCGCGACGACGCCATCCCCGGTGCCAAGCTCTTCGCCATCGTCTCCAAACGCCTCGCCGTTCCCGTCTGGGCCCTCGTCCTCGTGACCGTCGTCCAAATGCTGCTCGGACTCATCAATCTCGGCTCCACATCCGCTTTCACAGCCTTTGTCTCCGTCGGTGTCATTGCCCTGGCCGTTTCATACGCTATCCCGATCGCCATCTCGCTGTTCTGGGATCGAAGAAAGGGTGTTAATCACGCGCAGTGGAACTGTGGCCCGATCATTGGACCTATTGTCAATGTGATCGCCCTGGTGTGGATCACGTTCGAAGTGATCCTTTTCAGTATGCCGACCGCGCTTCCCGTTACGGCTGTGTCGATGAATTATGCCAGTGTGGTGTTTGTGGGCTTCGGAGCTATTAGTGCCGTTTGGTACTTTGTCTATGCTAGGAGAGGTATGTTTTCAATAACTCCCCGATTAGGCGCCGAACTAACATGTGATGAAAAATAGTATACAAAGGCCCACCAGCATCTGATGGTTTGTAGATTCGTCGACTTACTCACTCGCCCTGCTCTCTTGCTAGCTATGACCTTTAGCGGTTTGCTCTCTGCTTTGCGAATACAATAAGCGCGCGCGTGTATAATACCCTCTTCTTTCACTACTCGTCAGTCAGTCAGGTAGATAGATAGAGAGAGAAAGAATTCTTGCATAGAACGTCTCCCTTACATCTTCACACCCGCTCGTGACAAAACATATCTTCATCCCGAAGTCCCCTTAATCCAGAACTCTCCCTCTCCCTCTCCACCACCCTCCATCCTCTCCTCCCTTCCTCTCAAATCCCCAAACTCTACACCAGCAACCTCCTTCCCTCCCTTCCCAACACCAATCCCCAACACAGGCGTCGTACCACCACCAGTCCCATACCCCGAATCCGCACGCCCCCTCTTGGTTCCCACCTGCACAACACCAACACCAATACTCCCTTCTTTCGATTTATAAGAAGGCGGAGGTGTAGATGATGGGAGGGTGTTGGAATCTGCTCTTCCTCTTGCTCTTCCTCTTGCATCTCCACTTTCAACTCCATCGCCTACTATCGTGCCACCTCTTTTTCTGCGCTGGAGGACTTGGGTTTCGATGCCCGTCTGATTGCCCAGATCTGGGATGGCGTGTTCTCGAATGTGCGCTTGTCTTGAAGGATGATTTTGGTCAGGGAATGAAATTTGAGTGTGAGGAAAGGTGTACGAGTCCTCGTCGGAAGAGATGGAGAATCGGGAGACGGAGGGGATGGTGGAGAGGCGGGTGGTTTTTAGGTCTTTTGAAGGGGTGGCGAGAGAGTTGGCGTTTTGTACATGGAGAGGGGGACGCAAATCAGAGGTAGTGGCGAGAGAGGATGTGTTGGTTGGATGGCCTCGAGGGATTCTCCTCGTGCGTTTGAGTGTTGGGGGTCTGGTTATTGGTGGTGGTTGTGGTTGTTGAGGAGGGGGTTTGATGATTGGGTGGGGTGTTTGGAAGGGGGGAGGAGTGGTGTTTGCTGGTTGCTGATGGTGGCGAAGAGTCTCTGTACGTCTCAAGGTTGGGTTGCGGGCTGAGAAGCTTGAGGGTTTGGGTGAGTGTTGAATTGACGAGTTTGGATGCTGGGACGGGGCAGGGTGGGTGATCGGACGCGATTCAACGAGGGGTTGCGTCTTTTGTCTTTTCTCCTTCCTAGACAAACGTCGTGCCGGTGCTTGCTGAACATTAACTCCCTCCTCGTCCTTAGATCGTTGCCGCGGTTGATGCGTAGCTGCCGGTTGTGGTATTCGAGGAATTGAAGGCTTACCAACAACATCCTCACCCACCCCAACCCTCTTGCCCTCCTTCATATCTTCCAACCACCTCTCATACTGCGTTTCCGCACTCAAAACACGCCCCATCTCCTCATCCCTCCTCTTCTTCCAACTGAAACCCATCTTCTCAAAAATAGGCGCCAACCCTCCCCTCTGAAAATGCCGCCCCGCGCCCACACTACTCAGACTCTCTACCATCGATACCCTCTTACCATCCTTCTCCCTCATTCCCCTCCCCTCCACCCTCTCCCCACTCCTCACACCCAACCTCCCCTCCTCCATAGCCCGCCCACCAACCCTGCCCCTCAAATCCCGTAACACCCTCCTCTCTCTCTCCACTCTCTTGACCTTGACCCATAGAATGACAGCAACCCAAAGGAATATGATAACAGCAAAACAAATCCCAATTCCTTCCAGGAAACGTGTTGGGAGAGATTCGTGGAGCGAGAGCGAGTAGATAACCACGACAGTCAAGAAAATAGAAAACAGCGTGAAGAACAGGAAGGGTAGGAGGACGTGTGTCGTTTCCCACAGATTTGCAGAGGGAGTAGGGGGTTGTGAGTGGAATGACGAAATTACTGAAGGGGCCGGTTGTTGATGTTGGATATGTTGCTGTTGATCTCGAGGATGATATTGGCGATGTTGTCTCGCACTACTCGGATTCTGGCCTACTCGCGGGTAATTGGACGACTGATTCCTCGCCAGTCCTCCGTCTCTGGGCTGTTGGAGAGGGTTCACCCCTCGAGAATATCGATCTCGAGATTCGGGTGATGAAAAGACCTCTTTCTCCGTATCCGCTGAGTCTCGATTCGTGTTCCTGGTTTCATGTCGTGGGGGTTGGAAATCCGGTCTTTCCATGTCCTTGCTCTGCAAGTTATTCGTGGAACCGCGAGAAAATGAATGACAGGGTGCGGTGTTCAAAATGGTGGAGATTGATTGCAGCTAGTGACCAAAATCTTCGGGATGGAGTAAGTACTTACTTCAAAACTCCTCTTTGCAGGGAGGCAAGTTTCATGTTTCGAATAGAGAACATAAGAGAATGGTCGGCGGTACTCGGGCTCTTTCTAAACACTACGGGAGGACTCATATCTCGTTGCGAAGCAGCCGATGGATGCATTTCACTCAAAATAGCTGTATCGATGGTTTAAACGACCAGGCCTACTCCAATATGTATAAAAGAAAGTTTAACTTGAGCTATACAGTAGACGTTTGGCTTCGCTCTACACGCAGAGATGAGGAGCGTCAGCGGTCGCGGATTTGTCCTACACGAAATATTTGAACAAGTGAGGTGGAGGGAATAAATCACTTTTGATGAAACGCTTGCTTGCCCTTATGTCTTTCAGATCGACGAGAAGATTTACTGAAGTATATAGCACTATCAACATTTGAATTGTTGCCAATCAGCAAGAACGAGCTAGTGGTTGACAGTATAGATATAGATGAATTCTTTAGGTCATATGAAAGAGCCTGGGCATAGTAAATATGCTAGTCGAAAATGTATATCGTTGTAACAATAATTTTGAAGTTTTCAAAGCCTCGACTCCCGCGCAAAAATAGGACGTGGTATAGAACAAAGACAGACTCATGATATCCTTCCCAGCCCGTACTCCAGCTTTCGCAAGCCTGCACCGTTTTCCCCGATAGATACTACAAAAGAAACGCTCTCATACAAGGTAACAATCCATCAAGTCATCTTGACATCAGGATTCCCATTCGCGTACCCGTTCATGGGCGGTAGTTCCAACGGAGGCTTCTCCATCGGCGTCTCATCATTACTTTCCCCTTCCGGTTCTCCTCTCTTCGATCGTCCTAATCTCTCACACCATTCTTCCGCACTAACGATCGTTCCATCCAAAACACCCGAGACCTGAGCCATCATGTCCAAACCCTCTTTTGCAAGAACAAGGACCCTGTTAGCACCTTCCGTCACATCCGTTTCACCATTCTTCGACGCATCTCCATTTCTCGAACTCGCAAGTCTGAACCGTTGAGGAAGACTCGTCAAGTGTCGACGCACCAATATACGCGCATTCTCAGGTAATGCGCCACCCGCATATTTTGATACGATGTCTACGACTTCCTTCAAAGTCTTCAAGACATCTTTCTTCAGATCTGTGATCTTTGCATTGAGCGCCGATCTGTCGGCTTCGCTTCTTAGTACCAGTTGGCCTTCTTTTCCTGATCCTTCGATCGTGCCTTCGACTCTACCGTCTCGATCATATTGCTCTAGCACACTTTTAAGGGCAAGGATCACTTTTCCAATATGTTCATTGGCCCAACGTAACCAGCTCAAACAGTACTTTAAACTTCGAAGCGACTCTTCACTCATCGCAACACTTAGGCCACTGGTTGATAGTACAAGGCGCGATTGCCATGAGCTACCAGGGCTTGTAGGTTCTTCTTGAGTCTGAGTTGGTATCAACGCCTGCTGCGTCGCTTCGTAATTCGGACTTCGGTGCTCATCATATGCTGGAAGACTTTCCACAGTCGACGCTTGACTTGGTCTTCGCTGCCGATGTTGCAATTCCTGTCGATGGACAGGGTATGGGTCATGGGAGACATTGCGATCCGTGTCCGTATCATCGTTATCGACTTTGCGCCTCTTGTTTGAACCTTCGTTATTCTCCAAATCTGATGGCTGGTGGTGACTCGGTCTTCGTCCTCCTAAGAACCAGCGTACTCCTCCTTCCACACCAGTCATGCGCCCAACAGACCCGACGGTGTTCACCACGGGTGTGAACCTTCTCTCGACATATTCCGCACCAGACTTAAATCGTGGACTGAAGTTCTTCGACGCCGAATATGCTGACAGAGAACCACCAATCGCAGTACCTATCAGAGGATGTGAAGTCGTGAGAAGGGACAGTAAGGGTTCAGGTTGCTGATTATTTCCAGACTGGTAATTCGGAGAAGAAGCAGGTAAAGGTTGATGACGCTGAGGAGGAGATTGGATAAAATCTATGCATGTTAGTACAACCTCTACAATTCATGACTTGAACATACCAGCACGGAGATCCCCCAGCGCTTCAGCTGCAAGCCGCACGTCAGGATCGTCAATGGATAAAACACTCCCACCACGCCTTCCCCGACTATCTGGCGTATCCATATCCATGGTCTTGGGCGAGTCCATACCATGCGACGACCCAGTCTTGGGCGACAGAGCAGAGGGACCAGGTTGGTAGTATGCAGTTAGGGGATTCGAGGACGGCCAGACAAACGGATGCTCTTCTTGTCGGTATCGTGGTTCTGCTGGAGCAGGCGGTAACGGCGGCAAAGTACGTGCATGATGAACAGGTGGTGGATCTGCGGTGGGTACAGAAGGAAAATTTAGAGACTGAGGGTCGTGAGATTGTGTGTAGGAGGGAGGCTCTTCTCGGAGCATGTGATCCTGCTCCATGGTTGTCGCAAACGCCGACCAGTAGAGGAATCGACACAGAAATTGGAGGAAAGGTTATTATAATTGAGTTGACAATGACATAAAATTTGTGGTCTGATCGAATAGCATTTGGGGAAGTTGTTCGGGGCAAGAGTGGTTCGTCCTAGGATGTGTTGTTGTCTGGCGGTCAACCCGTAGCTTTCAATGCGACTCCCCGCGTCTGAATTTCGAAATTTTGTTGGAGTGAAGAATGTCTGAACAAGTCTAAATAAAATAATAGAAGGAAAGATCTCTTTTTTCTTCCAGCTGTCACCGTCTCCCCTTGCAGTATCGTTGACGTCGTCGCATTCTCACATGTTTTCAGCAGCAGAAGGAAGAGAGAGGGAGGAAGCGGCGCCATGATGGAAAGCTTCACGTCTGATTGATCACATGCCACCAAATTCGGCAAAGTGGCAGGCTAAAAGCTATTTGGGGGTATTCACACGTGCGAGGCTTCTGATTCTCGTAAGTCCGAAAACGCGGAGACGGAAAACCGAAAATTTATGAGAAGAAAGATAAATTTGTGCTATAATGCCATTGATGTAGATACAACATCAATCTTGTGGCATATAACGCCTCGAATGTTGGTCTGAGAATCTTGAGGTGTTGTGTACTTCATCGTAGAAGTGTGAATTACCTAGGTAGGTACTCAGGTCGAGATAATCTTGAGCTTTCGTGATTCAGCCAAATATATACGGATCCATGAGCCGCCAAAGTGCATGAATGCGCGCATTGTATATAGATGCTGTTAGTCTGTATAGTTCTTCATCGATCTAAGGAAGAAAGGTATTGTGTGCTTCCTGATGATAAGCACTGTAAACAGAGTGCGATCTTGAGCACTCAATGGTGCTATTGGCAGGAACATATTGCAAGTGAATGTGCGTGATATGCGTGGCCATGAGCTGCAGCTGTACACGCAATATGTATAGATATCTCCTCGGTCTGTATGGTCCCTCTGACGCCGCCCAAGCAATCTGTTGTTCTTTCAAACAATGCTCGGCCAGCTCTTATGGTACCTCATGCTCCGTCTCCGCGCCGCGAAATCGCTAACTGCATCAATGGGAAGGCAAGATTGACTCTGACAGAAAGCCAGGTCGGTTGTGCTTATATGTTGAGCTGCACTGTCTAAAAGGGCGCGTTGAAGAAAGAACAGAAAGAATTTCGCAAACGAAGATTTTGATATCTCTCGAAAGTATTGAGCTATTCCACTTTCGGCCTTTGGTGCGAAGCTTAAACCCAGGCCAAGCGAGGCAAGGCCACCGTTCAAGCTCAATAATCAACAGGAACGTGGGGTCAAGGCAACTTCAAAATAAAGAGCGCATTTGAACTGCACCCTTTGCGAATGATTCAGCTCGACTGAGATATTAATACTGGCCGATTCGGCTTTCTGTCTCTCTCAATCATCCCTCCTCCTCCTTCACCCTCGCAATGGCGTCAGCTGTCTTCTTCCTCGACCTGAAGGGCAAGGTACGTCTCCTGAAGACCTCGAAGCGCCGACTATTCTGATCATAGTCTGCAGACCCTTCTCGCTCGGAACTACAGAGGAGACATACCAATGTCAGCAGTTGAGAAGTTCCCAATACTATTGAGTGAAGCAGAAGAAGAAAGCTCCTCCGTCCCGCCATGCTTCTCAGACGAAGGCATCAACGTATGCAACAATGCTCCCTTCTTAGAGCACCCTTGACACACAAAACAGTACCTCTATATCCGACACAACAACCTCTACCTTCTTGCCCTTACGAAACGTAATACGAATGCTGCCGAGATCCTACTATTCCTCCACAAAATCGTCGAGGTGTTCACAGAGTATTTCAAGGAGTTGGAGGAAGAATCGATACGAGACAATTTTGTTATCATCTACGAACTTCTTGACGAAATGATGGACTTTGGTCACCCGCAGACTACAGAATCCAAGATCTTGCAAGAATACATTACGCAAGAATCACATAAGCTGGAAGTTCAGGCACGACCTCCAATCGCAGTCACGAATGCAGTATCATGGCGATCCGAAGGCATCAGATACAGAAAGAACGAAGTGTTTCTGGACGTTGTCGAGTCTCTGAACCTTCTGGTCTCCTCGAATGGAAATGTTCTGCGGTCGGAAATCTTGGGTGCTATCAAAATGAAGTGCTACCTCTCTGGCATGCCGGAATTAAGATTAGGATTGAACGACAAAGTGATGTTCGAGACAACCGGACGAGCAACAAGAGGGAAAGCTATTGAGATGGAGGACGTCAAGTTTCACCAGTGTGTACGACTGTCACGATTCGAAAACGACCGCACGATTTCCTTCATCCCACCTGACGGAGAATTCGAGCTTATGTCATATCGTCTAAATACTGCAGTCAAGCCCTTGATCTGGGTCGAATGCATCGTCGAATCACATTCAGGCAGCAGGATAGAGTACATGCTCAAGGCGAAGGCACAATTCAAGCGACGAAGTACGGCGAATAATGTTGAGATAATCGTGCCGGTACCAGAAGACGCAGACTCTCCAAGGTTCAGAACGAACATTGGAAGTGTCCATTATGCCCCTGAGAAGAGCGCTATTGTGTGGAAGATCAAGCAATTTGGAGGTAACAAGGAATTCCTAATGAGGGCAGAATTAGGACTGCCGAGCGTAAAGGGTGATGATGAACATGGTGGAGGGATGACTGGTGGATTTGGTGGAAGTATGGGAGGTGTTGGAGGCAAGGGTGCGAAGAGACCCATCAGTGTGAAGTTTGAGATCCCGTACTTCACCACTAGTGGTATCCAAGTACGATATCTGAAGATCATTGAGCCAAAGGTATGTCATCTATTCTTATGTATCTCGCCCATCAACTAACAACTCCAGCTTCAATACCCATCTCTACCTTGGGTCCGATACATCACACAATCCGGCGATATCGCAGTCCGATTACCTGATGTTAGCTGAACATGATCAATCTCCAAAGATCCAGAAAGCATCATGAAGGAGTCCAAAAGCAGGTCCCGCACGCACAGAGACGAGGCCAAGACAGAGACATTGGGACAGGCGTAGGAGAGATCTGCATTTGTGACTCCAGAGCATGGAGTTATTAGAGCTTTTATGTAGGTAGACTTCAAAAAAGCTCCAAGTACATACCCGGATTTTGATGCCCATTGTGGTGAGACTGCTGATGATATATGATTTGTTTTTGTCTTCTTTGATTTTACCTAGGCTCTTGTTGGGTTTCACGCAAGGAGAGTACACTCCGCTTTTCGTCGTTTATACTCGACCACGCTGAAAACCCTGCCCTTCATCTGAGGCTTGATCTTGGTCGCTTGCTTCTATTGTTCTTGCTAAGTGGCCCCAACAGGCTGCTATACATATCCACTTATTTCTCCTCGCACTATATCTAAGCCCAAGCTGCATCTTGGAATATAGCAAAACACTCAGCATGCCAAAAAAAAACATAGCATCACAACATAAACCTCAAACTTTTCTTCTCATTCCCTCCTAAACCCTACACAACCTTCCATCCTCATTCCCAACCGGATCCCCACTCCTCACCTCCCACCCCTCACTCCCCACCGCCGTCTTCGCCCAAAACACCTCCCCGGGATCAACACCCCTCTTCACCCCCACTAACCTCCCATACGTCTCCGCCCCATAAAAACTCGTCTGCCACCCCGTCTCTCCCCTATCGCTCTCCCCCAAATACGCCCCCGACCCAGGCGTAACCGCTTTCCACTCTTCCATCCTTCCATTCAAACTCTGCCGCGCCTCAACCTCAAGTGCAGCGATGTCCCCAGTGGCGTTCCACACGTTGGTCTGGATGGAATGCATCGCCGCCTCGCGCCACGCGGGGTTGACGGCGCTGTCGGGGTCGTTGGACGGGTGCACGGCTCCGCGGATCTGGAACGAGATCAGAGAGTAGCCGGCTTCGACGGAGGTTTTTATGGCGGAGAAGGTGGCGTTGAAGAGGGTGGAGTTCGGGGAGAGGAAATTGGAGCAAGGGAAGAGGCGCGAGCCGAAATAGCCTGATGAGCGGGAGACGGGTTCTTGGGGGAAGGAGGCGGTCCAGGCGGGGAGGTAGGTGGCGTGGTGGGTGTAGGTTATGGGGAGGGGGAAGGGGAGGGAAGGGGTGAGGAGGGATTGCGTTTGCGGGATGGAGAGGTTCGGGGCGAAGAAGGGGGAGAGGAGGAATGTTGGGGTGGAGTCGGGGGAGGAGGGGAAGATGAAGAAGTAGCCGTAGGTACCAGCAGCTGTGAAGGAGGGGAAGAAGGTTAGGTAAGAGCGCACGCCGTTCCAGAAGTCGGTGGTGGTTATGTTTGGCGGGAAGGCGAGGGAGAAGGTTGTGACGGGGAGGGGCGGGTAGGCTTTTATTGTGACAGAAGTGACGACGCCGAACGTTGAACCGCCGCCGCCGCGGAGGGCCCAGAAGAGGGTTGGGTTTGAGGTTGGTGATGCGGTGACGAATTCTCCGGAGGCGAGGACTAGGTTTAGGGAGAGGATGCTATCTGCTGCTATGCCGTAGATCGAGGACAGAGGGGAGTGGCCGCCGCCGAGGATGTAGCCGCCCATTACTCCGACCGTCTATTTTTGCATCAGTCGTACGTTCTTGTCGGAGGTAAAGAAGACTTACCCTCCCTTCACCACCAACGACAGTAACACCCTCCTTCTCAGCCGCCTCATAAATCTCCCACGCCTGCACCCCACTCCCAGCCTTGAACGCCGGCCCAGAATAGTTTCCGTACGCATCTCCCGCATAATTGGCAGTGAATGCAATATCTTTCAAATAATGAGTCCAGATATTCAGTGATCCTGCCCCACTAGACTTGCCAGAGAAATCGTGGCCGGTGTTCTTGATCACTAGTCTGATGCCAGTGTTGCGAGCAAAGTTGATACCAGCTTGAATGTGCGAGACTGTAGTTGCGTTGATGGAATATGACGGTAAGCCGCCTAGGGTGCACGTCCCGTTGAGAGTCGGGGCGAGGGTGGGTGGTTCGCATGTTCGGCCTTGCCAGATGGGGGACATTGGGGAGGTCGGATCGACCATACTATTAGATGTAAGTTGTGCTATTTTATTGACGAATGAAAGTCTGCATACTGTATAGAAGAATTTGCCCAGTTTGCCGTGAGGTACGAGCATTGATCGGTGTTGGAGAGTGGACCAGGATAACATGGGGAAGCAAGTGGGATAGTCTTGATCAATGCTCCATCGGTAGTACTATTGAGAAGCGCCCATTGGGCGTCACTTGGCCAGAGAGCATCTCCAGGAAAGACTTTACATGTCGTGTTGAGTGGAGGGGGATCATCCCGTTCAGCGAATTTGAGGAGAGATGCGTTCTGGTCTGACTGAGTGAGGATATCTCGGGGAGTCAATTGAGATTTCTCGAAGTTAAAAAGTTCAAGGCCGCTGATAATGGAGAATAAGAACTGGAAAGCTATCGCTAACTTCAAGAATTGACCCATTGTGATTTCGTTCTCCGAGGAGAGGGTGTGGGGTAAAGAATGAACTTTGGAAAGAAAGCACAAGGACCTCAAAACTCAGGAACAGGAACGCGAGGGAGTTTTATTGGCACTGAACTTAAAAGTCTCAAGGAGATATACCGAGATCAAATCTGACCGCAGCGCCTCTCATCACACTGCATACAATATACATGCCCCGCATGAAAGCTTGTGGATGGGACCATTCATAACAGTATGCTTATGCCAAGAAAATATCAGCCGCGGGCCAGACTTTGTAATTGATCAGTTTGGAAGGGAATGAGAATAAGAATTGTTCCTGACTTTGGTACCGGGTACCTGGCTGTATATATTACTCACAGCCGAATTTGCTCGAGGCTGTATTAGGTAACCACCCAAACACAAAAGACAAGGGGGCATGCACAGCAATGGACGTTGGGAACGAAACCGAAGTGCCGATTTTGGTGCAAAGCCCTCATATATTCTGCATCGGCCCACTCAGGCATAATGAAAGAGGAAACCGAACAACTATCACGTGTATGGACAAGGCGTTGAGGCAAAGCAAACTACGGTACTTCAATTATTACTCTGCCTGAGGTTATCCATTGCGCATACGTGAGATAGAGGTGAGATTAAGACCTTCCTAAGCCAAAACCTTCTTCAAAATAGCCTCGACCTCAGCATCACTTGCTTCCGGAACACCAAGCAACTCATTATCAAGCTTAACAAAGCGCCCTCCATACGCCTCATCAAAGATCGACACAAAGATGTACCCAACCATGACTGGCATGGTAACCTCGCCTTTCGCCAGCTTCTCATCCGAGCTCTTCTTCATATCATCGGTACTGGCAACAACGGGCTCAAATTTCTTCTCTGGCGCAACCTTCTTGGCGAGTTCGAGGAGATGGTTTTGAGAGATTGTTCGGCTTTGAATGTACACGGGTCGATTCTTGGTTTCTTCGTAGTGAGTCAGAACACCAACAACAGCTTGTCCGACACTTGCGAGAGTAGTGGTGCTGAATTGGCGGTCACCGCCATTGTACAATGTTGGTTTGCCTTCCTTTGTGTTGAGAAGGAAACCGACTTCGAGACCCCAGTCAAGGAACCCGCCGTTGATAACATAGGTGTAAGTGATATCAGCGCCGGCCTGAATTTTCTCCTCGAGATGCTTGCGGGTTGCGAGCTTATAGCCGAAGACGGGCAGCTTGGCGACATTGGGATTCGATAAATCGGATCCGAATTCAGAGGGAAGGAATCGCTTGACACCGGCAGCGATAGCGGCGTCGATGAGCACGCTTTGGCCGAGAAGACCTTCGGTGCCGACGGTTGAGACGACGGCATCTTGGCCTTTGAATGCGGAGGTTAGAGAGTCGAGGGAGTTGTAGTCAGCTTTTACGACTTTGACGGAGGAGGGGAATGTCGCTTTGGAGCCTTCACGTGATACGACGGTGATGTTGAATTTGGCTGAGTCTAGGATGACTTTGAGGATGGGAGCACCTAAGGAGCCAGAAGCCTGTTGTGGGTGGTGTTAGTATTGATGTGATGATAACATATCTAATAGGGCAAGGGCGACTTACTCCGACAATCGCAACGTTCTTGATGGAAACCATGGTAGCTAATGGATTTGAGGATGAGTATTGACGAATGGTCTTGATAAATGAAGATGTGAGAGGACGAGTTGTATACTTGATCATGAAATTGAGATGGAAATGAGAACGAGAAGAGGAATTTCCTAGAGAACACTTGCTACTCTATATACTCTAGAGGCACAGAAAGAATGTTTGTCCGCATTTCCAAGCAAGTGAACAATGCCTGAGAATCTGAATAATGACTCGCATGGAATGCCAGCATCGCAAGAGGCTTCGCATTAAGCTTTCATTAGAAATCTAAAACGTTTGCTATTGCAAATGTGGGCTAGTGGAGATGCATGTCGTTGTGAACATTGTGGGAGGAGCCGCAGTGATGATGTGAATTGCTGAGAAATGGGTGGGCGCCGATTGTCCTTGTCCGACCCGTTGACGAGAGGAAGCGGCGCAGTGAGAATAGATAATCTGAGGTATGTTCGGAGGTTATAAAGAGCGCGAGACGTGCGACCGGGCTCGGATTAACTTGATTTTCTGTCGGATCCGAGGATTCTCGGAGCAGATTGATAGAGGAGGTAGTAGAACATCTAACCTCACTTTGCTGAATAAGCTATGCTTGCGTCTCCACCAACCACAACACATCCAAACTTCACGTCAAAGCCTCCCACTCATCCCACAACAACCCGAGATTCCTTAGCACAATCCTGGCTGTCCACACGGCTCTCCACCGTTGTCGGGATTCTGAGAAAGCAGTGACCCATGGCACTGGCACTATAACCCCGGCGTCAGGGTCAACCTTTTTATTAATTTCGAGCTCATAACGGCTTTCCCCCAATATCCGCGGCCGCGACGGATCCCTCCCATCTGCATACGATGGAGCATAAACAATATACTTGCGACCATGATGGCTGCGGCAAGTCGTTTGCTCGGAAAGAGCATTTGGCTCGTCATGCCAAAAGCCACAATCCGGCCAATATGCTTCAATGTCCAGTTTGCAGTCGGCATTTCAACCGAAGGTATGTTCGTCCAATGATGGGAACATTGATCAATCGAATTCTGATCCCTGTCATAGTGATAGTTTACAACGCCATATTGTTAAACACGGTGCAGTAAGACATCACTTTCTCTCATCGAGATTTCGCCTCTTCTAGAATACCTGCCGTGTGCCCCTTTGAAATTTTGATACATGTTAACGTGGGTCTAGGTATTCAAGCAAAATCCATCCGGCAGGAGCAAGCGAGCCTGTCTTGCATGTCGTGCTGGGAAAACAAAATGCGATGGCAATGACAACTGTGCAAAGTGCCTCAAGCGTGGTATTGAATGCAAATATGGTGAAGAGGATAGTCGACGAGACGAATCTCCTAGCCGAAGTCAGAGGCAAATCGGTTCACCAATTCCTACAGAGTCGATTTCGGCATCGCGAACTTCTGCTCGAGACACCATAGATCAAATACCAACCACGACACCGAAACCCCTGGAGATCCCTCCATCGTTAGCAAATGGCTGCAGCGGTCTCGTTGATTGGGCTTCGACCCAAATTCGACCGGACCCTAAAGTGACCACCGGCATCGAGGTGGGCATAGACAGAGACCTGTCGCAGAAGTACTTGGATGCGTACTTTGAGCACTTCCATGATCGATGGCCTGTTGTACATCGACCTTCCGTTGAAGAGGAGATCGACGACACTGATCTCTGCGAGTTGTCTATGAGGATGATTGGGGGGTGGATCGTGGGAACTACTGATTCAATTCAGTTTGCTCTTGACACGCATAATGTCCTTATGGATCACATCATGTCTCAATTGGTATGGATTGCTGCTCAGTACCAATTTCCGGCCCATGACTAACAATAAATTAGTCTCAAGTCACGTCAAAAGATAGTTTTCAACAATCACTACCTGCCTGGATGTGCATGGCAGCAGTCTTGAACATTGTATTTGGACTGTACTACGGAGCGAGTCTCCCCCACTGCTTCAAGACGAAGCTGACGAACGTATAGCACGATCGTGAAGTCTCTCGTGCGATAATACTTTGGAACGTCCTAATGGCTGTCCTTCGACAAGTTGGATTCTTCAAGTCTGAAACTGCGTGGACGGACGAGAAGAAAGGGTATTTTATCCCGCTACGTCAAGTGAGAATCGGGCAGAGACAGAGGTAGAGCCAGAGCCTTGCACGTAGTATTCCTGCTAATGTATTCACAGGTTAGCTTACAATTTGTTCAAGATCAACGCATATGTGAGCATATTGCGGAATCTGCCAATGTCCATCCAGCCTGAGGAATTACACTTCTCACTTCCTTCTACGTTTTCATTATACAATTCGAACGGCCTTCACATCTGGGAAGAACGGCAGGTCGGCGAACCTCCTTATCGAGCTTCAAAAAGCATGTATAGCTTGATTGCAGACGATGTTCAGGAGATCGTTTCAATACAGGAACAACCGATGATCATTGAGGATATCAGTCTCTGTTTATGCGCACTGCAATCGGATATCTGGAAGCATCTCCAAAGAGATAGATCTCAGACATGCGAAGTCAATGATGTCCTACAAAGAGACTCGTTGCGAAAGCACCTAGATCGACTCAAGTCTCGCCTAGATCGAACTAGCGCTCAGAAAGTACTTTTCTCAAAATCGGATTTTAGCCACGAAGAGTATTTACCTTACCGATACTATTATGGCTACGAAGACCACACTCAAGCTGGCTGGCAAGAAATTGTTGCGGTTCGAGTAAACCGCGTACTATTCGACACCGTTATGCTCTCCTTCCTTCTCAGCCTACATCTGTCTGTCGATGTCCGAAAATTAGGTCAACTCGCCAAAGATCGGCGATTAAGTACTGTCGAGGAATTATCAGAGGCTCATGGTCGAGCAAGAGAACAGCGCCATGTTTCGATGAAAGGCTGGGCTGCCACGCCTGCTGCACGATGGGCAGTATGTCAATCGGTCGATGTCCTTGTGACTTACCAGAACTTCAAAAACAGAGCAGGGGCGGCGGAAGTCCGCTATCTTGATCCAATTTGCCATATTGCACTTTGTGTCAGTGCACTCATCCTCTGGACATTCTGCGAGTTCTATGATCATGGTTGCGTTATGTGTCTTCCTGGAGAAATGGCAATTGTCGAGTTGACGAGGTGGAGCATGACTGGCAATCAGTTCAAAAAGGACAAAGAGAACTGGCTTGAAATGGGTGGCAGATACCCTCGATCTCGACCTCAAGTCCAAGGCATCCAACTGTGTCGATGCAACACAGAGTTCGTGACGGCTCTTTTCCAAGCTTGTCTGCCTGAAGGATGGGCTATTGCTGATTCGATTGCGCCTGGTATCTTTAAGGGCATAGCGTAGGACTCGTTCGAGGTGAAAGTTCTCATGTTACCCTCGATCCTCTTCAGGTATGAATGCAAGTGGCGTCTGTGATTATCACACCATCATTTGGTACTAAGCTGATTTTTAGGAGTATCTCAGAACATCCAGAGAACTACATATCTGACTCAGTGACCCTGCACTCAGGGATTATGAAAGGCTTCCCGCTTCAAATCTTGGTTCGACCTTCGACGGCAAGATCAGGCCCGGCAACAGTATATAAGCGAGACCCAACGATCGACGCGACCTAATCATGGGGGTGGCTTGATTCGCTGAGGGCTAAGAAAATGATCCCAACTGTCTCAACCTAGCGTCGATTACAGGCTTACTCCCTGCCGGATTGCGTCTGATGCTTACGAGTACGATCGATTCTACTCCGGCATAAAATGCGTAAGACGCCATGTTTAGGTTGTATCCTTCATTTCGTATCAAAAACCATTCCAAATCGAGCACATGCTTCCTGGAAATTACGATTGAAGCCCAACTTCATGGCTGACATGCAGATAGGGTTGCATCTTTGACATACTAAGCAGGTATCGATGCGGCCCGTCCTGCAGGATATAAGTCTAACAGCATGCTGTTGGCCTTCGAAAACGTTCAAACTGATGCATATTTGGGTGTGTCATCGCGAGCAGCTCCAGGCTGACAATGCTTGGAAAGTACTACGAACAGGTTATTGACTTTCTGCCGTCCTGACATGCGGTCGATCCTCAGAAGAAGACTAAGCCGCATATGGCGGTCGTCGCGAACTGCTGCAAGCCTTCCCAGCCTACCAAATGCATGGAAAGAACTTAGAACGAGTTTTTACCACTCTCCCGTTTCTGACGTGCGGAGTCTAAGACAAGAGTTCTGTAACCGATGATCTCCACTAGTTAAAGTTGTCAGACACTCCCAGGATGACGAACCGGAAACTCGACTAGAGATTCCTTTCATTTCTGACAGAAATGATCCGATTTTCTTTGCTTCAGATGTTCGACACAAGTTCCCGAAGAGAGGCCTTGTTCTCTGACCACAGCCTAACTCAAACTATTTCGACGTCAGAAAAAGCCCCATCGTCGACTTCAAGGTCCGCGAATTGCAAAGTTTGGAGTTTGGAGACCAAAGAGACTACCACCAAGGAAATCTTCGTATCCGACGAACTCTCTTGTCTAGTACAGCAGTTAGTTCATTTGAGCCGAGTAGCCCGAAACCCCCTGCATTAGCCAGTTTCGATCTCCAGAGGATTCTTTTGCGAATCTGTGGAGATCCCTGTCGACACGCGGGTGGAATATCGAATATTTCCACCAACCTCTGTTTAGTGGTTGGAATTAGCTTCTGGAAGATGGTGGGTCCAGGATCCGACGCAGGATGTGCCACAAATTTCCAAATCCCGCAGGCCCGTGCTGATCTTCGGAACCCTCCCCGGATCTGGTCTGAAGAAGAGACATGAGTTTATTTAAATTCTTAGGAGTATATTTGTTTTTCGTACCTGCCCTGATGATGGGGTATGATTGTTGATCTGTACGACATCTTGGGAGCCTTTCAGGCAATTGTGTCGGAATGTCCTCAGTAAGTCCGCCTTGGGTTTTGTTACACCTTAATCCTATGGATGAGTCTTTTTTTACCAAGCCGTTTGGGAGAAGTCGGCGACGAGTAAGGTTATCCATCATCATCTACGACCTTCATGGAATTGGAAATACATCTGTGCTCAATTTAATGGTCCTATGACTAAACAAATGTGCAGACTGCAGGTCTACCAAATCCGTCAAGAGTACCTCAAATACTCGCTGGAATATTGTTGCCCACGCTTTTCGCATCCATCTTCGTAGTCGCAAGACTATACACACGATTCATCATCACAAGAAATTGGGGAAACGATGATACATTAATCACAATCGCCTGGGTTCGTCGTCCTCCCTCGTCCCTCAATCCTCTCACCACTATCTGCCCCATCAAGGTCACCAGCCTAGGTCTCGCAGTAACAAACGCTCTCCTAATCCCCTTCGGCGGCGGCCACCACGCCATCTTCCAAAAACCCTCGCAAATTACCCCGACCCTCAAAATCGCCTTCATCGGCCGCCTAATCTACCAATTCGTATTATGCCTCACCAAGCTCGGCATCTGCCTCTTCTATCTCCGAGTCTTCCAAGACAAAGCCAGTAAACGACAAGTCTACATGATTGCCGCCTTCACCATCATCTCCGCACTGGTCATTGAGATCGAGTTCGTCTTCCAGTGCAATCCTGTATCCGATGCTTGGAATTTCGTCAATCCGAATTGTAAAGCTACGAATCCTAGCGTGGTGACTAATTGTGTGTGTAATATTATTGCGGACGTGTGGATTATGGCTTTTGTCATTCCGAGAGTGTTACCATTGCAGATGGCGAGACGGCAGAAGTTTTCGTTGCTTGGTGTTGTGAGTCTCGGTATGTTGGTTATTGCAGCGTCGATTGTGAGGTGTATTTTGGTCGTCAAGTTGGCGACCAATGATGATCCTACTTGTGAGTTCCCTACACGCCACTTTTTCTTTTTGTGATGAATAGCTGATGATTGGTAAACAGGGAATGGTCACAACATGGACAACGCTCGAAGTAGCAACAGGATTATTCTGCGCTTCGGCTCCATGCATCAGACCCCTACTCCGCCAAATCGCGCCAGGATTCATGTCTTCGCTCTCGCAAACCTTTTCAGGACCATCGAAAGCTCGTACGAAGACTGGACCTTCGTCTAAATACGGGCTAGGGAGCGTAAACAGAGTGGGGAAAAGAGGCGAGGCGTTCGAGTTGAGTAGCAGGGGTGAGGGAGACAGAGCAACCTTCTGGATTGAAGAGGGAGATAACAGAAAAAGTGCAGCGGACAGCGAAGAGAGTGAGAATTCAAAAGGCAATATCACGAAGACAGTGGTAGTTTCGGTGCGGCATGATGAATCGTCGTCTTCGTCGCTGCCAGCGGAGACGAAGGGGTGGCAGAATGTTTGAAGTTTTGTTGCACGTCGAAATTTAGTCGACAGCTGTCGACAAGGAATTTTTTGGTCCAGCTTTCCTGGTGTGGAGCTAAAGACTGTACTCATGAGGCGTTGGGGTGCATTCTTGATTGAATTAATACTTGATACCAAACTCTTCTTTTGTACTGTACAACAGCATTAGATTCTAAGCCTTTTTCTCGGCACTGTACAGTACATAGCAGAAGTTTGATAATCTCATTCCTAAGAGATGGTCAATCATCCACACCAACCTCCACGCCTCATGAACCAGACTCAACAAAGACTCACTAATCTACTCTCTCTGCCCTTTCTTTCGGCTTGTACGGATCGACCTAGGCAATGACACCCCACTAGATTCCGAAGGCTCTTCTCGAATTCAAAATTTGAGCCTGATCTCCTGACTTAAGCTAGAATCCTGGCACCGGATAGGATTCCGAGTTGAAGACTAGTGATAGTCTCCTATAATATCGGGATGTACCGACCCATACCCCACTAGATTCCGAAGGTGCTGCTCGAACATAAACTTCAAGCCCAGTCCACCCACTTAAACCATCATCCTACTACGGAAGGGATTCCGAGCGGTAGTCTTTCGACCGTCCACTTAATACTGTAGTGGACATAAAGCTTCTTTTAAGCCTCCTCAAGCCATAGTCCACCCTAGAGCTCAACTCGTCCACCAATACCATACCCTCACCTCCCAAGAACCTCCTCCCCCTTCGAACTCTCCGCATACACAATCGTAATATTCCCATACCCCTCCCTCGTCGCCCGCGAATCGCCACTCTTCGCCGTCGTGATACTGCGCCAGCTTTTCGCTCTGCTTACACCCGCGCCTAGGCCGAGGAGTTTGGGTTTTGGTTGCTCTTCTGGGATTGGTGGTGGTTGTGGGCTTGGTTGCTCCTCTGGAACTGGTGGCGGGCTTGGAGTGTGAGGGTTAAGTTGGGTTAGTTGAGGAGGAGCGGAACAAGAAGAGACTGAGAGAGGAATTTCGAGGATCAGGGATGACGAGAAGAGAGTTGGGAAGAGGGAGCGTAGTAAGGGTCGGATGGTCGCGAGACCGGCGGCTAGGAGGGCGACGCCTGGTTCGATGGTGGACCATATTGCTACTGTGGGTTTGGTTAGTTGGGTGGATAAGGTTGATGGTTTTGGAAAGTGGAGTAAGTACTTCCTAACGTATCCCCTGTATTTAAAAATTAGAGTTTTATATGAGGATGGGTAAAGGGGAGGGACTCACAAAGAAAATCATCCAAATCAATAATGGTGTGTATAACACTTAATCGTACTAATGTCGATGTACTAGCAATCGCCCCCAGTCCAAGTACCAAACTCATCATAACTTTCGTCCCCCATCCCATCTTCGCATTCCACAGTAGCGAAATAGGCAGCAACCCAAGCGTCCAGTCCGCACTTGCGCTTAGAATCGAGTGAAGATACGTTCCCCATACGATCACGGCGTCGGGAAGACAGGAGCCGTGATATGTGGAGGAAGGGGAGAAGCGATGCCAGATGAAGGGAACGGGCACGCATTGCGCGACGACGCAGCCGAAGTAGGCGATGCCGAAGAGGATAACGGCCACCATGACGAGTTTTACGAGCAGGGTTTGCCAGGGCCGGATCATGATGCGGAGATAGAAGACTGGGGGGAAGTGTTAGTGGACGGTGCTGAGTGGTGGAGGGAGGGGAGGGACTGTACCTCCTACGGCGTATTTGATGGTTGTGGTGGTGAGGACGTATGCCCATTCGCAGAAATACCAATACTAAACCTCCAAATCAATATGATGATGTTTTGGTGGAGGGTGGATAAGTACCTTGACGGCCATAACGACGTCTTGATCTGGTAAATCTCGATCGTGCTGTCCAGTCCCGTAATGTAAGCCTACAAATACGAAGGAGATGTACATCGTATAAAGTCCCTTAATTCCAACCTATTAGCTAAACGTCTGAAAGGAGGGCAGGAAAGGGACTCACAAGACCAACACCCATCAACCAATCCTCAATCTCTAACCTGCCAACTACACACTTCCTAACATAAAACCGTAACGCCACCCCCACGAAAGCGAGAATATAGCAAATGATTGCTATAATGCGAAGTTGGTACCCATGGTTCTCGGCCGACATTGCTCGTTCTGGTTCTCATCCCAAACCCTGGGGACACATCGATACACCAATGCTTATCCTTCTCTGATACAATAGGCATCTAAGACCAAAAAATAAATTAAAGAACAAGATCCAAAATGCACCAGAAGCGAAAAATAAATTAAAATATGAGATCAAAAACAGGCACAAGAACAAGTTGCCCGCCGCCATTACGAAAATTAAAGTTCGCATTATTCTCTTTTCTTATAACACTCCGCGTCTAGGGCTGAACGAGAGGCTCGGTGTGCAGAACTACTGCGCGCACGACCCTTCTGATGGCAAGGCTTGCGGCTGGACCAGCTTGATGACGGTTGGGCTGACGCTCAGGGATCGTCGGAGATGCTGCCGAGCGAGTGGGTTCGTGGGACTGATCGAATGAGAGGGGGTTGGAGATCGTTGCAAGGGATGAATAGGGTTTTCGTATGGACAAAAGTGATGAGTTAGTGATGAGTTGTTGATGGTGTGGATTTTGTGGTCTATGTCTATCGTGAAGAAAAGCAATGCTGCTAGAATAATACAATACAAACGGCTGGTTCTGATATCCCCGGCCTCCTTTCCTTTTTGGTGTCCTGAACGAGCTGTTTTTTTCTCGTTTTTGGAAATTGAAAACTCCTTGCCATGATGCTTCCATCCCATTATGTCCCTGCATACCTTTGGTGTACCCCTTCCTATGCAATGCAATGATGTATACCCGACTCCATATCCGTCCCAAAAACCCAAGTATGCACAACATCTCGTCGTTGCAATAAGCAGTCTCCCTTCACTTCTTGCGCGAATTCGAGACGAATAGGCCGTGGACTGCCTTGTCGGATGTCTGTGTCCTGCTCATCATGATATCCACCAAGATGCGGTACATCTGCACCATGAACGCCGACCGAATAACCGGACAGCCCTCTGGTCTCGACATATCGAACGAATCCCCGACCGGCTCATGAAACTTAATAAGGCTCATCTCCCTCTCCTTCCTCTTCTTCTCTCTCTGCTCCTTCGTCTCATGTGCAGCATGCCCCGACACCATCGTCCTCAGCAAGATCCTCATCACCTCATCCGGCGCCGCCAAACCCCGCGCGAGCAAGAAGTGTGGCGCCTCAGCGACGGGCAGCACGATCAAGGCCTTCTTGGGATGTTCGCGGGTCGGCAGACATTTCTGTCGAAACTCGAGAACGGACTCGGGCGTCACATCGGTCGGTTTTCGAGCCGTGCTAACGCAGACGTAGCCTTCGCAGCTGCGGCCGCTGTTCACGCATCTCTTGCACGCGGGTTTGCGTTCGTCGCATCTGAGGTGCAGTTTTCTGTTTGTCGTTTGTTAGATAAGTGTCGATTGAGGGGGAAGGGGAGTGAGACGAACTTGCAGGTTACGCAGCCTTTGGGCATGGGGGTTTCGATGAAGAGGGCTTCTTGTCGCATTTTGGATTATGGTGGGTCGTGTTTGTGATTGATCGAGAAATTGAATTGGAGGAGGAGAAAGAGCTGTGTTTGTGGAGCTGCGGAGGGTTTATGAAGGGCGAGCATCGTGACCGGTACCCTCTTTCTCCCTTGGCTGAGGTATGACAACATCTCAAGTGCCGATGAGAATCGTTGAAGCGTCAGGTGCAGGACTTATGATCTGAGGTCGAGAACGGAACGGGCATTGTGGCGTGTTCCGGGCCATTTCTCGCATGTCGTGGCCTGACATCGTACGAGCATCAGGAAGGAAGCGCAAGTGCACGTGATGAGATGTACGACGTCTCAGTTGGTTGCAACATTGATGTTTTACAAGTGCTTGATGTTCTATACTACCGTGCATATTGTATGCAGCCATCTTCTGCTGTTCTGCTTTGCTATGGGTGGGATTCGAGACATAGAATTTATACCTATGAAGTAATTAGAGGACTTTCGCGTGTTGACTTGCATTTTCCCTTTAAAAAAAGCATTTGACGATAAATTTACTGGTATAGCTCTTAGTGTTTAGCATAGCAGCTTAGAGTTAGAAAGTAGTATTTCTAGCTCTCTGTGACAGTGTTTGCTTGTTTACTAGGTCGCTCCTTCCCTCGTAACTTTTCTTCTTTCCTAGTAATTACAATTTCCTTTTTCTTCATCAACTTGCCTTCCTGTTATCCATGTACCCCTTCTCACTTCCCATTCACACAACTTCTCTGGTGCCCCATCTCACTTTTCCCTTCATCGAACCTCGCACCAAAGCGCCAATGCTTTCAATGCAGACTTACCACATATCGGCCGTCGTCTTTTGAATTGCGAAAGTAACCAGCCCTTTGACCTGGCTTGATTGGACCATTGTGGAGCGTTCAAAGTAAGAACCTGCCCTGCTGCTAGAGGTATTACGTTTTGAAGCTGCAGTCAGGACCGGCCAGATTGTTGAAGTGTGTGGGCCTATGATTCTTATGGACGAACTGGCACTCGTTCAATTGCTCATGAAGACCTCTGCTTGTTGATGTTTAAACTTGGTTACTTTTTCACTCTTGATTTCAGCCTCACTCACTTGAATCATTGCCGACATCCAAATTATGTGAGTATTCTGTATTACTGTATTAGCCTGAATTACCGAGGCGACAACCTCGATTTGTCAATTCCAACATGCCGCATCAGGTCTAGCGCGTACTTCACTGTGCCATCGCCCGCCGGCGCTTATCTTACTTCAACGTGGGAGGCAACAATTATCCCACATGATAGAGTTATGTACCACTCCAAACCAGATGTGTCTCTTTCGCTCAATAAATGGAGGAATATAACCTTAGCCCTTCCGGTCCTGCAAGGAGCCGCGCTCCGGGTCACCGTGCCCGCATACCCTGTGCTCGTGCAAAAGCGGGATGCGTACTTCCCCCTAACAGCAACGATTCATGTGAAAGGTGGTCCAGATCTCCTTGAATTGACGCCAACCAAAAGGACTGACAAATAGATAGATGCGTTCGACTACAAAAAGTATGTGAGCGAGTCGCAGTCCGGGCAAGAGTTCGAACAAAACATGCCGGTGATACCAGGTAAGCTATAGCAATCCTCTCGGCCCAGGCACATAAAGATCCTTCGAATCAGCTGTTGAGTTATCCTTATCTTGAGAAACCTGCAGTGCATGCTACCAGGTCGTGTCCTCCAATTCATCGGTCAAAGAGTCTCGCGACATGTTTGTGATAAGACTATGCATTCTGCTGGCTACTGTTACCGGTCTCCAGATATCTGGTATTCCCGGTAGAATTTCTTGGTTCTTTGCAAGATATTTGGAATCATCACTGACAAGTTACAGGGAAGAGCGCAACCTATGACTACGTGGTGATTGGAGGCAAGTAATATCCTTTTACCACAGTCTATCGATCATACATTAACCTCATAGTGAGCAGGGGGCACAGCTGGGTTGACGATAGCCACTCGTCTGGCACAGGATTCGTCTCTATCTGTTGCTATAGTCGAGGCCGTCGGATTCTACGAAGTCGATGGCGGCAACGTCAGCGTGGTCCCCTTTGTATGTAAACCACCCAGGCAGCAGACTTCTGAAGCTAATTTTACCATAGTACGGGAGCCAAGGGACCTCTAATCCATTGCTGAATTGGCAATTCATGACCACACCCCAGCCCTCGTTACTTAATCAAACTTATCACTACGCGCGAGGCAAGACTTTGGGAGGTTCGAGTGCCCTGAACTTTATGATCTACCAGAGAGGTGAGAAAGTCCAGATTCAAATCAAACTCTCAGACTGATTACGACTTGTAGCAACGGTCGATTCATTGCAGAAATGGGCAGACGAGATCGATGATCAATCTTACACGTAGCCAAATATGCTCAAATGGTAAGAGCTGAGGCCACGACACACGGCCCACTCAAGCGAGACGCGGTACGCGTCCTCTTTTCAGCACCTCCTTTTTAAAACTTTAATAACTCAACAACTACTTATTCAATTCTTCTGCAATTTAACATGGAAACACCTGTAATACTCAGCTCACCCCTCGAGAAAGATAAGGGAGAATGGCCTAGCCTTGCGCGCGCAATTATCCGCAGCTTACAATAACAAGGAAAATCTCAGCGCGAGATCGTCCAAGAGATTCAGGTGCCTAGGAGGACTGTACGTCGCATTCTTAAGCAAGAACACAGCCGCAGAAAGCGTAAAAAGAAGCACTCGAAACCTTATTTGATATCTATAAGAACAATACGCCAATACATTCGCACTATCTCAAAAGATTGGTCCTCTTGCAAAATAAACTTTTCGAGCCTCAAAACTCTACTACGGCTCGCTCCCTTTATTCGAACTATACGCTAAGAACTAGCTCGCGTAGGCTACCATCGCTGCATTGCATGCCCTCGACTTTATATATCAAGAGTATAAGCTAAAAAAAGGTTACGCTTTGCGCGGGATTATAGGTGGTGGGGCACATTAGACTATATAGTTTATAGGGATGATGGCAGGCAAGGAGGGGATTGGAGGAAAGTTATTTGGTCTAATAAGGCAATATTCGAGACTGGCAAAAATAGCAAAATCTAGGTGATTAAGAGGGTAGATGAAAAAAAGTGCCCTAATTGCATCCACTCAATTTATAGGTTAAGAAAAACCACGGTTATAATTTGAGAAGCATTAGGCTAAGACTATAAGTCTCTATTAGTATTTATAGAGAAGCTTCTAAAACGTAAGGGCATATATTTTAAGGCGTATTTCTAATAAGTCCTTGAATTTATAGTTTTCCCTTTATTTAACACCTTTAGGCTGGAGTATATTTTCATGGAAGATAGTTCAAAAGTGCATAAAGGAAATGCTTGGTTAAGACTTTAGTATAGAATTTGCGGGTTCAATTAGCCTCTTTCTTTATTTGATCTAAATCCTATTGAAAAGGTTTAGCGATGGATAAAAAAAAAACTAAAGAAATTGCTTTATGTGCCTAAAAATAAAAAGGATTTAAAAAAGGAGTTGCAAAAGCTATAGAATCGAGTAGATTTACGTGATTTTAGGCCGTACACAGAGCGTTTGACTTGTAAGGTTGAGGATGTGATTGTTGTCCGAGGTTTAGCTATTATTCATTAATTTATATTCAAAATCTTAGAAGATTCTATTAAGAATTGTAGTTATTATAATAGATATAAAACTAGGTGTAATTTTGAGGTTCTCGCTTAAGTGGGCCGTGTGTCGTGGCCTCAGCTCTTACCAAAAGTCGACGAATTACACGTATGCCAAGGTCGATCTCCGTATAAGGAATGCTACAGTTGCCAACGACACTGGTGCTTTTGTTGCTGGCGCAGGTCCGCTTCATGTTAGCTATCCAAATTATGCCAATCCTCTAGGGACTTTCTATCCCGCTGCCTTTGAAGAACTCGGCTTATCTCCTTTGCCTTATGGCGTGAACACCGGACCATTAATTGGATATGCTTATTCAACGGTCACCGAAAATCCGGAAGACGAGACTCGGAGCTCTTCGCAGTCATCTTTCCTTGATTTTGCGATTACTCATACTAATTTGACTATATATACTAAGACGATAGTAGAAAAAATCCTTTTCGACAATCTCAATTTGGCTCGTGGAGTCAATATCAAGACGGATAACACCTCGTTCACTCTTTTTGCTCAAAAGGAGATTATCTTATCTGCAGGAGCAATACAATCTCCACAATTGCTTATGGTCTCCGGTATTGGCCCTGCCAAAATTCTCCAGCAATACAACATCCCAATAATTGCCGATTTGCCAGGGGTCGGTCAGAACCTGCATGACAATCCTGCATCTAGTAGGTGGTAGAATCCTTAAGGTTGATATCGGATTACTGACGATATACACAGTCGTTCTGTACAACTCTCCTTTTGTTTTAGATGCCGCTCAACTTGCTACAGCAGTAGTTCCCTATGAAGTTAATCACACTGGCCCGTACACGAACCCAGGAAGCGAGGTCATTGGTTGGGACAAAGTGTCAACGAAGAAGTTTTCCAACCTAAGTTTATCGACCATCGCTTCTTTAGCCGAATCTTTCCCACCTGATTGGCCCGAAGTCGAATTCGTGGCTAATGGAGTTGGTACGTATTTCACTGTTCAATTCTTTAAATTCCAAGATTCTCTTGTCATGTCATACGGCCGACATTCCCCTGCACAACCTATGTGAATAAACAATTCCAAAACGGCAAGCTCAACGTCGTGACGCTGACACGAATTCGTAAGTGGTACAGTGTTCTCTATCTTAACAACTTTTTCACGTGGCAATGTCACCATCTCGTCCGACTCCATGGACAACCCGCCGCTCATTAATCCAGGCTGGTATTCCGACCCCAGAGACCGCGAGATCGGTATTGCTTCATTTCGTTACATCCGGGCGCTGGAAGCCACGGAATCTCTCAAGGAGCTCTTAGTCGATGGCGAACTAGTCCCTGGAGATTCCGTACAGACTGACGAGGAGATCTGGGAATACATACAGAAGGGCACTACATCTCTTTCTCATGCTTCATGTACTAATAAGATGGGCAAGAGTGACGACAAAATGGCAGTCGTGGACTCGGACGCAAAAGTGTACGGAATCAAGAACTTAAGGGTGGTGGATGCTAGTTCTTTTCCTTTTCTGGTTCCGGGACAGCCTCAGAGTATGGTGTATGCACTTGCTGAAAAGATCGCAGACCGTATTTTGAACCCTTAGTCCACGATGCCTGTTTTCATAGAGAATAGTTGTGATAGTATTAAATTATGTATCTCAACGTTTAACTTCTTGAGTTAATTTTAGTTATGCACTGATTTTCTTACCAACTTCAGATCCCCAAAAGGAGTTGATTGAGGTGGAGGGCGATAATTGGTACATTTTAATAAATATACATCGCTTGGACAAAGTCTTGCTGCTTTACAAATACTTGAGATTCTATTCCAGCAGATGGACTATAATACTATATGCTACCATGTTACTTTCGCTTCTGTATCAACCTCTAATTACGTGCTAGGTACAAATCTAAGCTTGTTCCACCACCTGGACACTACTGATGGTTGCCATCTCCACTGTGAATGGCCCAACAACCTTCTTATTCTCGACTTCAATCTCTTTGAAGAAGGATTCCACGACCACGACAGCAATGTCCAGATATGGCCCCCAAACAACTTGGCGTCTTGGAGTCCTTTTTACTCTTGAGCAGACCCTTTAATTGCCTTTTGCACAGCATCTTGGTATATGCTTACCACTGTTGAGAAGCAGGTATTGCAAACGCTTTCATCATCTTCTACAGAGAAAATGACCCGATCTTGCAAAGCACTTCTCATTTGATCCATGAGTCTCTTACTCTGCCTTGTAAGAGTGATGTAATCGACCCGTAACTGGGGTATGGCTTTTTGGACCGCGTCGCGGAGACCCCTGAGCTTTTCGACTTGAGTGAGGCCGCGTTTTGGGGTCGACCTTTCCCTTCTTCACTCCTGATTCACCTCACACAGAAGTTTCTCAGCTGAAGAGTCTCCATCGAGATACCCTTCAAGGAACTTGCTCACAGGCGTTCGCTTGATGAAATGCTTGGAATTAATCCTTTTCCTGTCACTTTCACTCATCACTAGAGTAGATGCGCGAACATTTTTGGCATACTTCGTCGCTGAGAACCTTACACACAGACCAAGTCGAGCGGAAAAGTCTTGGGGCGATGTTGGAAAGCTGCCATGGAACAGGTCGAAGATATGGATTTCCATGGCGAGCTCCAGCTCAGGCCACCGACCCTTGAGGCGTCTTGTTTGTCGAGCCATATTATACAAGTGTGCGATGGCAATGAAGTAAGCACTGAAGTCAGCATATTGTACTCCAGTGTTCTCCATCGCGAGAGCTAAGCGAAGCAATTCCATTCCACAATACACCGGATTGTTGTTCTAGTAATGTATCAAACTCTTACTCGGCCAAATATCCAGCATGCCAAGACTCGTCTGAGTCCTCATTTCAGTCACTGCTGTGTATTTGTGACATGAACATGGCACATCCCACAAATAGACCACTTTTTGCATAAGAAGACGCTTGTTGTAGGCGGCCTCGTTGCATCGAATACCCCCTCGAATATACAAATTTGTAAGTATTGCTTGATTCGCAATCGCTTGACAACCCCATTAACTAGTGAGAGGCTCGCCGATTCAGACCAGCGTCTGAGAATAATTGTGAAAACCTTTAGGGAGCAATTTTGTGATCGTGTGAAGATGTTAGTAAGTGTTCGGCTCGGAGTGTGGGTGAAGATAATGGCAAGGTAATAGTTTAAATACAAAGTAGCAGGGTAGTATTAAAAAGCGAGAGCGTGGTTTGATGTCACCAGATGTCGTTATGAATATAGAGGAGATCAGGATTCACGTTATATTTTCATGGGTAATGGACTCTTCTCGTGACATTATTTTTGTTCTCTAGATATTAGTATGGCAGCCATACTAACAATTACCATCCAAGTAATCCAATCTCCACTTACCCTCCCAATGCCGCTATCGAAAATTCTCACGGAATCTTAGTCATCCGAATCGCGGGTAACTTCATCTATACTGAAAGGCTCCACTGCCTTCTTGTCTGCCACCGCGAGCTCCTTGATGAATTCCTGCACGACAATAGCTGTGATCTCCACGGTCTTCCTCTGGAATGGCGCTCCAGATCGTTCAAAATTTGGAGATCTGTCAGTAATGTGCCCACAAACATTGCTCAACACGGCCGAACCAATGTAGAAACAAGTAACATTACTACCGCCCCCAAAATCTACATCAAGCTCTGCCTGAAGCTTGTCCCAAATTCGCCTTAGGAGTATGTCGCACTGACGATTGAGACAGATGAGATCTTCGCGTATTTGCGGTAGAGCTTCTTGCACAACATCTCGAAGTCCATCAAACATGTCTATTAAATTTGAACTCTTGGTTGGTGAAGGCTCGAGATTCTTAAACTTGTTGATGCTGTGCAGAAATCTCTCTGCAGATTCATTGCCTGCTAAGTAGGCTTCCAAGCATGCTGATATCGGACTTTCTTTCAAAGGCTCCACGCGCTTTATGGTGCGAGCAAGAACCTTCTTTCTAGCATTGCGAGCAAAATTGGAAGCCTTGATCCCGAAACACAATCCATAACGCCGAACAATCTCGTCAAGTTTCATGGGATAACTGCCGTGAAAGAGTTCACTCTTGAATCGCTCCATAGCCTGTTCCATGTCGGTCCACGGGGCTGCAAGCAGTTCATTCTGATTTACCAGGTTATACACATGGGCCATAGCCACAAAAGCATATATCCCGTTTGACAAGAGAATACCGGTTTTGTGCATGGTGACAGCAAGTCGAAGGCTCTCCATGCCACAGTATATAGGATTGTGGTTATAGAAGAATATTGGGTCCTTTGATGGCCATGTCTGTATCAATATCTGGTCAACTTCTGACGGCGAAGAGGATCCGCTAGGAATGGCCCAATTCTTCATACAAGCCTTCTTCCTAGTTGCAACAAGATTGGTCTTGATACCACATCGAATCATCGAAAACGCACCAGTCGCTTGTCGAACCGCTTCATCTGATCCCCAAGCTAATTCAAGCCCGTCACGAATGCTTTGATCATATCCAGCACGATGCTTCAACAATCCTTGATGGTAGTGATCAAAATCCAAAATTTGAAGCGCAGACGCTCCGTCACGTCTGAGATCTTCGTAGAAACCCTTGACAGAGGCTCCCAAGATATGATTGGCATCAAGAAGGAGCCTTGAAGCAAAGACAGTAATGACGTCGTTCTCCGTCTTACACATAGTCTTAGTGATGCCGTCTAGGTAACCATAATAGCGTCTCGGGAACCCAGGTTTGTTTCCAGCACTTCGATTGTCCAGAATCTCGAGTTCAAGAAACTGGACACCCTTATTGACTTTGAAACTAGAAATATCCAAATTCATCCGATTCATAAATAAGTCTTCATCTTTCTTGCTGGCGTATTGAGGCATGCTTGTGAGAGGTTCGGGGAAGATGGATCTCGTAAACGCTGGATTCCGTTGAGGCGTGAATGCCACTTCTTTTTGTAGCATGAGGAACTCCCAGATGTATGCCCAATCGGTGCCATGGCCAAGGTTCTCAGGATGGGCCACAGAATCCCCAGTTGGAAATAGTTGAGTAAAGAATCGGAAGTATTGAGTGTGGTCGCATCGGTCAAGACGGCCATGAGCGAGTGTGACCAGGTCTGCTTCCCACTTTTCCACCATATTTATAGCTACATCGGTCATGAGAGCAGCAACGGAGGAGTCGAGTGTTTTCTGGTGGCATCGTTGCCATGCCTCTTTGAGGACGTCTTGAATTCGATGAAGGTCCTCGAAGAAGCAGAAGATACGGAATGTAAGATCTTCATCTTCACCTCGTTCCAGCTCATATTCACGCGCGTTGGCTTTCTTCGGTTGTTGTCCGGTCTTAACTGTGGCGGCAGGCTCGATGGCAAGACTATCCAAGGTCTCATCGTTTATATCGCTCACTTTAAGTGCTTGGAAGGAGTTATTCAAGCTAGTGAGAGGGCTTGATGTCGTTGAGCTTCTCAAACTGCGAGGTTTAAGATCAGGTATTTCGAAGAACGGGCGCAAGACATCTCGAATCTGTATGAGACAATTGATGAAGTGTATGTGGGCCTTCGTATTCTCTGCACCTTCATCGTCGGTAGGTGAGTTGCTCATGAACCAATTCGAGCAGCGCTGTCGGGCACGAATAGCCCGCTCCAGGCTGCTGTGTATATAAACAGGCACCTTAACTTTAGGCTTGCCATTAGCTAGCCATTTAGCCTGCTCAACCAAGATAAAGGTAGGTAGCTTGATAGCCGGAGAAGCAGAAGCATCTTGGGTCCGGACTAATTTGCGATCTTTCCCTTTCGCACGTCCAGTTGATATGGCAGGTGGTGTAGCAATATGAATTGGTAGCTTGTAACCGCTCGTGTTGGCTTCGTTTGATAGCCAAGTAACAATTGTCTTGGTGTCTTCCTTGTATCTTTGATAGGTCTGTGAGAGAGTGTCAGGCAAGGTAGAAGTCATGATGCGCTTTTTGATGATATGAAGGGAGTTGGAGGATGAAGATAGGAGTTGTGTGAATGCGAGCCGATTGTGATTGTCGGAAAGCGCAAACAAGTTTGTTGATATCGTGTGTGAAGGATTGATGTCTTGCGAAGAGTGGCTAGAAGTATTGAAAGAAATGGTACATCAACTCTTAAGGATAAGTTGAAGAAACAATCCGCATTTCTAGGCCGCGCTGAAGCTCTCAGAGACAGGTATTAGCAATTCAATGTGGCCCGCTAGCTTAGCGTCCAGTGACCTCGTTTAAGCCCCTTTCGTCCAATGTAAATTGTGCGGAGTAAACAATGTCACAACCTTGATAGGAAATAGTGGGTGCAAGATCTGCACTCATTTCAACGAGCGCGAGATGTCAGTCTCTATGGATTCATATCCATCGTGAGATAAACCATCTCTTGAGAACTACATGGAATGCGTTATTAGAAGGGTTCTCTCACTATGCAATCAATAGCGGATCCGAAATGTTCACGTATGTGGTAATAGAGCGAACATGACTATACAACTTTCGTATAATATCTAACCTACGTGCGATGCCTCGGAAGGAAATTGCTGCTATTCTGGTGGCCTCTTTGCTGGGTTGGCTTCTTCAACTTCAAATGCGTTCTAGTTATCAAATCTAGGCTGAACCTTTCTGCCGGTAGTTCTCTCTTGTCAATATCTAGTTCCTTGATAAATTCATCAAAGGCACCAGTTACCATACCCATCAGTACCGTCCTCGTCCGAACGCTTGATCTTTCCTCGTCCTTGTTAGATCTATGTGTTCTCGCTCCAGTGGCACCTCGGATAAGGTTGACACCCAAAGCTAAACAAGATTGATAGTTTGCGCGTCTATCGCTGAGGTCCATTCCTGGTCGGACTCGCTCCCAAATAGGGCTACACTGTCTGTTGAGGGTGATCCAATCGAACTGCAACTGAGGTTTTGCGTGTTCCATGGCATCTCGTAAACCAGTGAGCAAGTCGACATGTGATAATTCTGCTGTGGGCGTCACCAAGTCGCGCCTCTATATCTGATTGATTTCGTGGACGAACCGATCCCCCAGATTCTCACCTTCAAGATATTTTTCCAGACAGTCAGAAATTGCTATAACCCTCGGCCAATGTAAAAGGCGATCCGTATAAAGCTTATCGATCGTGGACTGACGAGCAGTCAGGGCAAATTCTGATGCCTTAAACCCACTGCAGATCATGAAGCGTTTAAGTATATCATCTGGCTCCGTAGGAAAGCTACCATGGAACAACTCTTTTCTCAATATATCCATCATAGATTCTAAGAGGGGCCATTTCCCTTGTAGACCATTTTTCTGCTGCTTTACCATGTTGTAAAGATGGGAAATCGTCTATTGACATATCAGTAAGTTTGTTTTATATCTATCTATCAAAAAGCTAGCATAAAGTTCCTCAAGAAATCGCCTCTGAAAGTGAAGGTGGATTGTGACGTACCATAATTAGAGAACCTTGTTGATACTGTAGAACACCCGTCTTTTCCATCGCCAGGGTCAATCGCAGAGACTCCATACCACAATACACAGGATTATGGCTGTGGAAGAATGTATGGTCTTTGGATGGCCATATCATACCTAGGTGACACTATTCGGCTGTTTCTGTACAGCATAGACATGCAATATCCCACATGTGGTTAGGTTGCGACATCACAGCACGCTTTATAGTTCCCAACCTGTTCGACTTGATGCCCCTGCTAATTAGATTCTATGTGGAAATTGCCTGATTCACTGCCAAAGGACTACCGAATAAGGGCAATAATTGCCTCGGTGATAATCCCCATCCTGTTGAAGTCGTTGTTCGTTCCAAGTCGCTCCATCCCCAACGTAACTTTCGCTCTGCTTGTGCTCCTTGCCATCGGAGATTCGAGTAACTATCTTGGATTGTGTCCCCCAGGATCTCTTGTATATCGCAAAGAACCCGTACCATGAAAGCTGAGATGACGGTTGATCCTCCAAGACAGCTTGCGTACAGGGACTTCGTGATAATATCTAAATATGGTTCCGGCTTGGTAGGAAAGTCTAGAGCTTCAGATCTGACGTTCGATGTAGTCTCGGAGAACATTGTCTGGTCTCCAGTCAAATGCGGATAGTACAGATCAAGCATCATATGTGATATGAAATCGTAGCTCTCCATAGCCTCTGGACCAATAATAGCCCTCAGCCACTGTGGAAGTGATGGTTCTTCTCGGCAGGGAGCTTGATGGCTGCTAGTAGATGTTCTACCTTTCGGGAGCAGTGACTCTATGAGATAGGACCACTTCACAGGGTCACATTGCATCTTCTCAGAAAGGACGTCCGAGAAGAGATATCTACTGATCGAGAGATATGGAGTCAATCCTGACTGGTTGAGATGCTGTGGAGAGAGATGAACGAGCTCTGCTTCTGCTTTCTGAACAAGCTCTAAGGCAACACTGGTGACGGTTGATGCTGTTGGAAGATTCAGCGTGCCACCAGCATGCTTTGCCCAAGTCTCTTTCAAAAAATCTTGAGTACGGTGAAGGTCGGCGAAAAAGCACCAAACATGGAATGGCAAGTCGTCTTCGATGTCATATTCAAGCTCGTAGGTCTCTCGTTCTTTCTCCACACGAGAATTTTCTCTAGCAGCTGTCTGGGCAGAGTTCTCTTGTGTATTATTATCATCCTCATCTAGTTTGAGAAGAGCTTCGAAACGATTGTCTAAAGACAATTCTACCGTTGAACCGTCAGGTTGTTGAGTCGATCTAGACTTTTGGGACCGAGCCGAGTTGAAGAAGGGATAAAGGAGATCTTGGAAAGCTTTCAAGCAGCTGATAAAGTGTTCGTGTCTTTTCGTTGAGTCTTTCATTGTGTCGTTGTTCACTTTACCTCCTTGTATCTGGTTGCGAACCAGTCTGAGCATCGCTGCCGAGAAATAATCGCTCTCTCCAAAGCCCGCTGCATGTGTTGGGGAACTCGAAGACGGCGTTTTGTAGAATCGTTGGCAAGATGTTCGACTTATGCTTGTAGGATTCCTGTTGTTATCTTTCGAAGTGTTGTAGATGGTGTGGTCGATCGATGATCTGCTAACAAGCGTGAAAGACCCTTAGGTTTGCTGCTGCGTATAGCAGTGGACGTAGCATTTGCGCGAGTGTCATCTGCAGGAAGCTTGTAACCACGAGAAGAGGCTTCTTAAGAGAGCCAAGTGACGAAGGTGTTTGTGTCCTGTTTGTACAGGCGGAATGTCGACAAGTGACTGGAAGGCAACATAGTTACAGAATAGTGAGTAGTCGCTCCGAGAGTATGGGTTGCTGAAAAATTGAGCTGTTGTGGCCTCGCTCAATAAATAGTGTAGTCTTTGTGATCAAGGAATCGACGATATGATAGAGATGCAAAGAGTTAAACCGTCGGAATGCGCTCTATCTGTTTTGTGTATGATTGACAGTTGTGCTTTTGGCCATCGCTTTTAGTAAATGTGCGCTGACTGACAAATGTGAGGAGCGTAAGTTATCTCAAGGTTTGCTTGCAGTGATTGATGCAGTAAATCTTGCGAGAGTTAGATGTCAGGCTCAAAAGGAGTGTGATTTGTGCTCTATTTATTGATCCAGGAAAAGGCAGAGCGTAAACATTTTCATTGGGATGCGCTCGACCCCCGACCTAATCAAGCTTACCATTGTCCTGGAAGACTAGTGTACACTCACATCGAAAGCCTTCGCTTATCCTTCTCCCAGTCAACGTTTGGATAGTGTGCATTATGGAAAGCTTCCGTCGGATATTTCGCAGTTAAGGATTAGTTGGACTTAAGTGAGCCGATTCGAAAAAATAGATTGAGAAAGTCGAAGGTAGGGAAAGTAGAAGATATTCTCCTTGCGCATTAATGGTAACTTCTCAAAGGAAATAAATCTGAACATAATGCAGCACCCACAGAGCTCTAGCTCCACGACTCTCGACAAATTGAGGCTTAGGGGCCAGCATCATTATTATCATCTTGTTCCCTTTTATTATCTTGCTTATGGTGATTGCGTCGGAGGCCTTTTATTGAATGACAGAATAAGCAGTAAGTGAAGGTGTGACAAGCGTTTTGAACCCGGTGACCGAAAGATTTCATTCTACACGACTATTCCCAGGACGTGAAACAAGCAGCCAAAGTCCTCTTGATACCACCGCCTGATGGAGAAAGCAAGAGACGTAAAAGCAATTTGGCAGACTGAAGAAAAGTCTGCACATGACACTTCATGCGCAATTCGTCCTATTTGTTCGAGAATTACAGGATGGTTATGAACAACACAAACCTTTTCACATTGACATAATTACCGCACTATAATCGCTCCATCACAGCTCTTCATCTCACCGCCGAACCTGAGCACGAAAGACCTCCGGAATATATCCACTGGTATCTAGCTATCCCCTGGGCATCAAGCTTGAAGCTCCAATGGAGCTGCTCCATTATTCTTCTCCAGCGGCTAGTCATCCATACTCAAACAATCACATCACTTCTCCTTCTGAACCAAGAAAACGTTCGTCTCGAACAATGTTCTCTCACTCCTCATGCAGGGGCCCCCAAAACTTCGCAGCCTAAAAATCGTGTAACCATGCCGATTCAGGCTCTCTATCTGAAACCGCCCCTCCACGCCCCCAACCGCCTCGTCCCCCACACTTCACAAACATGATCTCCTTGTAGATCAAACGAACGCCTCAAAAACGCTAATTGAGCCTCCCTCTACAGCAGGCATGGGAAAAGGAAAGAGGAACGACAAGAAAGGCCACACGAACGGATCTCGAATCTCCCGTTGGGAGGCATGCATAAAGATTACAGGGTCTGCGTCGTGTTGTTGTGGTCGCTATTTAACCTGGCGGGAACTCTTAAGAGGGTCGGTATAGGGGCTTGGCACGTGTTTCTTGCTTAGACGAATTGGCTGACGGACAACCACAACCAGTTTTCCTGTTGTTGTCATCAGAAAACATTTCGGACTTCTGTGCCTATGAGTATTTTCTATTCTTGGGGTACGGAGAAGAAAGTGGGAGAAGGAATGAAGTTTGAAGTCTCAAACAAATAGTAGTTAGGGGATGGATGGGATCGAATCGCGATGCGCGATCTCGACACGCGGTGGAATGTGAATGACGCTCCATCGCGTCCCTCAACGAAAGAATGCCTCTTCTTATCTCTCGCACTTCAATTCTTCTCTTTTCAACATCTTAACTCATTCCTCTTATCTCTCACACTCTGCGTCGTTCTTCCCAGCCCTCTGGCAGGGCCGCTTCTCATAATTCTCACCTTGCGGTTTCGTTTCAATTCAAACTTCACTATCTCCGGAACAAGACATCTATTTCACGCCCACACCATCAATCGCTTCTCCCTCGAAAGCAGCACGGTACTGCCCTGGAGGCAGTATACGTGACTCTCGAGCTTACTCATAAATATAATCTCGCTGCCATATATCTTGCACTCCGCGTTTGAGAGTGTATACAGGCAGAAATCGCCATTCTGAGACAGTCGAGAGAGGTCAAACAGAAACGAATTTTATTCGCACGACACTCGTCATCTCCTCTTTCTAGCTCTCCCCCTCTCTTTAATTCTTTCCCGATGATCATCGAAGGCGAGGAATGAATGCGGTCCAGCAGGAAAAAGAGAGAGAAAGACATAGTGGAGGCAGCGATGGGTCCGTATCCGGATTTGCAGCCCGCGCTGCCCACTCACTTCGTCCGCCCTTCTCGCACGAAGAAGTTGCTGAGCCCGGTGCTAGTCCTGCTTACGGTGGTCTTGCTGTCCGTGGCGAGCTTGATGGGGTTGTGTATTGCGATTGTGGTGTTTGCATCGAGTGGTCCGAAGACGGGGAGTACGAATGCTGCTCAAGGTTTTGCTATAATCTCTGTGAGTAGTTGCGTATGTAAAGTGTCAGGAAGCTGGAGCTGACGATTATTGTAGGCGATAATGTCGATCGCGTACGTCACACTTCATATGGTTGCGGCAAAACATAATGATCCTGTTGGAATCACAAGGCCTCCGGAGTTGAGGCTTCATGCTGCTTGCTTTATAATGGCGAGACTGGCGTTGGTTGCGTGGTTCATGGCCTTTATTGCATCGTGTGTTGTCATATCAAAGCCGGAAGCTTGCTTGGTCGAGAGTCAGGCGTGTCAAACTCAAGTCGCGGATGTCGTTGCGTCGCTGGTAGCATTGTGAGTACACCATGTCGTTAATGATGTGACGCTGCATCGGAACTGACAAAAATTAGTGTCGCCATGGGAATAGTTCTTACAGCACTCGAAGCCTGCAAATATCCCTTCCAGATACCCGACTTCCTGCACATATCAAGAAGATTTACATACCGAGTCAGTGCCTTCGCAGAAGATCTCCTGGATAGAAGTGTGTCACGGACCTCATCGCTTCGTGGCCACAGTGAGAAAAGTAAAGCAAGCAGCCAGAAGTCGAGCGTAGATGAGAAACCTTTGCCCAAGCCGCCGTCAGATATCAGCGATGTATCACCAACACGACCAATTACACCGTTGTTGCCTATGGCAAAACCAGCAAGGTCAGCATCGACCACCTCGAAAGGTTGGGGAGAAGAGTGGACACACCTAGTGAGAGAAATGAACGACGGAAATCCAGAAAAGAGCGGCGCTAAGAACTCGTTGGATTCTGCCATCTCACTCACCTACGACAGCTCATCGGGGTATGTGAGCTCATCAGAACGAAGCTCACATACACGCATGAGCTCATACGCATCAACATACAGACGATCAGCCATTATTGAGGGAGGCGCATATGTAACTGCTTCGCGGCGAACAGGTGTGGAAATGAACGCATACGCTTCGGGGTCCAGACGTGCGCCAGTCGCCAGGAGGCCACGTCCAAGAGTGGTGACGCCGAGCAGTAGTATAAGCAACATCTCTCGTCGATCACCACTTTCCACCATGAGGTTGGTGGACTTTCACGTGACTGCAGTATCTGCTAACACTTTCCCAGATCTGCCGAGTTCCCAGAGATGGTTGTCCGACCAGACTTGAGATACTATCCACCCAGAATTTCATCACAGCATGAATGGATTCCGTCAAGGTCGTCTTCAATCTCGGCACTTATGCCAATAGCAGATGTGCAGCGCCTCCGACGAACATCCATGACGTTTCCGGACCAAATGAGACTTCGAGGGCCAAGCAAGACTCTTCCTCCCTTACCACGTCCAATATCTCCAAGACCGCCGTCGAGAGGGCCTATTAAGAGGAGGACAGCGGATATCAAAGTGCCAGGAGCATATCCGCATCTCGAGCATAAGCCGAGTTTCGATCTCGAGCAGAGTCTAGATGATCATATGAGAATGATTGAAGTAGAGTACGTGACACGAAGGCAGAGTAAGGCAAGTCCATCTTCGAGCAGCTTTGCTGCAGGCTCACGGCAGGCTCTGAAGCCATTGTCGAATAACTGTGCACGACGAACGGAAAAGATGGAAAGGCGAGCATCGCTTATTCGGTCTAATCCGGAATTGAGAGAACAAAAGTCGATAAGTGACACTGGAAAAGGACCATTGCCAGTTCGATCAAATCCTGAATTGAGGGTATTGAAACAGAGACAAATGTTCACACCGAGTAGTGAGGTTGACAGGCCATCTCTGCTGGTTCCTATGAAGCCCAACTCGAGTCATACAGGGCATATAACTCTTGGAACTCGAAGTCACACGACAGTAGCAATCAAGGACGCTCGACCCGGAACAGCACAGCCCAACAGTACATCCAAGGCAGATTCGGGAGTGAAGGCGCTGAGGCGGTTAAGTCTAGGTGACCTCTCATCAGGACTTGGGGATCTGTTTAGGTGAAGAATAGGGGGGCTTAATCAAGCAAAACATGTACATTAGAAGGACAGCATGGTAGGAAGGAATATAAATATCACGGTCTAGACTCTGGGTCACTTGAGCCTCGAAGTGAAAGATCCCGCTCCAAGCGCTGGCTCTCTGCCTCGGTGAGGAATCCCGAACCAACATTAGGGCAAGACGATCCCGTGTTACCTGAAGCAGCTTCATGCATGATAATCCTCCCCTCCCATTCGGTGAGGGTGAAGATATTCGAGCCAGGCTACAGAGGCCAATAGACGTTGGTGATTGCTCCTGCGATGTGACGCATTTTCATGCAACAACGACGCTGTCAAAAAAAGTCGTCGACGCGGGGTACAGCAGCAGCGTGGCAGCACACGACGTTGACATGTTACATATGTACCGTTGTGTAGCCCACGTTTTTGACAAAGTTTGACTTTACTTTCGAAGTATATACTCGGCTGAATGGAAGTGAATGATGCTTTGATAGTCTCTCAAAGCAAAGTTGAGTATCTGCTGAGTCAGATTTCGATGACGTCCAACTCAAGCGCAAGCCACAGTTGAACCACACCACCATTTTCCAGGCTCGCACATGATTGACCCCATCGAGACAACCTGGAATTCGACTTGGAATTTCTCACCTGCGCAAAGTCACACGAATCTCATACGAAGCCACGAGACATTCTGACCACCCTCCCAACAATTCATCAGCCTCGCCTCAGAAATTTGTCTGCGTTTGCATGTGAGTCAAATCTGAAGCAGAGCCCTTTGTCGCCAACAGCAACAAGAAATATCCTGCAACGATAAACACAAGCTTTCCGCTCTTCACAGCCAACAACTCTTCCACTACTCTACTCTACTCTACAATATACAGCCCTCGATGACGGACATCATGGCCTCAGAAGAACCTCACACCATCCACTCGCCACCGAGCCCTTCTACCAAGCGACCAAAAGGTACGGAGATGTTCCCGCTATTGTACCCCTCTTCTTCACAACTCAAGCTGATAACAAAACACAGGCATCCTCAAGAACTCCTACCACCGCTCTCCACCGAACCAAGCACCTATCTCGACCACTTCACCTCCTGCCGTCTCTCCTACTCGCGTTTCGCGCCCTGCGTTCGATGAGCGCGACCTCTCAGACAAGGACATCACCCTCCACAACACAATCCAGAATGCCGGCCACAGACGATCCTCCTCCGCTGCTCGACCGCCAGGATCTAGACGACACTCGAGTCACTCATCGCAAGGCCCTGTAATAGATGGAGATGGGGAGATGCGTCTCAAGTGGGATGAGGCGAACCTATACTTGACGGAACAAGAGAAGAGCTCTACGATGAAGATTGATGAGCCTAAGACACCGTATGCCAAGCACTACGACCCCGCTGAAGACGACGAGGAGATGCGGACGCTTGATGCGGATGAGATTGTCGTTGATGAGCTGGACAAGGCTCGTGCAGGTAGAAGCCCAGGGAAATCATCACGCGCTAAAGAAGATGAGATTCCAGGACTCAGCCTGGGTGAGCCAGAGGAAGCCGTGCCAGAGAAGGATTTGGATGAGCATACTAGGAAGGAGAAAGCAGTTCATGTCAGCGGAGAGGAGCATGTTGGTCTGAGTCAAGAGGAATTAGAGAAGCACAAGAAGTTCGAGGAGATGAGAAAGAAGCACTACGAGATGAAGAATGTAGCGAACCTTCTAGGACACCCTGAGGACTTAGATGAGGATGACGATGGAGATGAGGCTATGAACGGGAGCGCAAGATAATAATGGATGGCACTTAGGGATGGGATATGATGGCGTTTTCTGACCGTTGCTGCACGGCATTTTTTCTGCATACCAACCAACTCGCATGGAGCTCCTAGCTTGTATTACCGGTTCTCTTTTGTCTTTTTGCTTGGCTCTTTTCCTTAGTACACGCGGAGATACAGAGATTGCAGCGATGCAATGATGATTGATGATGATGGTCGATGTATGTAGTTTAGTTGAATCAACGAGATCACTTCTTTTTGAGGCTGAGAGGTAGTTTGACTCCAGTGCTTAGAACTATCAATGTCTGAGTTCATCTTGTAGATGTGTGGCGGCGTGATGTTGATTCTTGTGTCAGAGATGTCAAGCTCTACTCGGACATTTACATATTCATGAGCTATATCAGGGCGACTTCAACATCAAATTCTCTTTACATAATTCACTTTCAAGTACGTCTTCCTTAACCTTTAAATCACACGCCTTAAATTCACTTACAATTATCGCAGAACTTCAATCCTCGCTTCCAAAATTCATATTCTCGCAACCCTCAAAATAAAACAACTCGCATCCTCCATCATCCACCATCCACCTCCACCCTCACAACCTCACCCCTACTTCACTCACCCATGCGGTCAAGCTCCGCACCACCTCAACTACAAACACGCGCCATGAGCTTTTCTCGTAAGTCTCTCTCCGTTATTTTTACTCACCATCAGCAACCATTGAACACACAACAGCCGGGTATGATATCAAGTATTTCGACGACGAACAAGACTTCGACGACGACGAAGACGAAGACACAAAGGAGAATCCTTTACTTGATGGGCTGGAGGCTGAGGTTGATAAGCATTTAACGATGGCGCGTGGCAAGAAGATAAAAGTTGAGCCGGCGGCAAGGAGGGAGAAGATCAATGTGAAGAGGGAGAGGAGTGAGCGATCAGGAAGCTTGTTGAGACGAGATAGGAAAGATGAGGATGCCTGGGCCAGAGAACAGCGAGACGTGGAGGAGAGTCAAGCTGCGGCTGGCAGCCAAGCTACTGGCCAAGCCACGGATGCGTTCCAGGGCAATGATGAAAGACCTCAGGTGCCGAAGGCCGGGCTTGGTAGGTTGAAGCGCACAGAGCGTGATAGAGCGGAGATCGAACGCGATGAAATCGATGTAGCTGCTGCTATAGATGCAGTAACGCGCCGCCGAATCGGTGATACGGCAAGGCAGGATCCACAGCCGGTCAACCATCCCGTCCCAGAAAACAAGAGGACGAAAACAGAAAAGAAAAGAGAGAAGCGGGAACAAGAAGCAAAGGCTGCAGCTGACGCTGTTCGATTGGCAGCCGGCAATACACCTAGCCAAGCTTTTGTGCAGGCGGATGATTCTGTTGCTGCACCTAGTGCAGCGAACGAGACCGCTAGAGCCCATGATGAGAAGAAGAAGACAACGGCACAGAGAAAGAAGGAGCGTGAAGCGATGTTGCCGGCTAGTGCTGGCGATTCAGCAACTGGCCTTGCACCATCTCAAGCCTCAGTGTTGATTGATCCTTACAACACAGCGCCTGCTGATAATCGGGTTGAAGACGGAATCATCGATGGCGAGCAAGAAGTCGAAAATGCCAGGCAGTCATTATCAGTGGAGCGTGGTCAAGGAAAGACGGTGATTCGTCTTGATAGCGATCCTATGGAAGTCGATGCATTCGACGGCGTGCCAATTGATTGGAACAATCCACCAGGAAGCCCAAATGACCGGCTCCAAAAGGACGTGAGCCAAGACAAGGAAAAGAGAAAGAGGGCAATTTCTGATACCGGGTCCTTGCTGTCACGAGTTTCTGAGACCGAAGCTGCAGAGATGAATGTCGTGCAAGATGAAGCTTCCCAGTTGTCAAAGAGGGATAAAAAGAACAAGAAGCGCAACTCTCAAGTAATCGATCTTGTTGACGATACTGAGGATGATCCCGCGACTCGCCGAGCAGCACTCAACCAGGCAAAGGAGCGTCAAGGCAAGACTGTTTCAAAGAAGAGACAGCGAAGAGAAGCCCAACAATCTCAACAGTCTACTCAAGCTGAGAAGCCATTTGACTCTGATTACGATGCCACTCCACCGCCAGAGAAGAAGCGGAAGCGCAAGCATAACAATGAACCTCCAACGCAATCGACTCAAGAATCTGCTCTTCGGCTACACGAGTTGCCCGAATATATCAGCAAGGAAGAAGCTTTGCGGCGTACCGTCTTAAGAGGCCGTGTTGACTCCACGCCTCCTCGAGTTATCGCAAGCCAGCGCTCGCAAGCTCCTAGTCCAGCGACTCCGATCGTTTCTAGAGACGATGATTTCTCAATCGATCTAGATAGGATTGGTACTGCTCATATGCCGGCTGTGGCAAAGACTCCCCGAGTTCGAGAGAGTCCCATCCGTCCTCCGACTACCATCCATTCTCCGGCCGCACAGCGTCAGCGCAGTGTTTCTGTTTCAGCACCAAAGGAAAGTCCTATTCATCCCCCAAAGAGGATTCACAGTCAGCTCTCTGAACGCCAGCGTAGCGTCTCTGTTTCACCGACGAAAGTCAGGAAGAGCAAGGAGAAGGCAGTCAAAAAGAAGGGGAAGAACGAGAATTCTGCTTTCGAGACAGCTGTCAATAGCATTAGGAATGCTGTTGGTAATCGATTCAGTGCCCTGTTCTCTCCTCTTCCAATGGAGTGGACGCCGACGGTAAAGTCTACGACCTCCTTGAAAGACCACAACGGCACCAGTGACAGTCAGAAGAATTCGAAGAAGCAGAAGAATACTCATGATAACGTTCCTTTACTCAAGGGTACTCCCGTCATCGATTGGGAGAAGAAGAGTGGAAAGATCCGTGCTTATGTCACACCAGAAGATGGAGATGATGATACTGAGATTAAAGAGAGTAAGTATTCACACACATCCTCTTGACGAAAGTTGGTGACAAGCCTGCAGATATCGCGTTCTCAGCCAAATACATAGCCAAGAAACGTTCAGTCAGCATCTCGAACACGACTTTCGCTAGTCTGAAACTTGAAGTCGGCAAGAGACTCGTTCTCAATGAGTGCACAGATGGAAAAGACAACTGTAATTTGAGCATATGCAGTGTGGCCGAAGGAAGAGTTCGGGTTCTACTTGGTGGTGGAGAAGATGGTGTAGAGGGAACATTATTTGAGATTGGAAAAGGCGGAGTGTGGAGAGTTAGAGTGGGTGAGAGATGTGAAGTCTGTGCCGTTGAGGGAGACCGAGAGAAGGAACGCGATGGTGATGATATCGCTGCTGTGATGTTTGTTGTTGGTGTTGGTGTTGAGTAAAGGAAATGGGGAAACACGGTTTCTCTTCTATTATGTTTCTGTGTGGAAATATTGTTGATTTGTGTAATTACGTACTTGGCTCGCATTCAGATATGCAGCATACATTCAGACTTGCAAACCCTATTCTCGCAAAGCCTTCTTCTTCTTCTATTCACATTATCGGAATACCAAAGGCTGCATGGTTAGTACTTTCCAAGGGAATGCTCGGAAAATCTGTTCTGTGGAGACTTCGGTATGAACTCTGTAAAAAAGGGGCAGATTGAGACTTACCCAGGTAGGCGACGATAGGCGTCACATAGCTAGGTACTGTAGAGCGGCCCAAGCCGGTCCAGGTGTCCTTTTGGTGGGTCGAGCTTCTACTTTCTCGTGAATTAATTATTTTGCGATCTACCTCGTGAAATATAGAGGATATTAACCGAGAAACTTGGGGCGATGCGCGTGAACTTGAGCTGATAAGGTTGGCAAAGAGAAACTTGGCGTCGATGGTTGGCATGACCTGAGTTTCTACTACAATCCATTTGGCTTATTAGGTCTTCGTTCAAGATCCCCATCAGTCAAGATGCAATGCGGACAACTTGCTGAATGGACTTACAGTAACCTATGAAAATGTCTCGCTTCTGCTTGTGCAAGTGCATGCCGACTTGAACCCTGGCATTGTGGCGTTTTGAGGCCTCACGTCACGGGCTAGCGCTCGTCACGTATCACAAGAGGCTGATACATCTGCCTTTAAGTTTGTTCGATGCATTCTGTGTCTCCTTCAAGATTTGACTTCTTCGTTCACTTTTGCATGCTTCTTGGACGGCGTCGATAATTTGACAACTTGAGGGGCAATCGGAGTCCTTATAAGATTATTTACCCAACGCCATGGCTTCTGCATGTTTGACTGAAAAGTTCTTCTCTATTTTGAGAGCAATCAAGCATGGAGAATACTACGATAAAAATTTCGTTTGCGCCTATGCTTTTGACGCAAGATACTTCTGGGGTTTCTTCGCATTATTGGCTCTCGTGTTCCTGGTTGACGCTCGCAACAGAATCAAACATGGTGTATATCATCCCCTGGTCCGCTCGGGACCCTTCTGGCCGTTTTTCATTATTCTATTCATTGACTTTCTAGACCAGACTTTTGATCTCGGGGGGCGTAAAGAATCAAACATATGTATATTCTTGAGTCAAGTTCCCGGTGTCGACTGTGGACAGGTGCTTGGAGTCCTTCTTACATACGCGATTCTTTCGGCTGCAATGTCCTACTACATCACATTGTATGACATTCCAGATGTCCATACCAACTATCCTCAGTCATACGAATACGGCTACCTCCACGCGAAAGTCTCGTACTCATTGCAAGACAAATCAACGCAAACTGAAGATATTTGGACGAGAGCTGGGTGGAGACGTACCGATGACACACCGACTGGCGGATTCGAGGGCTCCTACCGTTCCAATTGGAGGCTCCCTATCCCAGAAGACGCAGTTATCGGCGCTTCTGGAAACCCACGAGACTGGTGGAAGCCATCGCCAGCTGAACGGGATCTTCTATACCAAACACAGTCGGGGTTGGGGAGTTCTTCTGAAACGGAAGCGCCTCGAGATAGCATTGAGACTGTAGATGGCATGAAAAGTGGTATGATGAACTATCTACACCAGTTCCATGCGACCTTTGACACTGACATCAACGTTACAGGCTCGAAAAAAGTACATGCCTCAGAAGCTGATGCTCCATCTATCAAAGAAAATGAAGTACTGGGTACTTCCAGCAACACGACACCAGAACTGCCGACCTTCAATACGCCCATCTCCGCAACTCGATCGGGTTTCACATGCTGCAATCAACTCTTCCGTACTCGAGCTGAATACAAATAAGTATCCCCTCCATTTTCTCTTCGGTTGACTAACATCCAAGCAGTCGGCATGAGCGCTACCACAAGAGACCAGTTGGTTGTCCCCGCTGTCCTCTGCGTTTTGGAACAACAACAGATTTGGATCGACATATCAACGATGTGCATGAGAGAACTTCAGTTTGGCATTGTGCGGAAGTGGCGTGTAAGCACTCAAGAACTTCGAGCGGCAGAGGATTCTCGAGGAAGGATAATTGGAGGAGACATATGAGAAATGCACATGGTGTAAATGTGGAACGAGACGCAACTATCTAATTGCGGGTATGTCATCGAGGAGGGTAGTCGCAATGCTATAGATGCCAGAAATGTAAGCGCCCAGGCAAGCCAAACAGACGACCGAAAACTTTGATTAATCTTGGTTCAGCACAGTAGTTGAACAAAGGCATTGCGCTGAAGACATTACATCTACCCTTCTATCAGACAACATCGGTATTAGAAAGTTTGGTAGTATAGGTAGAAGAAGGCCACAATCTTTTATGTCGAGCCACATTATCCGAGCTCACGTGATGCCCATTTCTGGCAGCAGCTGAGAGTCTCAGACTGATTGAGCTTCGTCTTTGTCTGCTCGCAACAACAGGAGCAGATCTTAATCAACCGATTGTCCTTGTGACGTGGAAATCGCCCGGCATCAATAGTAGATGTGGCTCATCTCTGCAGACAGCTGCTGTGAACGTGTCAAATGCTGGCTATCCCCGCGAATCTGTTGACTCGATGCCTCCTCATGTGGTCTTGAAGTCGAGCCACCAATAGATTCATCCCTCGTCGCAAGCCTTTGGATATCGAAGAAACCAAATTGTCCAGAGGTAGCAGCAGACAGGACTTTCGGTTGATTGGAATCTGGTAGCTGTGGTGGAGTGTGACTTTGTTGAAGACATGGTTCAAGGCTCTGATTTGATACATCATAGAGCATGTTGCCTGGGGACTCTAGTGTTGGTCTAGATGTTGCCCTCGCAGTGAAGGAATTTTGTGCTTGCGAATTTAAGTGGGAATGCCAGTGTGTTGCCGAATCGTCTTTTGTTTTTGGTTCAGGTCTCGTGTCGTCTCGCTCTATACATTTGAGTTATCGACTGTAACATACAGAGAAGGGGTCATACCATAAGAAGTCTGATTTTCTTGGAAAGATATCCACCAATTTTCAACATCGTTGGAGGTTTGCAATGGGCATTGTATCCAGCTCTTCATTCTCAAGGCTTTGCTCGTATTATTCTGATGCGAAGAAAGAGGCTGGATCACATTTGTGTAGCTGAAAGAGCCCCCTCCATTGAACCTTCTAAGTTCACAAAGTGCATTGTAGAGAGCCGCTTCAGTCTCATTTAAACGCGCTTCGAGCGCACCAAGATAGCCAGCAGGTATACCCCTGCTCCAGTCAGTGCCGAGTTTCGAGGGATAAGTTACTAATTGGACAGACCTCTTATTACTCTCTGCATACTTACACTCTGTCTGAGAGGTTGTACAGTGACCGCAAACAGGTCTAAAGTGCCCAAGTCAGCCAACGGATGGCTCTTTTTGTAGGAATGCCTCACAGTTGTCGATCGCACTAGGGATAAATGAGCAAAGGATGAGGAGCATGATGGGGCCGTACTTTGCATTTCTTTCGTTTACATGGCTCACAAGAGCCGCTTTGAAGATCTGCCATGTGTGCAATGAGAGCATTTCCAATCCAACCTTGATGAAGTGAGGTGAGGTCGTCAAGAGCTCGCTTGATTAGCGTCCAGTTAGGTTCGGCCCCTCCCAGCGGAGCAGTTTCGATTCTTCCGAATCTCGACCCATTTACACAGCAAAGAAAGAGAGCAATGGTTGTTTTCATTAAAGACAGGGAGGGATCTTTTATCGTGTATGGTGTACGTAAAATCGCTATCTTAAACTGATTTCCTTTTCCTCACATAGACGCGAGCGGTAATCTTCCAAGAGGTGATAGACAATTGCGGGATATCATTCTTATCTACAAGTTTACTTACACCCACCTCGCAAGCAGGGTGTGAAGTTGCACCTATTGCCCTTCTATCGACTGCCTTCTCGTTTCATCGCCTCCTTCCCATTTGAAGAAAGCGGCGGTAGCACGTGATCTTCAACGGTCAAAAATAGAGGAAGCCCTTCCAGCCACAGGCCCTCATAACTTAACCTTAGAGACAGTAGTAGCTCTGATTCGTAGTATAGTCAGTAGGAAAACAGGTGAAGTCAGTCTGCGGAAGATTGCCGACTGGCCCAATTGCGCGAATACCGCAGAACCCGCAGAATGCGCAAAAAGCTCTGATACCACCTCAAAACAAAACCCCTTGAACTCGAAAGAAAGACTGAAACGAAAATAAGTAGTTTTCAATCAGAAAACAATCGAACTCTAATCGCCTTCACCTCGCCGCAGATATCGAGTTAGCCATGTTATTGGGACATACCAGTATTGGTGTTCGCTCAAGTGAAACCGTTCAAGAAAGTTCGCTGAGATGATAAGGTACGTCCATGAGTTGAAATATATCATCGAAATCATCGAATGAACTTTCCATAGGAAAAAATTGTCCATTCATAGCTGGCCAATTCTGAAGCGGCGTTGGGTCTCCCTGGAAGACTGGAATTGGAGATCGGCTCGGATTATTGGGAGCGACTGTGCCTAAAGGTGAGGTGTCTTCTGCTGCAGCTTTCAACATATCATGATGCGCTCCAGAATTTCCGTGACGAGAGTTAAGATGTTGTAAAGAGGTTAATGAGGAAGCGTTCTCACGGTCTACATCAAGACGATTCTCGAGGCCGTTTGTGCTTGATCTGAGTGTATGTATGTCCTGTTGTCTGCTCGTAGCAGGTTCTGTCTCCGATCCTAGAAGTTCATTCCCAACTTTCTGCCTCAAAGCCTCTTGCAGGTCTTTGATAGCCGCTGCACATGCTCCAGGCCAGAACACCCCTCGCAATGAAAGATTTTCAAGAATCTTGACACAACGAGTAGCTTCTCTATGCGACGTTAATCTTCCGGAACTACCATCCCCGCTGGAAAGAGACTATCATATCATACCTTTGAGCAGTCTCCACAGCATAGAATCCATTAGATGCAGCATAAAGCAATATTAAACCACTCATCCAGACGCACCACGTGAACCCTGGCCAGAACAAAGGACTAGTGGTCCGACCGTCTGTTGACTGTTCCTCCCTCTTGCAATCTTGTAAGTGTTGATATATTCTCGAGATGATAGCTTTTGATGCTCCAATAGACTTCTGGATCGCTGCGCTGACTGCGAAAGTATTATGCCCCGAAGTCATGACTGGCCGATTCAACAGGATGACTGATTCATGTTTCTGTACAATGAGCAGAAGTTTATGGCACGATCTTATCATTTCAGAGGGCGCTTGTCCCACTGGAGAATTGGTGCCATCATCTTCCAAAGATGAGGGGTCGATGAAATCTTGCACCTCGTTCCAGTATCTCGATATCTCAGTATCTATGTGGGCGACTTCATTAGGATCAGTCACCCTATGATTAATCGACTTGTGTCTAAGCTCGAGGATCAAACCTTTAATCTGACTACTACGAGCGAGAAACGTAGGAAGTAGGAAGCGACGCGAATCTGTGAAATGCGATGAGAGGCGTGATGAAAACATTCCCTGAGCACGTACCATTGTTGTTCAATCCGTCTCTGTGATTGGTAGTGTGATCTTCATTATCATGAAGACAAACGTCAATGTCTTCGTCTTTCAGAGTGACGGGTAGGCCCAAAGACTGAGCGAGAAACATTTCAAGGGAATAGATTGTCCAAAACAGTCTTCGTCGCATACCAGCCTCAGCAGCGGAAAATTGCTTGTAGCGAGAAGGACATCGATGAAGTCCCAGATGGAAAGCGATTCGTACAATGAGGCCTCCAAATCTTGAAGCCGTGTTGAGACGAAGGATTGAAATCAGAAAGATTTGAATACTCACAGCTGCTTGGAGGCCGAAGACTGTTGATGAGTGGACTAGAAGAGTGGATATATTTGCAATCGCATCCTCGACAGTGTTGAAAACCAGACTCGCTGGCATAAGCTGGATACTGCTTCGATCTCCTTTTGGCATTTGCCTTCTGTCCGCAAGCGATATTGACAAGACAGACTGAACTATCGTTGTCTCATTATCACTTAGTGACAAAAGCCCATCAGATGAAATGGTCTCGAAAAGGCCAAGAATGCTGGGTGCGTGAAGAAAAGGAAAAGGTGCATGCCAAATATTGAAGTATGGTTGACTCCAGTACACGAGGTCTTCGAAGGTAGTGGAGTCTGAGTTTGCTCCTTGCTCGGAAGAACTGTGCAAGATCTCATTTGGATGCCAAAGAGATTCTGGCGAGTTTCGAGAGACGTGGTCATCCTCGCCTGGGACAATTTCGCTGTCAAACAGACTGCTATCCTTGCTCATATTCTTGGCAAGAGCTGAGCGTACTGTATGGACAAATGCTATACCACTTCCACTGCCCACGAAGCTTGTAGAGCCTGTCTTTTCGTCTGATCTCATGTGACCTAGCTCCGTGTGTGGACTTGCAGTGTCATTCGGTCGCAGTGCCGAGACGCTTGATTGTCGCCGACGTTTACGACTTGGCGCCCCCGCAGTTGGATAGTCTGGATCCATCGCATGGTGATGTGCTGAGAACTTGGTTTTTGGATAGCGTTTGATGATTTACTTCGTGTGAAAGATGACAAGTGAAGCTCCGAGGTGGTTGATGAATGTGGAGCAGACTAGCCTGAACGGGACCTAAGTAGACTACATACTATCACAACGTGAACACCATAGTCAGATATTCTCAGGCATTCCGAGTTACTACATGTTTTATTATATTATGTCTAAGAAAGATGGTCCGTGCGATCATAGATGCGCAGAAGGTACCACGCCGATGTCTCGAATTATTGACTGACAAGTCCAAGTTCACAGCCAGTAGCTCCAACATCAAAAGGGAAGCCGTCCAGCCCATCAACCTAAGCACTCGAGCTCTCCCAAGCCGTTTGGAAATATTTCTCAACTCCATTAACAGCGTCCACAAGCTCATTAAAGATGTTCAGTACCGATGTTCGAATTCTTATCATATTATATCTATTGACCAAAGCCATGCTTCGTTGAGATATCCACGCTCGCTTGCAAGAGACAAGAAAGGAAGTGTAGGTAGTCGGAAACGTACACAAGAGTGATGATGTGACCAGGTAACCGAATCTCAATCTCAATCTCATTTCACTTAGAATCTCAAAGAACCGAGGATCATTCTGGTATGCTCTGGGGAGCATTTACCACCATTGCTTGTCGAACCACTCCATCCGAATTCTCCCACATATGCCGCATGTCCGCGGTATCGGAAATGCTCGTCCAATTTCTGTAGGGTTTCTCCAAAATCATCCATGAAATATCCTCCGCCTCCGAGTAGCGAATCCGTTTACAAAGAACAAAATCCTCCACCAAGGGTCGTCGATCTCGAAACAGGCGACAGATATTGACCACCTCCATATCCTTTACACCAAAGGATCCCGTGTACACAACTCGAAGGTGTTCCAGATTTGGAAAGTATTTTAGAAGTGAGAACAGATGTTTGAGTCGTTCCAGATTGATGTTGTGAGATGGAATGTAGAGCTTCTTCAGGTGCAATCTGGCGAGACAGATCTTGTTGGTATGGAAGGCCCACATGGAGGGATGTATGAAACCATCTCGTCTTTGGCTACTGAGCAGATTGAGAAGCTCGGGGGCTTTCCAGCGTGGTTCTCCTCTTATCTGAAAAGTGTTTCGTCCGTATAAGATCTCGACGACTTCAGAATAGACCTGCTGATTTGTGCGGAGGAGACCAAGGTACTCAGCAATTCCTGCTCGAGCTCGACTTGGATACATAGGTCCATCGGAAAGAAATATGAGGGAGTAGATCTGATCTCTTATCTCCCTGGGCAAATCGAGGAATGAACAAGTTGAGCTGACTTCGCTGACCTCCACAAGCGTGACCTCGGGGCTTTCTGCAGCCTTCAGCCCGGCGATACTCAGATCAGAAATCATTAGCAAAGGAGCATTGGAACGAATGATCTCTCCCATCCTGAGTATCGAAAAATTTTCGTCTGGAATTCATAATTAGAAAGTTGGCAATGTTGGGTTGCACGAAGTATGTATAATCGTGGCTGCCAGAAGGGCGTATCCACTAGTCCAAACTAGATTAGCGCACCCGAGCTTGACCCGCAGATATTTTATTTTCGAGCTTCAAGCACAAGACAATCACCAATATCGAAATATTCTTCCACCACTCAGTCCCTCTTTTTCGGCGCGCATACACATATACAACTACCACAGCCTCCGACTCCGCGCTCGAACGCCAGTCTCAATCGCAAGAACTGCAGAGCGCAACAAGCAAGCACACCACACACCCGAACCGCAAAAATGCATTTGATGTACACGATGCAAGATGGCAAGCGTGTCTATACGCTGAAGAAAGTTGTTTCGGGCGAAGTCACAAAATCTGCACATCCTGCTCGATTCTCGCCAGATGACAAGTACTCGAGACATCGTGTTACGTTGAAGAAGAGATATGGATTGCTTTTGACGCAGCAGAGTAGGTTCATTCTTGTGGTCCAGAAATAAAATGCTAACGATTTGATTGTAGAGGATCTTAAAGTGCTGGGCCAATAGATTTCAGTGACGAGGACGAAAATTTGGGGTGATAGAAGCTCTTCTGCAGATTGGGAAAGGATGGGCTTTGAATAATACTGCAAAAGTTCTGCAAGAGTATACCAGGGCGTTCAGGTGCAACATTTGGTCAATGGGTGGTGTTTTGTACTTGACACAGGCTTCACGATGCGAAAGAAGGAATTGAGCGCCCTGAGAGAGTTTCAGCTGTCCCCGATGTTCCACAGAGTCAGGGACATTCGTTGTCTACAATTGCTTTGTGTAGTAGAAAATCAAAATGCGGTCGCTATGCACAAGTCTATCCTTCCAGATATCTTCCGTCCCACACCATGATGCTTTCCCTTCAAGATTTTGTACGCCCTGACTCCCATATGCCGCATGCGAGGTCTATCTACCGTTTCTTTGAATTCACATTCTTTCCAGCTCCAACTTTCGGCTTTCCTCCAACACCCCCTCGAGCGCCAGACAGAATACTGGGTAGATAGTCTTCATCCATGAGATCCTTCTCCTTCTTCCTCCTGGCACCAGTCATAGCTTGAACATACTCCTTCTGATCTTCAGCCAAGATTAGACCTTGACCCCAACCACCTTTCCCACCACCGGAGACAAGCTTTCCATTTGATGTACCTGCTACAGGTTTCGGAATACTGTAAACATTACCCCTCGTGTTGTACTGCATGTTTTTCTTCAAATGAACCTTGAAGTTCCCGTCCTTATCTGTAGAACATGATGTTCGCATTAGAGACGGCTTTCCGCATCTTGGACAGAATTGCTTGGCCATGTCTTTGGAAATGTAGAAACAAGCGTGGCAGCGGAGAACCCAGGTCTTCAATTCTCGTACTCGCATAAACTTGGGTGATAGGAGGTTCAGGTTCATTCGAAGGAGAACATTCTGCATGGCGTAATCGGATGTGATGGTAGCCACTTGCATGGTTTTTGTCTTCTCTTCAGGATCAAGGGAAGTGTTGGAGTCTTTTTCTTGATGTTTCTTGAGGTTCGAGGGCGTTATCCATTCTCCACCATCTGAATCTTCTGCTTCTGAGCCTTGCACTTCTTCTGCAGAAATATCAGATGGAATTTGTGCTTCATCAATTGCTGGTGTTGGGGCGATCGACTCTGGAGCAGGTTCAAGAACTTCGTAAGTTTCTGGTGAGCTTAGGTGTATGTTTTTGATGGTCGCTTCCAGGGTAGCAGGTTCAGACACAACAGGTGTCCCACCTTGTTGGTCTATGACTGAAACTTCGTTCTCAGTGATTACTTCTGGTTCGGTTGCCTCCGTGTCTTCCACCGTAGGAACTGAACCTTCAGGAATCGTAGTGCCCCACGCGCCACGGCTTTCTGGTATTGGCGCTGGCGCTGATTCGACAGATGGAACGGATTCTTCAGTCGACTGCTGTTGGATTGCTTCGGACTCTCTGGTGTCACTTGAAGGTGGAGCACCATTCAGTCTCTTCTGTCCCGGTACACTCCTCAGTCTCCAATCTCCATGATTCCTTTCGCATTCTAGCTCGTATGCCAAAGCTATTACATGAATATCTGGGCGACTTAGCACAGCCAAGTCGCCAGTCTTCCGCGCAAAGTCTGTTATAATTTTGATGCTGGCTGCCGTTGGCGACCGTAATGTGAGGAAAGGCTTTAAGGTGGTCTCGAGTCTGGATCTTGTCGCAACATCTCGAATTTCTTCGATGACAGCAGGAATGGTGTAGAGGACTTCGGCTTGCGCGATGAGGGAGGAGACAGAAGGGTCGTTCTTTATAAGAGGACCAGTATCGAGCACAAGGCTGTGCACTGGTTTTGGTGTATTAGTCGCCATTTTGGTTCTGTGAAACGAAATACAAATCTTCGCGGGGTATATATTCACAAAAATAATTTATTTTTGTGTTATCTGATCGGCGATAAGATAAAAGTCGATTAGCGCATCTACACAAGCACGTGGGCAATCTGCTCTCATTGGACACCCCTTTGAATAGTTTATATTGAGCAGTGCATTTTGTGATGATGAAGTTCAGGTCTTCGCTATTACTCCTGTGCTTCATAAATCTCGAAAGGTGCTAAAACAGAACGAATCTTGCAGAAAGTGCCATCAGAGAGATTCCTATTCTCAGTGAGGGGCTGTAGCCGATGATTCGCTTTACTGCACAGATTATTGAAACATACCTATCCCGAGACTTTCTGATTCTTCTTGATCCGACTATGCAGCAAAAGTTACGCCTTTTGATCCCTCCCTACTGAAGGATGGCAAGTCTTCCTATTATGTTTGCCAAGTTGAGTTAAATGTAATCGTCGAATTCTGCACAATGACGTAACGAACGATATCCATCGCCAAAGAGTCGAAATGAAATGTTTCTTGTTATTATTCCAGAGTTTTCGGTCTAAACAAAAGGATATGCAGTTCAAACAACAACAAGACAGCGAAATGGAACTTCAATTAATATCATCCCAGGGCTGTTTTCCTTTAAGCGAGCGGGTAGGAAATGAGTATTGCAGAGCTACTAAGACGACCACTACACACTTACCACATCTAGTTTTCTTGTCTGCAGTAGGAATAAACGAATGAGCAGAGCTTTGCGGAGTTAATGGTCTCGTCGTGTTGACATAGTAAATAGTCCGGCATGGCATTCTAGTAAACTCGTAAATCTTTACTACGATGCTTTTTAGTATCAATGGATCGGTAACCCACCTATATCTAGGTACTTACTTAACCGCTTAGTAGAATACCGTGTTACCTGTAACATAAGCACATAATTCTTTCTAAATCTTGACCTGGGCGATGCTCGGGTGCGCTTGGTTTCAGAGGCCAGCACTATAAGCTCTCAAACTGGAACTGTTTCCTTGCCAAACACTTTTTGATCTGAAAAGAGAAGCAATCTCGTCTAAGAACCCTCAAGGAACCAAACACGGCCAGAGCTAAATCTGGAACTGGAACCGGAATCTGGAAGTGTCGAATGTGATGCAGTCACGTGCGGAGCACCTTCCCCGAATTTTGCCGGCGCCAATTGCGGTTCTCTCGCTAGCCCAAGCTCTTTTCTCCTACAAGTCATCTCCTTCCATACAGGAAATCATCTGTACGACCAAGAACTCTCATTATGAGGCCGGTGCTTCTCTTCATCCCCTCCAGTCCACAGCAGGCAACATCGCGTCTCGAGCTGAGGTCAGCTTCCAGCATACGCGTCACGTCCCTCGAATGTCAGAGTTTCCAGATATCCCAAGCACGCTATATCATGCCCTCTCCAAGATTCGAAAGACCTAGGTACATTCCGCGGCGAGAGAGATGAAAAGCCATTTCCGCCGATGAAAACAATATCCATCTAAGCCCTGACCTTGTTGGAAAATGATGTTCCTGTGGGTGCAGCTCCAGCTACCCCGCCATGCATCAAAGTTTTGGGGAAGACTTCGACTACTGCGTGTTCTTTCTAAAGCACCTCACTTGAGGGTCTCAAATACCACTTCGATACCTCTTGGCCGATAGCATCAAGGCCCTGCCTTCATCATCAGCTGTACTGCCGATATAACTATGCTCGCTCAAAGACTATCCCGGACGCCCGTCCCTTGATGAGACCTTCCACGATCCCCAGATTGGCACCGAAGGCTCTCTCATAATTTGGGTGCGCCTCTGAGCATCACTGTCTGGTCAGCTAGCATCTGAAGAGCTCCGTCGAATCAACTACTCGATCATTGACTGGCCCAACGCCTTGACCACGTCTCGTTATCTAAAACCAATCGATACAAACTGTCACCGCTTGCACCAGACCAGTTTTCAGCTCGGATTTATATCCCTAAAGAAAACATTTCACAAGTCTTCCGCTACTCGGACAGGAATCTTGGTGCTGGAAGCATTTACCGACTTGCTTGATGCTTGCGAATAGCAGCCACGGCTGGAGGTCTGCGCCGAAATTCACTTGACATGCTACATGCTCTTCTAGCCTCGAAAGAAAGTGCCTCCGAATTTGGAGTAAGCAACGGAGGCTTGAAGCCAATCAATTGTGCTTGTTTTGATGCGAACATCAGAGCAACATGGCCTTGCAGGGGAAAACTTTAAATCGACCTCTCATCCCATTGTCGACGGAAAGCGATAGGTCAGAACCAAGTGGTTCGCAAACGGAGCACACACCTTGAAAGAGCCACCGTCGTTATTATTGAGGCGCTCTCATTTGCGGACCAATTGCTGCATGGCAGACGCGACACTAGATTTAGCTGGGTACTTGGGTGTGTAATTGGCCATCCGACTTGTTGCTGGTACATCGAGCATAACGAGGCAAAGTGAGGCAGCCGAGCTAGAGGACCGTCACTCAGTAATGAGTCGGGCGTCGAAGAGCGACATTGCATGCGAGGGCAGCTGACCCTTGTTTTCTGGTGCAGGAGGGCAAAATATAAGATGGGCATGCCCACCTCAATGACTTCCTCTCCGAGCCAAACACTGTCCTGAAGACAGACATCCCAAGAACCATTGTCTCTTTCTGCAATATGTATTGTTAAACTCTTTCCCGCCTGTTCAGTACCTCGAACTTTCGATGGTCGCTAAACATTTCTGCAGGTTTTCCTGACATCTTGATTCGTCAGATTGTCACCCACACCGACATTGAGAAACGTTTTGCACTGCAAAGAAACGTCGAATCACAGCATCGCTTGCTATCACACCGCGCAACTTTCTCACGACCTTCGTGGGCGATACGGGCCAAAGTTATAGATGGGCCGCGCCAGCTCCCTCGCAGAGCCGCATTTCCCATTCCCATTGTCCCGGACTAGTCGAGATTTCGCGCTCCGGGGTTTAGACCCTTTGCAGTGTTGTCGTTCCGACTTCAAGTTCCCCCGAGACTTGAAATATAAATGGCTACTGCGATTGTGTGCACTGTGCCCCACTTCCTGCTCGGCTTTATCCTATTTTGCGATTTTCTCGCATCCACAATGTGCGCACACAACGACAACCTACTATGCTCCTGATGAGGGTCAATACCCTTTTTCGAAACCACCAATGGCTTTTTCAATACTGCCTTTGTGATCGTCGGCCGATGAGAGCCCGAGGTATTCCCTCTGTTTATATGCTGGCACCACACCTTCCAGGATAGGTGTGGTGCTTGGACTGCAGTCTTGGGACGTCGGCAACTCGTGGCTTGTTCTAGGATGCATGTTCTCGCTGCAGATACCTTCAGCCATTTGGACCTAGTGGACGGCTTCAAATCATGCCCTTCCCATCAATCCGAAGCGGACGAAAACCAAGGCAAGTGCTGAGATTTACTTTACATAACATTTTCACCATGCAACATGAAAATGTAAACATCAAAGAGTTTTATTGAAGTCGTTCTTGCAATCAAACACGAAGTCGTTGTCATAATTGGAAACCAGTCTCCTGCGACCGATTAAGGATGTCTCTGTGCAGATCATCAGCACTTGAGTTCTGGCCTTCTCTCGTCCATCTGCACCCGTCGATGCCAACCAATCTTGCATGAACGAAGCACGCCTGCATCCTCAAACTAGGATCACAACAATGGTGAAGCATATCACGCCAATCGTGAAGCATCACGAGGACATTTGTGCTGGATACTGGGCAATGTGCTGTGCTTGGAGTCTGCCAGCTCGGGCTCAGGATAGCTTATATCATATCTAGGTCGCAGAGGGCATTTTTCTCTTGTCTACTACGTTTTATCATCTTTCAAAGTTGTGTTTTATTGGTAATCAATCATTGAGCTGCCCCAAACCTAGATTGCATGCAAGATGTCTTCCAGATCCGACCGTTCCAGTGGCGTGGGTGCTTCTTCGCTAATACTTCGAACACCACTAAAATAAAGCAGAAGTCGAAACGAAAGCACTCGAAAGCGGACTCGTACAATTCCCTCCCGCCACAACCAGAGCTATCGGAGGCATATGAAGAAGAGTCAGTCGAAGAAACATGGCCGCCTCCAAGCTTCTTGTTCACGATCAATGAGTTGCCAGTGAATGACGAACCAACGCAAGTAAGTTGCTTATCAGGGACCAGATTGAGCTCCCTCTCGTCTCAACACCTGTGTTCAGACTTGCCTTGCAGGCATCTCTACCAATAACATGATTCTTTCAAACATACTTTCAGCGTACTATTGAGCTATTGGTGCCGCTTGCTGACCTCGAGCTACTATTACAGGGAGGCGAACCACCCCGAGTGGACGAATACGGGAACTGGCATCCACCTATTCGTAGCAATGGATTTGGTACGCAGGTGCCTAGTAGAATATACAGATGGGCGGATGGCGGTCGTGTCTCCGCCGCACGCGAATGCCAATGGTTCAACAACCAATGGTGGTCACAAGCCGGGAACGAGCTCACGGAATACAGAGCATCAACTATGTTTTGGTGCAACAACTTCACTCAATTCCTGGTAGCAACAGGAGATGCAAGTCGCCGCCACATGGAACAATCGATTGATCCCCACAATAGATGGTGGCCGTTAACATTTCGACATGAGAGCACACTTTCTCGCGTTGAAGAAGTTGGTCAGGAGGGACGCCTGGCAGGTAGTGGGACTTGGATCAATGCTCTAGGGTTGACGTCCTACAGAAATCGCCATACAGTTCCTGCCGGCGGACTAGCAGGCAACCTAGCTATCATGATTGGGTTGATAGCTTTTTCATGCGAGTCGACAGATCTTGATACGGTGCTGTTGACTGATCGGGCATGGCGACGTGGTCGTTGGCATGATCATGGAAGGATTGATGGACGTAAGTCGATCGCTCTACTTCTGCTGCCCGACATTCTAACGAGGATTCTGTGCAGGTATCGATGAGAGAGGTGTCGTGGTTACTATATACCACGACCCTGAGAATACTCAAGGCTCCACCAACGATACTATCTTCCCGCTAGAGTGGACTGGAGCTGCACTTCTGCACTAGCAGCCTACCTCTGGCTCGGTTTCGCGCTCCTTGGAGAGAGGATACGCGAAGGTCCCACACATCTGTGTCTTTATACGTTTACCTGTCGGTTGTGCAGACTAGGTAGTTAGGTTATCGAATCTTTGCGGTCAGCGGTCTTGGCTCTACGATTTACGTTATAATGATGATGAAACAATATTTTATACCAGCTTCTTCATGCTAGATTGGACATCGGTTTGTAATTTCGGGGGCAATGTGGAGTTTGTTTTGAAGGTACTATTGTTGAGAATGACTTTATGTCTTTCTTGAGAGTACATATATGGATTTATGTTAAGTCTAAGATTGAATAATATAATGCTTAGCACAATTTGATACATTTTTTCAGCCACGATGGCAAATAATGCTTGACCTCTGGACTGATATCCCTAGCCTACATTCTTTCCTCTTTTCTAATCTGCAGGGACTGCAAGATTTCTTTCTCAGGGCCAAAAGTGTCGATCATCTAACGAGAGCAAATTCCCCCTCTGGTTCAGAGGTTCTTAGCTGAGAGCGTGTTGTATGGATATATAGGTGGGAAAGAATTATTGTGAGAGCCAATAAGCTTGCTTGAGATGAAGCACAGTGTCGACGGGCTAAGGGTCGCTTGCGAGTAGATCTAAGAGAATAGAGATGTTGACTGCAGCTTGTCCCTTTGCTCAACTTCGCAATTGCCCGAGAGACACAAGCTTCTGGGCCAAGGCATGTGTCATGGATCGGAGGAGCTGGAAAACATGTAGTCACAACTTCAATTCCAAATCATGGTTGCGAAACAATGTGGGCCGAAATACATTGTGAAATGTCGAAGGACTTGATACCTATGTCTTCCTTATAAACCTAGACGCCACGCTTTATGCATTTCCCTTTACCTATGCACCCAAATACAACGAGATAGGCAGAAAGAGGTTATCGTCGGCCTCCGCGTCCAGCTCCACCACCCATCATATTCATCATTGCTGACACTATTGGCAAATCAGTAAAGTTCCCGGCAAGTAAGCGAAGAGGACAGGAATCAAGATCTCCTAGGCAGTTGAGAGCTCGGGTTCTGACTCCTTCGTAACAGGGAATTTGACTTACTGTCTGGCATCCCGCCGCCGCCGCCGCCACCACCTCCAAGCATTTTCATGAGTGAACCCATATCTGGCATTCCACCTCCAGCACCGGCACCTCCCATACTGGCCAAGCGTTTCATTGCAGCCATTTGCTGTTGCTTGTTGGCTCCACCCATAGCACTTTGCGCTCTATTGCCACTCTCATTAGCATGTCGCAACAAAATTTAGAAGAGAAAATTGCTCACCTCTGGATATTCTTCATGTTTCCTCCCATCTTCTTTGCCATACCTGCCATCATTTTATGCTGAGTCAACTTTTAAGAAGTTAGTATGAGTTTTTAGACAACTATAAGCTGAAAAGTGGAGGAGCTGGGCTCCTTGGGAACAAGTATTCAACGACTTCTCAAGACTCATCTCAAAGCCCCAGCCCGTCGAAGAATAGCAAACACAAGGTAGGGCGGATTTATACATACCAGGTCTTCGACTTCTCTAACACTGGTACCGCTTCCGTAAGCTATCCGGGTCATGCGTGTGGGTTGTTCAATGAACATCTTGCCATCACTGTCCAATTCCTTAGTTGTCATGGAATCGCAGATATATATCATCCGCTTGAGCTTCATAGATCCCTCTTCGTCATCCATGCCTTGCATCATGCCGCTCATCCCGGGAATCATGCCAGCCATCTTAGAAAGTGGGCCCATCTTCATGATGTTTGACAACTGGTCTCTTAGATCTCGGACAGTGAAGACTCCCTCGGCAATATGCTTCATAGTATCTTTCTGATCGAGCTTGAGAGACTGTACGTGCTCTACCAAACCTTGCATGTCGCCCATTCCAAGCAGTTTCGATACGAATTGCTGTGGAGCGAACTTCTCCAAGTCTAACATATGTTCTCCTGTACCAATAAATACTATCGGAGTATGTGTTGCAGCTACGGCAGAAATAGCTCCACCTCCGCTTGCATGACCGTCCGTCTTTGTGATGATGATAGCACCAAAGTCTGCAGTCTCCTTGAAAGCTTTGCTTTGCGCTTCGGCTTGTTGCCCAATACTAGCATCGAGAACCATGATAGTCTGGTCGGGCTTGACAGCAGTCTGGATATCCACCATTTCCTGGAACAGCGCATCTTCTTGTCGATGTCGTCCAGAAGTATCCACAATGATGATTTCGAATCTTTCCTTCTTAAATTTGTCAACGCCCTCTTTTGCTACCACAGCTGGATCCGTTTGCGTCAGAGAACCGTAGTATGGGATTTTGGCCTTCGTTGCGTTTTGCTTGAGCTGATCAAATGCACCTGCACGAAACGTGTCGGCGCATACCAGACAAGCCTTAAACCCTCTTGATTGATAATGCCTCGCCAGCTTCGTGCATGTTGTCGTCTTTCCCGCACCTTGTAATCCAACAAACATGATAACATTTGGTTTTCCTTTCTTTGGCTTGAATGGTTCGGCATGAGGGTCGACGAGCTTGACGAGTTCGTCAAAGACAGCTTTCTGAATGAGCCGTTTCTTATTGACACCTGGTGCTTGTTCCTTGAAATTGACGGAGGCTTTGATCGACTTCCGCAGGTTCCCAACTAATCGTACATTGACATCAGCCTCGAGAAGGGCTGCACAGATCTCCTTTATCATGCCATCAAATGCCTGGAATCTGTTAGAATGGGGACGATGAACAGTATGTACGACTTGCCTTTTCGTCCAAGTTTGCAGACCTTGTCAGGTCGCTGACGGCAGCGTTAATGCGCCGTCCAAGGTCTTGAAGAACCATACTGCTAGAGTTGAGATACTTTCTTCAAGAGTGTTTATGTGGAACTTCAATATCTACTCTAGCGGCGACTTGTGAGCATGGCGGGGTCTAGCGCCGGGAAATCGTTCATCCGATCCGGCTAGTAGCATCGATATTTTTATTTTCGAGAATTGAAGTTCCAAGCAAAGAATATCGAAACAACAACATTGATCAAGATGCCCGGCCCAATCTCGAAGAAACGCAAGGTCGAGGATGGAATGAAAGGAAAAGTCTCGCGACCTGTCAAGAAATTCAAGAAGCAAACCGATTACTACAGTTCTTCAGACGAAGAAGAAACGACCAGCCAAGATTTCAAAGCAGTAAATCTGCAAGAGTCGGATGAGGAAGACGCCAATGTCACAGACTTGGTCGCAGCAGAGGCGGAGGACAACGATGAGTCTCCGATTGAAGACGATGTCGAAGAAGTCACGGATGCCTCAAATTCGAATTCGGAGTCTGGCTCAGAGGAGGAGGATGAGGACGATGACAACCCAAACCTAATACGAAAACGAAAGCGCAATGACCCCGAAGCATTTGCGACCTCGATGTCGAAGATTCTGGGCTCCAAATTGTCTACGTCGAAGCGCAGCGATCCAGTGCTTTCGCGCAGTGCGACCGCTATACAAGCAAGCAAAGAGATCACGGATTTGGCATTGGAGAAGAAGGCACGGCATAAGATGAGGGCAGAGAAAAGGGAAGCGTTAGAGAAAGGCAGAGTCAAGGATGTATTAGGTGCTAGTACAGCATTTGATGCTGCCAATGGGAGAGGAGAGGGGCCAAGTGTGCAAGAGACAATGGAATTGGAGAAGAGATTAAGAAAGACTGCGCAAAGAGGTGTTGTCAAGCTCTTCAATGCTGTCAGAGCAGCGCAGATCAAGGGAGAGGAAGCCGCTCGAGGTGCTCGAGAAACAGGGTTGGTGGGACAGGGAAGACGTGAAGAGAGAGTCAATGAGATGAGCAAGAAGGGATTCTTGGATCTGATTGCTGGCGGTGGTGGCTCCTTGAAGGCTGGCGCTATAGAGGAAGCATGACGAATTCATGAAAAGCTTGCATATCATGGCGTTGAGCTGGGATTTTGGCGTTTTATTCCTAAATCAAACGCTGATGCTAAGTCTCCCAAAGAGGCTGATGTACAGGTCGTTAGTATTTTGTACATGGGCTATGATACCCTCTAGATAGTTTGTTCCTATCTTCCAATTCAATATGCCAACGGCAAAAAAGCGCCTGGGTATGGACGCTCAGTTCACATAGTCTATCTTTGTCTCCTCGCTCAGTCCGCAAATCTAGCTTTTCTTACTGAAGTCGCTAGCTTGTAGATTTCTGGTCATTGAAGGCAACTTGACCCTCAGTCCGTCCAATTCCTTCGTCATCTCGATCTGGCAACCCAGTCTTGAAGTTTCTGTGAGACCAAAAGCCAAGTCCAGCATATCGTTCTCGTCGTCCGTTGCTTCCGGGATCTTGTCGTACATTGTCTCGTCCTCGACTATGACATGGCATGTTGAGCAGGAACATGATCCTTCGCAGGCACCTGGTTGTTTGTTAACCTCGCCCCTCAGTATGCAGCCTGTATACTTGCCTTCCATCTCAATATCATTGCCTTGTGCAATAGTCAGGAGATTGTCGCCCTTGTTGACTGCAATCTTGTGTTCATCTCCATCTTTGTCAATGAATGTAACATAAATCCTGGGATTTCATCAGCATGCCTTCCAAACAACCAAGCATAATCTGGACGCACTCTTCTCCGTCCTTAGGAGGCTCCCAATGGCCATGGGAGCTGATTGAACTTGCTGAGAAGCTTCGTCTCGCATGATTTGTGACTGAACCCCCAGCAAATCTACCGTTTGTCTGGCTACAGGTATGGGATGATATTCGGGAAGCCGGATTTAAGTTACATGTTGAGAAGAACGAACGAGCTTGGCTTATGGATGTTCGAGCACATATTTCGTGACGGCTTCGTCCGCCTGGTCGCCCAAGGCTTGATAGGCCCCGTATTAGAGTTCTCGTAGTAGGCATTATTCGTAATGTGTAAAATTCGTGAGGGGGTAAAAACCGTAGATGGCGTCCGCAGCTATAGGAACTTTCGTGGGGGCTTTGTTGCAGATGGCAGATTCTGTGAAAACAAATGTGAAGCCAGATATGCTCAGCTTAAACTACAGACTGCGCCGAGGAGGGGCGCAATCAATTGGTAGAGGTGGAAATGTTGCTTTGTTGGTGTTGAAAGAGGCACATGCTTTCTAAAAATTATTTGTCGGACAATTCGCGAAAAGGCCGCGATGGAGATGTCATCCTTGTCCAGCATCATAGAAAGCTTGCATATTGCCCAAAAGCTGGTCCGCTCTTCGAAACAAATACGAGCCCTCCTTTCTCCCTATTGATGTAACCAACAACCAGCCAGTATGTCGACTTCTCGAGATGGGCCAAATCCTCTAAGACCATATTACAAACCGCCATCCATCGGTATATCACAAGATCTTCCAAATACAACGAGCTCTGGAACACATGGACTGGGACCAAGAAATGGCAGCGCTGCGTCCTACGCGTCATCTGCACGCGATATATTCTCAGAGATGGACTATTCCGATTATCTCTCAGATACCTCGCCCTCTGCTCTGGAATCCGTAAGGAAGCAGGTAGACGACTGGTTTTACAAGTACATGAGCATACTCCTTGCTCAACCCTTCGATGTTGCAAAGACTATCTTACAAATCAGGTGTCAAGCCTTGGACGATGATCCAGTTCAAGTGGCAGAAGACACACCCTCACAGCGGTCATCCTACAGAGATTCCATTTATGATGGCGTAAGTGAGAGATGGCATAGCTGCAGATAGTTTGCTAATTCCTATGTAGTATCCTTCAGATGACTCTGATCCTGACGAGCCAGCATACTTTACTTCTTCAGCCCCGTCTGCTACTTCATATTCTCCTTCACGGCATCGACGGCGGCATGATAGTGACCCTCGTTACTCCCCTCCTTTGCCAAAGGCAACGAAGACCCCTGGCCATCAGCTAGTTCTCAGGAAACCAGATTCTATATTAGAAGTTGTGTCACAAGAATGGACCAAGGAAGGAGCATGGGGTGTATGGAAAGGATCGAATTCGACTTTCGTGTATAATATCCTCCTTCAAACCATTGAGAAGTGGTCAAGAGGACTCCTCTCTGCCCTTCTGAATCTTCCCGACTCTGGGTTGAATATGGGGATTGAAGCTTCTGCCGAAATGATTGGAGCTCCTTATCCTTGGGCGTCTCTTGGACTCACGATTGGAGCCGCTGTCATTGCTGGGGTCATACTTGCTCCTTTGGACCTCTTACGTACCAAGTATACCCTATGATTCCTTCTTGTCGTTTAATACTAATTATCTGCAGGCTAATCATCACTCCAACATCTGCTCCGAAGCGCTCGTTGATGTCACAACTACGCACCTTGCAGTCATATCTGTGCCCTACAACTTTGATTGTCCCAACTGTATTGCACTCAATGATTACACCCACGATCTCTCACTCCACACCTTTACTTTTACGCTCCCATCTTGGCATCGATCCGGTTACAACTCCAAATTCATACGTATTAGCCAACTTCATGTCAAAAACGGTCGAACTATTTCTGAAACTTCCTTTGGAGACAGTTCTGCGACGAGCACAAGTAGCTGCGTTGAAAGAAGACGTTGAAATGGCGCGTGTACATGGCCAATGGGAAGGAGACCTTGAAACTACTGTCAAACCTGGCGAGTACAGAGGCGTAATGGCCACTATGTGGTTAATAGTACGCGAAGAAGGAGTCAGGGAAACTCCTGTGACTTCAACTGCTGTGAAGAAGGTGAAAGGGAAGCAGGTCCCGAAACAGCAGAAAGGCCAAGGTCTACCAGGTCTATGGAGAGGTTGGAAAGTTGGCATGTGGGGTCTAGTGGGAATGTGGAGTGCTCGAGCATTGAACGGAGTAAATGCTGATAACGCTAGTGGTGAGTTCTGAGATGATAGAGACATGATACCAACATTTGAATTTTGGAGTCGGAATCGTAGGTTGGGGAGTTGGGGTATATGATCGGAACTCAACTCTGTATCTTCGGTATATACACGTTCTGTAAGTACCCATGTCAAGTTATATGCGTGGTTCAATTGACACTATTCTCCGCTGGATCAAGTTCTCAAGCTACCTTGATCGAGATGTATCAATTGATCCGACTCCTATCCATGAAATTTGCATTGACTGTACTGAGCAAGGTCTCATGCATAAATATTATACATATTGAGCTCCATCCTACTGCATATTGCATCATAAGATAATGCTAATTGTTCCAGAGTTTGTGGGATAACATAAGTGGGTTGAGTCCCAAGTGTGATTTAAGATCTGAGGGATGTAGTGAACGACGTGATAATCCCTGGAAGAATCCACGGTTCCTATGGTAGCTGACTTGTTGACATGGCCACATCAAGTGAATGCTCTGGTATGTAACTTTGGAATGCTGCTAGTAACCTTGGATCCTCCCGCATCCACGGATTTTTGGTCGAGAAGTTCTAACACTATAAACAACGCGGTTGAACCAAAAGCCAAATCGACAACAACTTTGAGGGAATCAGAAAAGGCAACATACAACAAAATATCGATCTATAACTTCTCTTTTCGTCAATCTGAGCTCTTCAAGTGTGTCTCACCCGATTAGCGATCATGTCGTCTTCAAAAGGGATTGATCCATACCTTCTTAACTTCAATTCTAACACCTATGCTCGAGACGATGTTAATTGGGGGGCAGGAAAGCTGAGAGACTGCACTGTCTTTATTGATAACCCTTCACGACCACGACTAGCTTCTTCCAAGTACCCTCTGTTCGATTTGGCCACAGATGAATGCAGAGGCAGGGATCGTAGGAGGGAAAACATACAAATGACCGTCAGAGATCTCGATTGGCAAAAGTGGAAATCTTTCCTGCGAGCTGGGGCACTATTCAATCCAGCAACACAGGTACTTCAGGTTCCCGATATGTACAATAAGCTCCAGAACATTGATCCCGACAGCGAATATGATTTCCGGAACACAGCCATCCTACAACAGCTCAACTATGTGCAGGATGACACTTTTTGGTTCCGAATGATCGAAATAAAGAATGCGAACAAACCCATCGACTACGTAAACATAGAGGCGCCGTCTACAGAAGAGCCTACCATCCAACCTGTCGACGTATGGTCCCGATCTCGAGAACAAGGATCGGGATCGGGGAAAAGGGCACGTCCAGGCTCTTCTGATGAGTCGCAGAGCAGGAAGAAACCAAGAGGCTCAAAAGAGACCCCTGGTAGCGCAAGCAAAGCCCAAAGGGCTGGGAAACTAGCGAAGTATGAAGAAAGGGATAAAAACAATTACAGCCCTTGGGAATCTGATGTTGACGTAAACGACCCGAATGGTAAGTTCTGTTGAGAATCTGCTTGCCACTTTTACTCTCTGGGGGTTTTGTAATGGTCCGGTATACTGATAAGATTTTTATCGCTAGGAGACGGCGGCAATAGTAACGATGAAGACAACGATTCGGAATATGATGATGTGGAGGATGACGACCTCGACGATGTCAAACAGGAAGTGTTCGACAGAAGGTGAGTCTAATGTTAAGCTCATCATGTGGTTGTATTTGGCTGATAACTCTCGGAGGATGAATGGTGTAGTGGATGATTGCGAGCAATGGGACCGAAAGACATGGGAAGACTGCTGTGAGTTCTTTAGAATGGATTCTACCAATGAGAGCAGAGATCAAACCGCCCTCGTGAAGTTAGATGAGACTTCAACAGCACAATTCAAGGTCTTTCAAGCGTACGGAATTTACAACATGATGCTCAAATCCCGGGGGCTGGCTGGTGGAGGTTTCCTGGCAGATGAGCAAGGTCTTGGAAAAACCAGACGTAAGGTCCCTTTCTTCAGTTCTCACCCCATCACCCTTGGACTTCAGAGCTTCGAGGAACTTCTCTCTTGAAAGCTTTGGTTATAAGATAATATCTGTTTCATGGTTTGTAGGATGGACAATATGAGTGGGCTTGAGATATGAGGAATAAAGTGGTGCAACCACGTGAAATCTTTGCTATCTCAAAGATTCCGCCTTTCCCACTTGTATTGTCCTATCAACTCTAGAAAAAAGTATTATGTCATATTCCAAGCTACACAAAACTCCGGTTTAGATTATCAAGATATACAGAGTTGGCTTGCTGACTGAAATTGGCCTGATACTCAGAGGGCCTAGGCTTTTGCATCATGGAGCATATACTTGCCAATGCTTGGGATCGCATAAATGCAGACCAAAAAGCCAACGGTGGTGAGCACAACCTTGCGGCGAACTTCCAAGCAGCAGAATTTTGTCCTTGCGAAAAGGATGGAGCAATACCATTTTCCATACCATGCCCATGTTGGAACGGTTCAGTCTCCGGGAAACTGCCACCGAAACGTGGGCCCAGTATTGTAATAGCGCCACCAGGCCTGCTAAATGTTTGGAGCGAGGAATTTGAGAAATTGACTGGGAATGCTGTCGCCAACGGTACGTCAAATTCTGCCCATGTTTTGTATTTGATATAGGAGCCGAGATATTCGGTAGCCTCCTCGAGAACTGTTTGATAACGAAGATGTTGCTTTAACTCTTCGATTGAGCTCCTAGACTCCTAGATCTACATAAAAGGGGTCTACTGATTTATCAATAGGTGTTTCATCTGTTCCGGGGCAAGATAGATTCCCGATGGAACTAGCTATTTTTCATGGTAATCACATCATTCCGCAAGCTCAGAAAGCACGCGTAACAAAGTGGCTTGAGAACCCCATGACAGCTGGTACCGCTGCTAGAGTGATGCGTGGGTTGACCAAATACATTGCTGTGTCCTCCTCAGCATCGTTCGAAAACTACGCCAGCAAAACCTGGAGCAATCTTGACACAATTCCTTGGGGCCGTGCTATAATAGACGAGCATCATTTTGCGTTCAATCATGTGAGTCTTTTCAACAAGCCTTATTAGCGTAGTCAGTTTTAGGGCATATGATGGATCTTTGCTAACATCCCTCGTAGGACACAAATGCCGTGAAGATGATAAGACTTTTGAGCGGGGAACCGCACACTTGGATGCTTAGTGGGACGCCTTTCGAGAGTACTCCAGCTAATCTCGACGGATGGATAGAGGTCCTTCGGCGTAGGAAGAATCAAAACGGAAAACCAAATCAGACTACCTGGGCAAACACGTCTTTCCATCATGCCAGGAAGAAGGAGTTGGCAGATATATCTGCAGAATACGTGTTCGCAGTGAACAATAGCGGCAAAGAAAGGACACCCGGAGGGCAGGATGCAATGGTCCTACGACTCGCCGAGATTTTGAGGGCCTTGATGATCAGACGAACTACCGATTCTCTCTGTAAGTTTCTACAAGATAATTTCTTTTCCTTGCCCACTTTCATTATCTATCCCCTGAGCCAAGCTTTCAATATGATACATTTTTTATGTCAAAGTGTTATTCAGTGTCTTTAGGTATCTCGCCCCTCCCTTCCACTCGGATATCTAATTTTTCTACTTTCGATAGGGTTCGACCAGAAAATGGTTCTACTAAAATGGAACAATCACCATAAGGTCATGGCAAATCCAAATTCAGCTTTTGACACATACGAAAAAACTCTCCGTGCCCAGTCCCTTTCGTTGTTGAAAAAAGGAGAGAAAAGAGCAGCCAAAAAGCCGACTGGCATGGCGTTGCAGAATAGCTCAAGGATGCTTCGTATTGCTGCTACGTTTCCAGCCATCTCTCGGTAGGTGTCAAGTTCTCCCAGGACAACTTCCTATTCCTTGCTGTCTCGAGAGTCATACTCCCGGGTAGGTCACCTGACTGGACTCTTGAGACACGCATAACCACTCCCAAAATACAGAGGAGGTGTACTGACTCCGCGCTTCGACTGCAGGATTATTGTTCAGGAGAAACCTGATTTCACAATGACGCAGAAGGATATACTGCCTGCCTGGTATAAAGACTCTAGGGGATCGTCATATGCTACATACCTCGATGAATTGTATCAGAGCAGCGACAAAATAACTAGGCTTGCCAAAATCCTTACTACGGTTCGCAATGGGAAAGATTATCTGAAACGCCCCGAGAAAATTATTGTTCTTTCTACCATTCCAGCAGGTAAGCTCCATCTTCGGGTTCTCTTGCGAATCTTCGCAGTGAGACATGAGTTCCATTTTCCCGCTAAACCTATCGCTAGTTGCCTTCATTATATCTCTAGTAGGCTCCTCCGTTTTCTACACTTAACCAACTGTCAATTTGACAATTCGTTGTCCGAGTATATGCCAGGACTTCTATATAATACGAGGCCTTAAGTTTGACGGACTTTGCACTAACACTAGTATCTGAGTAATGTCAGTCGTCGACTTAAGATGCACTGCGGCGTTTTGGTTCGCAACATAGCATTTCTGGGTTCTTTGCTGACGCTACTCAGTGGATCAAAAAGTTGGGTATGGATAAAGCTATTCTCGTCCACTCGAAGTCAGCCAACCGGGCTGCGATAATGGATGGGTTTCAAATGAATAGTCTTAGCCAGTATAAGGACAAGGGAACGAAAGTACAGAGGACCGCCTACGTTGAAGGGACACAAGCCACAATCCTCATTAGCACTTGCAAAGTAGTCGGAGTCGGCTACACACTTACAAGGTCATTTAGAGGTAAGCCATATCTATAGTTTGGAGGATATCATACAGCCTGCTAATAAATTAGTTGTTCTCATGGAACCAGCTTGGCTAAGGCGGGACGAAGAGCAGGGTTTTTCACGTGTGAAGCGTATTGGCCAGATGAATGCCGAAACACATACTTACCGCATGATGAATAAGGGCAGTGTGGTCGAAAAAATTATCGCTCAACGTCAGAACAGCCGTTACGGCTTATCTGCAGACGCTTTCAAGGCGGCTGTCGATGAGCCTGACTTTGGCGACGACATGTACGACGCCTCTCAAGATGAGACCGACGAGTATGGTATGACATACTCGCAGAAAGAGATAGCAGCATACAAGAAGAAGGCCAATCAACGACAGAATCAGGGGTATTTGGATTATGATGACGACGATTATGAAGTTTGATTGAAATCATCGGCGGCGTGTGTCATTTCTCATTCTCCCTGCCATATATTCCACTATGGAGATCCTGCTTAATTCTGGAGCATATGTTCTGTCTGAAGCATCTAGCAGTTATATTATGCGTCTTGTGCATTGGATAGGTAATTTGCAACGGGTGTATTCAGCAGGCAAGATAAAAGTTCTAGTATGATAGACTCCCGTGGCAAGTCTGGCTTCGCAGAGTCGTTTCTTCTGATTACAGTGATCTTCTACTCTATCTATCTTTCCTACATCAGCATCAGCATCTGTGCTTTTCGGATCGCTTCTACAACTACACAGCTTGTTTGTTGATATAATCGAGTCGAGCAAGCATGTGGTATACGCCTGTGAATACCACCTTTTACTAGGACGTATTATACATAGCTAATTTGCCCAGTTGTTATCCTAGAATCGGCTTTCATGTGAAGGAATGCAGAGCAAGGATATTCGGGAGTGAAGCGCATCAGGCAAATGAACAGCAGAATACACACCTCCCGCTTCATAAATGCGGGCAACCCTTGTTAAGCAGCTAATCACAGATCGTCAAAAAAAAAAAATCGGAATCTCCTAAGTAAGAGGCCCTTCCAGACGCCGGGCGATTAGTACAACTTTAGTCAAAGACCAGCTCTTAAAAGTGGTGAAGGGCCTCTGGACTTCCAGGGAAGCACAACTGACGACCGAGTGAGTCCTGCAGATTCCGTGATTTGAAAAGGGAGATTACATAGAGACCAAATCAGACTTAAGGGGCAGCAAGCTTGCTTGGGACTATGCAAATAACTTCGTTTGACGCGATCTCTGTATAGTCTCCTACAACCCATTGATCATTCACTTGCATTAGATGAGGTACCGAGTACTGGTCCTGGTGCCCTTGTGCTTTGAATCATTTCATTCTGGAACAGTGCAAGTATGCACAATTATACTGTACTGAACATGTGGTGAATGAGACATTCACATGCCAACTTCTTAGCCCGCATTCTTGCTATGTTGCCATTCCTACGAATTCCCATTATAAACATTTCCTCTTTTACACGAAATCTTGGACAACGCTTCGGATCAACTTCCGCGATATCGACGCAGCGACGCTCGCAAACATGGCAGACGCGAGTCGGAAAGAGATATGGATCATGGGAGGGCCAGACCTCCTGTCGGCGGAACCAAAGAAGCAATGGCGAACAAAACGTTTGTTGCAAGAATGTAAATGGTACTGGCAAAACCATGCCAGAACAGATGGGGACGGTCAGTATCCTTGGCCAATCCGGGATCTATGCAAGGAAGAGTTTCGGGGCACAGGAGCTTCATTCAATTTGCAATTCTCCGATTTCGATTTCGCCTGGTTCAAAGATGCCTTCCTACCAAAGCAGAAGTTTGATGTCAATCAGCACCGATTAGAGTTTTTGCAACACCATGCACCGTGGATGGAATGGGAAGAGTTCGCACTTACGGAGCGTAATTGGATCTCTAGTTTCGAGCAACAGTCATCAGTGGGTGTTGAGGACTGGTGTTTTCGCTTCAGAATGGTTCCCCATGCCATGGCAAAAAATACCTTAGACACCCGGCCGATCCCAGCTCCCCCACCAGGTGGAATACCTGATAAGGACAATACTCGATTGCCCTCGATGCCGCTAGCGCAATGCAAGATAGTGTTGTGTCACGAAGGATTTGCCCCTGAGGCTCGAGAGATCTTCAGTATCAGAGAACTCGGAACCCCAGAATACTTAGCCAACGTAGATTCTCTTGGTGCTCCAAGGGATGAAATGACCCGAGGAGATCTGAGCTACCAAAAGTGGAGAGATGTGATAGTTAAGCGCTTGAACAAGCCTACCAACAAGGAATATTCTATCAAATGGATTCATCCCCAGACCTGGTACGAGAAGGCGTGGGATGTGAAAGATCCAGACGAAACTGAAGATGACCTATTGGATTTCCACTTATCCATGAAGACGCTAGTTAAATATAAGGAATATCCCGGTCGAGACAAGTTCTACTTCCAGCTTTATATTCCTTCGGAAAACACAGAAGACTTCGATGACTACGCACCAAATTGGTTCACCAGGTTTCTGATGAAAACAGCTGGCCAGAAGAAAACCGCCGGACAATCTGGAGGAGTTCAACGATCTGGAGCAGGTGGTCAAGCGCGAGGAGCAATAGGGCAGTCAGGAGGCTCTTCATCGAGTAGAGGTTCATCTCTAGGTGGTGGCTCATCTTCTGTTACTGGTTTCCCATTCATTAATGGCTCACTCCCCATCGGTGGCGAATCTGACGAGGATACTGCCATGAATGACTTTGAAGCCAGTCCTGGAGAGCCTGACCCCTGGTCGAGGGGTGGCGAGGCAGACGAAGACGCTAGCAAAAACAAAAGAAGCAGCTCAGCCACTGCTTCCACCAGTAGAACCGCGCCTAGATTCTCTGTTCCATTAGCGGGTGGAGGGTTCGCAACCGCCTCAGCTCCTACCGAAACTTCAAGTGCCGGTCCAATTACTAAGGGACGAAAAAGGTCATTAAGTCCCTCAGCACCTGGTAACTCAAGAATCACGCGGCAAAAGACACAGGCCAATGATTCCGATTCATCTTCCGATTCTTCAGATGAGGAGCCCGATGACAAAGAATCAGATAAAGAGGGAGAAGAATCGGACGGAGAAGAAGAAGATGGAAATGACTTCGTTGAAAAGTAAGCCCTTCCACTTCTGTAAGCCGAGAGATTTTGCGAAACTCACCACCTTCAGATTTCTCACAATTGCAGATGTGACAGAATCCTCACAGATGGAGGACAACCTGTTCACAAACTTCTGCGCATTCTTCAAGCTCCAGCCAAAGAAAGCGAAGAAGCCCAAGTGCGAAGTGAACCTTGAAGGTGTCTCCATACCTTTTCGAGTCTACCAAGTGTGTAATCAAAATTTCATTTCAATGCCCTCGGATTGCCTCACAGTAGAGCCATGACAAGTTTCCTATCCTGCAGTACTGATGATGCTGATGCTGATGCTGATGATGATGCTAGGCTTTTGCAATATACTGGATGCTAGATAAAGAGTATGACACTAGCTGCGGTGGTTTCCTTGCGGATGAGCAAGGGTTAGGTATGTGCTTCCAAAGATCCCGCGTGTACATTTGATCGATCCTAGTTGTGCTGAACAGAGGATTCTTCTGTGTTCTGACATTGTTATAGGGAAGACAATCACAGCTCTAGGTCTTTGCATTCTAGAACGAGTGATCCACCTTAATTATGTGACAACGATGAATGATATTCGCTCAAAGGATCCCCTACGACTGCAGAGGCATGCCACCGGTAGCGCAGAGAGAATCTGCCCAACAGAGTCCTATTCTATTAAATGTCAATGTTCTAAAGGATATATACACCTCGACCCCAATAATAACTTCGGACCCACTTTAATCATTGCACCAAAGCAACTACTCAAGACGGTACGTATGTTATCAAGAGCTTTATATTGAACATAGTGAATGAGTGTTTGGTTTAGTAGAAAAAGAGACATAACCCTATTGCTGACGATGCATGTCTAGTGGCGGGATGAATTCGAGAAACTCATCGACTCCTCCAAAAATCCCTTGAATATGAAAATGATAGTTGCGCACCCGACAGAAGGTCGCACCTATACCAAGAAGGCTTTGGAAGACCTCCTTCAAGAGGCGGAAATTTATGGGGAAAATACATCGAATTTGATTATTGGTAAGCTCACTTCTGTATTGATTCGCGCGATTGTTCTATGAGAGGTTGGTGAGCTGCGATCCGTTTTAGGAAATGCGACCTGGAAACGGAGGCGTCCATATGCAATATTTTGAGATAGTTGGCAGCTCCTGAGATGTCGAAAGCGTTCTCTACTTCTTGCAGTGCTAACGAAGGTGGCAGCCACGACATCAGGATCATTCAAGAAGCAAGTTGGTGATGTTGTGGGGAGGAAAATTAAGTGGCGCCGTGTTATCCGCGACGAACTGCACCTAGAGAAAACGCCGGGTAGGTTTAGCGTTCACTTTTACTTGAAAGAGGTTACTGACTCTCTGGGTTTGAAGCAACTAAGAACATCAAACTCATGCTTAGTGAGACAGCGAAAAGACGACGAGGTCCTACATCAATGTGGGCATTATCTGGAACTCCCTTTGAAAGAAGGTACGTTTGATACCCATGATGACCATGTCATACAATTCGCTCTTAATTCTGAATCATGAGAGCTGGAAAATGTCACACAGCAAAAATTGGAATATAAGATAATATGTCCCAGAGCTTGTAGGGCAATATAGGCGGGAAGACAGATCCTTCGAATTTGGAAAAGAGAGGAATTCGCATCGTACTTTTCCTCGTCTTTACACCACGTCATTACTCAGATAGTAGTCCACCATTAAGACGTAGCTCGCCTCTATTGTCCCACAAGCTGTGGAACAACATTATCTCACATTCCGAATTTTACAGTGACCGCACGACAAATGCTCAGGAGACTAGTATTCTACCGCTGCGCTGTTCTTTACATTTAGATCAGTGTATATTAATTACTGACACATTTATAGTCCAAAAGATCTAGCTGGTTACATTTCAGTGCTGCGAACCGGCGCCGAAAATGCTTGGGAAATTGATGGCAGGGATGAGCTAAAATTCGGACTCGCAGCCCCCTTTCAGGAAATTGACACGAAGTACAATAAGCTAATAAAAGATGCTCAAAAGGGCAAAACCCTTCGGAAAGTAGATATAGAAGGCGTCTTAGGGAAGTTCGGGAAAATTCTTCATGCTCTGATGATACGACGTACAATGTCATCGTCGGTACCACGCCCCAGTTTAGTTCTAATGCCGAAAGGAATACTGACACGAGTCACCACAGTGGTTTGGAAAAGTCTTGCTGGATGTACCCGAGAGCGAGCATCAGGACCTGTCATTTACGGTAAGTTCCGCGTACAAGAATGACTTGGACTGGCTTCGTGAGTGTGCGCAGCACAATTTGCAAAGAGCTGCTGCTGCTCGGCAAACGAAAGCTTCAACGAAGTTTTCACAGCCGAAAGCACAGTCGCGAGCATCGGGCACAGAGTACCAGAAATACGGCAGAAGATTACGGTTGGCTGCTACAATTCCAGCTATCCCAGGACTGCTGAGGAAAAAGGAAATACTTGATGACATGTTTCTTCAGGAAACAATCTTGAAACAGGGATGGTATGACAATGGCCCAAATTACAATGCATCGCCATACAAGAAATACTTGACACAATTTGTTCAGAGCAGCGAGAAGTTCACACTGATCAACCAACATGTTCTACAAGTGCTGCGTACGCCGAAAGATCCAGAAAACCCTGAGAAAATCATCATCATGAGCAGCTTTCCTGCAATGGCCTTTATTACAGCATTAGTCAGTAGCGCTTCCTCAGAACAAGCTGATCGCCATGGATGCTGACGATGTATAGTGGCTTAAAAAAGGGAAACATTCTGTGCTTTTCATTCACTCCGCCCTCAAGAATCGGGCGACCCTTGTCAACGATTTTCAAGGCGTAATGCGGGAAGACACTGATGAGGCCAAGAGGCCAAAGACTACCACCAAAGGCACGAAAGCTGAGTCAGAGAGGGACGCGGCAAGGAAAGCATCAATTCTTGTCTCAACAATACAGCTTAGTGAGTATTCCAATGGCTTCCTTCTTATGAAATACAACACTGGGGCTTTCATAGCCTCTTAGCACCATTGGAGGGCCCCATCCTAGATGTTTTCAAGCCTCTCGTGAGTTTCGTGTACTAACATATATTCAGTTGGTACTGGATTCACTATAACAAGAGCAACGCATGTAAGTATCCTCGGGTCATTTCCAGGTGCACGTGACTCATGTTATCTCACGATTAACTCCAAATTATTGCTGATTTTGAGGCAGGTGGTGATGCTAGAACCGGCCTGGATGTTAAGAGATGAGAAACAAGGTTACGCTAGAATCAGAAGATTCAGTCAGAAGAACCCCACGTTTACGTGGAAGCTGATCAACAACGACAGTTTTGTAGAGCCTCAGATTATGCAGAGACATGCTGCTCGAGGACGTTTCGTTGAGCTCTCGTTCGGGGACAATACGGACCAACAGGACTTTGGGCGGAATGCCCCGCAAGACTTCGACATCGTAGATGAAGACAAGGGCGTGGCTGGCTCGAAGAAGCCCGCTGCACGCTATACTGATAAACAGCACGAAGATTCTGATGAAGAAGTAGACGGATACTCGAGTGGTGAAGAGTTTGAGTTTTGAGGAAGAGGTTATTTGAGATAGTGTAACAGTCATGTCGTTTTCCGCTCGGGTAACTTAGAATTCCATACGTTTCTCGAGAAGATACTCTTTGGAAAACGTTTCCTAGGCCCGGCGAATCCACTCTAAGATGACCTGTTTATCTCTTGAAATTTATGATCCTTGTTATTGTAGTCTTACAGCGCAATTAAATCGTACGTTCAAATCGCTCACTTGAGATTATTGAATTGTAATCCACAAAACTGTGTTGCTTGCTTTTAAACAAGGGACCGTAAGGGAGCGTTTAAGCAGCAAAATAGGTAAGAGCTGAGGCCACCGGGAATGGCCCACTTAAGCGAGACGCGGTAACGCGTAAAAATTCTACACCCCATTTTAAAACCCTTACTACACAACAACCCTCTTAGGAATCAGTCCATAATTCAAGATGGAGACACCTCTTATCCTAAGTGATCCTATCGAGAAAGAGAATAATGAATGGCCTACCCCTGCACGTGCAGTCATTCGATCCCTACAGCGCCAGGGAAAGTCGCAACGCGAGATTGTCTCAGAGACCCATATCCCTCGAAGAACAGTACGCCGCATTCTTAAGCAGGAATCTAGTCGGAGAGAGCGCAAAAGAAAGCTCTCTAGACACCATCTCATGTCTATACGCGACATACGTTATTGCATTCGAACCATTTCCAAAAACTGGAGCTCTAGGCGCATGACTTTTGAGGCTCTCAAAAAGCAACTACCCTACCTACCCTCGGTGCGCACCATTCGTCGAGAATTAGCCCGGGCTGGCTACCGCCGCTGCATTGCATGCCCTCGACCATATATTACCCTCAAACAAGCTAGGAAGAGATATGTATTTGCCAAGGAGCATAAATAGTAGGGGACATCAGACTAGGCAGCTCATAGAGATGATGGCAAGCAAGGAGGGGACTGGAGGAAGGTTGTATGGTCTGATGAGGCTATATTTGAGACTAGGAAGAATGGCAGGATATATGTGACTAGGAGGGTAGATGAGAGGAGGTGCCCTGACTGCATTAAATCAGTCTACAAGTCAGGGAGGACAACGGTCATGATATGGGGGGCATTAAGTGTGACAGCACGGTTGGACTCAAGTACGTAGACGAGGAATCGATTAGGCTATCTCTTAGAATCTAAAGGTAAAGAGGGAAGAAAGGAAGGAAGCGCCGGAAGGCAGGGCATATATACAGGCGAGCGGTCACGTGAGCATTTCATAGCGGTCACGTGACTCCATAACCGTGACATTAAGTTGGGATTACAAGTCGCCATTAGTCTTCCTAGAGAAGCTTCCAGAACGCAAGGGCATATGTTCTAAAGCCTATCTACAGCAAGTTCTTCAGCCTATAATCTTCCCTCTCTTTGATGATCTAGGGCCGGAGTATATCTTCATGGAAGACGGGTCTAAGGTGCATAAAGGGCATGCCAAATTACCTAGACTACAGCACAATATCCGAGGGTTTAATTGGCCTCCTTCTTCACCAGATTTGAACCCTATTGAGAAAGTCTAGAGGTGGATGAAGGAGAAATTGAAAAACTTGGACTATATGCCCAAAAATAAAGTGGATTTGAAAAAGGAGTTGCAAAAGCTATAGGACCGAGTTAACCCACGTGACTTTCGCCACTACACTAAGCAATTGACTTGTAAGATTGAGGATGTAATTAAGTATAAGGGTATGGCTACTATTAATTAATAATAAGTTCCATTTTCACAGAGATTCATAAAAAGACTAAAAGATTATGATTTTTGGTAAATAAGGTCTCATTTGTTGAGTTTCGCTTAAGTGGGCCATTCCCGGTGGCCTCAGCTCTTACCAATAGCTAATATAGTGTCACACAAATTGCAAGTTTACAAAGCCGAGATCTCGACTACACGAAGCATATTATCAAACATGCCAAAAAAAATATTACCAAGTTTGCTATCAAAGATCAAATTATCAATCACTTTAATGTACTCAGAGGAAAACAAATTGAAGATAATTTAATTTAGTTGAAAAAGAAGATTTATATTGTCACGACTCTCTCCTTACCCTGGTAAGGTCACGTGGGTTGGTATGGTGAATGAAGTAAGATAGGGCAATGATATTGTAGTTAGGAAAACTTAATCAAGTTGAGCACAAAGCTCCTATCTAATGGCAGAGATGCCAGTCTTATATAGAACCTCCGTTTCCCATGCTAGCCGTGCTAGACAATCTAGCACGTCGCTGCTAGCCATGCTAGCCGGGCTAGCAGAGCTAGCACATCACGTGACGCTCGTCTCGTGACCTGCTGGTCGCTCATTCCTTCATCCAATAAGCCGTCTGGTTGTTTACCCCATTAAACAACCAATGATCCCGTATGTTCCCTGGGCCTGTGCGTGCCCTAGGACATGTACGCCCAGGATTCCCCTGTATCCTAGGATCCCACAGGGTCCCAGGAACGTGATCGTGACATATATATTAAAATTGTTTCAAATATTTAAAACATTATATATTAAACGTAAACGTTAATTTATGTAATATTATTAAATAATAATTTTACGATTAATAAATGCTTTAAATGTTTTAAATGATTTAAATTCTTTTTTCCCCTCTTTTTCGCATTGTATTTATTTACTGAGAACATTAATTTGAAATAAACAACTTTCACTTGTTGTTTCTAGCTCGCTGCTTTTTCGCTTTTTTCTTCTTCCATAAAACTCATGTTGAAGTAAGCAATAATATGGTGGACAATAATAAAGTGGGCCGCAGTAGATTGATAATTAATGCCAAAGAAAACACCCTTATTATCCACAAATCAAATTTTTTTTGGTATCGTCTGACGAATTCTCACTAGCGCTCAGCCGTACTGAACATTATTTCCACCATATTACTGTTGATTAATTACCAATCGAATAAAGTCTCTAGCAGTATACCAATAGTTCGTTAAACGTGATTTTACATGAGTTTTGATACAGTGAAATGAATTTATTTGTCAAGTGATACTTCCCTTATTCAAGATACACAAACAACGCAACCCTAAACCCCCTCCCTAGCCCCAACACCCTCCACCTTCTCCCCATCCCCCTCCTCCGTCCTCTCAACATAGCTCTCCTCCTCCCGCTTACTACTAACAAGCCCCTTCCTCCCCCCAATCTCTCTCTCCAGATGCACCTCAACATGGTTCGTAAAATACTTACTCGGATCCCTCACACACGCCGCACAAATCACCGCAATGATACCAAACGGGATACTCGCCAACCAGGTAATCCGGAACCCGTACGCATACCCGTATCGAGCCGCCGTTACGCACTTCGCGAAGATATCTGTTGACACAGTCGGGAACGCAGCGGCTTGGCCGGGGACGCCGAGGATGGTGAGACGGACGGCCTTGATGAAGCTAGCTGTGCTGGTGGCGTTGAGGGCTACAGAATTGGAGGCGAGCGTTGAGGTGATGCGGGAGGAGACTTGTTTTGTGGCTGTTTGGCTGAAGATGGAGGAGAAGATCACGGAGCCGATACTACCTCCGACACTTCTGAATGTTCCGATCAATCCAATCGCAACGCCGAGATCACGTTGCGGGACGTGCAAACTGGCTGTCGTATAACAATTAAGAGTAATCCATCCAAATGGCAACATGGCGAGGAACTGGACTGCCATGAGCCAGTTGAGGTTTGTGGGTGTTATGAGGGCAGCCAAACCGAAGAAGAGTGCTTGCATGAAGTTTGCAAAGATAAGTTGGAGGTTGACGTGTCTGATATATTGGACGAGAGCGGGGATAACGACCCCGCCGATAAGTTGGCCAGATCTGTAGTCAATGTAAATAGAAGGTCATCAGGGACGACCAAGGGGACATACCCAGAAGGGAGAGAGTAGACGCCGATCTTGATCGCATCTGCTGTATGAAGGTAGAGGATCGTCTGAGCATTCAGCGCCGAAGCAGCGAAGAACACCATCCCGGCAACAAAAACAAGTACAATCAACGACGAGAACTCCCGAAAACTCTTGAATAGATACCAAGGGAACAATGGATCCTTCGCAAGTGTAAAGTCATACGCGAAAGCCGCGAAGAAAGTAATCAGCCCAAGGATCAAAGCAGCAATCGTCCCGGTAGCGCCCCATGCGTACGTATTGCCACCAGAGTTAAGGCCAAATAGGAAAACGACCAGGCCAGTGACGAAAAGGGCGGCGCCAATGAAATCGAGTTCTTTGAACTCTTGCCATTTCGTCTTGCCATCAGGCCGAGGATGACTTGGCGGAAAGTAGACAAACAGCGTTCCAATAAAAGAGAAGGCGCCATATCCGATGGCAACGTAGAACATGATGCGCCAAGTAGCATGAGATATCATAGCATTGGCGAGGAGTGTGCCTGGAATCCAACTCGATAGGTTGAACTCCGTCCACGCTAGGCCGGCGCCACGGTACTTGTTAGGGAGAATCTCAGATATGCCTTGTTACTGTTAGTATTCCTCATCACAAGATATCGGCGCACTTACCAGCACAAGCAACAGAAACAGTTCCAATTGATGCCCCAAGAATGACTTCTCCGGCGATAAGTTGATTCATAGATTGAGCAGTCCCTGCAATGATGCCGCCGAGAATCGTAAGAAGTTGGCCAGTAAGAATAACATATCGTCTCCCAAAGATATCAGAGACTCTTCCCGCAATTGTGAAGCCGACAGCAGCGGCAGCACCCCATCCGGAAGGAATCCAAAAGTCGATGTTTGCTCCTCCAAGCTTTTCGGAAAGCTGGACCAGAATTGGAGTAGCGAGGATGAAGCCGAAGATGATTGGACCCGTGAAGCTGGTCCCCAAGAACAACGCAGAAAGGACAACAGATAATGTCAACTTCTCCGCATGCTCAGGATTGTCTTCCAATGCAGCTTTGTGTGGATCCTCATAGCCTAGGGGTATGTCACGATGCTCAGAGTGAGCCATATCGATCTCAGCCTCAATGGCATGCTTATGTGCCTCGTTGTCTTTCATGATGTTGGTTTGGACTCAATCGCAATGTGGTTTGTTGACTAGAAGAGCTAAGTCAGAAGAGGAAGGATCCGATGCTCTGGGACCCAGTTGAGAAAGCATGTTTTATTTACAGGGGATTCAATTAGCCTGTTGCGGGGCCGAGAACGGGACCCCGCAAGACCCACCATTGGATCCCAGACTTTCTGGGGTACATGTGGGGTGACGAACTGGACTTCTCTTTCTGGGACTCTGCGTACCATTGCACTGTCTCATGCTTCTCGGGTAAAAAGAAAACACGAACTGGGAAAAGATCGTTGCTGGACAGAACGTAAATGTTGAAAAGGATTTATAGATCTTGAAGGCGATTTGAAAGCTTCAAAACATTGCTAAACTGCACCTTACGCAGCCTCTGAACGAATGCGAATGCGAATTCTAGATATGAATCTAGATGTGGGGCCTCAAGTGGGTTTGCCTTCCCAAGACCTAAAGAAATAGCAGATTTCCACAGCTGAGCTTTAAGTCGCGACTCGCGACGAATCTCGGGAAGCTCGCCTTTTTATCTATTCCCGAAATGGCGGCGCTACCCCTCAATAATCGGGGCAGCATGATTCTATATCAATGGGACTTTGCTCAAGGCTTGAAACAAGCCACTAAGCCTTGAATGGTTCTCGATCAAGAGTGGGGATCTTGAAGCATCACGCATAGCAACATGGCAATCATTGATAGTCTTTCGCCAAACAGTGCATTGATTCTATATGTGGGACTTGCAGTTATCATTGCGTACCCCATATGTCTCACAACATATCGTCTTTTCTTCTCGCCGCTTAGCAAGTTACCGGGTCCATGGTCAACCAGAATAAGTGTTGTTTTGGAGACCAACGCCCTTAAAGAATAGCGACGAACGCAATGGGTTGGGTCATTATTTGCCGAGAATTCTGACGCCGTATGCATACGCACAAGCCCGAACTCTGTGTCCTTTAACCATCCCGATGCTGTTAAAGCAATCTACGGTATGTTGAATTCCGCTCAATGGAGCAATGACTAAAACAATACAGGCCATGGAAAAGGTGTAGAGGGCTTCGGGAAATCCAGCTGGTATGATGCCTTCAATACTACAGAAGAGTCTCTCTTCTCAACTAGATCGAAGAAGCGTCATGCTATGAAGCGTAGAATGGTTGCGCACGGCTTCAGTGCCCAGTCTCTCCAGCTTTTCGAGCAATTCGTTGATGAAATGATGGAGAAGTTTATGGGAAAGATGGACGAGTTCGCTCGGACTCAACAGCCATTTGATATCTACTTCTGGTTCGAGCTTTTCACGATGGACTTGATGGGCGAACTTGCTCTTGGAAAGAACTTCGGCGCAATAGAAGCTGGCAAGCCTGCAAAGTATTCATCACTCGTTGAACAATCGCAGAGATTCTCAAACATCAGTGGTGTGCTTCCATTCGGAAAAGCCAATGTGAAAGTATTGAGCTGGGTGCCAATACCGAGGATCCAGGAATTATGGAAAGCCCGTGTCGAGTACTTGGAATTTGCCAGAACAGCGTTGGAGAAACGTTTCCGAGATGACAGGAAGGAGTTGGTTCCGAGCGGAAAAGCTCGACAAGATATCATGCAGCGCTTCAGTACGTCAAATACTACCCTTGTTTGGTATCCACTTTAGGAGCTGAGATTCTCGGGACTGTTCTCGGGAGCTACTCTTCAAAGAAGATGTTGTCTCAACTCTTCGGATGAGCTCCTCGAATCCTAAATTCCTGTCAAAAGTGTATATTGATTTGTCAATAGTCGAGGCTCGAGACCCAGAGACGGGCCATAAGATGGACTTTGCAGAGTTGCGTGCAGAGACTTCATCCTTGATGTAAGTATATCTTATGAATCAGATTAGCACTTTCTGATCATAGCAGGGTGGCTGGCGCCAGTACAGGGTCTGTAACAATGAATTGGATGACTTACTACTTCTGCAAAAATCCGGAAGTCAAGAATCGCATCATCAAAGAACTAGAGAACATGTTCCCCGAGAACGTTGATGGAAGTCAAATTCTCCCTTTCGTCAAGCTGCAGAAGCTTGCTCTTCTTGAGAACGCCGAGATAGAATGGTACGTTGGAATCTGCTCCCGAGATTTCTGGCAAAGCTGTATACTGAATTACCCACAGTCTCCGACTCCACCCACCCATCGGCTACTCGATGCCACGCGACACCCCTCCGCAAGGAGCCGTCATCTGCGGCCATTACATCCCCGGCGGAGTAGCAGTCGGCGTTCCCGCTGCTATCATTGGTCGTAACGAAACCGTATACAAAAACGCAAACACCTGGTCCCCCGACCGCTGGACCGACGAAACCGCCGACCTTGCAACCATGAAGACTTGTTTCCTCGGCTTCGGCTACGGCAGCAGACAATGCATCGGCCGCAACGTAGCTAATCAATTCGTGATGAAGATGATGGCGACGCTGTTGCTGCGATATGAGATTGAGTTGGAGGATCCTGGGTTGGTGCTTGGGACGAAGGAGTTTACGATACAGAAACCGGATCGGAAATATAATGTGATTATTCGGCCGAGGAAATCGTAGACGCAAAGTTGGGATGGGATTATTTGAGTAACGAGTAGGAGTGTTGGTTGGAATGGGAAAGGGTTCCACACGCTAGTGCTTAGTTTGGATCTGAGACAGTGACCAATCAAGTAGGAACGACGCTAGAAGAAGCTTGAACTCGGTATAGATTAATCAAACTGTGCAATCCATAACAATTTAAACACAAATTTTGATTCATCATGCCAGACCGGGTCACTGGATCGTGCTCCACTTTTTGAACGGGAACGGAAGACCACAGAAATAATAAGAGTGAGAGTAAGGAGCGTACCATCGCAATACTGATGCATTCTATTCAGAAGAAAGAAAAACTATATACAGAAGTGAATATATACTGTTGAAAGAAAAACGAAAGTCTTTTGGATGCCTGCTCATGCCACACATATCCTCGGGATAAAACCACGGTCTCTTCGCTCTTTATATGCCTACAAACATTGGGAGTAGTATGCATTCGCGGCCGTGCAAGTGTAGCCACCTGCGCAAGTGGTTGCACCAGTCCATCCGACACCGCCACATTGTGCGTAGTGGGCGGCTCCACCGCTTGAAGATACGCTGGTGCTGGTAGGGACTTGGACCTTAGTCGAGGAACCAACGACGACGCTGGAGCTTGTGCCTGATGATCCTCCGGATCCGCCTGACGCGAGAGTGCCGGTGTAGGTAGAATTGATAGCACCGACCTTGATGTTGGAGTAGATGACATAGGAGCTGGCCTCGGAGGATTCGATAGTAGCAGGGACACCGGAGGTGGTGGCGCAGGTTCCACGAGCGACACCGGGCTTGGTGGCATCTCCAGTAGCTGGGTCGTTGCTGTCGAGCCAGAGCATTTGGTCTGCGTAATCATCCCAGAGGGAAAGGACGAGGACCATACCGGTCTTGTAGGCCTCGCTCATAGAAGAGAAGCCTCCGTGAGCATCGTAGTCGTTGGTGTCTCCGAAAGCGGTCTTCTGGGCCTTGCAGAAGGTCTCTGTGATGGAGTTTCCTGAGACGCCAGCGATGTTGGACTGCGAGTTGGGGATGACCTTGCCATTTTGAACGTAGTAGCGCTTGATCTCATTGAGATTACCGGTGGCAGTTCCATCATCAGTCAGGAATTGGGTGACGACAGTGAAGACTGAGTTGGTATCAACGGTCATGCCAGGGCCGTAGAAAGTGGTGTTGCCCATTCTGTAAGAGTTGAAATCGCATCCATCGGGATCAGTGGTACCTCCATATCTATCGGTAGAGTAGGTACCGCCACAGGCGTTGCCATCGCATCTTGTCTGAGTGACATTGTCGGAGGAGTGAGGAGTCAATGCAGCGGAGACGGAGTTTGCTTCCCAAATATCCATCTCGGCACAGCATGAGCCATACTGTCCTGTTCCAGAGTTGGCACTGTTGGAGTCTGGAGTCCATCCCTCAACATTGGCCTATAATTTGTAAGCTATATGTTAAGTTCCCCGTCAAAGGAATGCATACTTGGCCGTTGATGAACTTCAGATCACGTGGGCACTGAGAATCACAGTATCCAACTCCATAGGCAGCACCGGCCTTATTAGTAGGGTACTGCGAGACACCACCATCGGCAGCCATGCCAGACATGTAAAGCGCACCGTTCAGACCACAAGGAAGATGAGAAACATCAACACTGACTACTGTTAGTTAAGCGTTGCAACGTGTAGGAGCAGACCTACTCGAAGGTGAATTCTTGGTTCAATAGGTTGAACATCTGGTAATGAGTATCGTCGGCCATCAAGAAGAGACGCGAGCCGACGTTCTTGTTCGCTCCCGAAGTAACGAAGTCCAACTTCAGCGAGCTTCCACTGGCTGTAACACCATAAGTGCCAGTATAGTCGGCTCCGTCAAGAGCGCAATTGGTGGCGCAAGTAGCATCGTCTGGGCACAGAGTTGCATCCCAAGTGTTTCCGGTGTAGCAGTTAGTTGATCCAGAAGTTGAGTGCAACCACCGCCAGTTAGAATCCATGACAACCTTGCCATTGACAGTTGTGCAAGAACCTGGTGCGGTACACTTCTGCCATGTCAAAGGAGGGTGAGTTTCGGTTGTGAGGGTACCGATTTGCTGTGCGCGAGCAACAGCGAATAGCGAAGAAGCAAGAGCGAGCTTAGAATACATGATGAATAGTGAAGGAAGGACTGAAGGAGGCTGATGGTCATGCAGGAAAAGTTTGGGGTTGAGGAACAGAGCAGCTTATATACTGAGTCGCATCGGAACAAGAGTACCGCCAACCATGAGGCCATGAACCACCAGAAATCTGTACTAGACAAGCCATCCATGAGGCCTCAAGATCTACTGGAGCTCCGGCTCGACGGGCCCTTCGGATTGACGATCTCGCAACGACAAAAGGGGCATGAGGCTGGGTCGCTCCATGCGGTCCGACTAGGACTAAAATTGGAGGCAACTGCTGCGGAGCAAGTCACGATGCTCACTACCACTCTTACCAGCTCACGAGAAGACTTGGTGGAGAAACATTGTTGCGCGTCACGGGCCACATACCGCGGGTAGATTAATTCTTCATACACTAGGACCGCACATGGTCAACTGCAGTAAAACAAACGCTACCGGATCAGTTGACCGACGTTTAATATAAACAACGTCGAGGTCCAGGTTCGGCTAGGGCATTGGCCTTTTGATTGACCTTTGATAGGTTGCCAAGGTTTTCTCCGCATCGCTGCCCCTTTTTCGTGGCGGGGTCAAGTTACTTTTCAGATGCCCTAATCGGAGTCATGAGCTCCTTGGTGGTTGGAACTTTGCAAAAAATTCGTGAGATGACAACTTGAGTAAACGTTGAAAGTATGATCTCTCCACATAGAGAATGCCATCAAAGAATGATCCTATCGAGGCCAGGCATTGTGATCTGATTTCGCACTAATATTAAGGGTGGTGCTACAGTATCAGGTGTATAATAGACTTTTTAGATGGGTACCGAGGCCAAACAGGGATGCTCGCCAAACGCGGGGATAAGGTTGTTTAAATGCGGATAAACTCGCGGGAACAGGGATATTAATGAGGTACGAAAACCGGCGAAACACAGCTGCCGGGAAACGCGAGAGTTTGTCACCTGCCTTTGACATTGGCCAGAAGGGGTGGTACAAAAACTGGAGAAGTGATCTAAGCGAAGCCCATTAGAGCTCACTGCCACACAACTTAGACCAGAAGGGTCTTTTACTCCTGACGGCAATACTCGCCCCGTTATTCCTCGAAGAGGGATGGCAGACTCCACTGCAGCGGCTCTCCGGGATGGAATCCTCCTTAATTAATTGAAGCGCAAGCAATCTTTTGCTCCAAATGGCTGGCCATGCCATCCGACGTCAAATTTTGCCTTGGCAGGAGTAACGTGAACGTTTGTATGTTTGGTGGGGTGTGTCTCACCCTCTATCTCAACCCACTTATTCACTATGAAATTGATAGACAGGTGTCCTAACCGAATGCAGGGCCAGTTTGGAAGCACTTTCGCCGAGAGGATATATATTGAATGGGCTTCTTGGCAAAGAATACTCGGGTCGAAGGATATTTAGGCAGGACCGCCTCATTTCAACTCTGACGACAGCTAGAAACGAGTACCATGATAGAAGCATTTCCACAGACAAGTGGTACATTGGAAGGCTTCTTGGCAAAAACTTTCGGGTCGAAAGATGATTAGGCATGATTGCCTCATTTCAAGTCTGACGACAGCAGAAGTGAATGCCATGAATATGAGACGGGTGAGTGATGGGTGAAAGTTGGAAGAGGCTCCAACACTTCCTTGCGTGGGTTGGTACGCAGAAGTTGCCACACCTTTGGTGCGGGATGATCTTGCGGGGGTGTCGGGTGTTGAAGTGGCTCAGCAAGCTTGGGGCGTACTTGCCAACTACGGAAGTCCGTTATCTGAAGCGTCTGTAGTGAAGTTGCTCAGTCGTCTTCTGTGACCACAAGAGCGCCGGCTAATCATGGATTCATTTGTTGCGCTCGCACCGGAATTGAAGTCGGCCCGTAATCGTCGCGCTTGCGTCGAAAGACGATATCCGCAAGCTGGTAGTTGGCTCTTCGCCACAGTTCATGGTTGAGAAGAAGTAGGTCGGCAGAGGAGTGGTTCAGAGATTGGGTCGTCCTCGATATGCCCAGTCATAATATCGTCCTGCATGAAATCACGCCAGAATACGTCTCCAGCAACGTCTTTCCGTGTCGCGTATATCATCTGACCAGCTTTGGTGACCTGACCGAATCCCATGCGAGCCGAATGCCATACGTTAGCAATAGCTTTCAATGCGCCGGCATTCATTCGAATCTGCTCCTTCAGCTCTTGTTCTGGAGAGATGATGGGCAAGGCTGACCACATCGAGAGATGGACGATAGAAGACATTGTCAAGGCGCATACAAAGAAGTGCGTGTGATTGATCAACGGTGTGGGTAGAGCCACAAGCCGGCTCACGTTTGCCGCTGCTTGAGCCGTTTTTATTGTATGCATATTATCCACAGTTGGTGCTAGATCGACGTGTTCGGAGCAAGAAGTAATGGTCTGGACAGCGAGCACTTCAAGTTTCGCGTAGTGGCGGTGAAGTAGCATCGAACTCCTAGAACACTGTCTCAATGCTGCTTTGTGAGAAGGGTGAAGGCACTTACACATCAGTGATCATATGCGCCTGAAACAGCATCTCATCGAAGTCACTTGCCTCATCATAGAAGTCTCTTTTCGACTCAGGGAGATGTAGTTTCCAAGCTGTAAGGTATGCTTCTAGTCTGTGGATCGAGACGTTGTCGGGAAAATGACCGCTTATTGATTGTATGATTCTATCAAGATTGCGCGCCGCAGCTATCCGATACGTGTAGGAAGACCATTCAATATCATCGTCGGTAAAGCTGTCCTCTTCGAATTCTTCGAAAGTATGGAGGGGAGGGATGAGCTACTCAGGTCAATAAATTTATTTTATCGTGCAGGTTCCACTCACGCCAATGTCGAAATATCTTGCTTCGCATGGTAGGGGTACGAACGAATTCCAGTCCTGGAAGTAGAAAGCTCTTCGCCCATGAAAACCAGCTACCATCACACATACGACATTCAACTCATGCCATGAACGTCTGAGACTTTCTTCGCAGACCGAGGAGCCTTGCCCGTTTGCAAGTGCGTATTCTCTCGTGTTCATGCCAATGTCCAGAGCCATGTGTTGGGCTCTGACCAGTATCTCTACTGCTTTAACTTGTTCACCACCACCATCTAGTCCCAACGCGTAGAGCAACAGTGTCTGAACCATGGACGCATCTCTGACTGGTGGTGAGACAACGAATGATTCTAAATCTGTAGCGTATGGATTTGTAGATAGCCCTGAGACGTATCGAGAGCCAACATAGCACATGGCGGTAAGGAGATGATCCATAGGGCGTGCTTTGAGGACTTGGAGGAATTGATGTCGAGGAGGCAAGAAGGGGTGCGATTCATAGAAGTAGCGGTAAAATGCATCTATACACCGTTGACAACTGCGACCATCTGAGGTCGCCAGCTCAGAGCTTTTGCTGGTCAGGTACGTGGACGTGAACATTGCTCCAAACGAGGTTTCGAACGTTGAGCTAGATGAAGAAGTAGGCTCAGGTATCGAAAGTTGATTGTCATTGATAGACCCTGAGGTGTATGGTAATTGATTACTGGCTTTCGCAATAGAGTTATCGTGCACGGGAGCAGAACTTCTCCCACGCGCACTTGAGCCTCTATAGCCTCGACGCGATTTGAGATAGACACATGTGACTCCTTGCGAAGCACAGCGAGAGCAGACTCGAAGTCCATCGCATTTCAGATGTTTGCTTCGACACGCGACACATGCTGAATTGATAGACACGCGATCAGACATCGAAGGATGTGCTTGCCGGCCTGGTGACTCCGGGGCGTCCGGCGTGTTCGCACCAGTTGATTTATTTGAATCTTCTTCGTTGGTATCCATATTGCTCATTGGTAGCACTGAGAGTGACAAAACGGTAGACGCAAAGTTCTGTGAGGTCCAACAACAGTAACGTAACACATAAGCCTCAAAGGAAAGAAGAATGAAGGAAGTACAAGAGACTTGAGATGGGGCAAAGAAAGAAATGAGAGGCATTGCTGCTGAAAAATCAACATCAGAATCTGGCTACTGGTGAAATTCGAATTGCAGCATAATTGTGGCACTCGATGAGGCGTTAGCGTTTTGTGGTCGCCTATCAATTGGCCCAACATTTGTCGGCGAGCAAACCCACTTCAGGTCGGCGACCCTGAAAGCATATTGCATGACTAAAGAGACGATCGCTCACTTGAATCAGTTGTGGTCCTTATGGATGTGTCAATTGGTCGCGACTCGAGCTCTTCGAATGACGCTCCATGACTCAAGTTGAACGTTGATGGAGTATAACAAGGTCAAGAAAGCCCGACGGGAGATGAGGCTTCTGCACGTGACTGAGATTTTGCTTCTGTATAAGGTTAGCGTGGATTTTGGAGTTTTATCAGCCCTAGCCGGTCGAGGGTCCTCGTCGAGTTTCACGAAACACATCTCTCAAGTTTGTCCTGGGACACGTAAACGCTCAGCGTAAGCTGCAAGTGACCTTTGAGGTGCCAGTACTACCGAGTTCCTTCATGTAGGACGACAACGGAAGTCAACACGCGCTGACTGCCAACTACTTGTGCAACTCTGCATCTGGAGAGGCTATATTTGAGACATTCCAACGGTATCTCATATTGTTGATCATGTCTGTACTAGGTCATGAACGTTTACTTATATCTCGCCAGTGTCACAGCTGAACACTAAAGAATAGGACGTCGGCTGCAACATGTGATGCCAGTCATTTTTGTACGACCCTTTTCGTTATCTGCTGAATATAATTCTTTTCCACTTCACGGACTCAAGTTAAATTCGAGTCCACGACAATACTAGCGAGGCAGTCTCATAGCAAACTTTCCTATCTTCCCACCACTTAATCCTTCCAACGCCAAATCTTGTAACTTTTCTTCCCCACACCCACAACCTCTCACTCAACTAAACACAAAACTCATCAGACTCCTCGCCGGCACCGTAGCATTCACCAACCCCTCCCAAACCGCCAAGTACTCCCCACTCCCCACATCAACCCCCTCATTTGTCGTAACCGGCAACACGACACCCCCCTCCCTCGCCCCCTCAACCCTCATACTAACCGTCACATTCGCCCACCCCTTATTGATAACCTGCACCGCGATGCTCTTGATCCCACTCCGTCCCACGTTCGCACTCTCAAACGCCGAAACCGAGAAATCTTCCCACGCCGCCGACGAATTCGCGTAGATGCGTCTCGAATCCGGTTTCACGTAGCGGCCAAAATGCGCGAATGCCCACAGCCGTTTCGAGACTGTGTATGAGTTCGTGGTGGAGTTAATTCGGATCAACATATCGGACCCCGAACTCTCTTCTGCGCCCATCCAATGCAGGAATGCCGAAACATTAGCTTTCACCAGACTGTCCTGGATGTTGGTTGCCCAGACAAAGCCATCGACTTCTGTGCCGTCAGTCGTGGTGACGTCCCCCGTATCGTCGTCGGTGGTATTGACTGCGGAGTCCCAGAGCGCAGTGAAGGGGGTTGTGAGGTCTGACCATTCGGTTTGCCAGACGGGGAGGGAGGTTTTGAGGGGGTCAGTTGGGGCGGCGCTATAGCCGTGGGCGGAATAGACTGATAGATACTTTTCTCCGGAGGCGGATTGGAGTTCTGAGAGTGTGGCGCCGGCGATTGACCAGCCGGTGTTGTCGCAGCAGACTAGTTTGACGTGGGAGAAGTTCGAGGATTGGAGGGTAGGGGCTAGGATCTTGAGGAAATCTACGGCTTGGGAGCCGTTGGAGCGCATTCCGGCATAGGAGGGAGAGACTGTTCGCTTGTTAGCTTTATGAATACCAAAAAAAGGGTGAGCTTGGAGCTAAGGACTTTGGCTAGACTAAGGAAATAAGTACCGGAATGAGAATGAGACTGACTATCCGGTTCATTCAAGAACCCCAGATGCGTAACATTAATCCCAGCATCCTGATACTCCCTCAAATACTGCACCAAATAATTCGCAAAATGCTGTCTCCAATCTCCCGTCCCGCACTTCGTTCCCGTCACCCCACAAAGATAGCCTCCATCTTGGTCATTCTCGTTGCTTTTCATGTACCAAGGCGCAGACCACGCTGATGCATAAAATGTTTGCACCCCATACTTTTGAGCTTGTTGAGAGAGCCAGACTTGAGAACTGTCGTTGCCGTTCCAGGCGTATGTGGCGGTCCCGTTTGAGATGGATGTCGAGGGAGGATTTGGTTCGATGCTTAGCATGTAGTCTAATGCTGTGCTGTTCGACGATCCGACTCCGTTCCGAAGGATGGTTAGACCAGCGCCGACGCTGTCATCAAAGAGCAAATCGAGGATTTTGCTTTGGGTAGCATTGGGGAGGTGGTATATTGATGCGGCGCGGTTGAAAGCTTGGGAGATTCCAAAGCCAGAAATCGTTTGGTATGTTTGGGATGTGGAGACATTTACTGTAACAACTGGCAAAGCGGCCGGATCAGTTGAATCATTATCATCTTGTGCTCTTACCAGTGCGAAGAGCACCAAAAAGAAAAGAGATGTTGAGAGCATTTTGAAGCTTGCAAATGCCAAATTACTCGAACAGATTCAACTTAATCAACAAGACAACAACGGGTCGAAACAGTACCTCAGGACATCTAGATACATTTATACTGCCAAGGAAAACTTTTCAAGCTCGCACGTGTATGTTCGTGTTTTCAGTTGTCATACACCCAGAGCCAGATTAAGTCCCGTTCAGGCTGTGTTGAAACATCGTGAGAAAAACAAAATGGAACGTTTCAGCAAAGGTAGCCTTATGCTGGGAGAAAGCAAAGTAGAGTACTTAGTCAATGGGGGTATTGCCGTGAAGATTCTGTTCGTACGGATGAGGAGAAGGACGCGAGTCCCAGGACTAAAATATGGGGAAAGGGAAGACAAGCCACATGGCGTTTTCCCCTGGTAAGGCTCGGCAATGAATGCCGATACAGAGCTGTGGGGAAATGAAGGCCGTGTTCCAGAAGACTTCTGGGGATTGAGGCTGAATAGAGATTTGCTCGGTATATCAAGAGAAACCACCTGGAAGTGCTGGGATTCTCAGGATCATGTGACGGTGTTCGACAAAATGCATTCATTACCCCCTTTCTTACCCTGCCAGCTCAGGTCTTGTCGCAGGACTTCCTTCCATCTCTGGCCTCCAATTTTGTGGCACTGTGGCCGGCATCTCAGCAGGCGGAACTGGTTGAGCCCCAACATAATTCTTCTTATCCTCCTGTGTTCTTCCAGACATGTTATTCTCCATCAATTCGTAAGGCTCAGTTCTTGCCTTAGCCTTCTTCCTTCTCTTCAAAATGAAGAATGCGATAAGCAAAAGTATAGCGAGACCGCCGAGTGCTGCGCCTACTCCTATTCCTGCCTTCGCTCCTGTTGATAACCCGCTCGATCCAGGATTAGATGTTGCTGATGGCGTCTGAGTGGGGCTCGTATTTGCAGTTGACGTAGTCTTAGAGGACTTTGTTGCCGTAGCGGACGATGATGAGGAGGACGAGGACGCAGTAGCTGCAACCGTAAACGTAGATCCGAGCGCGCTAGTTCCTGATTTTTCCTCCTCAATCTTCAAGAAGAAAGGCTGTCCAGGAATTGCTTTGTTTCCCGGCGTCCATGTGTACGCGTTGGAGGAAATTCCACCTGCGAATTAAGATCATCAGCTGTATCCTCTCCATAAACGGGCAGATCTTCGCGAATGAGATGGCACAGGGGAACAGGAGGATAACAATCCGAGAAAGGAGCAAAGACGTACTCGAGATATTGCCAACAAGACTCGGATCCGCCAGTGTCCCATTGTCCAGAGACAATGTCAATGAAGCGCCAGTCGAAGCGCCCGTCCAAGTTACCTGGAACGGAGTTCCGCTCACGATCCCCGTCCAGTTATCGACCGTGAACTTCAATCCCTCCACCAAACACCATGACTGAAAAACACAGAGGACCAAACCCGAGCCTGGCGATATTCGCATCGTGAATACACGAGAAACGTCAAAGAAAGAGGACAACAACAATCACGAAAAGAAAGGTTAGTCTGCCTCACATGCGGATCAGATAAGGACGAGAACGGGAGCTGACGAGGCAATCCTCGCAGAGCTGAATTGGCTTAAGGCAGGATCAACCGCAGCAATTGGAGGGAAATCTCCTTGCTCCTGAGCTCAGCCCTCCAATAATAGCCATCTTGTCGTACCCGATACTCAAGGGGGATTAGCATTTGGGGTAAGAGATGACCAAGTTCCAACTTTGCGTGCAGCAGGAGGGACTTGGCGTAGGATCTTCGTCTTGGCTCAATTTGGTGCGAGGATGGCGGTTATCGAATCGAATACCCGTCTTGGCACGACATGCGGGGGATTTCTGTAGCCTGAGGCATGTACATGTATATGCATCTCTAACTAAGATACTACTGTACTCGCTACTCGTATTTACCATTTTCGGTAACCAAGGGATCGGGGCGATCCGAAAGGCTATCATTTTGGGGAGCAAGCTTATGAGAAGGGGGCAACCGATGCTAATTTTTTCTTTTCCGCCTATAAGTCGCATTTGATCTCCTCACTTGACCTCTCAACTTAACTACACTCTGAACCTACCTACTACCTCTTTTGTTGTATACAGACACACTCTCTCAGACTGCAATCCTGCCAATTTTCTCGCCCACCTCCTCTTCTAGGATAGGAGATAAACGTTTTTCAACATCTGACGTTCGGAACGAACTTGCGAAAATCCTCAGCGAAAAGAAAGCTCACATGAACAAAGAATATCATACTTCTAAATCTTAGATTCTCAATAATATCGCATTCCCAAATGCTACCTAATGCCATGCAAATCATGCCCCATCCCCATCCATACACCCCAAACGCCATCAATGCAGCCAATCCCTAAGCACCCTACCTCGGCCTCCTCAATGGATGAGCTTCCGTATTTCTACCACATCACAATCAGCATACAAACCCCACTAACAACACAAAAGTACTTACAATACGTATTCATCCAAGCTCACCACATCAAACGTGCTATAAAGCAAATAGAAATACTTCAACGTTTCCGCCAGCCAGAAGCTCTCCATCTCATTCACTTGTGGTGGAGCCGCACTCAGCACATCTTGGATGGCAGAATGTGCTAATTTCGTTTTGGTGTGTGCCATGATGGATTTAAACATTGTCCATCCGCTGTCGGCCCAGTAGGTATCGCCTGTGATACGGTAGAGGATGAAGACTGATTCGATTGCTTCGGGTCTGTTTACTGGTTAGCTTTCAATTGAAATACGGAAAAAATGAGTCTACGTACCTCAGAAGATACCGAGCATCTTGTACGGAAGCAAATCCTGGAGAAAGCTTGTTGGTCATGATCCGCTCACGAATGATCTCCTCTTCAGCATATCTGTCAATCGCATTATACCACTTCTTGGTATCCCATTTGCAGCTTGTCTTGTTCTCGCAAGCCACCGCCGTGAGAGTTTCGGGCATGATTCCAGTCACGGTATTCTTGTAAGCCCAAACACAACCATCTGCCAACTTAGCACCATCATCCACGTCCGCTGGTCGATTGAAGACCTTGCCTGCAATAGCAAGCATACCACCAGAGAAGCAAGTCAAATGCTGAAGCTCAGCTGTGCGTCTCGGTAGATTATCTCCTTGAACCGAGACTGCCCCCGAGATAAGAATATCCTCCTCTGTGACGGTCATTGGTCGGAAGAACAAGTACTTCTTAGCCACTTCCACGAACTTCTCGTACATCGTTCGGTAGGATCTCATGGTCCCCCCGAGCAGCATGAATTGCTTCGGTAGGTACTCATATGTGGAATCGGCCAGTGCTCCAAGTGTAAATTGCTCGTCCATTCCCGCCCATGGTGTCCCGAGTAAACAACTCTCGTTGAATTTAGTCGCATCTACCATAGAAGGCCACATTCCAGGCAAGGCTGTCTTATCCTGCCATTTCTCAAGCTCGTCCATTACACGCTGGATAGCATCATAGTACTTATCGTTTCCTGTAATTTGCGAGAGACGAGTGAACTCCAGAGACAAGGAGCCTAGGACAGCAAGGACAATAGAACCACTAGGCAAATGAGTGTTGGCATACTCATTCGTTCTACATGAGGTCAGTACTCATCCTACCCGAGATTTCAAGGAAGCAGAACATACGCAGACCATTCATAATGCGGCGTAGGCATCCGATTCGGGGTATCAAAGGCCGTAAACAGAATCTCCGCAAGCTCAACCGCCTTCTGCACCAAAATCGTGTACTTGCCCCCACTAATATCAAACGCCGAAAGCAGGCCTCCCAAATGTCGAATCGTCGTCTCGAACAAATTGACCTGGCACCCCTGGGTATTTGTAAAATCAATATTCCTCAACTCCACCAAGGACAGCTCAAATTCGTCTTTCAAGCCCATAATCCATAACGTATCCAACGCATCCACCATCGTAGCAGCCCACCCACAGAACGGAGACTTGTACCCGCCTGCAATGGGCATCAACTCATCATGCCCCCAAGCATCTTGCTTATACCCCCTCCACGCATGCAAGAACTCATCCTTAACCTCCTGCAACCTCCCCTCTCTCAACTTCTTATCACCCACCGACTCCACCACCGGCGCACGCTGAATCTTCGGTATCTTCCGCGGCGACTGCTGAGGAAGTCGAATCGTCTTCTCCTGCAGCGGGTACCGTTCTGGTCTTATAGGAATCGGTACATAATTAAACTCGAACTTCGGCTCCCCCAGCCCACTTTCCCTCACAAAGAAAACGACCACGAGCACGATAACGGTCAAAACCAGACCTCTCGTCAATCTGCGAGTTGTCGCCCGCGGGAAAGGGGACGTCTGCCATTCATCATCTTCATTAGCTCGTTTCACCTATACAAGAAGAAGGAGGAGAAGGCGAGCCTACCATGAAAGGCGAGATTTCGAACTTGCTACAGCTTCCAGCAAGCTTTTAAATAAATCTTGCTGTAACGAGATCCGCAATAACGATAGAGCCAGATAGTCGTTGCCAAGCAAAAGTCACGTCCCCGTTAGTGAATTTGCCGTGTAACGTCCCTCGTCTCAGTTTGTGCCTGCGATGGATGAATCTCGCGGCTGATTTGCTGTCCGAGCTCGGTGCCCATAGTTCTATTGACTTTATCCATGATCGCGATTGGGAAGGAGTAAGTCGTTGAAAAGATGTAGTATTGTCGGAGGAAGGAACATCTCTTGGGATGATACTTGTTTATATGTAGTTGGGATTGTCGCGAGTGAGTGTTGATGTCGGTCGGGGTTGTCTTTCGCAACGGCTGTTCCCGCCCGGACCCCTGGATGGTGGCCCTAGCGTGCAGATGGCCCTGAAGTTGCAGATCTCATCTAGGGCGAGAGAATTAAGCTTCTTGAGGGTTCAATTGTTGAAGCTTTGCACATCATTGTGACACAATATGATATCTAGAATTGAATCCTAACTGTACCAATAATGTATCTTGGCAATGTTAGGTATGTAGGTATGATAGGTAATTGCAGATTGTCAGATTGTCTTTTCTTTAAGGTTATCCACAAGAAGCATCTCTGAGGCACAATGACCAACAACAAAAACCACGTCCTTGACAAAGATATCATATTCACTAACCATTTGCTAAACAGAAAAAAGTTACTAATATTCAATTCATAACCAACACTTCTCAACCCTCCCTCTCAATCTCAAATCTCAACCCCAACATCCCCCGGTGCAAAAGTAGCAAACTGGGCCATAACATCCCTCTGCTCGCTCTCCGTCAACGGCCTCCCCTTCCCCGTCATAACATTATCGAGCGCCTTCGCCAACATCCTCAAATAATCCACATAATACGCCGGCGTGAACGTATTAAAGAACTCTGCCTCCTCATCGAACGGATTGCTATCATCCCTCTATCAGCACCTCTCCTCCCTCAATACCAATACTCGAAAAAGAAAAAGCAACTCACGAAAATGTATGAATACTCTTCGTCGGCACAATAACATAATCGCCCGCCTTCGTATCAATATCCTTCGTCTCCTTACTGCCCCCCTTCGCATCGTCCGCCAGGATGACCGTGAACCGCAACCGCCCCTTCGTCACGAAGAACGTCTCGTCGTGCATCCGATGCCACTGCTTCTCATCAGCCCCTCCAATCCTCTCTCTCACACCGCAACCTCATCCAAGATCACGAAAAGAAAATCAAACATACATGAATAGGCGGCCCCTTACTCCCCGGCTTGATCGTCAAAATCATCGTCCCAATCCGATTATCCGTATTCCTACCATCCTCCAGCACCCGAATGGTGAGCGGTCCCATCTTCAGGATCTCGCCCTCGAAACCCTCTCCGTCCTTGACGAGCGAGACGTCCGTCCAGTTGAATTTAGCTGCCATCTCTTTTGCTCTGTCCGTGGTGAAATCGAGGGGAACGAGCTTGACTTATATAGACCTCTGTAGCAAACAAAAAAGCTCAAACGGAATCGTACGTTGGAGTTGCACTGCAGCCAGCGGGGTTGCGCTGCATCTATCTGCTTAAAGGCCAGCTAGCTACCCCGCCACCGACCCGCGATCTACGCCGAGACCGAAATCCGCAGCTCCCTGCGCTTCAGCCCTGCGACGCTACGGACATGGACATGTATGTTTCAGCTGGGGAGTTGCGATGCGAAAACGCCGCCAATGATACATCAGATGGCGTGTACGAGCAAGAAGATTTCGTTAATTGATTTGTTTGGTAGCAGATACGAGGTGTGGTGAGCTGCTGAATTCAGAGCACGGGATGGGGGGGTTGGAAACGCGGGAAGCGGTTTGTTAAAGTGAGTCTACGGACATCACGGACTTTAGAATTGACTACGTTCGATGATACAAGACGATCGATGCTCCAACACCTTCCCAACATGATCTATTATCGAAACCAAGACCACTAATACAGAAAAACCGCCTCTGCCACTCTTTTTCAACATCATTCCTTACTCGATACCCGCAGCACATCTATCATCCTTCAGGGAAACAATTATCCGCCAGTTCTGCCACTAAATGACCTGGAATGGATAGTTGTCCTTCCTTCTCAGACAACAACTTCAATGTGCTACACTGGTAGTCGCTCATGATCATCTTTAATCTGGGCTCCAAATATCGTGGTGGCGTGATCGACAACATCGGGTCCAGGAGCGAAGCACCTCTCTGGTTCGAAGGTACTACTATAATCCTCTCCAGCTCAAGAAATGTTCTCGTAATAAACGGGACATTCTCAGAGGAGTCAATCCATTGCCTCATTCCAGTCCTCTTATTGCGAGCCTTCGCTTTCAAGCCTGCCAGGATTGGATTCAGAACGTTGCAGGAAGCTGTTGGGATATGGAGAACATGCGACAGAGTCACGGACGTAGTTATTAGCTCGCCTGATGAAGCCACGGGTCTCTTGAGGCTGAGAGTAATATCACCAATGCCAGCCACACTATGCAAAATTCCTAGCCCGTTTCGAATAGAAGTATGTTCGGCATATTGCATAGTGGCAACTGCAACTCAAAACGATCCAATCACGATATAAGGGATTCGGGTTCAGCTCGTGGGGGCTTGTCGATGCATAATATGGTGCAAAATGTGGACCCGTAGGAGCGAGTAGACTCGCGTGACTAGGATACAGGACGGGTTCGAGGGACTTCGGCTAGTGGCTGCTGACTTGTGGATGTCGGCTTCAAGCTCAGCCAGAATGGATGTGTAGTTGCAGGTCCCTGGCTTAAAAGCTACATGTGAATCATTTTTTTCTGATGCAAATCTTGGGCAAATCTCCATGTATATTCCAGCTCAAAGACTCCTGGATTCGTCTGCGGTATGTTCCGGGTTGAAGAAGGTTGTATGACTTCTTCTCTATACGCTGATTGAGCACTAGGTGGCGGAGTTGGAAGCAGCGAGTATTGACTCTGCCTTTGTAGGACACCAGGGTTGACAGGGGCATTGAACGTCTGGGTCGGTAGACGGCCATTCTGGACAATCCCCAGTCCTTTCATCTGTCAGGTTCTGCTTCTCGGTCATAGAGCTGGGGGTCAAGACGTGCCTTCAGGAAAATCGTTCACGACGGGTCCTTCAGAGTCGTTAGCGCCAGCATTGAGTGAGTGGAGTCGAGGAGAAGATACAAACTTTGTTGGCCATAGTTACCAAGGTGTTTGCTCATACTGCCTCAAGGAAACGAGAACTATACGACGGCCAGTGCTTTTCCAGGGGATTTGGACGTGCTAGACTTGATCTGCGACTCGGAAAAGAATACTGGTTCTGTAAATAAATTGGATTTGGTTAATGATTCGGTGCACAGTTGATTGATGTTGCAGGAGAAAGATTGAAAATTGAGCTGACGGGAAATGGGTAGATCGTAGTCCATGGTTCCTTCCTGCTTTTCTTTCTCTGTGTGAAAGTCGTCATTAGCTAGTATCTAAGGAATAGGCAGGTGCGATCAAGAACCGAGACGAGCTCCAAGGTGGTACTTGTCGAGCATTGTAAGTGATGAAATCATGGTACCATTATTCGAAAGTCCATTGCAAACCTCAGCTCTACTAAGTAACCACAGCTTCTTCGTTGTGAACGATAATTGTCTCCTTGCGGAATCAATGCTCACTTTGCATTATCTCACCACCTGCTCCTCAATCCAAGAAACCTCCTTCTCCTAATCACCAAAACATACATCTCCTCAGTTGCCTCTCCAACACCTCACCCAACCCTTCTTTGCTAGCACATCCCCATCAGCTGCATTCCTCCTCCTTCTCATTCTTCTTCTTCTGCTCCTCCTTCCGCTTCTCTTCCTCCATCATTTCAGGCGTCACAACATCTGACTTCCACGGAACCTTCTCAGTGATCCCCAAAACCGACTCTTCATCCTCAGTAGCGTACACCCCTCTCACCCCATCCCCTCCTGCATACCCTCCGCTCACAACCAACCTCAACGCACCCCCCTCATCTTTTCTAGCATACCAAACCTGCTCGTCACCAACCCAACCCTTCGCCCCATCAGGACTTACCTCATACAAATCGCCCAACCCTTCATTCCTCTTTCTCAACAGAGGGTTGAAGGCATTAGTAGGCGCGTCTGGCCAGTGAAGTACGTTTCTGAGCGTGATAACGTGTTCATCCGGTGATAACGAAGATTTTAGGACGGTAATCTTGACGGTGCCGAGGCCGTGAATGGCGATTTTGGGGTAGGGACCGTAAAGGATCAAGGCGGTGGGTTGGGATTTGTAGGCTATGAGGAGGGCTCGGGAGTGTGTGTAAGCGAGGCCGCTGGTTATGCGCCAGGATTGGGAGTGATGTTCGGATGAGGGGTCTGGGAGGATATGTGCTTCTGTGGATGGGTTCTTTGAACTCATGGTTGGCTTGAGATGTTGTGAGTATAAGAGGTGTCTTAGGGAGTTGAGATTTACCTTAGATGGCTGTTGTCTTGGTGAGAAGCAAGTGAGAAGCTGTATTGACCGTTGGAGGAGAGAGGAGGTGATATATGTAGAAGGTGGAAGCGACGTTGAAAGAGAAAATCATAAAGCTAGAAGAGAAAGACCTACACCCAAAAAAGTTTCTCCTTACCCACAAAGATATGTATCGATGGACTGAATCTTTCAAGCTGCATGTGAACTTAGACGCAGTATCTCCATCTTGGAGTACAAAGCCAACAGCTCCCTATCTTCTCTCATTAAATACCAAAAGCTCTTTCTTCTCTAGGGGCGAGGTACACAGGAGGTAATGGTGCTCGAAGCACGCACGTATAACTGGGGTTGAAGGAGGATTATTCTAGCTTCTCTTGCGTCTCAAGGTGTCATTCCATTCGGAAATGTTTACGAAAGGCTTTTCACTGCTGAGCCGTTGATCTCGAGCAATTAATGAATCACATTGCACTACGCTAAATGAAGTATAAAATCTCGACAACTGTGGCTCACAGCGAATCAGAGAGTACTTAGTTATGAGCAAGCAAAGTAAAATGAACGTGCTCGAAGTCTGCTCTCTCCACTTCGCCCGTGTCATCTCATATTGAAATAGGTGAGACAGTAAAGACAATATCTCTGTCGAGGGCTATCTTAAGGTTGAAACATAGCAGACTAAACCTGCGAAGAAATTCCCACACAGAACGAGTCAATAAGTCTTCAGAACCCTTCAGCCGCTACTCGATCAACAGCATATTCCATCAGAAATCCATCAGAATGAGACCTCAAGATCCATGACAATGTGGCCCGGGGTGGTGATAGACTTGAGCACAATAGTCTTTTGATTGGGCCATTTAATCAGCGCAGTGGTGCCAATGTCTGCAAATGTTCCACCAAGACCTGGAGCGTCGGCAGTGACAACCAGATCTATGATACCAACAGCTATCACGGCATATAGAGACGCCCCACCAGCAATCAACCACTTCCACCACTCCAAGATTGTCGATTTATTCTGTTCCTCATTAATCTGCTTCAGAGTAATGTTGCCTTGGTCGTCGATCGCGAATTGCTGCCAACTATTGTCCCATGCGTCGACGTGAACTTGTACAAAAGTGACGTCGGCTTTATATTCGAGGAAGAGCTCGAGGGCTTGCATAGAGGTGTCGATGGAACCTGTTAGTTTTGAGATCCATGGATCGTTATCTTTGTCGAGCTCGATGTGGGTGTCGGTGTTAATTATCTGGTAGAGAAATGGTTGCGCCAATGGTTAAATAGCGATTTTGCTAGCAAGATCATCGGGTGCTGTGAGCCTGTGACTTCTTTCTTGAGTCCGGTGATGAGCGCTGGCATTACAATGTATTCTAAGAATAATCTGTTCGATACTAACTGTTTAAATTATTAGTGTAAACTTCATATAGCTTGGAACATCTATGTCCCGTAGTACTGCTGAGGATCAGGTCCCATAAGCTCTGAGCTTTTCTGGTCGTAATATAGACATAGTTTGATGATGAAACTTACGACGAGATAATCTTGAGTAGGTGCAAGAATCGGCGCATTAAAGTACATATTTCCCAAGCCCGGAGAAACAGTTTGCATCAAGACTAAGAAGTTACTGCGGCTAGGGGTCGTTGGATCATAGACGAACGTGAAGTCTGCGAGTCGAGGAATGAGAGGTTTGTACTCCGCCTCTTCTGCAGCCGTCAAGGTAAAGCTAGCGAGAATGTACTGCTTGCCAGTTCCAAGGTAGTCTTTGATGATTTGCTTCAAAGCAATGATCAAGAAAGCATATCCGGCAGCTGGCATCTCGAGGTTGATATCAACGATGAAACCTTCGCGAAGGTTGAACATAAGATCGTAAGTCGTCTGGTTTTCTCCGGGATGTGGATCGACTTCTGCTTCAACTTGCAAAAGATCTGTCGTGACAATTATCTCTTGTCCCAGAAGTTCAATCGAAGTACCGTTCAGCTTAATAGATCCAGTGATAGGTATCAGTACATCAACTTGGCTACCAGAGCCAACCTTGACTTGCAGTTGCGGGGCACCCAAGGTGATATCTAAATTGACGGTGAGAAGGAGGCCAGGGACGATGGGAACAGGGATTTGCGTGTCGATGGACACTGCAAGTATCTTGCGAGTTGTTGGTTGATACCATCCTGAGTAGTTGCAGCAATCATATCCCAGCCATTACTGTCGTATACATTTGTCGCCATTTCTCATGAACAGGAGCGAAGTGAATGCAAGATTGCTAAGAGAAGAACAAGCACGACAGATCTGATGTAAGAAGGCAATACTTGAGCGCACAAAGATAAACAGAACAAATACGGAGTTCTGGGTTATATTCCCAGTTCAAGTAAATAACAGCATTGGAGAATATCTTGCTGTCTGCCCCACCATGCGATATGACTGCATGACTCTCTAACGCGGCCGCTCACTGATACACATATATCTGAGACTGTCTTTCTGATAAGCAAAGCGATAGGAGTTGAAGCAGTGTCATATGGAGAATGCCATGGTACAAATGCACGCCATCAGCTGAAACAAATATACCTACTGACCTTTTTAACTCCGACAATCGGGCGTTCTTTCTAGGGAGTGGCGCTCCACACCAATATTCTCCAGAAATACGATTCTAGAGGTGAGACTTACACTAAGGTCTCAAAGCTTTGCCCAAGTCAAACTGTTTTCTGCTTCTATGAGGGGTCAAATGTCCTTCAAAATAACGCCCGAATGTCAGATTTCAAAACACCGAGTACAACCATACAAAAAGAGTTTACGTGACTTTCTCATCAAATATAAGAAAGCGGTGAAGATGTCTCAGCTTCAGCCTTGAAGAATATCCAATGTGGCACTGTCAGCTCCACGTTTTTGCCAGAGAGAAGAAGAAAATGTTTTGCCATCGAAACACCTTTTAATATATGTCCCTGGTAGTGCCTAGCACTCGGGCCCAAGTCCAAAGTGTCTTGCTTGATGTCTAGGATATCTTTTCTTGAAGCGCCATTTCGAAAGAGCTGGGTTCAAAATGCTGACAGGTGATGCACTCGTATACGTTCGAGAGGTGCATCGTCCAGCTCTTGCAAGAAGCCTCTTCAAAGACAAAGGCCAATTATGATGAAAGGATATAAGGATACAAAATACCTTTGTAATTGTTGAGAAGAAGCTGTCCTTCCACCCTCGGATAAAGGAGTCTTGCCACAAGAGACGTCTTTGGGAGCATCGTCGCTCGCGTCGCGCATGCTTGTCGCATTCAGACCCCTGTAGACTGTTCTTGCTTATGATGCCTAGCCCTTGAAATCTTTCCACAGTGATTCAAACTTCGAAGCCTTTTTATCCCATTTCATGTTGAGCGCTTTTTCGAAGATTGGTGACAGGTCATGAGCCGCACAGACAGAATCATAAGTCCCCATCTTTTTGTCGTAAAGTTTGCGAAGCTCGGAACTCAAAGTACCATCCTCTAGTTCCAGTTCCAGTATTGCGTCTCGCTCGGTGGGAGTAAAGTAAGGCGGCCCAATCTAAAATTCATGTCCCGTCTCCGCAAATCTGGACCTTGCTTTCTCATCGTTGTTGAAGGAGTGAAGGTCTCTGATAAATTGTCTGGCGCTGTTGTAGAATTTGTCGTTGGAGATCGCAAGTTTTGAAAGGATCCGCTGATTTGAGACACGCTTGTCTGGATTTTTTTTGAACATCTTGCTGACTTTAAATTGGAGGCAGAATGTTGAGTTGGGAAGATTTGAGGAGTCGAAGTCGGCAAATGTTGTGGGGCAAGCCAGCGCTAATCACTGGCCACGGCAGCTATTGTAATTCCAACCAACGATCGAGCTCTGTTGTGCCTTAAGATATCAGTCAAAGACGTTTGTCCAGTGTACTGAAAGAGTGATGTTTTGATGCCATGGTGGGCGTCTTGGCGGGAAGACGTCCTTCCACCGAGCTTCTGCTTGTTGTAAATGTCTGCAGGAAGACGTTAACAATAGAGAGCCTTGTAAGAGAATGAAGAAACAGACATTGGCTTCTAATGAGAGTGTACTGCCAGTAACCTACTACGGTTCCAATGGAGAAACTGCACTGATGGGTTAATGAACTGCGGATCTCTAATTCATTGGTGAGAATTCCACATAGGGTGTCCACATAATATACAATATACTACACTCTCCATCCTATAGATTCCATCATGATAATCTTAATGGTTTCAGTATCTTCTCTCTTGCAACTTCCGCTGCCACATCTCCACCCTTTTGCAAGGCTATTGCTCCAATAATCGCATATAAGGAAGTAGTCAAGATAACATCGATACCAGAGGCGTCCATGCTTGCTACCTGTGAAGAGTCAGCATCGTCTTTAAGCATACTGTCCATCAAACTATACATTTCTTGGTTTCCATCTTATGATGCTTCGCATTCCTAATTGTGATGCCAAGCTTCCGAGCCTCTGCTTCGTCAAGACCTCACTCAGCTGTACATGTGACAGGTTTCCCAGGCCTTCCAACGCAGAATGTGTAAAAGGTTTCCGTTTATCGGACGGAAGAATAGGTTCAGGTTTCGTTATCATCGCTGTTCCTGACAAAGCTGCCAGACCGGTTTGCAGATTTAGGATTCGTCGTCCTGATACCAGTCAACACAAATTCCTCACAGCATCGTTACCATAATCAGGAGTCCATACCTAAGAATGACAACCGATCATTGAAGCCTCTTCGTCCTTGATCAAAGCTCTTGTGTGTGATAGCGAGCCATTTGACCTCCTCCGTCAACATCTTGTCGCCTCCTCGTCCTAGAAACTTGACATAGAAATTGTCTAATCGAGCTGGATCGCTGTTGCATTCCCATTCCTTTGCTGGGTCTTTAATTCGCCATGATATCGGTGCTTTCGCTCTCTCTGGTGTGTATGACCATCTTGGTCTCTCCACCTTTTCGTGATCATACTCGACATCCTTTCTCGCTGCTGATGCGGAGAATTGTCGAATGGAACGTGGATATCTCGAGCTGCATTCGCATGTCTGTCTCGAATGCCTGATAATGTTCTGGAGCGACCGTCCTGCAGGTTTCGATGCCATTGTCTCTTCCTATCTCACGTTTCGTATTGGGCAGGTGCAGATTCTCAAGAGATCCGAAGTTGAAGCTCAAATAATTTATTTAACGCTAAACCATTTCAAGCGACAGTGCAGTCGGAGCGTGTCGTCCAGTGGCGCCGACGACACTCTTCACCTTTCGCGTTCAATTTTCACATTTGATTGACTATGAGCTCGATATTTTGGCATGTTATTTGATCATGGCTGCTCATGAACGGCCGTCTACCAAAGCATCCATTGGAACAACATTGCTTCAAAAATTTGCTACTGTTTTGCCTTTGGGCGCCAGCTTCAAAGCCTATCACCTCTCTACCCCTCCGTCTCGAACCTCTGCAATCTATTCTGCCCCTCCAGGAGCTCGTCCTGATCGAACGTACTGTGAAAGTCACTTCCTAGCCGTCTCAATTCGAACACCTGCCAAAGATGGTGCCGATTCAAAGGAGGTGTTAGCTTTTGCGATCGAGATCCTCATTTATTCGACGGCATACGACACAACGTTCTTTGTATCCAAGGCAGACTCGACCGGATTCCTGCATCACTTGGGTCTGCCAGAGAAGGCTCCGTCCCCAATCCGAGACATCAGTGCGACCTTCTTACGACATCTCGTCCAGACACATCAAAGGCCGAACGTTCGCAGCGTTGTATCTCTTTTTGCCCGAGCACAGGACCAATACCTCTTTCCTGGAAGTGTTGAATACAGCGGTAAACATGTGCTAGATGACAGAGGGTTGGTGCGTTGGTGGTGCAAAGTCTTGGATCCATTGCTAGAAGAGTCCAAAGCGCTGCAAGAAACACAATGGGACGTTATCAAGGGATACCTTGTGGTTCCTGGACTCGACAACCACGAGACACATTCATATCTCCCAAGAAGTACACCTATCAACAAGTCGTGGACAGTTGGTCATCCACTCTCAACTATTTCCAGGCATTCGGACGCGCCGCCGAGATGCCTCATCCCTCACTTCCCCGATGATCCCAAATCGCGATATCTGGATGAGCTTGATGACGAGATCACGGAGGGACGGGGCAAGAATAGTGGTCAGTGGAAGAGCGTGAAGACCATAGATCAATTCTGGGACATGATGGCTTTCCGACAAGAATGCTCAGCCGGAAGGTTGGTTGGGTTCATATGGATAGTGTTTTCACCAAAGGCCCAGCGTGATCCGAACGCATCTGTTCTTGGCGATAGTCAAACATCGGACTTGAGTGTGGATAGCCAGACGGACATCGAATCTAGCCAACCTGGATTGGCTTCTTCCCCACTTACTTCGTTCACCGCCTCAAGTCAAGTATATCCAACAAGCTCGCCATTGAAGCAACGTGCCTTCGAGGAATTCGAATCACAGCAATCATCGAAGCCGCGGTCTCCCAAGGAAAAGAAGAAGAAGAAGCTGACTGGGCCTATCATTTCGAGGCAACCAAGAATAAAGACCGAAAACAAGAACTACCTCCTTGACAGACTTGAGAATACTGCTTACTATGCTTGGCCAGCTGAAGGCCGAGCCCAAATCATTGTTGACGAATTAGACTACAAGCGCGTCACCGAACTTCTTCTTCGTCTCGACTTTGCGAACCTTGAGCTTGCGACCTCCAGCTCAAATAGATGGATCAACGAAGTTCGCTCTGAAGCTTGGGGAGAGATGAGAGATGCTTGGGGTCAGGTCGTCACTGGTACCAGGCCTGTTCAGACTCGGACCGAGACTGTTGGATCGAGTGTCAATTCCCTCAACATGGGTCTTATGAGGAAGAAGCGAAAAGGCGACGAGTCAAAAACAACGAGTGAAAGCTGTGCGCCTCAAGTTAATGTTCTCTCGGTAGGTATGGTTCGGAAGAAGGCAAAAGTCTGAGTATGACAGGGACGTCATAGGGTCGGGTTGCACAGATTGGCGTTGGCGTTTAGCATTTGATATTTCGAATACCCAGTATAATCCAATACATGGAGTTTTTTCTTTACCGTCATCAACTTGCGTTGCACTGATTTATTTTTGTTCTAGTATACTAGTGTTCGGTGGCTCGGTGCCTAAGGGCGAACTGGGTGGCATATGGACGTCTTCGCACTTAGCCATATGGCTCCCCGACACCCTCGTCTTTTGTAAATTTGCCATCCATATGGTATTCAGTCAAATAGTCGATACCTATTTTTACCCCTCGGACGATAATTATTTTGAAAGTAATTTTAAGCCACAAAGTCTTGTGGGCTACAATTCAGAATCCGAAGTCATGCAAATTGAACAGTACGATTTTGTTGCACTCTAAAACTACAAACACAAGATTCTGAAACTCTAAAAGGTGAAAAGACCACGTCTGAGTGGATCCATTGGACTGAAGAAACATTTTGAAAACAATAGTCGTAGCGATAATGGCAGTTATTACATCTCAATGCAACGTTCAGGTGCAATGATCGCCGACTTTAGCAGGTTGGGTCATGGTGTTTGGCTGCAGCCTCTCGAGCGATTATGCACAACCATCCACCATCTATCCCCATTGGATGGACTAACAGCTGATAGCTGCAATCACGGCAGGAGCTCTTACCGAGTAAGCATGGAATTTCTTGGTAAGCCACGGTGCGAGAGCAGGATGACTTCTCAATGGAAGATGCGTTGCTATCGCAGCCAGCTGGGGAGATGAAGCACTTCGAGCCAAGGTCGTTTTGGTGAGTAATAGACCACTCTACAAGCGAGGCCGGGAAACCCAACCCATGCATCGAGGCAGCAATTCCTCGGCGCTCATCTTATTGACTATACTTGTAGATCTTTATAACCGACTTTCGTAGTTATCTCGTGTCTGGGCTACTTGACCGAGTTTCTTAATGCGGATGAAGCTGCAGTACGTTGGGCTCTTGTGGCGTGGATACCCAAAGCGTTGACGCCCAGCTTCAATGGCTACCTGTAACGTCGAGTAACTCTACCCCGCACTGCCCCTAAATACCAGCTTCTATAGAACTCTCCTTCACCATCACGCTGCACTTCAAACTCGCTCTGCCAACAACGCGATCCCCAAAAAATGTCCCAGTCATCAGAAACCACAGCTAGGCGCGGCAGGAGCAAATGGCAGAAAGACTACCAGGAGAAACATCCGCTGCGAAATCGCATCGTTGTCTTCCTTGATGGAACGAGCAACGACAAGAAATCGGAAACCAATGTTTGGAGACTCCATGAGCAATGCAATGAACATGAGAACTTTCGGGGAGTGCGTCAAGTCAAGTGCTACATTGAAGGGGTGCGCGGCCTGAACGGAAGTTTGTATGGAAGTGGTAAGTGATCATTTGCAGTTCAGAACGCTATCGAAAGTATTGCACCCAAGCTCATGCGTGATTGTAGGCCTTGAACTTAAGCTAGTCAAAGCATACACATTCATCTGCCAGAAATGGAAGTCCGAGTATGACGAGATTGTCCTTGTTGGATTCTCGAGAGGGGGTTTCAGTGTTCAACTTCTTGCCCTCTTTCTCAATGACCTTGGGATCGCTGAGTGGAAGCCTCCCGCCAGACTCGGAAGTGCGCAAGGAGAATACAAGAAGACGTTCGAGAAGGACATTGAAAATAAAATAAAGGAATGGGAGAAGGAGAAGGGTCTTGGCTGTCAGAGATACAGCAGGAATGCCATCATCATGGCTTGCGGTGTGTGGGACGCTGTTGCAGCGTTAGAGGGCGCTGGCGGCAAACATCGCTCGAAGCCAGAGAGGAAGCAATTTCGGTTTGCGTACCACCGTCTACCGCCTAACGTTCGAAATGCTTTTCACGCACTATCCCTGAACGAAAACCGGCGTGCATTCGAGCCAGTACTGTGGCACCAGACACAACCACAACCAGAACAGACATTAAAACAGTGCTGGTTCCTTGGCTGCCATTCAGACGTTGGTGGGCATAAGGGCAATCTGTCCAATGGAATGCCTGACGTTACTCTTGTGTGGATGATGGCGCAGCTCGAACCTTTTGTGCTGTTCAGAACCGAACCTAGGACAGCAACTCTGACTATGTGGCCAAGTGTTAAAGATTTACGAGACGGTAAGATTCTATCATCTTCTATCGAACATGATGGATAATGCTCACAACTACCAAGATGAGGTCAAGGACTCCCGAAGACTATTATACAAACTTGACAAGTCAGAAGCGAGAAGAGTTGGAGAGCATCTCTGGGGTTTCCGCCCTACCAGTAATCTAAAGGTCACTAAGGAGACGATTCATTGGAATGTCGGAGAGTGGACGAGCGGATCTTTCCGGCACAGTCTTTCTGACAAAGGTCAGAAGACCTGGAAGCGATTGAAAAGAATACGGAACCCAGAAGGTGATCCACCCTACTGCTGGATCGTCGGTGACGAGGAACATAGCCTCTCGGAAGAGCAAACCGACCCTTTAGAACTACTATGGCTTGGCATAGAAGCTGTTCACCCTGATCCAAATTTTCCTCAGGACACTAATCGAAAAGTCTTTCGCAAGGAAATGGAACGGATGACCAATGTAGTCTACCCGCTATCTTCCGACGAGGCACGGGACTATGAATGGAGTAATTTGACAACGTATAGCGCAGCAAGTGGCTCGCAGAGTGACTTCAGCCCTTGGAGTAATTACGAAACGGCAGAGGACAGCGATCAGAATACAGTTACAAGTTATTATCAAACCGGAACATCTGGAGATGATGCGAACGAACACGAAGACAGTTTAGGACTTGAGGACCGGTCTGACACGGATCCGGTTGCGAGGGATACCTCTGGCTATGTCATTGAAGGGTATCCAGTGACCCAAGAATACCCAAATGCTAATGATAACAATGATAACATGGCTGGTGATACCGCCAGCATCTCTGAAACCACAGCGGACGCCCTCAGTACGGAGCCAGGTTCGACAGGGGACGAGCAGTACGCACAAGAACATATACAGCTACCCGGACCTCAATTGACTCGCGAGGTCTCAGCGGAGGAAGACGTTGCGTATCTCCAAGGGCCAAGGTCAGAAGTTGAACAAAACACTCGGGATCGATACAGTCTACCAAGTCGTGAGCCACATAAGGATACCAACAGGCGACACAGGTCTTCACGATCTTCCAGAACAGCACAGAGCTCGAGTGGCTCATCCAGACGCCATAGATAACAGGGGGGGGGGAGCTGTACATGCTATTCATATTCTCCTTCGGTTCTTCTCCTTCGACGATTTGACAGGTATGAAACAATTGGCAGACAGCGTAGCATAAGGAGAGTCAAAGTGGAGTTCGACTACCTTGTGCTTCGCGACTGTGATATATCTGACAAAACATATGCGGAGAAAGCCTCTGATGGAAGGGAAAAAGTCGAGACTCCATGCTGTCTTGCCAGGCTGTGGAACCACTCCGATCGAACCCTTTTTTCAGAAGGCTGGCCAGAAACGAAGGATAAACCCCGGGAGAGCTATTCCTAACATCGTAAGTGCAGACGCTCGGACCATGTATAGACTTAGGGAGGTAGTCGTTTCGTAGCTTCATTTTCTTTGTCTTGAATAACAACGACAACGCGAAGACGATCGCAACGACCCTTTCCACGAAATCAACGTCGCCAGGTGATTTGTGAATGTTGGGAGCTGATGATGTCTAACAAGCCAAAGAATACCCCGGCTTACGGCTACCGCCGAGTTGGGACTAGGGCAGAACATCGCGAATCTACCCCGTTGGTTGTGTCACCTGATCACCTCGAAATTCACCTAAACCAAAACCTCGAGAACCACCTAAAAAACAAACTCGAAAACCCAATCGAGCAATTCAGTCACCGCGACCTTCCACCCCCCTACCATCCTCGTACGGAGATTGCCACAATGGACCCTACAGAGATTCCCGCAAAGGACAACCATGCAGAGATTGCCACAATGGACAACACAGAGATTCCCGCAAAGGACAACCGTACAAAGAATCCTGCAAAGGGCAACGACCTGGAGCGAGGAATTCTCACCGAGCGAAGCCCGCTACTTAGTATTGCACCACTGTCACTTAGTCTTACTGCGCCACTCTCCATCACCACCTCCGGCGTGCGGGTCCACATCAACCGCTCCTGCACATTCCTCTTATTCCTCCTCGCAATCCTGGTAGGAGTTGCGTTTCTTGCTATCGCGGCCTGCTATGTCTGGAAGACGATTCGAGGAGGTGTCTAGAGTTTGTACCCTTGCAAATCCAAGCGATTCAAAGATACTAAGAATTCGATCTAGATCTTCGATTACACACGACCTTCGCAACGTCTTTCCGTAGAGCCGCGTTAACTGATCTTGGGGAGTTTTTTGCACGGAGAACTGGCGTTGGGGGAGCGAAAATTTGGATTGGGAGGCGTTGAGATTCCAATCAAAGCGAAGCTTTTCTGACCATCAACTTGACCTATTCACCCTTCGCGTTTCTTTGTGCTAACAAATGAGCATCGTGTGTCTCAGCCTTATGGCGTTCTGTTCTTCACCCACCAGCATTATCCTCGCGCGATCAGAGGGGAGCTCTTCAGCCTTAACTTCTATCTTGACCACATGACTCGTTCTGAAGTCTTACAACCTTTCATCTTATATCAGTCTGTTGATCCCCATCATGGCGATCACTACGCTTTCAAGTAGCGATTCCCAGTTCCGTCGCAATGGCCGAAGCAATCGCTGCCCTAGTGATATCGGGAGTAGGACTCCTGGTAACAGGTGGAAGCGCTGCGGCTACGACCATTGGAAGAACTCACACCATTCGGAAGGATAATAGCGAACGGAAAAGGCAAGAACAGGTAACAATCCAACACTATGGACTTGTTAAGTAGATAACTAATGTTCGAATAGTCGCAAGAACCTCCTATGTACTAGATCGAAACGAGGGATTTCCATCATTACTCCGGGGGCCAGGGAGGATCGATTTATCGTCCCGATGGGGGTTTCTCTACATAGTTGATTTCAGTATGGAGATACGAGGGTGGAAAGGACTGTTCATTATGCTTCTGGACCTGTGAATTCAACTGCGAATCTTCAATATCAACATGCAAGTCAAGAGTGATTGTCGTCGGGAGAAAGACGACAACGCAGCGGGTACTGCGGAGCGCAGCTTATGAGCAAATACTACCGAGTGGCTATGGTAGAGGTCAGAGAATGGTATAATATAGACCGCAAGGACAAGGAGAAGAATGGCGGCAGAATGGACCAGCGGGGTATGCGAGTTATCAGCTTCAACATGATCCAGCTTGGAGATAGGGGACTTGGCGTGTGTATTTCGGGACACTTGAAATTTTTGGCATCATGTCTCACGTACCGGTATCAGTACTCGGGACGTGATACGCCTACTGAACTCTCTTGTGCGTTCGAGATATGGATTTTCTTTCATGATTCATGCTTCGAAAGTGAGGTCTCGGTATGTGATGCAGCCAGCCGAAAGAGATGGTACAGTATGTCAATCTGCAAGGGAAGCGAACCGATTGTCCCTCTTTCATTTGAACATTTCTCCTCACATCTTCTTTGACCACTGGTGGATCACGGAGGTTCGGCTTTGTACATTATGTGTACGGTCACTGCGCTGTGAATGAATCTGTGCCGGTACTCCCGAGTAGAAATTCTTTCTTGATTAATGGCGTGTTTCACAGTTTTCTAGGAAATTACCAGCTTGAGCTTTACCGTCAACGGTATGTCTCACTCATCTGACATAGTAACAAACGAATCTAACCTGTATCTTCCGGTCGTCCTCTGATGCATTACTCAACCCACCCTTCTTCGCTGATCATTAGTTCTTGATACTTTGGCTATCACGTCAAGTAGTCAAATCTGGCTTGCCGTCAGTCTTCTCCATCCGCAAACAAAAAACCCAGCACTCAAGACGCAATGAATGCGCCAAGATGGAGTCCGTACTCAAGTCTCGACAGTGGAGAAAGAGATCACGATTCGACGAGATGTGCTGGCACAAACACCCAAGGAAACCCATGCAAGAATAGGATATCATCTCCAGCATTTTCTCGGCGGCGAATGCTACTTGACAGCCTTCAGTCTAAAGGCCCAACGGAGGTACTGTTGTCACTGGAAGAGATTGCCCGTTGAAGCATGTGCTCTAGTCATGAAGAGTATTCTTTTGCGAAAGTTCAAGAATGGAAGGTCCCATTTTTGGAAGCGTTGATTTCGACTCTTCGAACGAGGAACGAGACCTTGGAGGAGGAGAATAGGGTGCTCTGGGAAAGGAGTAACGGCTTGGCTGCAGGAATGGAAGCCATTCCCACAGAAAGCATAAATAAACTGCGGGGCCATCATGGCAATATGCGTATCTTGCTACAAGATTCACGATATGTAAACCACCTTCAAAATTTCATTAGCAGTCTGCCGAACGAGCATATTGAAGGCTTGACCAGTACAATCAAGCTTGTTAGCATGGAATTCTGAGATTGGATACAGGGGACCGGAGACCCAGCGGTGAAGATAGAATGTTCTTGAAGGTAAAGTGCAAGCACACTACAGAATCAATAGAGGTGCTAAGCTCAGAATTACAGGTCGACTTCAGTCTGTAGACTGACAAGGACGAACGCGAACCGATGTCCTTGTCTGCGACGTTCTTCGGACTAGACTTTCTCGATCCAAGCGTCGGAGGACAAAGTTCAGATTAGTGGCATGTGTTGAGCCAAAGGATTGTAAAATGAGACGTGTGTGGTAGAGTGAAGGCGAACTGGGATTTTCTTGGAGTTGAAACCCTTCGTTTCTTCCTTTTTTTTCGTTTTTGGAATGGCGCAGATTTGACAAGGGCATACGGATCTATTACTGAGAGATTCATAAGCTAGAAAACTTGTTGATGAATTTTCTGAGATATAGGCAATGCAACTCGAGATTATCGTAGCATCATTCGTCTCCGAAAACTAGCGCACGCTTTCAGTATCTATGCCACTCTCGGCTCACATTGCTCAAGCTTTGAGTTATCTCTATCCCTGTATGAAGAGCACCCCCCAAATCAAGCTTTTTTGTATACTCAATTTTCTGCACAGACAAATGTGAACATGAAGTTCTTCGCGGTAAGTTAGGCAGTCCCAGGGGCCTAGGGGCTCGCTTACGGCTCGCTTAACGGCCAATAAAATAGGAGAGAATACCTTAGGTACCTAAACACGTAAAATGCCTACTTCAAAAGAACAAGAAAGATAGCCATGGAAACTATGGTCGAAGACACACGGGTAAGATAGTCATCCAAGATTATTATTCCAGAACCAGAAAATATTTTTCGCAGATCGAGGACAGACCTTGCAAAACTTTTATTGGTCGACCTGCTGGGCTTTCCTGCAGCCGAAGGGGGCTAGTGAGCTAACGTGATTTAGTACCGTTTCTCGAGTATCAAAATTAGATTCTTTGTGCTTGGACTGGGAGAATCTTTGGCTAGTTAAACTTTTATATTGTACAACTAAGCAAAATTATCTGTGGTATATCAAGAACGGACTAATTCACGGACAAAGTGTCAAAGGAATGTGGTTGACTTGTCTCGTTTTTATAGAGTGGTTCTGGCAGTTACATGTCCCTCCGCTGCTGGGACATTCTGGCTGTCGCATCAACTCACTACGGTCGTGCAATAGCAGTGGGTCAGTGTCGCCAATCGTGTTCTTGAACCCTTCTAGCACAATTCAACCCCACCCCTAACAATCTCAAGGTCAATGAAGACCCCCGGAAATGTCGGCGTGAGCAGGGCTTCTGCAATACTTTTCTGGGCGTATGTAAATCTGAGAAATGACCGCTTCCTGACGAACACCATAGCAGTAGGTCTTAGTGCTTCTTCAGGCGCATCTCGTGGACCGCGCATATGCCAGCTGATCTGTCTAAGGTGACCACCCAAGTGAGCTTTGGCAATGTTGTACAATGCGTCTCTCACAGAATCAATTGCAGCCCGCACAGTTGTATCGCGGATACCCGACGACTCATCTTGATTTGTTCTGGCTGGATTGACAATCTCTACTTGGACCTGAGAACTGTCTAAGTTTCCCTTCTTCACTAGTAGATCGAGAATTTCCCCGCAGGCATCTTGCCACTAAATAGGAAAGTTGTTAGCTTGTATTTTAGCATAAGCTATTCTTGAGCACACAGGCAATCTTGTGACTTACTCGCGTAAATCGATCTTTGTCGTCGTCGCCCTGGTTCGTCCTGATGATGACTGTGTCCACAGCCGCACTTGGTTCATCTCTTGGCCAAAGCTTCATCTTGCCAATACTCGTATATTATATTTTGAATTGTGCTAGGACATTCTCAATGTCGTCCTTACATTTTTGGAAAGCCTCCCGAGTCTGACAAAGTTAGCTCTACGATCAATGATTTTGAAAGGCGAAAAGAAAACACTAACATTTTCATCCCACATACTGAAGAAGTTGTAAGGATAGTGGACGGGGAGATGCCCTGCCGCACTCACGCGCCATTGGTCTTTGCCTCTCGAGAATTCTTCAATGGTCATGGATTCGGTCTTTGGGTCATACTCTTCCGAAGAGGTGCTGGGTGTGGGCAAGTACTTTCTTTTATGAATGTTGGCAGTCATGATTGATTTCTTGTTCCGCAGAATGTAGTAAATTCAAATGATCGGGAGGTGATGTTTCACTGAATTTCTGAGTGATGAATTGATCTTAATTTGGGGGCGGGACGATGCTTTTATACACCTGTAATGCACTAGAGGGGTTGGTCCAAAAACAAATGCTCGGTTAAGGCACGTGATCAAGCAAAGCGACTTCAACTGTGACCAAAGTAGCTCCCGTGAGCTTGTATTCACAAATATGGGGCGATATCAAACGCCATTAAAAACTAGGCCAAGGTCTCGGTGACTTGTATCTCTTTGTGACAGCTGTGACTCACATAAAATGCGCTTGCATGTTTGAATCCACAAACGATTTTCGATACGTTGCTTGCCTACACTTGCAAGACAACTAGGTTTGTTTCGGGGGAGGTATGAGTAAATCACTGAACCGCGGACTGGGAAGAATGTGGGCTTTTACGTCGATAATAGGTCCATTGAAATTCAAAAATCTCAAAATATTCTACATGACCGGGTTCAACTGAATCGAATTCGTCCTACGGTGTATTCCTGCAACAAATTACCTCTCTTTCGTGGAACTCATCTTGCAACCTCACAACAGGAAATGCACCTATACTTATGCATGGTAGAACTTATGCTCTACCTATGGGAAATCAAGGAATCATCCTGGCTTGACACTGATCATCAACGTGGGTTTAACTCTGAGTTGGAGGGTTCAGCACGGCTGTGCATGTGCCAATGATTATGAGCAGAAGAGATATTAAACCTAGAAAGCAAGCAGTTCGGAGATACCTAGTCTTTAGGAGTAAGCTTGGCAAGCGAGGTGCTGGTACGGTTACGAAGTACGGTTACGAAGGAAGGCGGCGGACAAAGACCTCAAACTTCCCGAAGCTAGTGCTTACTGACTGAAAGGTGCAAGGTGACAACGTGCTGTGGAAAGTTTTGGACATTGCCTTTTTCTTTTTCATTACTTGGAACCGGCTCCAATATCGAGGTCCGTGCAGTCGTATTGAACGAGACGCGCTTTAGGATTGGCAATTGGTGTTGGTTCTAAACACTCCCCCAGTCCTCTGTGCTTATTAAGTACCAACTCCTAGGATGAGCAGCTATCTGCAAGGATGCTGAGCTAATGAACAGTACCAAATTCCCATGGTGACGCCCCCATGCTCTGGGCTCGGGCATTTAAAAGCAAATGAGTACGTTTGCGGCGTACACCCGAGCTCTGTGCCGTAAAGACGAAACGACCAATAAGACAGGGATACGCTCGTCTGAAAGCTTATGTTCTCGTGGCTTGACATATGGTAATTAGTAAAAAGGCTTATTCGCACGTTGAAGCTGAAGCCCGGCTTCGATCTCCCCACGTCTGAGCTCAAGCGGCGGAATCACTTCAACGCATGCGCAAGGCGCATCAGAGGACTCGCTCAAGCAGCAAATGGGAGCGTGATCATTTATGAATTGCAAGTCAAAGCTATGATTGACCAATACAGCGAAACAAATTGGTCACATCATTAGGAAGAAATAGGAGTTATAATTGGAGTTTGGAGTGCAGTAACAAAAATCAAAACACCTCAGTGAAAACTAACCCCAAAAAGATGCAAATTTTGTAAAGAAAGCTAGAGCCAGGACTAAACCGCAAAACCACTCGTGATGACAGGACTGAACCCTTTCCCAAATTGCTTCAACTTTTTCATCTCCTCCTCCCCCAATCTCGGCGTCACCCCACCATCTTCAACCTTTTTAGCTCTCACAATCAAGGTCTTCGGATAGGCAAACTCAAACTCTACACCCTCCCATTCCCACAAGGGGCTCCTGTCACGGAAACAGAATGGTCGTCCGTCCTTGTTCTTAACCACATCATGCATCTCAGCCAGACTCAACATATGCCCAGTACGAAACTCGCCCTTGGCAGTAACAGCGACAGCGCTGTGCCAGGGCGTCATGGAGAAGTGATTAGGTTGGGGGACGAGAGGGAAGGAAAGCTTGTTCCGTCCTGAGGAGCGGTGGATGGAGAGTCTGACATGGTCGGGGAAAGCGGATTCGATGGCGGACGCGAAGGCGGATCCGCGAGTTATCATTTCTTGGGCTATTTGTTTTACAGCGCGCCTGTATGCATGTCCGCCGACAATCCCTTGGGTGACTGGACTGTGCCTGGATATAGTGTTAATGGATGTCATATATGGAGAGGAGAAGTCTATGCATACTTGAGATCCTTGGTCAAGAACTTGATGTAACCACAATATGTCAGGTTCATGTCCCGATCTTTTTCTATCGCTTCGGCAGCAATGAACGTTGGGTCAAGAAATCTTTCCACCAAGGCTTCTCGAGTCTGACCACATGTCGACAAGTATTCCTCCTTCGTCATAACAATTTGATCTGTGATTCCCAACAAGTTCATGATGCGGAAGAAGTCAATGTTGTGGTATCCCTGCTCCTCCGACATACGACGCAGTGCAGCTCCATACTCATAGACCTCCTCGTCGGAAATTCCAACGAGATCATTATAGACAAGTCCATCCGAAGTGACAGTAACTTTCGCACCAGGAGAATATATTTCTTGAATTTCTCCGCAAAGGTAGTTGAGGCGACCCAAGCCAAGAAGTTCTCCCAGATCTGGAAGTGCTCCTAGCACCTTTTCGACCTTGTTGACACTTTTCCATGGAAATGCTGGGAGGACCAGAGGAACATGTTGGTTGTTGTCCACAGCTTTACGGACGCGAGGCTCCATTTTGTGACGTCCTAGCCAGCCTCCGCTGAAGCTTTTCTCTTCGTTATGACCATATTTTTCAATGATCCCCAAGATTCTGGAAGTCACATCGTGATCTGAAGTTTGACTTGCAGATATCACAGATTTAACACCCTGAGATTTTGATGTCTCTCGTTGAATGCGGGATGGCTTGCTTGGAGGCGGTAGTAAACTAACATCATTGGTGAGGAAGTCATCTGATCGGGCTGAGGAGAGCGAGGATGGCGATGCTGGATATTTTGGCACTTCAGCAATCGTGACAATAGGGGAAAACGACGTCTTCCAACGTTTTAGATCTTCGACTACGCTTTCGAGCTGTCGGAGACGGGTTTCTTTCGGATCGAATTCCGTGATGGAATCGCTGGCCGAGACTCTGCCATCGCTGACATCAACAATGTTGATAGCAAATAGCTTAGATGAATATACAGACATGCTTGAGATTATCGCACAAGATAAATGAAGTAATGCAGGTATAGAATTGAGATACAGAGTCAGAATGGTGCCTTTGCTTCTTCCAAAAGGTTCTTTGTTCAAGAGCTTAATATACAATTTGGCTTCAATGCGTTTTGTTGATGCTTTGTTTCACAGGAACGTGTGGGGCCTGCCTTCCGAAAATTTAGTTCCAAGGAAGCAGCATCACGCCGCCCTTGCCGCAAAGAAGCACCGCTTTACCGAAAATAAAAAGCGGTGTATGTCGGATTTGCTGCAGTCAGAGTCGTTGCTCGGGTACTCAAATAGTCGAATATAACTAGGAAGCGTTGTAAGACGAGTATCATCCAGGGAGATTTCAGGCGGGTAGGATAAGTTTGAGCCGCATCCAAATATTCTCCTCAGGTATCCAAGAGAGAGTCTACTGCTTTGAAGAAAGAGAGGCTATTGTAATCTCCAAAGTAAGCTTACTATTATCTGATTTTGCTTGCTTACAACCTTGAATAATGTTATCAATTACTAATGATATTTAATGTGTGTAACTTTTGAACATTTCCGAACATTGAAGCAATCTCGCTTTTCAAGTACGTAAGTCTGGCAGGAGCCGAGTACTACCCGAATTGGGCACCGGCTTTGATTTCCGGGTTCCGGCACTCGTCAACTCTTGCTACAGTTGTGCGGCGCAAGAACCTGGAGAGTTTCGTAACTCTTTTGTTAAAATTAAAACTATGCTCTAACGTCAATCATAGGAATCCAAAAGTTTTCACAGGATCGATCACACCTTCCTAAATAGCTCCTCACCAAGGAGTTCGGGATTTATAAGAAAAGTAAGCTCGGGAATTGGACGAGGAGAATTGGAGAGAGCAGTTTACAGCTCGTAAGCCAAAAATGAGTTGTCTAAATGACCTAACATACCCCGCATATTACGTGTTGGACTTAGTTTCAGACTTGAAAATTTAATACGAAGCTACTTGATTTATTGGATTCCAATATAGTTTATGAACTGGTTGACAAACTCATTGGACGCTGCATATAATCATCAATCGGCCGACAACCTCGTGCCTTCTGCCTGCATGTCCCCCATCCATCCAACTTTTAGGTTGTTGAGAGAAAATATGACTTGTATCAAAGGTGGTGGCAGGAGGTAAAGCTTACAGTCCCCAATAACAATGGCACGCCTTGATGTCGACACCGCATTCGAGATGAACGAAATCACGACAGCGCCCAGCGCCGATGGCATCGATGCCATCCCTCAAAATCTCAGCAGCCACGAGGCCCTTGCGAGCTCTGACGAAGGAGACAAAAAAGAATCACTCAAGGAGGTGACTTGTAATGTCGCCGATTCTGCTGAGGGACAGTCGGTCATGATCTCCAGCGAAGCGTCCTTTTCGCGTTGGACAGCTTGGGCTCAAGTCCTGGCTGGACACCTGATAATCTTCGATACTTTTGGGTACATTGGTTCGTGGGGTTTCTTTGAATCCTACTATGAGAAACCCCTCAATGCCTCATTGTCATCCATCTCATGGATAGGATCTGTTCAGATCTTCCTCGTGTACTTCATCGGCACTTTTTCTGGTCGAGCTCTAGATGCAGGATACCTGAAGACTACGGTTGCTCTTGGCTGCTTCTGCCAGGTGCTGGGAATATTTATGACCTCGTGTGCGAAGAGCTATGCATTTCTGTTCTTAAGTCAGGGAGTTTTGGTGGGCATTGGGAATGGGTTGGCCTTTTGTCCAATGATCAGTCTCATTTCGACGTACTATACGAACAAGTCGAGGGCGTTAGCAGTCTCATTCGCAGCTGCCGGCGCTGCCACTGGCGGCATTATATTCCCCATCATTGCTAGGAATATGCTCGGAGGACCCGGTATTGGATGGACACTCAGAGTCATGGGCTTCGTGTTTCTCTCGAATTCGGTCGTCGCCATCTCTCTTCTGAGAGTACATGTCAAACCTCGAAAGTCCGGCCCATTGATAGAATGGGCAGCATTCAGAGAACTTCCCTATTTGCTATTCTGTCTAGGAACCTTTCTGGCACTATGGGGCGTGTACTTTGCGTATTACTATGTATGAGTAGCAACTTTTGATACAAAACGTAAGGTTTCTAAGAACTCGAAGCTTACGATTGACAGATCTCCGTGTTTGGCAAGACAATCATCCAGGTCCCGCCGGACCAGCTTTTCTATCTGATCATGGCGCTCAATGGTATTGGAATATTTGGGCGCGTCTTGGTACGCATCTTTCTCTTTGTGTAGATTGTCCTTTTCCCTCGGTACTCATATGCCCTGGTCTAAAATATAATTGCGCCCTTTATTCAAGAGTAATATCATGTACTAACTCTCTGCAGCCGGCATGGCTCGTTACCCGTGTTCCTGGGGTTCTTTATATCCTCATTCCGATGTCCTTCATGGCTGGCCTGATGTTATACCTCTGGGCACTAGTCACTAGTAAAGACGAACTCATCATCTGGATAGTGTTCTATGGTTTCTTTGCCAATGCCGTACAGGGCTTATTCGTCGGTGGTGTAGGTAGCCTTACAAAAGATAAGCAGAAAATGGGCGTTAGGATAGGAATGGTGTTTACAATAGTCAGCTTCGCAAGTTTGACTGGTCCACCCATTGCAGGCGCGTTGATTGATGCTCGAGACGGAAATTTCCTGTATGCTCAAATCTTTGGTGGAACTGTGATGGTGTGTAGTTCATCTGCTTTGATTATGGCAGCCATTTCAAAAAGGAAGGCGGATCTGGAGTCATGATGCTATTTGATTGACATATATCGACCCTTACCAGGGAGCTGAGAGAGGATCTCTATCTATATAAAGGTCTCTATTAGCCATTGTAGGGCAAGAGCATCGCGAACAGAGGTATATTCTCAATTATTGAACTAAATTAGAGCTGTTTTCACTCGTAAAGGCAAAATTCCTTCCACTAACTCGACTATATAATCAATTGCCCAATACTTATTCTTCTTCCGAGAAGGTAGACACTATAATCAAGTTTCCAATATCCAATGAATTCGTCAGTTTCGTCCAATGTCTAATCTAAGTCGACTCAGCAACATGCAAGAAAATATAACAGCTCTTTTTGAGTCGGATTTGATCAAGATGTGGAGACGTAATGAAATTGGACATGGCTTATTATGATGTGGAATTTGGGAACACCGGTACACAACTGAAGAAGAAAGAAGATATCTATTCTCCCCTTTGTTTCATCTAGTGAATTCGCTTCTCTTTTTCAAAGCTCGGCTATTGGTTGAAGAGTGCCCAATATCGAAAACCCTTCTTTTTTTCTCACTTGACTGAAACGTCCCACAAGCAACGAAATCTGGCACAGTTCATGACGAAACTCAACCAGAAAACAGTGAATACCAACGAGTCTCCACGACAACCATTTTACTCAACTTGACTGTAGCATCAGGTGCAATGAACTCAACAACACTCTACTCCAGTGTCCTTCGGCCTTAAAGAGCAAGAACAATACATCCATCAACGAATTACAGATTTGCAACAGGACCTTTTGTTTACCATTTGATAATAGAGCTTGGGAAGTATTTCTGGGGTTGCTGCCTTTCTTGAAGGCTGAGCGGATTAAGCGAGCGAATGCCCCTGAACATTGGCACTGCCCCATCGCACCCGACAGTCCACTCGTTCATTTGATCGCAGCGGCAACCGCCCTCTCATGCAACACATAAGGCCAACTCGGTAGAATTTGTTGGGCATGCTCTCGCCACGTTTGTTTGGCAAACCTCCATTTCTAATAGGATGCGGTGACACCAGCAGAATAGGCTCCCTACACAGCCACAATGTAACGCGGATGAGCCTGATTATTTTCAGCCCCAATCTCGCCGAAGCCTCAAACACCCAAGCATAAAGCTCTCGACACTCATAACAACTTCTTCTCCATAGGAATTGGTGTCTAATGTATCCCGATGGATCCAATCACAATAACCGCTACCGTTGTCGGCTTGGCTTCAAAACTTGTCATTAGCATCAAACAAATCTGCGAGTTCTGGACATCTATTGAAGATGCACCAGAATACTTTATGTCAATCGCGAGAGACCTCCGACTTCTTCAAAGCATATTAGAGGGGATCGAAGAGGTCGATGACACGACTATCGTTCGATTAGTGCTCGAAGAATGCAGTGAAAGACTCGAGAAACTGCACACGATTGTTGCCCAACTGGAAACCGGCTTTTTGTCTTCAAAAGGCCGGGTACGCAAGTGGACTGCTCTGAAAGCCGTCTTTCGCAGTGATCAAATCAGGAAGATCCAAGAATCTCTGTCCCACACCAAACAGTCTCTCATTTTAGCAATGCAAATGTCTCAAACGTACGTTTGGTCTCTGGCAATGTATACTGATACTAATGTTCTCCATAGGAGACAGATCCGCGCCCAGCCTCAGGCTGTCTTGGACAAGCTCACTTCGTTCTTCATGCAGCAGAAATTGGTAGCAGAATCTGTCACCGAGGTGTCGCTATGCGACAGCTCTATCGATTCGCCATCGGCATCTCAAGACTCAAAAGAGATCCGAGACTTAAATCAAGACTATGAATCACCAAATCCTCGACATTCTGAATGCCGCACCAAGTCCAGCATATCTTGGAGGTCATCATCAAAAGAAGGAGTGAGCAGGTGGCGGACGCCGTTTGGCAGGATCGATCTACGACAGGAAACATCTTCTCTCATGAACGGTACCGAAACCATAGAAACACGAACCCATTATAAATTCGTGGTACGTCCATCATCTTGGCTTGTAAAAGTAGGTTTGCAATGGGAAATTCAAGCTAGCCTTTCTGGACGGTCATCAATGCTCGAAACCTTCAGAGTTATCCCATGGAAATCTCCAGTATTTGAGTATTGTCGTACAGGAGACATTGAGAATCTTCAGAGGTTGATTTCAAATAATGAAGCTTCGATCTGGGATGTGGATAATAGTGGTCGCACAACCCTACATGTATGTCTATTGACTTCGAAGATTCTAAGAAGCATCGTTTACTGATGGTATTAGTATGCGGCACGAGGATGTCAAGCAAACACCTGTAGATTCTTGATTAATGCTGGAGTGCGAACGACAAAAAATGCTGGTAATTTGTCAGTTAAGGTTTCCTCATAAGTTCCCTGGCTAAAGTATACTAGTACGCCACTCACCGAATCTATCTACGGAGCAAGTTATGGGTCACGCAAAAATTGCCCAGAAGATCAGGTTGAAACACAACGCTTGCTTATGAGTCAGAATGATGACTATGTCGGCGAAATGATGACATTTCTCTCGAGTTTTTATGCCACCGCGCGGATTCAACAATCAAGTAGAGACGCATATCTATTCCCAGCCATACTACAGTCGTCAATGGTCCTGCAAAGTGAACTTCAGGGGTTTGTCGAAGAGCCGTCAGAGATTTACACCCCGAGAGCAAAGGTAGTTCGCCAGATCTGGAAATCTTGGCAGTCCTGGGACACGCCAGGGATTCCAAACTATTGTGTGGATACCTATGACGAGATAGTCGATTTGGCTCTAGTTGAACTACAGTACCCTTCGGTGTTCCATGCTTGCGTCTTGACTGGCCATTTGAACATTTCAGCTTTGATCCAGAGTGGCGCAAACCCTCATCTAATCTCGAAAGGCCATCGACATTTCTACGGACCAGATAAAGGGCGCGAGGATCGTTGGGACGCAGCACGGCGCATATATTTAAAAACATTTGACACTCCAACTTCATTGGCTATGTATACCTCTGGACATTTCTCAAATTGGCGAGCTGCGCTTCACAGCGCAAAACTCGACTTAGACGACTTTATTCAGCACGAACTGAGACCGGGACTAGATATAAACGGCAGGAAAATGCCTTTAAGAGTTTCAGGTTGGACTAAGACCAACCTAGCCCAGCTTTTCAAGTACAAACTCCAGCCAAGTACATGTAAAAGCGCTTGTTCTTGCAGATACACCCGAGCAGACTTTAAGCAACCAAAGTGGTTGAGATTCCTCTGGAATGTAAAGCACCAAGGAAGCACGTCAAGAACTTGCAACTCCTACGAAGATGATGAACAACGGGGCCACAACCAAGATAGCCCTGATATGGAAGTTGAGGATCAAGCATCGCCAAGAATCTTTCAAGATCTTGACCCGGGAGACGGCACACTATCACCATTTTGCTTTCCGGATCATAAAGGCTGTTGTTATGTTTGCCAGAGGTGTTGGTACAATAATCGAGAACGGGACTTCTGGCTGGCTCGAGACACTAGTCCCGATGAACATCTGGAGAACATGAAAGCGGTATGGGAGCGTGAAGACAGCGATGATTCACCATTTCTGCTTTCTTTGGGATAGAGTCTTGAGAAGCTACGATATAAAGGTATGGCTCTGAAAATAAATACTGTCGAATAAGGAAAATAATGACGATCACGACCACGCCGCTGTAATGATCTTGACCAAACGTGCAGTAATTTACTCAAACGTTTCACTGACGTAAGAACTGTCCATTCTTCATTTGTAAATGCAAAGCTTCAAAAGCTAGGTAAATTGGTCTGGAAAGCTGCTCAAAGAACCGCGAATAAATATACATCAAGTACTGTACAATATCCCACAGTCCGAAAGTACCTGAGCACTTCCTGCAGGTACGAATGTACCAAAATCGACTTTCATCAAGTCAAATGGTAGACCGTAGGCTTCATTAAGACCTCATTTCCATCTTCAAGTGAAGAGTACCCCTTCCCGGCCTCTTTCCTACCTGCCCTCTTCGGCTTCAACATCGCTATCACACCCGGCAACTCGCTCTCAGGTCCCACCAGGACCTTACCCGGATGCATAACATTGAAGCAAAGAATAGCAAATACCATCGGCACCGCTTCAAGAGCATAGAAATACCCTTCATGATACGGCAATGGATTCGAGGACGTGTTGCCCGCCGAGAATTCGATCAGGCGGAAGAAGATTCGAATCTGTCAAATTCAAGTCAGCCCATCATCTTTTCCGAGGAACATAAAGCAACATACAGTAATGAAACCGAAACTCGCATAAAGCGTCCAAAGCATGCCTTTCCATTTCTGATCTCCTCTGCCCCGGCCGAGTCTATCAACTTCCTTCATCTCGAATTGAAACTTTACCGCCAATCCGAGGAAGACGAAGATGAAGAATTGCTGGAGACCGATACCGCCCATATAGATATGTATACCTTTCAACTGATCCGCCTCTGGTGCCGTGGGACCAGCCCATGACCCGCCCACCAGCTGGATGACGAACGATATAAAGTCCAGAGATACGAAGATGACAGACAAGATTGGAGTAGGAATCGAGAGAATGGAGCGCGTTGGGGAGTAGAAGTTGATGAGCCGTGCAAGCAGCATGTATGCGAAGGCATTGATCCAAAGTGGTGCTAGTAGGACGAAGAGCTGAGAGACGAGGAGGAGAGCGACGGATTGTTGGTGCAGTGTTGAAAGGGAACGGGTAGTGAATGAGGCGAATTCCCAGAGACTACCCATGATAATTACCCAGCAGAATTTCTAAACAAATGAGCTGAATTGTCAGGCTGATATGAGATTGATGCGGACTCACCTTCTTGTAGACTGCGGCTTGTGTGATGTGTGCCACAGTGAGAACCCCAAAGGCAACAGAAGCAACAACAGCTGCTGCGAAGCTGGGGTAGTAATCGTACAACGCATTGCAGGTTCCTGGAGGGAGGTAGCCATTCTTGTCTGGTGTGAGGGTTTGTATACACGTTGGGACGGCAATGGTGATAGTATGTGGTGCAATGGTGACATGGGCATTTGTTTGACCTGGAAGAGTGATGTATTCCGTGGTAATGAACTCGGCTGCGGCGGTGGAAGCGCTTGTGGTTTGACGTGCAATGAGTGTGCGGGTCGGAGGAGGGGTCGTTATCGCGAAGGCAGACGTGCCTGTAAGGAAGAGCATAGCCAAGACGGCCACTCTTGTGAGAAACATAGTTGTTTGTCGATATTTGAACACTCTTTCGCAATGTGTAATTTGAGCCAAGTAAAGTCTAGAGTCAATTCCTGTGCACAAGATTGCGACTAAGAAAATGGAAGGACTGAATGAGTGTAGAAAATTGCAGACGATCAAGACATTGAATGAAGATCGAGATACAAGGCAACGAGCGTGTTTATATGATGAATACTCATCGCATATCGCAAGAATTTTTGAGACGCTCACAGCCTCCTCAAAATCCTACACTTCAGCCCACATAAAACATACGAGATTTAGCCACTGACTAAGCACCCCAGATTGCCGATCTAGTGTGGCTTCAATGGAGGACACGGAATAAATCATGATCAGCACATAACTTTCCGTCCGAGGATTCAAGAATTGCTCTATGGGCACGAAGGACTGAAACCTAGTCTGGTCCTCGCTTGGTAACCCCTGAAAGAAAAATTTTTGCGAGACGACCAATGAAAATGGCTGAATTGATTACATAAGAGGTTGGCGTACTGCAACTGAGCCTCCTTTGCCCACAGGGCTAAGCCTCACTTGAAGCTTTCCCTGTAACGTTTAGCTGGTGCGGAAATTGAAATAAAAAACCGATCAATAATAGGAGATATCTCAGGGAATGGAACACAGCCAGGAAAGGGAAAAGTTGTCCATCTAAACCAAGCCACTCGAGGCTGAACTCCTGCAGCCCTTATGGTGGTATACATACAATATACAATATCCTATCCATAAACATACGCCAACGCTAAAATGCACATCTACACCACACTGCCATTCTTCATGGCTCAAAGTATTTCTAACGGCAGTCTATCTTCTGAGCATGTATGACAAATCTGGAAGACTTTTGACGACGCTTTGCACTATCCTGTCCTGTTCTACTTCTTCTCTTGACTTCCTGTCGCCTCTGGGAGGAGCGAGGGGCGACCCACTGGAGCTGACAGATTTCGAAATTGGTTTGGCCACTGAGGGCACAGTGCGTTTCGTTGCCGTTGCCGGAGCAAGAGCAGGAGCAGAAACAGGAGTCGTTTCGAAGAAAGAGAAATCTGCCATTGCCCACGGATCAGCTGCTACCGTAGCAGGACCAACTGATGGCAACTTGGCGTGATTCACATTTCCGTTCGCCGCGGATGAACTCAACGCTTCCACAATGGACGTCTCTGCTGGCGGTCCCAATAATATTGAGCTTGTCGGGTGGGGCTTGAGAATGTCATCGAAGCTTGGAGTCGAGGGATGACTTGCTACCGGCTGCATAGAGATAGCATTCATGGTCATTGGTATTTTCGCTAGAGATGTTGTAGTGTTTCTCTGTGGAGGTAATTGCTCTGGCAAAGGATGTGATTGAACATTCATGACAGGTGAAGCGACCATCTCGCCCCAATCATCGTCCTCGTTTGCTACTTCCGAAGTATGAAGAATTGCAAGCTCTGTGTGTGGTTGTGTTACACTCGATGTGGATTGGGCTAAAGTAGCTATGTTCAGAGGCGTTTGAAGTGCAGAAGGGTTAGCAACGGTGATGTTGCCAGCCGAAGGCTGCTTTACAGATGGTGAAAGTGGTGTGGGCGAAGCTACTTTGTTTGGCTGTATTTTATTCTTTGGCATCGATCCAGTAGATTTATGTGAAGATGGAGGCTTGTTATCGAGGCTCTGTGACTTTTGTGGAGCCGTGTTCCAGCCGAAATTCGCAACAGGCATCTCGACAGCAGACTTCGTCTCCGCCAAAGACTCAGATGGCTTCACGGAGCTTCGCCGCGTGGTACGAGATGGTGATCCCTTTGACGTAGAAGATTTCCTCGTTAGATCCTGAGGCCATTCTCGAGGTATCTCGGGGACTTTCTCCACAACAGCTTCGACTTTCCGTTTGCCTTCTTTGGCTGCAAAAGCATGTGCCAACGGCACAGGAGCAGCCTTCTTATCATTCCAACCGAAAATTGAACTGCCTTTGCTTGCTCCACCTAGCACCACTCTACCACTGATCCGATCTTCTTCCATCCATCGAGCAACGATTTCGAGGGTATCCTTGCGAATTTGTGATTGAGGCCAATTAATACGGACATAGTTATCATCTCCAGTATTATATTTACGCATCGTGCCATATCGTGAGACTCTGTACCACGTCTTTCGTTCTTCTATTGTAGAAAAGGAATCGTGTGGCACCGTATCAGGTACGAAGACTTCCTCGAAAGGACCGTCTGCCTCGAGATCTGGATAGAATTTCTCCAATATTGAGGTATCTATATTGAAATCTACTGGCCCCATAAACTTCTTTGGACTCGGTTGTGGGGAAGTAGGGCCTTCACGGGGTCTGGAATCTGTGTTGACTTGATCCTGGATCTCTGGCGTGCGTGGCCTCTGATCCGCTGTGTCCTGTTCGTCATCTGACTGCCCTTCTTCAAAGTCTCCGAAGTCATCATCATCTTCGTCTTCCACTCCAGGCTCATCCGCAGCCTTGATAGTTTCCTGGCCGCTACTCGTGCTACTAGCCGCGGTATCCGGAATCTCTTGTTTGGCAAGCCCGTCAAAGTGTTCAACCAATTCTTGTACTTTCGATGAGGTTTTTCGGGGCATCTGGGGACGCTTCGGTTCTTCGTCGAACGAAGTTCGTGGTGATTCCTGAGACATCCCATCGTGCAGGCTATGTTCTGAAGGGGAGGACGAAGGCCGAGAGGAAAGATGATCGCCATCTAAATTCTCCGCCGTGGGTGCGACATCTATAACCTCAGAGCTGGTGATACGATCGCCAGCTTCTGGTTCCATGTCAATCTTGCCATGAATGACAGAAGCTTCTTGCGGTGCTGTGTCCTTTCCATCAGGCAGCAATTCATCACTCAGAGGTTCTGGATTTGAATTTGTAGCGGAGATATTGTTTTGTGACTCCTCTTCTTTGTCCTTGAAATCGTGCTGATCCGCTTCCTCGGCTTCCTCCTGTGCGCTGTGTGCAGTTTCATTGTCGGTCGTGAAAGAAGTAGCCCAAGGATCCGGTGACGGCAGTCTAGCAAGATCTCGCGCCTTGAGAAAGGGACTTGGTGCCAATTTTACAGTTTGATCCACTTCGTTTTCTTGAGACTCGTTCCAGTCCAGCGAGAGGGCATTCGGGGCAGGATTGGTCGTAGTTGCTGCAGCAGGAGTATCGTCCTCCCAATCGTCCGTTTGCCCGTCGAGCCCCAACCCTCTTCCATTGTCTGCAGGTAATGAAGCCCATTCCCCAAATCCATCATCTTCTGCATCGCCCCAAGGTGAATTCGTCTTCTCTTGCAAAACAAGTGTCGCTACTCGAGCTGGGGTGGCCGGCCTATTCTTCACTCCCTCCTCGTCCCCTTTGTCCTCTAACTTAATTGATTTGGGTAATTGTACTTCGTCCGCCCAAGGCGATCCCCATGGGTCGTCCATATCCACTTATCAAAAGGAAGCGGATTATCATATTGATGTGGTGCATGAAGAAGTTGCTGTGCTCAGACTCCAGTTGCCAAGATCATATTGGCGTCTGATGTTCGGCACGGCGAAAATGGCGCCGGTGGGAGACCCGGAACAAGCGCGTCATGTTTTGTTTTTGGATTGATAATCGATAAGAGTTCTCCATCTCGTCGCGGGGGACTTCACCATGCGAAAATTACTCACAAAAGATTGTTCAACACGTCGAGGAGTGTCAAGATGTCTTTAGACAAGGTCAAACACATCGTACTGGTATGAAACAGACCTCCTATCATTCCAAGCTGTGCTAACATTCCAGGTCCTCTCCGGTAAAGGTGGCGTAGGAAAATCTTCAATCACGACCCAACTTGCGCTGTCCCTCTCCCTGGCAGGCCATTCAGTAGGCATACTCGATATAGATCTCACAGGACCATCCATACCCCGACTCTTTAGCATCGAATCCTCGAAAGTCACACAGGCACCTGGAGGATGGTTACCAGTTCCTGTTCACGCTGCCAACCCCGCAGCAGGTATTGGGTCTCTCTCTTGCATGAGTCTCGGCTTTTTGCTTCGAGAACGAGGTGATGCGGTAGTATGGCGAGGTCCAAAGAAGACTGCAATGGTGCGGCAGTTCTTGTCAGATGTGTTATGGGGAGAGGTCGACTATTTACTCATCGATACCCCACCAGGCACGTCGGATGAACACATCTCTCTCGCAGAAACGCTTCTCAAGAACGCATTCCCTGGTCAAGTCGCTGGGGCAGTAGTAGTCACAACCCCACAAGCAGTTGCTACAGCGGACGTCAAGAAGGAGTTGAACTTCTGCACCAAAACTGGCATAAATGTTATCGGTGTTGTGGAGAACATGAGTGGTTTCGTTTGTCCAAACTGCTCAGAATGCACAAATGTGTTTAGTTCTGGTGGTGGCAAAGTTATGGCAGACGAGTTCTCTGTCAAATTTCTAGGCAGTGTTCCTATCGATCAACAGTTCGTGATGCTGGTCGAGACGGGACGGAGACCAGTGTATCCTGTTGGAACGGAGGTTAACGGACATGATATGGCAACAAATGGGGATGCTGATTATTCAACCGACGTCAAGGATCCTAGCTTGCTTATTGAGAAGTACAAGAGTTGCTCTTTAAGTCCAATCTTCGAAAGCATCACAAAAGAGGTGATCGCAGCGGTGGAGGCTAGACCATGATGGAAAGATTTGGACCACACCTACTGGAGTCGTACCACACTCAGGACCACGCCGTCTTTGATCCGAGAGGTTTTCAATGATAATGAGATGATATCTTGATATGGGAAATCAGAAAGGATGATTCCATCTACTCTCGAGCTCTACGCCTGGGAAAATTTCTGCCAATGGGGCCTCTGAGCAGCGTATCAGACTTAGAAGCTAGATGCATTGGCAACTCCGGCAACAACTGTTCTCGACACAGCACCGAATCCGAGCAGAGCACCATCTCCGCTTAGGTGTTCTTACTACGCAGACAAGTTGGACCAAGGTATATGGACGTACGAAGAGCTGGTAGGAACTCTAGTAGGTATTTTCTGAGTTTAGAGGTGCATAGCGGTGACGTTAGATGCTCTTACCACGAGCTGGCCTTCGAGAAGGTCTCCCTAATCTACAAGATCTGAAATTAAAGTGGCCTCACAAATCGTATGACTTTTCTTTGGCAACTGTCCGCTTGATGCCGTTGTGATGCACTGAGTTATCACACAGCTACATTACTCATTCGGCACTCGTATAAGGTGTTTTGTTGATCAAGTCTTCACAAGCCCGCCTTCTAAATTGAGCAACGCAACCGAGGCCCTTCCTTGAATTGTTTGCTTTTTACTCCACGATTTCGATGTCTGCTGCGATGTGTTTGCACGGTTAGGTTCTCGCTGTTTTCAGGGCCAAGCAAGGCTGTGTCAGAAACTGTTCCGCCCCTCCTTGGCTCTTGGCCACGATTTCCGCTCCTGATAGCTTCAACGTCCCATCTGCTCTATTGCTCATTAATTGTCTGATGTTCATCCATTTGGTGCCAGTGCACTCATCCAACTAATAAAAGCAATCAGTCACTTTTTTTTCAGCGTTGTCAGTAGTCATATATTCTACGACGCCGGCATCCCCGCTATCTCCAAGACTTCACCAAGAACTCCAAGACGCCCAGCGATGTCCCAAGCTGTTACCAACAAGATAAGTCTTATCGCCTTCCAGATGTAGAATTGTTTTCATTGCCAAGTAACCATTGATGCGTATCTTCCTATCTTCGACCACTTGCATGCTGTGGTCACACGAGCGTACATCTCGACGCTGTTTCTCACCACATCAATGGCGTCTTGTGCATACTTGGCTTGATAGGACATCCTGTAGTCATTGCACTTAATTTGTTCCATGACTTTTCTAGAACCAAATCCTGGACCGAGTCCGAGTCCAAGGCGGGGAATGGTCCAAAAGAGGGTTGACATCAGTCAACAACTGATGGTTTAGTGGCTTGACATCATCCCGTGGAGCGTTTATAAGAACAATCTCCTCACCCACAGATTACATTCATTCCATTTATTCCACGTCCCTCAGCGAGTGCCTTCCCCCTCTATTTCAATAATTGTAGTCCTACGCGAACTTCACGATGGAGAAAAATGAGAAGGACGTGGGACTCACGAGCCCCTCCAATAGCTCAACTCCTGGGTCTGAATCAGATAACATCATTGTGGAGCATGAGAAACTTGGGCTCTGGACACGCATGGGATGTACCCCCGAGTCCTTCAAGCGCAGAACAGTGTCCCAGGATCTCAATCACACATTAAAGCCTCGACATCTTCAAATGATCGCCATTGGTGGCTCAATCGGCGCTGGTTTCTTCGTCGGTTCTGGGAAAGCTCTTAATAATGGTGTAAGTACATTACCTCACTTGATATTAATTTTCGTGACGATTGGGTACAGTGGCTAACTAGATTAGGGCCCTGCCACTCTCCTGATCGATTTTGCTATCATGGGAGTTATGATTTTCAATGTCGTCTATGCTTTAGGTGAACTCGCAGTCATGTACCCTGTCTCCGGTGGTTTCTATACATATAGTACTCGCTTCATTGATCCTTCATGGGGCTTCGCTATGGGTTGGAGTGAGTATTCCCAACATCATCCATAACCATTAATTAATCACCTGACTTCCAGATTATGTCTTCCAATGGGCCGTTGTTCTCCCCTTGGAACTTGTGGTGGCAAGCTTTACAGTCGGTTACTGGAATCCTGATATAAATGTCGCAGTGTGGATCAGTTTATTCCTGGCCGTCATAGTCATAGTAAACGTATTTGGCGTGCTAGGTTTTGGTGAAGCGGAATTCTGGGCCAGCGTGTTAAAACTGTTTGCAGTTTGTATCTTTATGGTCGTTGGGTTGGTCCTTGGTAAGTCGCTCTCTCAATTTCTGTCCTCGCAGCTAACGTCCTCAACAGTATGCGGCGGCGGACCAAGCAATGGTCTATACAGCGAATACTGGGGAGCCCGTCTTTGGTATGACCCAGGTGCTTTCAAAAATGGCTTCAAAGGGGTCTGTTCTGTTTTCGTCACAGCTGCATTTGCATTTTCCGGAACAGAGCTTGTAGGCCTCGCTGCTGCCGAGTCAGAGAACCCAGCAAAGGCTCTACCGGGTGCTATCAAGCAGGTCTTCTGGCGCATTACTTTGTGCGTTCCCAATGCCCTTTCTCGAGAACTACGTACTGACGATGGACAGATTTTACATCGTGGGTCTTCTTTTCGTTGGATTGCTCGTCAGCTCGACAGACGATCGCCTCCTCGGTGCGAACCCATTCATCAACGTAGCAGCTTCTCCGTTTGTCATCGCCGCCAAAGACGCCGGTCTTGATGGATACGATTCATTCATGAACTTCATTATCCTGGTTTCCGTTATCTCCATTGGTAATTCGGGTGTCTATGGTGGATCCAGAACTCTCACTGCATTGGCAGAACAAGGATATGCCCCTCGCTGTTTCAAGTACATTGATCGCTCTGGTCGCCCTCTTTGGTCCACCATCGCCATTCTTATTTTTGGATGCCTTGGATATGTGACTCTAAGTTCCTCAGGCCCTGTACGTCAATTCTTACCTTGTCCCCGGAAAGGGAGTGCTTCAAATCATCAACAAATCTGAAACTAACATCTCAATTAGGTCGTTTTTGACTGGCTTCAAGCGCTAAGCGGTCTTGCTGCCCTCTTTACTTGGGGTTCCATCTGCCTCGCCCACATCCGATTCCGCGCTGCCTGGAAGTACCATGGCCACTCTCTCGATGATATTCCCTTCAAAGCAGTATTTGGCGTCTACGGCTCATGGGCCGGTTTGATCCTTATTGTCCTTGTGCTCATAGCTCAAGTTCGTTTCTCTCTCTCGTGCCTGGTTTCACTTACTAACTCAACCATCTAGTTTTACACAGCACTCTATCCCCTCGGCAATGATGGGAAAATAGGCACTGCAGAAGACTTCTTCAAAGCCTATCTTGCGCTCCCGGTTGTGATCGCGTTCTGGATTTGTGGTTTCGCGTGGAAGCGAACGGGTTGGTTGAAGCTTTCCGACATTGATGTTGATTCCGGAAGAAGAGAGGTTGATTGGGATAGGATTAACGCTACGAAGGCGGAGATTGCTGCTTATCCTGCTTGGAAGAGGATCTTGTATCTTTTGTTCTAAGAGTTGGCTGAGGTGGATAGTGCGCAAAGTACTGAGAAGTCTATCTTCAATAAGAAGAATTAGGAGCACAGTCGCTTTGCTCTCCCGGACGCTTAAACTATATCCAAGTCGAGTTCGAGGTGTCAAGCAACAAATGGGTTTGTTGCGTCTCCTCATCCGCTGGGAAAGTACTTTTGCCTAATCGGTTTCTACACCTCACTTAGGTTTGACACTAAGACAATCTGAGCTTGTATTTCATTCGACAGTAGCCCGAGCACTCTTCGCTCCGTGGACAACTAACTCGATTGAAAAATTTAAGTTTAGATGTAAAATCTAGGCAATCTTCCGTATCTCTGGTCGTGGCTTACCCCCCATTTTTGATTCGGCTTCACTTGCCGACTATAGTTAATATGCAGCTTATCTCATCCTCACCTTTATATCTCAGTACTTATCGCTCGCAACACTTCCAAACTCATCTCTTCTCAACTCTGAAATGCCAATTCTTGTCTTTCATCTTCCATACCGAAGTCTCCAACCCTAAGTCTCAAAATGGCCTCAACAAACGCAACTTTCCGCTACCTCTCCCGCGGCAGCAAAGTCGAGCCATCACCACACTTGTACCACCTCCCACCCCTCTCAGACTTCGGCGATATCCGCTCCCTCCCAATGACCGACATCAAACCCTCCATGGACCCCGGTACCAAATCCCCCTTTACCCTCTCCAAGCACGGCTTCCTCGCCCTCCGCTCCCCCTCCACCATGTTCTTCCCGCCTCACACCCACTCCTCCTGGAACGACGCCTCGAGCCTAAAATCCATCTACATCCCGGAGATAGAGACCATGCTGCTGGCCCTCACTGGCGGCAGGAAGGTCTACACGGATCAAGTCGTCATCCGGAATAATCTGCACACAGAAGTCGACGGCCTAGCAAGGTCCCAAGATACGAAAAAAGGAGAAGAAGAAGGAGAGGGAAAAGGGGAAATCGAGCACGAATTCCCAAAATTGATAGGTGTTAATAAAGGCACGGGCGCAAGTCCAGCTCCAAAAGTCCACCTCGATTTCGCGCCCCTCGGCGCGCGAACACATTTAAGGAAATACCATCCTAAAACCACTGAATTGGCTCAGGAGATCATCACAGCGGAAGAACGATCTCTTTCCACGCACGGCTTCAAGCCGCACCAGTTAGAAGAACTCGGTAAAGAACCGTGTACCTACACCGGTCCCCGATGGGCCATGTTCTCCATCTGGCGGCCCCTGAAAAAGGTTTTCCGCGACCCGTTAGCGGTCGGCGATTGCTCGACCTTCCCTAAGGACGATTATGTGCATTTCGACGTGCTGTTCCCGACGATAGGACAGGGAGAGGGGGAGACGCACAGGGAACAGGCGTTTTTGGCGTATGGGCCAAAAGGCGAGGGAAAAGGGGAGAGGCATGAGTGGTATTGGGTGAAGGAGCAGGATGTGGATGAGGTGCTTGTTATTCAGCTTTTTGATAGTGAGGCGGAGAGGGAGGGGAGGGGGATGGGGGGTGGGGTCATGCATAGTAGTGTGGTTTTGGAGGGCGAGGAGGAGGGTGGGGAGGTCAAGGAGGCGAGGGAGAGTTGTGAGGTTAGATGTTGTGTTATTTGGTAGGTTTGGGGAGAGGTTTGGGTACTTGAAGAGGTGGAAACTGTGTGTTTAACATTTCATTATAGGAGTCTGCTTATTAGAGGTCTAGTCACAATCAAGTTAGAAGGAAATTTTATTGTTCAAGGAGAAAGATATTTTTTATTGTTTATTCATCTGTGTATTTGGCAATGAAAGGAGGGGGAACTTACATCTCTTTGTCTGTCAGTACCACACAATTTCCCATCCATCCTACTTACTTACATCCATCCCATCCAGCAATTTCTGACACAACTTAAACACCTCCGTGGATCTCTCCACAGCGTTTTGTCCAAGTCTAGAGAATTTGTCCGGATGCCACTGATGTCTCTCCCTCCTCAACCACTCCCTCGAGTACATCCCACTCCCTCGAAACACCTTCTCGAGATCATGATGGCAGCACCCAATCAACTCACCCTTCAGGCGATCCTCCCTTGGACATCTCAAGTTAGGCAGCGCAGGAAATTCCACTCCATCCTGCCTAGAGGATTTAAAGGCCCGCAGATCAGCCACCAAAACCAGATAATACATCCCCCATTCCTTCTTGTCCCTCTGTTGAGACAAGAGGAGCGCAGCCCAGTACTCATCATCAACAGGAGGCGAGGATTCCAAGTACTCTGATTCCAAGTACTCTTGTTCGCGCTTAGCATCTTGTTCAGCTTGTGCACGCCGCTGCCGTTCCTTCTTTTCTTCCTGGCGCGTTGCTTTACGGGTATACTGAGGCCCAGATTGGGACTCGCCTGTGCCGAAGAAATATGAGGATGCGGAGCCGGTGAAGGGGATTGGGTCCCCTTGTGCGTCGAAGAAGGCTGGGCGGGAGTTGGAGAAGAAGCTTCTCATGTGCGCGGCGTCTTTTTCCTGGTCGGATGCTGAACGACGGCTAGATGAAGAGGGCTCCTCAGATGATGGTGAACACTTCCACAATTCACCCTCGTGTTGGGACTCCGCGGCCCTCGAAGCGTCCAGCGCTTCGGCGGATCGCTCTGCGGGGGTGAGGTGCGAGCGGCGGGCTGCTTCCTCTGGTGAGATGTTTGGGCGGGATGGTGTAGGCTTTTCCTTGCTTTGGGGAGCTTGGGGGCGGGGTTTGGTGTTGAGGTGTGGTTTGGTTGGTGTTCTTGGACGAGTCATGTTGGTGGTTGTTGTTGCTTGGGTAAATTGTTGCTTGAGTAAACTCTTTGCTTGTGTGAGTAAGTTTTGTTGTGTAAGATAAGTTGATGATCGATTTGAATGCTTCCTTGCCGGAATTTATACTGAGATGAAGTCCGCTGTCCGGGGAGTGGAACAATGGTATTGTGCCGTTTGTCTCAAAACAGAATTAGATGCGCATTGTTCTTATTCGACGCGGTCATGATCAAAGGAAATTCTGCTTGACACAGCGTACTCAAAGGAAGGGGTCACTTTTCCTTCCTCTCCTTTTAAAGTGAGCTAGACGAGATACAGACAAGGTGGTATGATGAAAGCAGACAAAGAAAGGAAAGGAAAAAGCATAACTCGTATCACCATTTTTACTACCCGTACTGCATAACCAGATTGCCTTTTCCGAGACCTTCCTTTTCAAGTCCATGAAATTAGGAGGCGAGACTTCTGGCCCATGTACTGCCAAATGCCAGAACGTAGTGTAATACTAGAAGAACAAGACTGCTGTTATGTAACTTTTGTCACCTTGGGACCGCTCGCTATGCTCTCTTACTTTAAATACAATCTGACTCCCCAAGTCATCATCTCTCTTCGAAGAAGATCCTCATGATCAATGCTCTTTACTTCAGTACTCCTCACCCCAGTGCCACAGACTTGGTAAGTGAACAAGTAAGAGAGAGCCTAAGTGAGTGAAAGCAAACAAAATGATACTAGTGTGAAAACTCAATTGTGGCTGAAATATTTCTTTGTATCCTCCCCCCTTCCAGTACTCCTCTCCACCCTTCCACTTGGTCAGCCAAGTAAGTACTATTGTGTTGCAATGAGATGGGTAGCGAGGTGGGCAGCAGTGAGGTGGGAAAATTAAGTTGAGGCAGTGGGTAAGTTGATATAATTGCCAGACAAAATCCTTGTTTGTATCCATCTGTACCTAGGTACTAAGGGTCAGCCGTAAGCTACCATCTCAGCCACTTTTATCTTAACAAAAGCAATGAACTCGACATTATGGCACAGCTGAAAGAACAACCCCAACTAGAATGCTGTTCTAGCATGGGGAATCTATTTTCTGGTATAAAACTAAACTTAATATGTGCTTGAAAGGTAAGGAGAGCGGACAGTGTAGATATTGAGTTAATTAGGGGATGACTTTTTGATTTTCAATCTTTGAAATTACTAGAGAAATACAATGACTTTGGTACAATTGCTGCTACTTTTGAGCTGTCCTCGAAAATGTATGCTTGGAAAAAAGACGATCGTTGGACGTTGGACATTATTGAAATTTTCTTTACTCCTCAAAGATGCACTTGCACTAAGATAATAATCGCTTATGTCTTAGACGTCTCGTTGCGTGGTTTTGTACACACAAAGTTGTGCCTGTGCAGATGTAAGACGATCTGATGGCGGGGAAGTCGGAGACAGACGGAGGCGGGAGCTTCCTTGGCGTTGGGCTTGAGACAGGGGCTTGGCTGGGCGGAAGCCAGAGCAGCCAGAGCCCGTGCCAAATCCCAAAAAATTCCCAAAAATCGCTCACATGAATTTACCCCTCGATTAACACATTCATCCCAACATCCATCTCGAACGCCTCTCAATCTTCTATCTTCACATTGTTCTAGTTGAACTTCTAGAGCATCTGCCACGATTGTGCCCAAGAAAAGATCAAAGTAGGTGCAAACACCACCTCCTGTTCTCGCACAGCAATTTACTCACTATGACGTTCGTAGGCAAGCTTATCTCTCACACGACTGAAATATTTTCTGGAAATCATCAACACCGCCATCGTTCCTTCCTGCTATCCCAAACAACCAAACATCTGCCGACTCAATTGAAAACATTCCAATGAATTCTAATTCCAGTAATCTTTGTCATTAAAACTGGACACACCTTACAACATCGTCACAGGAACAGTGTTTTAGACGCTGTACTGCGACGCAACAAACCTTTCAAGTTTTTCTCACCTACTCTATGAGCACCAAGGACCTACTTAGATTTCTGTCTAAGCCAGCAAAGTAAGTTTCCTCAATTCCAATCCTGACTCGCTTCCATGCCATCAAGTAGATTGCTCCACCGCTCTCATGCAAGAGAGAGAGCACAGATCAGCATCCAGGCAGATTCAAACTCGACTTCATCTTCAACCTCACTTACACTCTTTTCGTCCCTTCTTTTCACTCTCATCTGCTAACTTGTCTCCTTCCAGGCCTCGATAGCACCAGCCACGCCCCCAAAACCGAACAGATATTCTCCAGACTGCAGATAACCTCGTCTGCTAGACCCGATATCCCTTAACGGTATCGGCATCTACCAGAGCGAGGACAACCAAAGAGTCAACATTCCCTCCGCGAAGGACTTCTTCATCCCTTTGTGCACCCGACCTCCATAACGTCCCTTTAGACGTTTGCACACTACATATTCTGCTGGTTCCGCCAGCGCTCGATTCACCCCACGGTTCTGTGGGCCTTCTCTTCTCAGGCGGACACCGCAAGGTTCGTCTGGGTGGCAGATAGTGCTTCACAGTACTTGCCAATAGAGCTTGACTCAACCTAAGGAAACACATCATCGAATTTCTGTCAACTACAACAAATTTTCAAGGAATAGTTATGGTCCATTTCGAGATACCATCGCAATACACTTTCTCGCCTTCAGAAGGTACGCCACAACTTACGATCAACCGTGAGGCTACCGTCGATCTTGATAGCAGCAATGCATTCGAAGGCCCCGAGAAACTCCTAGAAGTCTGGTTTGCGCCGGCTGCAGATGCTCTCCCTCCAGGAACCAAGAAGGATGGACTCAAGGCAGTTCAGGCCGAGACATGGAAGGAGATGCTAGATCTAGTCAACTGCAAGGTTCTTTCTGTGGTTGAGTCGGAGCACATCGATGCGTACCTCTTGTCAGAGTCGAGCATGTTTGTCTTCCCTCACAAGCTCATCTTGAAGACATGTGGAACTACGACACTCTTGCTCGGCATTCGACGCATGTTGCGAATCGCTGCAGTTGAGGCGGGCTTCCCATCCCACAACACCAGTTCTTTGGATGACATCAAGACTGCGGCCACTCCTTACAGAGTCTTTTACAGCCGCAAGAACTTTTTGTTCCCTGACAAACAACATGGACCTCACCGAAGCTGGAAGCAGGAAGTCAAGTTTCTTGATGATATGTTCCTTGGCGGAAGTGCATATATGGTGGGCAAGATGAATGGAGATCATTGGTACCTCTACCTCACAACACCAAACACCACACTCACGCCGCCTCGAACCCCTGATAACGAACGAGTTGCCACTGAGACGAAGATCTTGAAGATCCCAACCAGCTCAGCCTTTGCAATGGGACAGAGAGCCTTGGAGAATGACGATGAGACGCTTGAAGTCCTGATGACGGATCTTGACCCAGAGAATGCCAAGCAGTTCTACCTAGAACACGCGAGTGCGGTCGCGGAGGGCAAATACTCTGAGAGGGCTGATCGAGCCCGTCGAGAGGCGGCAAACAGCCTGGGAGACTTGAGTGGAGCCAACATGACAAACTCAACCTTGAGTGGCAGTACAGCGGCCAACGACGAGACCTTTGACGTATTCAGTCAAACCTCTTCAGACAACGGAGCCTTTACTCCAGATGATGACGTTGGATACCCAGAGGAGCTCAGCACCGAGGGTCACGCACTTGGTACAGTGGTCTCGGAGACTTGCGGTCTATCGGATGTCTATCCTACTTCTAAATACCCTGATGCACGCGTTGACGCCTACCTCTTCACACCCTGCGGCTTCTCCGCCAACGGTGTGATTCCGGCCCCTGATCAAGCAGGCACGGCGACACATTACTTTACGGTTCACGTCACCCCCGAACTACAATGCTCTTACGCTTCATTCGAAACCAATGTCCCCGGACGTCAAACTGGACGCGAGACTCATGAAGTGATTGAGCACGTAGTGAACATCTTCAAGCCCGGTCGTTTCAGCGTCACGCTCTTCGAAGCCAAGACGATCGTGGCTGAAGTACGTGATCTGGGTCTGGATGGTGACGGGGTGGCGAAGGCGGGCTTGCTTCGCAGTGCCAAGATGGAGAAGATCAGAGGGTATCGCAGGTTGGATCGGATCGTGCATGAATTCGATGGGTACGATTTGGTGTTCCGGTACTACGAGCGTGATGGTTGGGTGGGTGGTGGGCCACGGTTGGGCGAGGTTGATTGAGGGTCTGCGTTTTTTCTATTTGCTATTTCTTCTTTCACTGGCAGCGTCTGTCTGTCGTTACCTCACCTCAATCCAACATGCTACTTCTCACAAGTAAGAAACACGATAACTAGCTAGTCTATTTCAATGAATGAATCTCTGTCTTTTCTTTTCCTTTCCTTTCCTCTCCACACGAAATTGTCGCGAAGCCAGAAACGGTATGCACCAGAGATAATACGAAAAGGTCACGACCTGCTTCAATGCACTCACTGTGAGCGGCGGTGAAAACTGTGTGTGTGTGTGACAGACATAGCCTCGTTCGTGACATGTGCCGTTTATGCGTGCTGGCTGGTTGGAAGAGGATGGTTGAGGATGTGACGGGTGGTCGCAGGATCGCGTCCGTTTTTGGTTTCGGGAGCACATCAGGAAGAAGAACGTTCGGCCTGAGGCTGGAATTGATGGAGGATGGATGCGTTAGGTGAAGAGAGGAAGAGCGAGGTGGTGAGGAGGAGTGGAGTGGAGTAGTGAGTAAAGGGTGGGATTGAGTGGTATGGGAATCTCGATATACTGATATCATTTTTATTTTCTCAAGGAATAACCCATGTTGTACTCTCTTGGATCGAGCTCTAGCATAGATTACTTAATAAGTAATGAACAACTCACAATACCTAGCAAGCAAGCAAGCAAGCATAACCCGTGCACAACTCCTTCAATTCACATTCACACCTCCACCTCCACCTCCACCTCGCGTTATGCAAAAACCACAGTCCCTCCCGCCCACAGGAACGCGGTCCCCTTTTATATTCGCGATCTCGCGTCATCCCCCTGCATCGGGCGGCTAGACACATCCAATTATTCCCTTTCCTCAGGTTTTGCATGAAATTCCACATTGTGCTGATTGGGTAGGGTGAGTTTGGTGATTGGCAGACGACGCGTGCGGGACACGCTTCGACGCGGTGGTCGAGGCGGCGAATCTCTTGGTCGGGAGGGTGAGTGGAAAACCTGTCTGAGCTGAGGAGTGCAGTGCAGTGCAGTGGAGTTGGCTTGATATATGTCGGTTCCCCTTCGCTCGAATTTGGGGTTTTTCTTGTTTGTTGTGTTTTTTTTGAATTGGGGAATTGAGTCTATCGGTAAACAAAGGAACTCTTTCGATTGATTGATTGATTGATACGAAAGACGGAAGGAAGGGTAATTGATTGATTGATTGATTGACTGATCGATTGATCGTTTGATTACTTGGCCGTGCATACCTACCTACCTACATACCACATACTTATTTTGTCTACGATACTGCACTTCCTCATCCATTCATCTACCTATCGATCGAAAAATGGCAACCACAACCACGCACCAGCACCGCCAACCCTTCGCTCCCCTCAACTCCTCTCGTCTCCAATCGCTCGTCAACCTCAAGAATCGTCAGAATGGTATTTACCTCTCCACCTCCACCTCCACCTCCACCTCCACCTCAACATGACTCTTACCTCGTCCCCAATAGCAGCAGCAGCAGCAGCAACAACGCTCTCCCCACCCAGCAAACGCAAAGCCACCACCTTCGAACACGACGACAACGACAACCACGACACCGAGAACATCGACCCCATCATCTTCCTCTCGTCTCCGAAACGCTCCAAAGGCCTCTCCGCCGACTCCCTCAAACCACAACTACCAGCGACGAATTTCTTCCTCACTCGCGCTTCTCTTCCTCCTAAGCCGCGACCGATTCTGAATGCAAGAGCCCCGAGATTAGAAACTAAACTCCCGCTCTCAGCACCAGCCGGGCGCTCCCCGACACGAAAACGCATCGGGATCCTCAATCGTCGCAAGACGACCGCGGGACGCGTTGATCCTCCGCCGCCGCCACGCTTCGCTGCCCCGACCTCTTCCACTGGATTGGGGTTCTCCATCGATGCTGCGCTGTCGGGGACCATTCCTTCGTACTCGTCTCGTCAAGCTTCATCTTCTTCCTCTACCTCGTCTTCGTCCTCGATCAAAGATGGATTATCGTCCATCCCCCTCCTCCTGCATCAACCGGAAGCCAAACCCACCTGGTTCTTCGACATCCACGAAGACACGGAAGAGGAGCTGGCGACGAACCTAATGGAGCACGGCGCGTGCACGCTGGATATTAGTTCGGATGAGGAGGGAGCGGGAAGGGAGAGGGATGCGCGGGGCAAGGAGAATGTGCCGCCGGTGGATGATGTGAGTCAGACGTCAAGAGGAAGGAGGGCGGTGCAGGAGGAGGGCAGTATTGAGGTTGATCGGAGTCCGTTGGGGGATTTGTGTAAGGAGGATTTTTACGCCGAGGGGGTGGCGGAGGGGGATGTTTTTGTTGTGAGGGAGGAGGAGGAGGGGGAAGAGGAGAAGGAGGTGAGTGTCGAGTTTGATTTTGCTGGTGGGGAGGGGAAAGAGGTTGTTGAGATTGATGTTGTGCCGGAATTGGATGTCGAGACTTTGATGCAGAGACCGAGTTCGACGGCTGCGCCGAAGGCGGCGTTGTTGCAGCCGATTGAGAAGGCGGAGGAGGGGTTCGAGCTTTGGGAGAGTGGGAGTGCGAAGGATGGGGAGTAGGGGTGCTGTCTTGTTGTTTTTTTGAAAAGCTTTAGGTGGGATGGGATGGTATGGCGTTATTGTATATCCTGCGTGCCTGCGTGCGTGTATTGTTTGCTTGTTTGCTTGTGAGGGGGATATACCAGTAATTGAATTCCTTTTTCGTGATGTCTACCTACCTCTGTGTATTGTGATTCGTGAGGTGTCAATACTTACCTAGGTGTGTTACATTGGCCAGTGGCTACCAAGGTTACCTAGGTACCCCGTCGTCCTGAAGTTTACATGACTAAGTGAATGAATTACCCAGTCTTACTTGCAATCTGATGCTTACCTATTTTCCCATTCCTTAGACGAGTCTCGATATCCCTTTCGATCTATCATTATTTCCTACATCTTCTCTCTGCTGATGATTCCAGCTTCGCGTTGTTTACGAATATTCATATCTTAAAACGGGAAGTTTTTCTATGTCAGGGGGGGAGCGTCAGCGAGTTAAAAAGGAATTGGTTGTTGAGTTTTCGCTTTCGGATTTCCTGTTCATATTTACTATTTTCCCCTTTTTAAGTAAGATGAGATTATTAATGGTCGTGGAAGGGAAGCATGATGCTTAGTTATTGGTATCGGCGCTTTAGGGGGGGGGGGGGGGGGGGGGGGGGGGAGAGGGGTTGATTGGTTTTATGTGGTTTTTATTACTCCCCTCGGGTCCCTCGAGGTGTTGGTTTGTTCCGTATCGTATCCGCGGTAGCATTTAGTTCGGGTTATTTTGCTGCTGCGCTATGTTGTTGGGTTCGTTGCTTTTGTCAAGGGAGAAGTTGCTTGGGGTGGTCGTTTGAGTGTGAGGGGTTGATTGTTTGGTTGTTGGGGGTTGTGTTGGTTGGTTTTGAGAGGGGGTGATGGGATTGTGTTTTTTTTTTTGGGATAAAGATAAATTGGGGGATGGGCAAAGGGGGTTCTGGTTGAGGGGGAGCTATGGAGAGAAGAGAAATGTGTGAGGGTTGGAGAAATGCGAATAGAGAAAGGAGATGCAAGGAAGATAGTCGAAGCGGTCTTTACACTCCCTACCTCCGTAAGGAGAACCCTCTGATAGCACACTCCTCAGCACCGCACACGTCTACATGTTCCATCAACTAATCTCTCCATCCAATCCTCAGAAGTATCATTCAACAATAACTCCACATCGCCCTATGAAAATCCCCCAAAACAAACCCAGCATCCATCCATCCATCCATCCATCCACCCATCACTCTTCCCCAGCTCTAACCCCCTCCCCAACCATCCTCCCCCTTACCCCTCTTTCCCCCATCCCCTACCAACGTCGACAAACACAACACCTCCTCCTCACCACCCCACCACTCCCCTCCCCCCACATCTTAATCGAAGCTATGATATCCATACGCTCCTATCGATCACCAGTCTATTAGCCTCTTTTCTCCCTTCCTTTTTCACTTTTCTCCTCTCTCTCGAATGCAGGGAGAAAAACAAGGACTACTCACATTCTTCCATTCCGGCTCTCCATTTTTCATCCTCAGGCCAATCATGTCGTCGAGCGAGGCGTGCATTTGTAGGCTGGGAACGTAGAAAAGGGGTGTTATGTCGAGGGGGGAAGGGAGAGTTGATGTTAATGTTGCGGTTGCGGTTAAGGTGAGGGGGGGGAGGAGGAGGATGAGGATGGGTAGGCGGAGGGTGGGGAGATGCATTGTGATTGAGGTGTGGTGGTGGTTCGAGAGTGTTAAACCGTATGGTGAGATGAAAAGTGGCTGTATTTGCCTGAGTTGAGTAGATAGATGGATTGATGGAACTATGACTATCTCTGAGGACGAGAGAGGGGAGATTAGCGGATGCTTCTTGTGGAATGTTACGAAGCGAACTAAAAATGAAGAATGCGGACTCGTGTTCCGTCGCACATCTCACATTCCTGAAACGCCCGAGTTGAAATAATTTCTTTGGTTCAGAAAAGCGAGGAGAGTATCGATAATCGCTCAGCGTCATCATTAATCGTACACCATTAACCTTACCGTCTTCAGCACCAACTCCCTGTTCTGTAATCCCGAACGCCAAACCCATCCCTCATTGCCCCTCCTCCCCTTTCTCCCCCGCCTCCGTCCCACCAGGATTCGTGCCCCCAAACCCCCAATCAACATTCTGCCCCCCGCCCATCGACCACCCAAACCCCATCCCCGTAGTACTAACCCACGCATCCCTCGGCATCCCACCATCAAGACTACTCCCCGGTGCCATCGCCGTATTTGCCAGCGGAAAGAACCAGCTCCCATCCGTCGGCATCAGCAGATCGTTGGGAAAGAAATCGACGCCGGCCCCGAGGCCGCTGTCTAGCCCGGACAGATCGTTGTTGCCGTAGAGATCGGTGTTGTAGAGGCCGATTGATGGCGCGAGGGGGTCGTTGAGGAATTGTTGGGTTGTGCCGGGTTGGTTGGGGAGCGTTTGGTGGATGGAGAATGGTGGTTGTTGCGAGATGCTGGAGTCGTAGGATGTTGTTTCCGGGAGGGGGGCAGATGGGGATTGGCGGAAGGTTTGGGAAGATTCGGTGTCGGATGAAGGAGGAGGCATTCCAGGGGGATGATCGGTCATGGCTTTATCCACGTAATCCAGAGGTGAGCTGTCGAGGACATAGTTTGGTGTTTGGAGGGGTTCTCGGCCGCGTTTGGGATTTTGAGTCCCTTGTGCTTGTGCCTTCTCGACGAAGCGACCGGCCAGGTCGCAGACTGCTTTGAAGGTTCGGATCACGATGGTGCTAGGGGATCTGTCATCGGAGTCCATTGCTGTAGCTAGAAAATCGACAGCGCCTCGCATTAGTGCGACGTCGGAAAGCGCTTGGGAGTCCCTGGGATTCTGTAGGACGCTGGCAAAGAGAATAAGACAAGCGCTCAATGGGTAGTAATCCATCATTCTGAGAGGGTGGTGAGTAAAATTCAAAGTGCGATGCGGACGGATCTCACCTGATAACGTTCATTTCACTCTGATCAACGTGACTTTCGGTCTCCTTCAATAGGTTCATCACACCTCTTGCAGCACCAACAGTGATAGCACCACTGGAGAATACTCGAGGATTGAGCTTCATACTACTCATTGCCTCCATATTCAGAGGAGGTTCTCCACCATTCGCCCAAGACTTGTAGTGGACCGAGCAGCGGTGTATTGTTGAGAGCGCATTAAGATAGCCGTAATGCATCATAATGACAGGAATGACAAATTCTCTGTTGACCTTCATCTCATTACCCGGCCGAATCTCTATCGGAAGATTGTCCTTCCACTCCTGTAATTCTTCGTCAAGAGTGCTGACCCATTGCAATCTTTCCAGTGTAGATCGAGTAGCTGCTTTGGCGGAGTAGAGTTTGTTGTATATGCGGCCTTGGAGGAGAGATAATGTTGCCATATATCGAATCGGCTGCGGCACATTTGGGCCCATCATAGCATTCTTTGCTGGCTTGGGAAGGTCGATACCTATGTCATCTTCTTGCATGACAGACGGTCTTCCAGAGCGCATTATTATTGCACGTTCGATTATAACACTGCTCCAGAAGACATTTCGTCTCTCTTCGACTTGGGCTTGTGTCAGCCCAACATCACTGACATTGCGATGTAGCCCAATTGCCTGAGCAAGACGTAAACCAGCACCTGCTAAAACAGAACAAGGATACGGATTTGGGAGAGTTTGAAGAATAAAGGCCTGTCAAGTTAGTAATATCCAAGACAAGTTGGGGGCAATATACCATTCCAATCATAGCTTGCACAGCAGACATGTTGCCTTCGCGAAATTGTAGCTCGAGAAAGGTGCTGCTGGCATTTCTAAACCACTTCCACCAAACCTCATCTTCTGGATTCGAAGACCGGGGCGAGGAAGCGGAACTACAAGGAGAATTACGAGTTTGCTGCTTGTTGAGTATAACTGATCCAATCGCAAATACCACATTGAGACAAGCATACCACGCGGGATCCTGGGAAGGTGTAAGAGGATATAAGCGCACAAATCTTTCCATGAATATTGGTTGTGAAAACAGAGGGAAAATGGCCCCGAAGCCATTGAAGAATTCTGTACATTGTGTGAGGCGTGTGCGAGTAGAGATCTGCGCGAGACGGCTCACCGGTGATATAGATCATGGCGCGTTCCTTGCTGGGAAGACGCTCAAGTTGGTCATCTGGGAGTGGACCCCACATTTCTGGTCCCATTGAGGCCAGATGTAAGTGCGGACTGGGAAGGCTCATGATAACTTTAGCAAATTCAGTGCTCCCTGTAACTTCAGTCACCCATTTCAAGCCTTGAGGTCCAAAGATAGAGAACCCAGAAGAAGCACCTGTACTGTATAAGTCAAGGGAGTTATCTGAGGAAAAGAGTACGTGCCAATGAATAATGTCGTTCCATCATCAAAGATCTTGAGCAGGGACATCTTATCAGGAATATCTTGAATGCCCACTTCTTCCGATGCAAGAGTTTTAGCTTCTTTTCCTGGCTCTTTAGTTGGCATAGACAAGCCTGATTGAGCCATAACGGCTTCCATACGATTGAGACGGTCCTCGAGGGTCGTCAAGTATGTTTCCCTTCATGCCGGTGAGCCTTGGAAGAATGTCACATGTGGACTACATACTTCTTCTCACGCTTCTTGCGCTCTGGTATTGTAAACACACATTCTGTTTGATGCTTGGCACAGCGATTACAAATAGATTCTTGATCCCATTCACACTTGACCTGTATTACTTAAGCTGGGGGACTCCGTTGGCCTAGGTCCGCTACATACCTTCATTCGCTATTGAGAAATCAGTATATTTTAGCGACAAATATCAAGGGGCCGAAATGGTCACTCTCGAATGGTGCTTGAACTGACCTTGCAGGAATTACAAGCGGTTCCTGAATCAGTCAGTCATGAACATGGTAGTAATCAGCAATACCCACTATGACCCCGCTTCGGTGCGCCAGCTCCTGGTCCCGCAGAGCCGCTGCCGCTGGCACTTCGAGGCGATTCCTCTTGGTCGTCCATGGTACCTGACAGATAGATTTCTTATTGTTCCCCACACTCTTGGTACATTGAGCGATCAAGTGAAAAACGCGTGCTGCCACGTGCAGTCGATAACGTGACCGTGAACTCTGTAACTACAGTGGTCTCGGATGTGAAGCTTGATCGATTGATACCTAGACAAGCTTGAAGTTTGCCGCCGGGCTCTATATCACTCCCAACAAGGTCAGAAACGTCTTGACGTTAAAATCCTCGAACATCTGTTCTTTAGGTTTCAAGGACGACCGGCCTTATGTTTCGCCCGCTTCGCCGGTCGAAAAGGGCTTGGATGACTCGCTACCTTCTAGTCACCGGCGAGAGGCTTATCCTGGCGACGATCAGATCAAGGTACGGCGCCTCCGGAACACGTCAATTGTTGCCAAGTTGCAGAATATACAAACAATATCTCTCCGGGATATGACTCGATGAGGTCTAAAACCAACAGCTGAGTAAGGTAGCTAACGCTGACGAGAGTACGGCGGGTACGAAAGGTGAATGTCGGGTCTCTCTTACGATCTGGGCGTTGCAATGATTGGAAGAAAGAGTTTGAGGTTGAATTGTACGTCACCATTCAGGTTACCGCCATGCGCGGTCTGTGGCTTTGATCTGTAAGCGCTAGCGGCCGCATCATCGTTTTCCCCATTTGAAAGACAATATTATCACATGATACCCCTTTCCTTTAATCTCTTTCATCTCTTGCATGGCTCATAATGAGACTTTCAGTGTCTACCGGCATCACTTCATTTTCCCGAAAAGTCTATCAAGCACGCGTGGCCCTCAATGGCCTTGTCCTTTCTGTCTTACAAACCTAATGTTAAGCTGCTCAAGGATTCCTTGTTCAAGAGCTGCTTACAGTCTCCAATACACCACCTTTTGAGTACGAGATGGTAATTTAAACTTCAATATCTGTCTGGAACCTTCTCTCTAGGCATCCGTTTCACTTGATGCCTGATTCTAGTCACGTGCGTACATATCAAAGATTTACTATCATTAGTATGGTAACTTGATCTTCCATTTATGTAACCAGGCGGCAGATAAGTACCTACGTTCTGAGATTCCAAGTTTGCAATGTTCTCGTTCTGCTTTATCGCTCAGCGTTGGACAGAAGGAGAATGTATCACATGATTCAACTGGATTGGATTTCTTTTCTCATTTTAAGTTTTCTCTGCTTTGGGTATGAACATAAATACCTTTAGTTCTTAGCATAAGATCTCCATTTCTAAGCATTCCACCTATCAATGTATCCCATTCACTTTCACCGGATAGCCATCGTGGCCCGCCTCCCACTCCTCCACCAACCCCGCATAATCAGTCGGCTTATAAGGTTTAAAGATCTCTTCCATCTGGCTTTTCTTCCTATGGTTCTTCAACCCAAGATCCCTCAACATCAGATCAATATAACAAAGTGCGTCAAAAGCAAAATCCGGTAGTCTGGCTCCGTATCCACAAGGGTATCTCCACTTCCCCCATTGTGTATGAAGCATCACCTCATCTGTTATCTCTTGTTGGCTGCTCGCTATCCTGTCGAGATTTCCGTCGAAGTAGGCCGTGATCCAGAGACCTTGGACGGCGGCGAAAATCGATGTGCTGACCGTTGAGACCATACCTGCGAATGCGAGGTTACGTTTTGCTACCATAGTGGGCGGCACCACGAATCTGTAGAGTCTCAGAGGATCGCTTTCTGGTGCGGGGGTCTTGAGAATAGGCTGATTTCGAAGGCTGGGAAACATTTTCAGAACGTCCTCATCGGCTTTCCTGCTTAATCCAGTCTTTTCGACCGCCGTGTATGGCAGGCCAAGACCTGCTTCTCCTAGATTCTGGAATTTAAATGTTGGGTCCTTTTTCCAGCCGGTAGCACAAACAACAACATCTGTTTCGATAGCTTTTCCGTTCTCCGGATACACAGTGTTGCCGTCCAGTTTCGAAACATCCGTGGTATGAATGCGAATTTTCCCCGATTTCACAAGATCAAAGAAATTCGTCTCGTAATTATGAATGCTGACTCCAGATCCAGTCCACAGGATGGAATTCCAGGGCTTCAGTTGACTGACCAAAGGATTCTTGTCGTATGCGTTCAGAGTGATAACATCATTCGACATCACTTTCCAGAACCCACGGACAAGCCACCTCCCGATTGCCGTGGAATGCAGAAAGTTCCGCACTTTTGCAAACCCATCTTCGGTACCCCACGGACACGGACTGAACCAAGTCAAAAGTCTCGTATGGAGAAGTTCTTCAGTCCTCCGTTTCAGAGGCGTCACATACGCTGGGCAAAGCCAGACGGGTCCTTGGCCTTTTTCTCGGATCACCATGTCCACATCTACATCTCCTTTTGCGGCAAAAGCATACGCGACATCGAAAGCTGATTTCGCACCACCGATGACAACAGCTCTCTTGGCTTTGTTGATGATATCACCTCGAACGCAAAAGTCCTTGGCATGGAAAAATGGTGCAGTAAACGATTCCTGGCCAGGATATTGAGGGAAATTTGGCGTCGAGGTCAAGCCGCTCGCGATGATCAATCTCTTTGTCTCGATGACTTCCGATGAAGTTCCAGTAGAGACATGTAACTGCCATCCTCCAGACACGCTAGGTTCCACGGTATCGACTTTAGTATTGAAGCGCGTGCGTTCAAAGACACCGAATTTCTTCGCAAAATCAGTGAGATACTGATGTAGAACCGCGGCAGGAATGTGCTCTCCGGGCTTGACACCATAGACGGCTTCTGACATGGGGAGATCAGGGTGTTCGTAGGAGCCAACGATGTTGTTGGATTTGAGGCCAGGGTAGAGACGATCTTTCGACCATGTTCCGCCGCAACTACCTGACGCTTCGACGACGAGGATTTTTTCTTGGGGATGGAAATCTAGGTATGCTTTTGCGGAGGAAAGACCAAACCATCCTGGTAAGAGGTGCACGTGTTAATCACATGGAGCTATTCAAAGAGGATCAAGACTCACCCGCTCCGACGACCACCAGGTCGTATGTGGCAGCCATGTTGAATCAATCAAAGACGTCGTCGATTCCTTTGAGCTTCAACGTAGGTTCTACGATAGATATAGGATGTTCTTCATGAAGTGTGAACAGCTGATAGAGCTGCGCGGAAAAGGGGTATCAGTTTACGTTGGCGTTGCCGACGTGTTCCTTATCCTTGGTGACAAACTTTAATTTGGTGATAGGCGAGATAAGGGGGAAGCGGCGGATGCGGGTAAGGTTCAGTAACCGACAAGTCTGAAGATCTCCCCTCCCCTCATCCGGGGCTTGTTATCTTTAGCTTTGGTTAATTCAGCACCCGACTTTCTCGATCTGAGAAGAGGTGTATGGCTGTACCGTTATCAAGATATCTGCGGAAGTTTCCGCCTGTCATTCCAGGTGGAGAGACACATCCTTGCGGAGGGGTTATACCGAAGCGGGGTAATATGAGACATGTCTCTGGAATAGCAGAAGAACTTCAGTTCCAGTGCTTTGTCGACAATTGAATCATTAGTGGAGAAGTGACTCGTATGGACCTATGTTGACAAATTTCCAGATGTTACGGCGATTGGTGATGTAGGAATACGGAGCAATCGGTGGAGAAAAAAAGCTTTGAGATTCTTCACTTCTCAAGCCAAACAGGCTTAAATCTGAGACAATCAATTCCTTACATTATCTGATAGAAAAGGTTGAAACTTGAATACTACATGGCAATATATGTCTCTAGTACAAGCTTGATAGCAGAAACAAATAATTATATTTCCAACATTCTCTACCCTTGGTAACTTCTCGCCCTTCACCAGAATCTATAACAAAACTTCTTTGCTACATCTTCATGCATGTCGTAACTATCAAACAGTCAGCGCTCAAGCATGAATAATGTGCTTCACTTATCTTACGCGTTCATCTCCTCGATCGTCAATTTCTCCTCTTCATTCGACACTTTGTACACTGCGGAGTCTGTGTTGCTTGAAAAGCCTAGGAGACATCAAAAGTTATGCAAATATCCTCTGAATTTAAGATTTCAACACTCACCTATCCCCTCATTGATGTTTTCTCTTGCCTTTGCCGCCGCAGCCTGCACTCTAGTCGCTCGAGGCTTTCTTACCACCTCATAAGTCTGAAGAGATTCGGAAATGTCTCCATTGAAGAACTTTTTGCTGAACACGATACCCAAGCAAGATGCATCCTCGATTGCCATACAAGCTCCTTGACTTTGGTCTGGCATCATCTGTCTCCTTGTCAGCTGAGCCTACACTTCTCGAGGCAAATTCGTACCGGATGAGCTGCGTCTCCCATGATACAGGCAACTCCTTTATGCCACCAAGGATACGGTTCATGAATCCATAATCTCCATGGCCTGACATCCTTCCCAATAGACAGATGCTTGTAAACTTGAGGATCTAGGTCCGGGAATGGAGCAAGAAGTTCTTCCACCGTAGACTCGGCATTCCAGTTCTGACTACTGTAATCACCCTTCTCTCTCGGGAAAAAGCAGTAGTAAGACAGTAAGCTGCCTCCATTGCATGGCGATAACACAATCTTGCAGTGGGTATCGAGGCCACCCCAATACTCAAGTGCGCTATTCTGGGAGTAGTCAACTAAACCAAGCTTTACTGCTTCTGCTGTGTCGACGTTCGCATGCAGACAGCTGGCATCAGCTGCTCTCCGTTCGGGAGTGACTCCAATAAGAGTGCGGACCTTAGAACCAATGCCGTCAGCTCCAATCACAACTTCGTGAGTCGCTGTATTGCCATTGGCGAGTGTGATCTTGCCCGTTTCGAGGTCGATTTCAGAGCACTTTCAAGGATCTATCAGTATGAAACATCTTCTCAGCCATATTGTCTCTCTTTACCTGGTGGTTAACAATAAGTTTGGCAGGAATTCCTTCTCCTTCTTCACCAACTGCGCTTTCCATCAGAATTGCATGTATGTACTGCCTATGAAACATGTTGTACACCTGTGCAACGTCAATCAGATTATTTCTCGACAAAGAATGCCAAAGTTGAAAACTCACATGTCCCCATCTCTCCCCATAGTCATACACTAAATCCGGCTGGCCAGTCTTCCAATCCCGTCGAATGAGCTTCCTCAACACCACAGGGTCACCCTTCGGAACATCAACTCCCCATTCATGAAGCCATCTAGTTCCGTTGGCTGCACAGGACACCGATGCACCTACTTCTCTAGCATAATCAGCTCGTTCATAGACGGTGACTTTGTGGCCCGCTCGTCGAAGAGCAATTGCTGCGGCCAGACCACCGATACCACCGCCTACTATGGCGATGTCGAGACACCTCCAGCCAGATTGAGAAGGCATATTTACGATTGGTTTATACTCAAGGCGATACGAATTCAACAGATTGAGAGATGAGAGATTGGGCGCAAATGTTCAAGCAAAATCGTCCAATAATATGAGAGAAAGTAGCACTTCAGAGAGACTTGTACTGAACTCTTCAAGTTTATGACCTACTTCATACATGATTGTACTCGTGAAACAAAATTTCGACATCTCCGTTGCGCAGTCATACGTTGCGGCCGACAACCCATTGGAGAAAAATGATGCCGACAGGAGTGCTTTTGCCGACTCTCACAGCTGAAAAGTCTTGGGTTAGTCGACGCTTCGATTTCTAAGAGTCAGGAACAAATGCCGACAAGAAATAGAGTTTGCCCCAACTGCTTTACTTGTTTTGGTTCGGGCAGTGGCGATGGCGGCTACCGCAGATCAACGTCGGGTAAAGCACCTAACTGATACAGCCCGCCAAGTACGGTAGTGAAGCATCCCACTTCTGCAACAGTAACCTAACATCCACAAGTATCATTCCCGACTTTCAATGCATCAAACACAATGCCGCCCACTTGAAGTCGTATGACTGAATGAATGAACAATGCCCCGACCGCGAGTGCGACCAGCCGACCGGCAACGTGCCCCAAAGGCATGCATCACTTGCAATACCTCGAAGAAGCGCTGCGACGCGAATCTACCCTGTTCACTATGCGTGAAGAAGGGCCGCGCTGCGTCGTGCACTTATCCCGATGCTGTGCGACAGCGTCGTAGGAGTAGGAGTCCTAGGGTTATCGATACGCAGCACTCGAGGTTACGTGAACGGGAGAGTGAGAGTGTGGTTGAGACCCGAGAATCATCACTACAGTGTAGTCAACAACCGACGATGCTGTTGAGTTCTCGAGGCGAACAAGGTTCGTTGTCACTTTGTGCTTTCTCGTCTTCATTTCTATCTCTTATACTTTCAAGTCTTGAAGTACGGTATTGAACTGACCTCAGTTGGCAGTCTACATTGGCAATGTCGCTGCCATTTCTTTTCCGCAGTTCTTACAGAAGACTCTGAAGCGCTATATTGGGCCGTCGTCCTTCACGGACCTTAGAAAAAACAAGACCATGTTAGAAGTCCAAGTGCAAAGTGGTGGAACTGGTCAATTTGAGGACGCCCTTGATCATGCAGAAAAGCAGGATTTGATTCAATGCTTTCTGAGAGTCGTAAGTCATCATTTGTACGCCTGTAACTTTATCATGTCTCACAATTGTTTAGTCTAATGGTATACTTCATCTCTTCTCAGATCAAGATATCTCTCGGCTTCTCCGCTTAGATAATATTCAACATCCGGCGACAGAGTCTTTGAACTTTCATCCCCAACGAGATGATATGGCATGCCTTTATCTCATGATAGCGATTGGTGCTCAGTGCAGAGGAAAGAGTGAAGCCGAGATCAAACTTGCGGGAAAGTATTTCACGAAAGCTCAACAAATAGCCTTTGTGCACATGCTACAAGACCCCTCGCTTGCTATGATTAGAATTTTCTTGATGATGGCCTTCTTCATGCTTGGGGCTTGCCGTCGAAATACTGCTGTACGTCCGACTTTTTGACTTCAATGTTTATCGTTCAACATATTGCCGGATAAGATCTAACTCGAGGTGATGTAGTTTCTCTACATTGGGATCGCTTCAAAGGCTGCAATAATTCTGGGACTTCACATTTCGTATCAGCATGGTCGTGCGTCAGTAGAGGAGCGAGCAGTGAGGTAAATTACGCAAACACTTCTATGGCGAGTATTCATTGACGCGTAATATATACAGGCGCCGGACTTGGATGAGCTTAAGAGTCCTTGACCTTTTGTGCAGTTCCATTCTTGCAAGGCCGAGCAGCACCCCAACAATTTAAGGAGATGGGTACGAAAAAGAAGATGTCAGCAACGAGATCAAAGATCATCGAACACTGGCTCTACGAGCGAGTTACGAGTCCTCTGCCATCATCGAGACCATTGTCCAAAGCTGTGCAAACTCCAGCAATCTTGATATCAAATCTGCAGAAACATTTCTACAAATGTTAAGAGAGTGGAGTCAAGCATTGCCAGAAAGTCTTCGCAATTCTCCTAAGGCTCAGAGTGACAGCAACACTCACTTAGTACCGGACCCTCGCGAGCTCACTATTGGCAACATTCATGTTTCTTGCACATATTACTTTGGTGTGATATTGGTCACGCGGCAGTTTCTGATCTCCCGTGTAATGTCTCAATTGCGCGGCAGAAGGTCACCAACAGCACTTCCCGTGCTGACTGAGCTGCCAGCAGACGAGAGAGAGAAAGAGATCGTATTTCAGTTCTCAAAGGGATGTATTAGCTCCGCTATGTTCATGACGCAGCTGTGCTACGAAGCTTGTGTGAACAATATTCTCCTCGACAACATGTGTCTTTTAAAGTATGTTCTTCTAAATTATCATTTTCTCACCTCTTCCTCCTCCAATAAAGTTACTAATAACGCAATTAGAGCATGGCTCTTCTCTGCAGGTCTAGTACTAGGATTCTGCCTTTTGGTAGAAGAAGAAGACTGTGCCAAAATCCAGCAAGCATTAAATCACGCTCGAGAGACTCTTCAGAAACTGTCAAGACTGAGTCCGCAAGCGCAACAATACTACGATATTCTAACAAGCTTCTGGAGCGCAATCGAACTGTACCGAGAACAGCTACTCATACACCAGAAACCAAGCACCAATCCATATGTGGAACAGATCATGACTTTTGACGAAATCGGTAGTGGATGGCAAGGCGGAGATCAGTCGCAAGTACCGGCACTAGGGCAATTACGAACTCCTGAAGCAAGCCATGGCGGCGATGATATAGGAGCAGTGTTTGACGGAGGGTATCTTGGTGGTCAGTTGGAAATGCCATCGAACATGACTCAAGTGGGAGACGATATTGGATTGCAGCTGATGTGGGAAAGTTATGCGATGCAATTTCCCAACTTTCCAGCTTTATGGAATGAGGGAGTTCAGCAACCGCTTGGGATTTGATGTGTATTATATGTAGAGATTTGTTCGTAACCAATGATATCCATATTTCGCTTCGTAAAACTTTTCACCTCCTGACATTGTGGTGCTGAGTCAACACCCCCCTAAAACTAGCCATTCGTCATGGGAGACGAATAAACGGAACACTAATATAACAGAAACTTGAGCGAAATCCCACCTCGCCCTAAGTTCATCTCATAGGTTCAAAGTTCTCAAAGAGTGGAGAAGTTCTGGCGGTCCGCGTCCTTCATCAACGCAAGGTTGGCGGTCCGCAGCCACCCCCTGGCTCAACTTCGACCCTTTCGCAGGGCCTGCATGAATACTAAAGCTTATTTTCAATTGAGTCCACTGAGGGACCAACTTGGAATGCACATGATTCTGTACAATGCCGTCCCTTTCACAATTGCAGCATTTCCGGTATCCGACCCCGCATTTTGGCGCATGCATATAAAAGTCTCCAAGCCAGGTATAACTCCATTATGGCCTTTATCTTCGCTCATATCCTTCTCGTCTTTACACTTCGCTCCCAAGCATTTTGTTTACTAGGCTTTTTAACGTCGCTAAGATGCTCGGCAAAATAATCCTCGAAGAAGCCTTCGCTCTTCCTCGCTTGGAAGAGAAGACCCGATGGTGGGCAGGCATGTTCTCAACGGATCCAGAAACACATGTTCAAGAAATCCAAGACCTCAACGATCTCCGCATCAAACATGCCGATAAACACGGTGTCGGCTACCAGATCTTATCTTACACTACTCCAGGTGTTCAAGATATTTGGGACCAAAAGGAAGCACAGGCTTTGGCTCTGGAAATTAATGATTTTGTTGCTGAGAAGCTCAAGCAGTTTCCCGATCACCTGGGTGCTTTTGCGTGAGTGTTGCAACTTTTGGCTCGCTCAAAGCAGACTTAAGAAGGGGCAGTGTTGATTTGAAATTTTAGGACACTATCTATGCACGACCCTAAGGAAGCAGCAGCAGAACTTCGCCGTACAGTAACCGAATACGGTTTCAAAGGAGCCTTGGTGAACGACACCCAGCGATCTGGACCTGATGGTGACGACATGATTTTCTACGACAATCCAAAATGGGACGTGTTTTGGGAGACCTGTACAGAACTTGATGTGCCAGTCTACATCCATCCTCGCAATCCAACAGGAACCATTTATGAGAAGCTGTGGAAAGATCGGTCTTGGCTTGTTGGACCACCCCTATCCTTTGCACAAGGCGTTAGCTTGCACGTGCTGGGTATGGTCACGAATGGTGTTTTTGATCGGAACCCGAAGTTGCAGATTATCATTGGACACATGGGAGAGCATATCCCTTTTGATATGTGGAGAATCAAGTAAGTTTTGCATCCTCTCCTTCATCCTCCCAGAGCTAATAGGCGAAGCCATTGGTTCGAAGACCGCAAGAAGTTGTTAGGTTTAGATTGCAAGAAGACGATCCGTGAATATTTCAACGAGAATATCTGGATCACGACGTCTGGCCATTTCTCAACTACGACGTTGAACTTTTGTTTAGCGGAGGTTAGTTCGGATCGGATTTTGTTTTCGGTGGATTATCCCTTTGAGACTTTTGAAGATGGGTGTACTTGGTTTGATAATGCTGAGTTGAATACGAGGGATAGATTGAAAATTGGGAGGGAGAATGCTAAAAATTTGTTTAAGCTTGAGGAGTACAAGGATAGTGATGCGAAGGTTATTTGAGGGTGTTAGTTTGACAATTCATTCTCAGTCTATGGCCTTCTGTTTTCACCTTTTTCTGTGGACTATAGAAGTAGCTTGAGCATGAATTGGTGTTATGTTCAGATCGAATATTGGGTTCATTATATTCAGAGTTTGAGTTAGGTTCGAGAGATCGACAACTCGCTCTCTACCCACGTTCATCATCGCTCGAACGAGTTATAGACAACGCTGTATTTCAGGGTCTGTACTGATATAGTGCATTGCGAGAAGGCTCAGCACCTTTGGACTGTTCAAAGCGGGACCCGTTGATAACTTTCCATGAATCTCCCTATTCACACCTCTCTAATCCCAAATGCAAACATCTCATTCGAAGATACCGAGTTCTTATCTCTCATCTTCTCAGCAGTTTCTATACCGGCAACGGGCAACCTGTATTCAAATTTCTTCCCTGCGCCAGGTTGCCTTCCATCTGGCAGTGGATGCGGGTAAGGTAGGTATTCAGGCAAAAGTCCGAGCTGCGCTAATACAGTTCCCTGATCCCACGCAATGTGTTCATGATAGAGACGGTCCCCTCTTATGTTGACGACAGCCATGAAGGGAATCTCTACGCGCTTGTTTGTGGCAGGTATTCCTGGTATCCTGGAACAAATATTAGCGAATGAACACCGAAGAAGGGAAGTTTTGAGCGTACAGCCAGTCGACTTCTGTCTGATGCGTGAACTTGAAGATAAATTCGTCAACAATTCGATCAACACCAATTGTCCTACTGATAAGTTCCAGCTCCGTATCCTCTGGATTTTTGAAGATGAAATGATGCGCGTAAAAGCTTGTCAGATTCTCTCTTCCAATGCCACCAGTTATCTGCGCAGAACATTATTAAAATTCAATAGTGTAGGTTCAGGAAGAGCTTACAGTGGGTATATGATTGACATAAGGCTCATCAACCATAGTCGCCATGGTATGTTCCACACTCCGATTCTCAAATTCAAAATACGTATGCTCATCCCAAATTACCTCTAAGTCAAAGAATGGTCCATTCATATGCTTCTTCAAGAAAGTGAGATTGCGAGTATGAGATACTGCTTCAGCTGAATAGTTGAAATGGTCTTGAAATGGCGTCGCAAACAAATAGCTGCTGACTTGAGGGTTCTCGTAGTCGGTGAGCTGAGGACTTCGAGTTGCCTTAAATTTCCCAGCAACGTGTCGGATGAGAGGTAAATGACTTGGCTCAAGAGACGAAACTTCAGACGCAGAAGCGTAAAGAATTGCTGCTACTATCTCTTTGAAGGAATGGAGCTTGGATGCCACTTGATTCCACAGCTTGGGCTCGTAGGCTATTCTTTCGTGTTAGCCATATGCTCTCCGAAAGACGTTCTTGGGTGATCATAACTTACCTACAAGCCCGACCACTCCTTTTGGCTCACACTTCTCACATTCTGAAAGAGCAGAAACTGCTCTCTCTAGGAGTTCTTCAGCCTTCCCATTCTGAAGCGCATTCTCTTGGATCTCGACAACAGAATATCCTTCCTCCGCCCACTTTCTCAGAAGCGATGGCACACCTTGCTTGATGGCTAAGTTATCTTTTGAATCTGAAGTCAGGATGATCAAGCCTGGTCCAGATCCTTGCCGGGATAATGGAGACAACAGAGAAACTCGTGAAGACACTTTTGTTAAGCGAGGAGTCGGCAAGGGCGTGGGCGCTTTGCTTGTATCAATGTCCAATGTCATCTTTGCGTAGTTTTGTCGAGGTAATTAAATTTCAGAGAGTTGAGAGTTAACGTCTAGGGGTTGCAAAGGTGGAGGAACTTTAGAGACACGTGATACCGAGAATATGAAAATGTATCTAGGTATATGTCGGAGGCGAGCGAGCCTGATGATCTCCCTTTTCTGGGGAGTAATTTTGAGATCTAGCTCCAAGGTGAGGTCTGATTGAGAGTCAAAGTCACAGCAAGTGGCGATCTACTAGAATCCAAAGTTAGGTGTCGGGTAAGTACCCAGTCGTTATCTCCAAAATCGTACATGTCGGTATCGCTGTCGGAAGTGGGCGACGGCACTAATAATCGTCTTCAGAGAGAGTCACCAATGTAGTGTTATCAGAAACCCACAATAATAAACTGAACGAATTGCTTCCGGGTCCGCCCCGCCTCCGCCATATGACGACGATTCCGACAGCTCAACTCCCGACATAACACTCACTTGTGACTGCTACATCACATGCATATCATGAGCTCTGCTTGTCTTTCGGAACCTAAATCCAATCCAATCTTTGAAATTCTTCCCTAATTTCCTCTCTCATTCTGTCGTAAAAAGTCCTGGAAAGTCAATTCCGAAATTCGACGCTTATTCGGCACAACAACAATGGCGCCTCCACTGGAAGATGTTAGACCAAAATTCGAACTCAAGAATCGAAGCTACATCGTGACTGGAGGAGCACAAGGCATCGGATTTGCCTGCGCTCGTGCCATTTGCGAAATGGGCAGCAATGTAGTCATCATGGATATCCAGGATCAGCCAGTCGAAGAATACAAAGGTTTATCCTCAAAATTCGGCGTTAGGACCGAATACATCAAGACAGATGTTACAATAAAGGAATCGCTAAACTCGTCATTCGCAAAAGCGATTGAGATACTGGGAAGTCTGGATGGGCTGGTCCCTTGTGCTGGAATTGCAATCGATAAACCATTCACGGAACAGACGTGGGCTGAGATGACAAGGATACAGGAATTGAATGTATGTATTTCGATCAAGATATCTAGGTAAAACTAATTATTTCTTTAGGTTCGTGGGGTATTCTTCTCAGTGCAGCTCGCAGCAAAGCAGATGCAAAAGCAAGGAGTTAATCGCCTCGCAATGCGCTCATGTGGCTATTCCAGGATACCGCATGGCAGCTTACAACGCTTCCAAAGGTGCTGTGAGGATGCTTGCTAAAGCACTTGCTGTAGAATTGGCCAAGTGGAAAATTCGTGTAAACACCATTTCTCCCGGATTCATCGATTTAGATATGACAAAGGCAGTACGGGACTTGAAAAACGCAATCGAGGGCGAGCAAATGTGGAAATCACCACCATTGAAACGAATTGGGACGCAGAATGATTTGACAGGAGCTATCATTTATCTGTTGAGTGATGCAAGCAGCTACACTACTGCGGTTGATATCCCTATCGATGGCGGGGTTCAAGCTGGAAGGATCTATGTAGAAAATTAGGGCCTCCAAGGCGAATGGAGGACGAAAGATAATGGCCTCGGCTCAGGACGTGAATCAATGAAGTTCCTCAAGTCAATAATCCTCCGCCAGCTTTTTCTCGTCGTGTTCTGCTCTCATGCTTCCAGAATGTGACGCAGACAAGTTTATCGTCACGGGGGCAGCCAACTTATCTTTGGCATCTGTCTCCAGTCTTTGCAAATGGTCTCTTGCCTCATTCACCGCGCCATACATAGCCTTGTGCTCTCGCTCTTCCGCATCGTGAGCCACCTGCTCCGCCGTGTGTGCTCTTTGTCCAATTTCGGCTGCTAGATCTTTGACTTTATCTCCAAACATATGCTCCATGCGTTCCGCTCGACTTGCATATTCCTTGACCTCCCTACTTGCGCCCTCGGTAAAATCATCTTTGCGTGTCTGCAGTTCTTTTCCAACGTCTCGAGCCTCTTGCGCGTAGTGTGTGATCTCCGAAGCTAAATTCTTCACTCTACTGCCAAATCCAGCTTCGATTTCCTTGCCTTTTTCGGTCAGGCTATTCATTCGTGGTAGTGAAACGCTCGGGAATTTGTATGATGGGGTGGGATCAGCTTGCATAGCAGGCCTTCGTGCCGAGCTGTGTCCAGCAAAGCGATCTGGTTGGCTAGCTTCCAAATCAAGCTTCACCTCCTCGTACATGGACTCGACAATTGCTACAACGCCATATACGTCCAGATCGCAAGTTGGTCGACTGAAGTCTCGTTCCCGTTGTTCGATAAACTCGCGTACTCGCTTCCACTCAGTCTGATAGTATTTGAATCGATTTGGCAGACCTGACCCCTTGAGAAAAGTCAAAATTCCCGCGATGACAGTATTGATAGCACCGAAAACCGTGACTGCTCCTCGACTGCCTCCAGCTGCTCCCAGAGCTGTCAATGCTGCTGCGACCACAATTTGCAGACCCAAGCAACCATTGATCAAATATGAGAAGTACTTGAAGCCAGCTTTTGCATCCCCCTCATTGTGCACAACGCGTGCATATATACCCAAATTTGGGGCGGGACGGCCTCCAGACGAGAAGAAAGAGTCGCTGTGCGACATGGACGGGTGTGATATGATACCTGTGAGGTGACGGAAAAGGTTCAAATTGTCGCTTGGATCAAGTTCAGGCCTGCCGTAAGCATCGACCTGAGCTCGTGGTAGCCGAGGAATTGGTCTGTCAGACCTTCCGTACTCATCCATTCTGCCATCCTCGACATCGCTCGAGTTCGTTGGGTTGTTGTGCTTGCGTGGAAAGACCATTTGGAATATACTTTTGGATTTTCGGAGAAAACTCATTTCGTTGTGAAGGCACTGACTGAAATCAGGCCAAATTCCTTCACTTACGGACAAAAAAGAGAGCGATGAAATGAGGACGAAGAGGTTGAAAACAGTTAAAAGATCATCGTCAAGATAACAGCTGAACACGGTGTACCGAACAAAGAAGATCACGCATGCAGCTTGCAGATATTTCTTAACCGAATCTCGGAAAGCTCGAATGGAATCCATGAGATTTGCATGCTTCGGAGGAATGCCCGCCTGTCAATGGTACATCCTGACGGGTGGCAGATCATCCCGCAGAGGATCATGAAGATCGCTAGTCCCTTGCGAGTTAAGACATTGTTCGGATGTTACACAGATTTCAGAAATAGTTTAGTGCCAAGAGACGAACCTATGATTGAAGATCTGTGATGTTCGAATCCTAGGACGTATACTGATATAGATCGACAGTCCGAGGTAGTTTCCAGTTACGATTTTCGCGGTGCTATCAAATCATCGGAGAAGAATGATAAATCATCCTGGTCTCTCCTGCAGCCGCATCGAAAAGAGACATGCTAAGCGAGAACTCAGCTCGGCTCAGGACCACCACGACGGGTATCTCCGAAAGTTGCTTTACCAATTAGATTTTGGTCGTTGATTGAGTATAAACAAGGCCAACTTATGTATCCGGTTCTCAGATTCAAAAAATTACTGCCCACTGGTTTATGAAGTTTTCATTGTCAGATGTGTAAGCACAATTCTGTCTACCAGTCGTATCCTTCTCTGACGATTGTGCCATGGTGTTATGAATTACTTAAGCTAAATTGATCCACTTGTTCTCAATCTGCTGTTTGAGAAAACTCATTCTCTCTATCAATTCTTGATAAAGACATCTACCATTCTCAGCTTCATGTACTTCAAGATGTTGGTAAAATTTACTCCCATGTACTTCTCCAGGCCCTGTTGCCGAAGAATCCGATCAAGCAATCAAACAATAACTACCAGGAAGGTTTATTGAAGTGCGCTGTGGTAAATAAGGTTAGCTCCCTTATCTCTGCCTCAGTGACCAAGTAACCCTAGCCGCTTCTTTCTCTGAACCCTTCGAGAAACTATGAAATCCAGCTCTCGATAGCTATTCGACACCTTCACTGGCGTCCTCTTGCACAGCGTTGTTCGCTGGTTTTCTTTCTCTTGCTTCAGCCGGAAAGTCCTGGATCTGACATGATTCGATTTTCTGTCTCCTCATTGCTCGGTACCCGTTTCCATGCATCCCTCCTTCTCCATCCTCGCGCTTGATGACAAAGCGTTTGACACCTACTGGAATTTGGTCCCCCATCCAAAGCCTCGACCGATTGAAGAAAAATAAATTCGTCTATTGCTTTCTTCCCTCTGACAGGTGGTATTAGCGCTCGCGCCATTCGTCTAAGAAGCTTGTGCTCGGATTGTATATAGCAGGTTTCGCTCGTGTTGCACGATATAAAAAAATACGAAAAATCTAAATTGTTTTATTCTTGCTCTACAAAGCCTTTCATACCAATCACCTACTCAGCAGATACACCACAGACCAAAAGTCCATCATAGATTATCGTCGTCCACCTCACGTACCCGAGTCACATGACTCTTCCGAGAGGCTTACCTAGAGGCTACCGCTGCCGAGCCAGAATACCTAGGTGCCTACTGGACTTAGATACTTATCACAAAAGCTAGCTAGGTAACGTGCGTTCATAGCAGCAGATCGTGAGAACGCAGTCCTCAGCCACTTCTCTCGCTTATATCTTCCTTAGACAATACTCTCCCCTACGATACTAGCCGTTAGGACAGACTTCTGCACAGCACGAGTACTCATTGCCGAATTTCGGCGTGTGGAGAAGAAATACAAGGATGCATCTCAAAAAAGGCTAACCCTCGGGAAACGTGGAGAAGCTGGGAAAGCTTTGAATGAGGGGAGCGCTAGATCCAGGCACGGTTACGGTGGCTCGCTGGAACGACGTACTACACCCACAATCTACCGAATTCTTTCTCTATAACATATTTTTTTAGATCTTTGAACTGCAAATTGGAAGACAATGGGTAATCTTCGAACGATGTGGGAAAGCTACTAACGAATGCGGTGGCTAGTGCTCCTACCGGGTTGACGGGGTTGTTTATTGCAAAGCTCTCAATTACATCAATTTCGTGTCTGGTCCTCCTCGGCGCTCCAAATCTATAGAAGTGTACCTTCTACAGGACTCTCCCTTCGTGGACATTCAAGCGGTGAGGGACGACGACTGTACCTGTCGGATAGTGGAGGAGTGCCGGGTAGATCTCGGAATGCGGGGAAAACTGGGGAACAATCTGGAGATCCCTGTAGCTTTTGGTTGACAGCAGCTGGTTTTTTTGAGGGGCCAATACTGTGATGAAATATGTTATATATAACATATGCATATGATATGTTTTTCTTTTCGAAGTTCTATCTGGTACTTCACTTCATCAGTTCTTTCTGTCGCTTCCCAACTCGACCTCGAAGTCACTTTATCCGCAAAGAACTGTCTTGAGCTTTACTTTAGCGACTTTCTATATTCGAGTGCAAACATGCAAGTAATCACGGCAGCAGCCTTGGTCCTCGCGGTCGTGGCGTCCGCAATGCCTGCAATGTCGAACAATCACCAGTCGACCCCACGCATGTCAAGCAGCGACACGTCCAACAGCAACTGCTCCAGCTCCCGACAATGCATGACCAACATGGTCACCAAGATCTTGGATTCAATGGTAGCGCACAACCCAGACACCCTGCCTCTAGCAATGATTTATAGGGCCACTGAAAACTCTCACCCGGCAGCCCTCGGCATGATGACTTCCTGGCGTACCATCACCAAGGCCGGCCCGCCCAGCCTGCTTGCAATCGACACTACCAACGGCACAGCGTACTTCGCTCTAGATATCAGCGAAGGCAACGACGCTATTCAAAACGTCCTTCGAGGCCGAGTCAAAGTGGTTGGCCAGAATATCACTGAGCTCGAGCTTTTCATCAACCGCTTCCGTGGCGACCACGGCTTCTCCTTCTCGTCCCAGGAACTTCCATCCAACTACAAAGACTTGATGAACCCCCCAGCGAACCGAACAAAGCCCAGCCGGGCAGACTTAGAGGCCATCAGCGCTGCCCTCTTCGCCAACTCTAGCAACCCGGCTAGCAACACCTCAGTCACTGTCGCCGACGACTGCCAGTTCACCGAATTAGGCTGGCGGGTCATCGATACTGGGAACTATGGAAACGCTTCCTCGAGCCCTCTCGACTGTACTTGGCCCACCGATCACCCTACTGACCCCAACGCCCGGATTAACCTTGTCATCGACGAGGAGATGGGCTTTGTTATCACCAGCGGTGTTGTTCCCGGTAAAGTCTTCCCCTACGCAAATATCACCGAGTCCGCTTTCATTCCGGACACCTTGACTGCGGCCCAGGAAGCTCAGCAGGCTTGGATGGACCAGATGATCGAGTTGGGCACGATTCCCATGCTGGAGCCCACTGGTGCTACTGGTGACACTCTAGAATTGCTCCAGCTCTATAATGATGAGCTTCAGGCTATGCAGATTAATGTCTACTTGAGCGGTCCGGGTATGACGTCTCCTTGGTTGTCGTAGATAGAAAGTTTGTGGGGCGCCGCGGCTTGAATAGACATCAGTTATGGTGCCACTCGTCTCTCATAGATGTCCGGTACTCCTAGTGGTTGCAGCATAATGAGTCAGCGCCATGAATGATCAAGAGACTTTTTTTTGTTTTTTCACCATAAAGTTAATGTAAAGGATGAAATCTTGGGAACACCTATTTGAGTTAATGGAATCGTCCAGAGACTTTATGACTTGCAAGTCCTATGTATAATGTTAGGTCCAACACGAAAATACTCAGAATGGATAGATGTGTTCCAATCAAGAAACATAATATTCTAAGAGATAGGTGAGTGCATGACTGCGTCAAACGCATTTCATCGTGATCATCTCTTCAGCAGACACGCCAAGCGCCAAGGGCCCGTCATCAATGATCGTCGTCCTCCTCACATCTCTGGCTCCCATGCTCTCTGTGTACGGATTTGCACGATGCATCGATTGTCTATCATTTCATCAGCGCCATTTTGGATGACTTGAACAAAAACATCCTAGAGTAAGAAGTAGCCTACCTATTGTCCCACCATACCATATCTCCGTCGGAGAGCCATTCCATGCTAAACACGTACTTCAAATATCATTAGTACTCGCTCGAACAGCATCAAAGGAATGTCCTACTTTTAGCTGAGTACAGTGATCTATCAACTCCCAAATCAACTTCTGACTCTCTTCCAAAGACCACCCCACAACTCGCTTTGCATGCGCCGCAAGGAACAATGTCTTTCTTCCATCTGGAGCTACCTGAACAAGTCGATGATACGCAGGTGGCTTGGCTGCTAACTCGTGTGGGAGCGGATTACCGTACACTTCTGGGGACCCAAGCTTGCGAGAATGCCATAGACTGCCATGCAGTTAGTCGATGTCACTAAAATCAACTTGCGGATTGAAGCAAGGCTTACTCATGCTCGATGACCAAGTTTTCGAGGAAGTTTTTCTTAGCTTGAGGGAGCTCAGCATATGCGCGTCGGGTGTCGGCAAAGTGTGTCCATGATCCACCTGAGTTGGGCGTTTTGTGGGCAAGTAGAAGAGAGTATTTGGAGCGGTGTTGGTGATAAGAAGAGTCCTGTCTCAGGTGAGCTTCGTGCGCCATGACAAAATCCACAAGGAGCCCTAACGGTATGCCACAATGCATTACCAAGACTGTGATGCCAACGGCGACTATTCGGTCTGACTAGTGATCCATCTAGTTCGATGCTTGAAAAATCAAGCCGTCAGTGCATTTTCAATGCCACGTTATTTTTGACTCACTTGCCCACATCCCACAAAAATGGCTCTTTGACCCGATCTTTTTCTATACCATAGAAGAATGGATTTACTTCTAGCTTTTCGCCTAACTGTTGGGAGAACGCGATGTGTCTCGCATTATCAAGACCCGTCTTCCGGAAAATCAAAACTCCATACTTGTCTTGAAGTCCGATGAGCTTTGCACTATCAATCAGTATTCTAGGCGCCCAAAACCAAGAAGACAACTAACCTGCTTCACCACTTCAGGATCAATAGCATTATTCCACTCGATACCAGAGATTTCGGCTCCAAATGATGAGTTGTCAGACATGATCACGGGAGTGACGGTAAGCGAGCCATGTTGGAATGATTCGCTTGAGCCCCTGAGTTTGAGAACAGGCCCGCGTGCCGGGTAGGTAGTCTCGTAGATGGTGGTGAATGCATTTACCATATTTGCGTCTGTTTGAGGGAGTGCAGACCTCCTGAAATGTGCAATGGTAATATGGTATTGTTGTCACGAGAGATAACAGAATACCCCACCTTCGGCTTAGGAGCCGGTCAGGCCGACGTCTAACGGCCAAGCTCTCCCCGAAACGTTCAATAAGCTGAATAGCAGCAGTCTGTGATCTGACTTATTCGCGTAAGTTTTTGCGTTGAAGAAGAGGAAGTAATTACTTCGGAGGCTCTCACATCCCCTCCAATTCCTCCAATCATAACCTGACACCTTCAATCACAATGTCCCAATCAGAAACCATCCTCATAACCGCAGGATCATACCGCTTTCTTGGAATCCTAGAATCCTCCTCCGCACCCCAAACCTGCGCCCTCTTCCGCTCCCTACTCCCCTACACCCAAAAGCTAATCCACGTGCGCTGGTCAGGGGAAGGTCTCTGGATCCCGCTCGGCTACAACGCTACTAAATTCAACATCCCGTTTGAGAACCACACTTCTCATCCTGCACCTGGACAGATCTTACTTTATCCTGGGGGCATCAGTGAGACGGAGTTCCTGTGGGCGTATGGAGAAGTCAGTTTTGCGAGTAAGATGGGACAGTTGGCTGCGAATCATTTTTTGACGATTGTGGAGGGTGGGGAGAATTTGAGGAAGCTAGGAGAGAAGGTGTTGTGGGAGGGCGCGTTGGAGGTTAGTTTTGAGGCGGCAAATGAGGAGATGTGAGTCTTCCGTATTGTGTCAATCGATCCACTTGTGTACTAAATGTTGTTATAGGATCAGGGAATTCAGAAGTGAGGGTAACAGTGGGGAATGGAGAGTAGCAAAATTATGACTGAAACCGAGATGAAGAAATTTAAAGCTATCAAGCAGGCAATGAGACTTAATATGAAATTTTGATGTAGACACCATAGAGAGATACTCGGGTTCTCAAAATCGAGTCAGACATTTCACTGAGACTGAAAGTCTGATCTGTGTTTGCCCAGTGACGATCCATGTCATCATTCTACTCGTACAAATACCGTACGTGGAAACATCTTTACACCGTTCAGGCTCTTCTTCCCCATCTTGCTACAAAAAGTTTTGGGCAACTTTTCAACAAGCGTCCTAGAGTAAGTGAGAAGTCACAACGCTCTCAAATGTTGTCGGCCAGCCTCCTAAGAAGACCTTTTGCCTCATGCTATATCATCTATTCAGCACTGATCTCCACAAACAATTTTATCATGCACAACTTACCTCTTCAGGCATCTCCATCGATGATCCACTGACAAAGTCGAAGTCCTCGAACTTCACAACCTTGGTCTTGTGGTACAACTTATATCCGAAAAGCAAAACAAGAAAGAATGGTATGGGGAAGTATGTTGTGATGAATGACGAGGTATCAAATGTGTGGACTATTCTGTTAGTGATGGTCGACAGGAAGGTTTTGGAAAACATACTGAAACTAGTGAATCCTCCAAAGACGATCACCAGTAAGGCGACTGATAGTCCGTCTATTGAGTTTTAGATCTCGTATCGAAGTTTGGAATAAGAGAATCTTACAGTAACTCAGGTAAGGCTGCAGCGGTGCCTTGTATGGAAGCGTATTACGGTCAATTCCCTTGATTTTCAAACCTTTGTGCCAGTGGATGCTGGTCCAGAGGATACAAGCCCAAGAAATCATACCGCAAATCGCAGTCATATTTGAGACTATTCAAACTCGAATTAGTAATTCAAGTGACTCAAAAATCATCGAAACATACAATAGCCAAAGACAGTTCCTGCCTTCCCATGAGCAGCTGCCATGAACGAAAGCAACGAGAAAGCGGCACAGAACAGAACGCAGACCCAAGGAAGACCATCTGAACGGGTTTTCCCAAAGATCTTGGGTGCTTGACCACGAGCATATAAACCGTATAGTGTTCGTGACGAGACGAAGAGATCGGCGCAGCCGGCTGACCAAGCGCTGGTCAGAAGAGCAGCATTGATGATTGAGGGCAGTACGGAAATTCCTGCGTTCTGAATGAATGATATTAGTAGGACTGTCATAGATGGATGCGAAGACTAACTTTGATAGCGATGACGAACGGAGATTTGGCGGCCGTGGAAGCGAGGTTGAGAGAAGGATCAGTGGGCGAAACGAGCATTCCGATCTATGTATGTTAGTTCGTACGTTCAAGAGCCGAGGGCTAAAGAGCTCACGAGGAAAGCACTGCAGAGATAGACTTTCCAGTGTCAGATCATTTCAAACACCACACACGATGTCAACTTACAGAGAACAAGTCTAATCCACACGCTTTTGATTGCTCGTGGGACAGTTTTGCGAGGCTACAATCCAGTGAGTCAGCACGTATATCATAGGTTGAGATCAATATACTCATACATTAGCAGTCTCGGCTGCTGCAATGGCGGTAATCTCAGTTCCAATAAAAGCGAAAGCCGCACTGATCAAGACTAAGACACATATCAATCACACAAATTTCATTAGAGTTTCGTATATACTCACCACTGAAGAATCCCAAGAAACGACCCTTAGCACCGGCTATCCCGGAATACTGAACAAAGCCACCAGTTTCATTCCAGAACCGGAAGCCGATAGTCTCGTGATTGGGCCCACCTCCGGCAGTAATGATGATTCCCGTGAGAATGAGGCCAATGATAGTGATGACCTATCTCTACTTCAGCATGTAGAATCACATCAGACTTTTGATGACTGACTTTGATAGATCAGAACCAGAATTCCATCTCTCCAAAGACGCGAGTCCCTGCAAGATTGATTGCCCACTATGAGGGAGACGACGTCAGTCAAGGAGTACGGCTAGAATATGTTCACTTACAACAACGATCAACATCAGTCCGACCCACATGGCATTGTTACAGATACCCGTGGTGTAAGTTGAGCCAACTTGACCTGCTGGAGTCCAGTACGAAATGAGAACAGCAGCTGCTGAGATCTCTGCTGGAAGCACGACTGTGAGAACCTGGTGTCAGCAATGAGCTAACAAGTCCATGATCATTCACATACTAATGTAACTAAAAAATATCAGCATCTAGTCCTAGATGATGGAAGAAGCATGATTACTAACTTATACCAATAGAGGACACCCATAGCAAATCCCAATTCGGGAGCCACGAATCGACCAGCGAGAGCAAATTGACCGCCAGGCAAGGGGAACTGAGATACCATTTCTCCCAGCGCAACCTGTCACTAATCAACTCACTGCATTAAGTTCTGGGTCGGAACCATGGCTTACCATTACAGAGTATAGCAATGAAGCCATGATGCAGTATCCGATAAGCAAGCCACCAGGACCGCCATGCTCAAGATCACTGCCCGTGCCTAGGAAAAGGCCTGTTCCCTGTGATTTTGATCAGATTTTGATCTTCTACACGCAGGTAGGACTTACGATGACACCTCCGATAGCAATCATTTGCCTAAAACTAGTCAGCAGAGTCTGTTGAGAAGTCTTGCATTTGACATACAAATGTCGAGGCTACACATAAAAATTGACATTAGCAATATAAGAGTCTGTAAGCGAGAGTATCTGACCTTCAATGAACGTTTAAGACCATCAGGACCAACAGTCCCTATAGTCTCATGGTCTGCAATCACATCAGGAATTCCACTGGCATCTTTCGTCCCATGTTTCTCTTCATGGTCATGTGACTGGACATATTTCAGAATCATCCCTCGAAGAAATGAGCAGGCAGCCTTACATGTTCGGACGACATCGTTCGAGAGACTTTTCGAAACTATGGATGAATCTAAAAAGATGATAGGCCCCGAAATCAGACACGAGTGGAGGAAAAGAGAAAAAAAGCAGATCATGAACGAAAAGGAAGACCCAGGAACCACATGACCAGGACCAACAACATCAAGCAACGTCAAATTCGGCTCAAAAATGCAATTGAAAAATTTGGTGGGTACGATAAGCCTTCCCCAAGAACCGTTGATAACGTTCGAGGGAGCTACCATAAACGGGCAACTTCATCCCACTCTTCTCAACTTGTCGAAGATCTGCTTCAAATAGCATGGGTTTTCACCAATAGTGGGAGATAAGAATTAAATTAACAAATCCTTCGCTTTGGACCCCAACGCTCAGGTTATCGGCATTTTCCCGAGAGGAAGCGTTGAGATAGGAGTAGAGTTGAAGCTAGTGTCGGTTCATAACCGATGCTCCCGACACCCTTGATCGTCCCGAGTAACTGATCGAAACCCCTGAAGCCGCCAGATCTTAGTCCGAATGACTATTTGAGTAGCGTTCGATTAAGGCAGAAAGGCAGATATCTCAATAGAGAATCCGTTTCAGAAGGGAAAGACGGCTCAGCTCTCGTCAAGCCCTCAACGTGGGATCTGAAGAAATGTCAAAATCAATCCAGAGGCGAAGGCTCGAACCAGGAGTCTACGGACCGTTGCCTACCTTCTTTGATGACAATCAAGAACTTGATCTACAAAGCTACAAGAAACACCTGCTGAGTAAGTGACCAGTTTGCATCACGTGAAAAAAGCTCACAACCATCTTCGTTTAGATCTCGCCACAAAGGGCATTGGTATTTATCCCATCATAATTTTCTAGCCACAAGACTAGTACTGATTGGACGGATAGTACCAGTATGCTCAGGCTCCCTCGGAGAAGCCGTTCACTTGAGCTACGAGGAGAGAATTACCATCATCAAGTTCATCAGAACTACTTTAGATGAAGCTGGCCTGTCATCAGCCCCTATCGTCGCCGGCGTGGGAGGCTCAAGTACAAAAGAGACGATAAAACTCGCTCATGATGCTGCGGATGCTGGAGCGTAAGATTCTTTCCCTCAAAAAAAGACAGTTGTGACTAAATTCGTGTAAGAGATGCAGGAATGGTGATTCTACCGGCGTACTACGCTGCTAGTCTAAACGCAGACCCAGAGCAGGTCGTTCAGTACTATGTTGATATTTGCAAGGGATCACCGGTAATACAACCCTCGCTGCATTCGAGATTCGATGCTGAAGGATTCTCTGAATGTAGATACCCTTGCTGTTATACAACTTCCCCGCAAATGCTGCCGGTCAAGACATGTCGTCAGCTGTCATCGAAGCAGTAATGAGGAGAGCCCCGAATCTTTGTGGTGTAAAACTCACGTGAGCTGCTCCTTTCAGATATTGTATTACCACTGATCCGGGACATCAACAGTTGTGGTGGTAGCATCGGCAAACTCGTTCGATTAAACGCAGCCATCAACACAGACCCCACAATCAACACTTCCCGATCCTTTCCATTCATACTTCTGGACGGCCTGATCGCAGACCTCATTCCATGGGTTCAAAGCGGAGGCCACGGGACGGTGAGCGGTATACCAAACTTTGCTCCCCTGGCTGGTATGAAGCTGTGGAAGCTGTGTAGTAAGCCGGATCCGAGTGAAGCTGATTTGAAAGAGGCGGCGAGAATCCAAGCCATTTTGTCCAATGCGGATGTAGCAGCGGTGCCGGGTGGGATACGAGCCATGAGTCAGTGATATGCTTTGGGTTTGGAACATAGAAGGCTGATGATGAATAGAGTATGCTTTGCACAAGATGAACGGGTATGGGATAGCTCCTAGGCGACCACTGTTGCCGTTGAAGCAGGCGGAAGGAGAGGCATTTATGGAAGTTTTGCGTGAACTTCTTGAACTTGAGGTAGAACTGGCCACAGCAGAGACATGATTCCGTCGATCAGCTTCCTGATTTTGCCTGATTTTATTGTGTTGGCTGTTTGTGCGTTGACGCACTGATAAAACAGAGATAGTTATCTCTGATGAGAGTAAAAGCCAAAAATCGAACGATAGTAGTGTTTTGAACTTCAACGACTCAAGCAGCCAGGCTAAATGCGGAAACGCAACTTTGCGGGATAGCGTTGATAAATTTAGTGTCACGTACTACAAATGGGACATTTAAGTAGTGGGAAAGGCATAAAAGTCAGCAGAAAATGTCTCATTTTCTAAGGACCTTCGAAACACTCCTAGTTAATAAGGAATCAATGTCATTCAAGTGTCAAAGAATTCCTCCCTGCCCAGACGCCATCCATCATACGCCAGCCATGCAAAACCTATTTATCAGTATCACTTGTCGATTGAATCCAGGATCGCCTTATTCAGCTTATGATTCCCCAATGCCACGACTCTACTCCCAATAGTGCTCCCCAGATACTCCTCAACTAACTGTCCCTCTGCAGCATTTCCATTAAGGCCGTTCATCATCTGAGTCGGTGATTCTGCGATGGTCATTATGCCTTTCATGATAGCGCCAATCAGCATCCGCAAGCTCTCGTCGTTCGCTCCTCGTTCATTTTGTGCCTTTGTTAAGACGTACTCGTACGTCTTCATGGTGGGAAGGATTAATGTCAAGATGGCAGATGGCCCGCCGATCAAAGTGATGCCGCTGATTGCTCCATAATGCTCAGCTAGCGATCGTGTGGGATCCAGGAAGTACTTCAGGCACGTTCGTGCTAATCTTGACTGGAGATCCCCGCTCGACTTTGAATATTTATTTGAGATATGACCAATCAGTGAAGCAGCCAGATCTCGTAACTGATATTGTTCTTTCAGATTGTCCAGTCCGGGAGCACCGAAAGTTCGTCCGAGAAGACAGGTGAGTATTGGTGGAACGAGTGATGCAATATATGGCTCAATAAAGAGGTTTTTATTTTCGGTGACCGATTGTGTGAGCTCCATCATCTGCCGAAGGACGAAAAGATTGTTGATAGAATGTGTAACTTTCTCCGAAACGAACTGCACGAAGTATGGGACCAATTGTTGTAACCCTACTTCTGACTGGACGCTCTTGAGTGAGGACTTTCGTAAAATAACAATCTCTGGATCTTGACTTTCGTCGAGAATCGCAGCTCTAACCTTGTCGAAATATAGAATAAGTTCTCTCGAGAGAACGTGCTTGACAAGAGGTTTGAAGGTGACATTGTCATTTCCTGCTAGAGCTCCAAGGGTAGGATTTGCACCTGGTCCTTTGGGTACTAATTCATTCGCACGAGCTTCGGCGGTAGTAGGATTCTGAGGTATGGATGGTTGAACGCCTTCTACGGCAAGCCAGTGTGCTGCATACTATCAGTTCAAGCTCTCGTGCTCTTCACGATGCAACTTACCAGTAAATGAGACATCTCGAGGAACCTTGGGCAAAGGCGCATTGATGAGCTTCTCAAAATCAACTTCCTCATCTTCAATATAGAATAGCGGCTGTCCTGGACCCAGCGAGGCCTCTCCAAATCTCAAAGGCCTTGTAGATTCGTAGCCATAGAGCGGTTCTACATCCAGCACCTTCAGCGCTTGTGATATGTCTTGCGTGCCCAATATTGTTCTCTTGCCAGCATGCATGAATCGCATCGCCTCGACAATAACCTGTCCAACTCGATATTCGACCTCTTGCGCGAGGACCTTGACTGTCTCGTCGCTCAGATTTGGTATGCCAACTGACTCTGCCACATCTCTGATATTCTCCTGATTCCATACAAGCTTTGGGTCCGCCATCGCGACAAGGTTTCTATGCGATTCAAACTTGCCAGAGGGTGGGAATTGATTCGTGGAGTTTCTGAGAATTGATTTGCGCCCAAGCTGTGAGCTCTTCGAGAATTACCTCATGGAGGCCGGCGCAATCGTTGTCGGATCGCTCGAAGTTGATACGCCCTTCGCCTTGAATCGTTCCGTTGTACGCGATGCTGGCAGATTGAGGCTCGACAGATTGGCGAAATCTTGGTATGAAGTCGTTCGATCGTCGAGAATTGTAGAGGAGCGGGAGGATGTCGAAGTCGATTGTGGAGTTGGGTTCGTAGCCTGCGAGGCTGAAATACTCAAGCCGCTAGCGCGAGTCGCGTCCCCCCCAGACGCGACACTTTTGAACGTCCAAAATTGAGCAGATCATTAACCATACAATTCTTAGAAAATTGTCTGGCATCGAAAAGCAAAAATGGCTTCCACAGCAGATCAGTTCTCATGGCAAGAGCCTCGGAATTCCATGGTACGCGGTGCTTTCGTAGTAGTTGAAGGAGTCGATAGAGCGGGCAAGACCACACAAGTCCAAAGACTGTGTTCAAAGCTCTATGCATTGGGTCACAATATCAAGACTATCAGGTTTCCTGGTAAGTTAAGATTTACTCCACTGACGTCTTTATCAACCCCTTAGAGGCTATTCACTTACCTTGACATATAGACAGAGTCTCTACAATTGGGCAAATGATTGGAAGCTATTTACAAAACGAGACAAACATGGATGACCACGTTGTCCACCTTCTATTTTCCGCAAACAGATGGGAGAAAGCGTAATTCCTCGTCCCACCTTTACAAGTCACGTGCTGACATTATCAGGAAATGGATTGAAGAGACTCTTGCCAAAGGATACACCATCATCTGTGATCGATACTATTACTCAGGCATGGTCTACAGTGCGGCTAAGAACAATCCTGCCTTATCTTTAGAATGGGCGAAGCAACCTGATATTGGTCTACCAAAACCAGATGTGGTCATCTTTTTGGATCTGGAGCCATGGCAAGCTGAACAGAGAGGCGGATATGGCGAGGAGAAGTATGAGAAGCGAGAATTACAGCAGCGAGTTCGGGAGTTGTACTTGCAATTGCTCAATGCACCGGGTGGAGGTATGAAAGTCATCAATGCTGGAGACTCGATGGATGCTGTGGAAGAACGGATATGGAACGAGGTTCTGCCATGGGTAGAAATGGTTGAGGGAGGGACTTATGGTGCAAAGGTTGGGAAATTTGAAGGTTAGAGATCTGAGTTTGGGCGGAGATGCTTGGGGGATGAATAACGTTCACGATAATGAGAGATGTGTGATGCGTGTGAGTTAGAGCAATTGATACCCTTCGAAATATTCAAAACATTGTAAGATAGTGTGGCGTTAAGACCAAAACGCCGCCCAGAGCCTGGTGTTGAAGACCCGCTGTTGAAGACCTTGATCGCTCATGCCATGTAATCCAAAACTCCGACAAATGCAGACACAAACCACCACCATCTATGTTGAAACCCGTTCCTGATCTCTATCTTCAACGTCTATTTAGACCGACTAGGCTGAAGAACTCATTTCTGGTCTTCTCCCTCTTCTCTATGCAACCCAGTACACAACTTGTGATGGTTGTAGCGCTCGTCTTCTCTACACCTCTCATCACCATGCAGAGATGGCTCGACTCCATAACGACCGCAACACCTTGCGGTTTGAGAACCTCCATAACGGCGTGTGCAACGTCTTTCGTCAAACGCTCTTGGATCTGTAATCGCCGAGAAAACATGTCTGCGATTCGGGGTAGTTTAGAAATTCCGATGACATCTCGGTCGGGGATATATCCAATATGCATCTGCCAATCTCGTCAGCACCAACAAACATTGTTATACGACCCTAACCAGTTTACCTTTCCAGTAAATGGCACCATATGGTGTTCGCAGAGACTGAACACTTCAATGTCCTTGACAATCACTAATTCATTATGCCCCTCGTGGAAAATGGCGTCATTGACGATATCTCGGACATTTTCCTGATAGCCCTTTGTAAAGAACAGCATAGCTTTAGCATATCGTTCAGGTGTGCCAAGTAGTCCCTCACGGTCAGGGTCTTCGCCAAGACATTCCAGTATTGTCCGAACAGCTCCTGAGAGCTTCTGAAGTCGTGCGGCAGCTTGTTCGGGGGTTTCCTCCTTCCGTTCTCGTGTTCCTCGACCTGCCAGATGTTAGTCACAATATGACCAAGTAAGAAGTCGTACATACTTGGTCTGCTCAAGCCATCGAAATCGATGACTGGACTTGGTGACCTTGTGTCCGTAGTCTCGATTTCTGGCCCACCAGGAGATGCCTCGTCTCTAGGATCCCTTGCTGGCTTACTCACACTATGTCTTCTCTTGGAGTGAGTTTTTGGCCCATTGAGCTTGGATCCTCTCTCTGACTTGGACTTCTTCTTCTTTTTCTTACTGTCAATTGGACTAGCCTCAGACTTGCGCTTCAAGGATCCATTGACGGCTTCTGGCTCGGAAGATTCGGATTGTGGCATTTTCAAAGAGTCCGGATCGTCTTCCTCTTGGTCCTGAGAGGGAAGGTTTGCAAATTGAACCATTGCAAAGTTATACGGCTTACACCTGCGGGCATAAAACCGTTCTGAAATTTCCCCGGAAAGTTTGCTTTGCCTTGCGCCGATGGCGCTAAAATCGGTTTTCGGCAAGTTCAGCCTCGTCTGCATTTTGAGACATCATATGCACAACACTTCAACTTCAAACCCTCAATCTCACCTTCACTATCAAGCTTCTCACATTATCATAAATCTATTCAACTTCACTTGTCCCACTAGCGGCGATACCGCCTCAACTCCCCCGAGTTAAAATCCCCGACGCGCCAACATGGCCTCTCCACCATACAACCACAGCTTTGCCTCCGCGATATCTCCTCCCTACCCACCGCACGCGCAACTTCCTCAACAACCAAAGCGCAGACAATCCGACATGCCCTCATCAGTGCCCTCGAATAAGCGCCGAAAGGCCTCCATGCTCTCCACCACCTCCGCGACATCCTCCGCCCACCCCCTCCGTCAAACCTCCTTTCCCCCAGAAAACAACGCACGAACACCCGCCTTCTCCAGATCACCTAGCATGGATACAATGTCCATAGTCTCCGGCTCAGTCGCGGGCGGCAAGCGAAAGAAGATCAGGAAGTCGAAGGGGAAGGATAACGATACCGCGTCTGTGTCTGGTAGGAAGGCAAAGTCTACGGCATCTGGTGACGGAGGTGCGCCTCCGAGTAGCAGAAAGAGGAGAGCGAGTACGGCGGAAGAGGAGGAAGAGGAAGATGGTGGCGAGGGCATGACGTTGAATGTGGATGCTGCATCGAACGAGGATAAACTTAAGGAGGAGAGGAGACGGCAGATTTTGATCAGGGCGTTTGAGAAGAATGGTCAACAGTTCACTCAATATGAGGCGTGGAGAAGCAGTAAGCTTTCGGATAGTACCGTCAGGAGAGTAAGTTTTGTCTTCAAGTACTGTGGTAGATATTTTACTGACGGATCAGATTGTCAACCAAACGCTATCTCAGTCTGTACCTCCTAATGTCATCTTGGCAATCAAGTCAACGGCAAAGATATTCGCAGGAGAAATCATAGAGCGTGCTAGGAAGGTGCAGACGGAGTGGATAGAGAGAACTGGCGTTTCGCAGACTGGTTTACCGAGCCCACCTGCTGAGGGTAGCATTGTTCCGTTTGAGAAGGAGAAGAGACGAGGGCCACTGTTGCCGGATCATCTGCGAGAAGCGCACAGAAGACACATACTAGAGGGCAATCATGGTCTGGTTGGCAATATAGGTTTGTGGCAGCATCAAGCTCATAGCGGCGTCGAGAGGTTTGCGATCAAGGTTCAGGGAAAGCGATTCTTCAAATAGAGCTTTAGAGTTTGTTTGTATGATAGGAAATTAAGGAGCTGCATGGTATTGGCAGTGGACGACATAATGAATACCGGTATCTCAGTCCATTCAGTCTTCGTCAAATATTTGCACTCGATACACTTTTGATATACCTATTTCTATCCCAGTCTATAAACATACCATCAAGCTTCTATCTTCTCAGCAAACCCCTTCCCCTCCAACTCATCCGCTCCCTCATCAGGAACTAACTCCCCACCAACTTGCTTTTCACCCCCTAAATTCCCCCACGCAGCCCTATTCTTCTTCTCCTCCCCGGGCCCCTCGCTCTTAAAATGATACCCCCTAACCCTCGGTCCCTGCCCACTCTTCTCCGGCAACTCACTCTCATACGCCCTAGCAAACTCCTCACAATCCCTCTCAAAAGCCCCGTTCTTGATACTTTCTCGAACCGAAGAGAAGAAGGTCGATATTATGTGGTGGTTGTGGATTTGTATTAGTGTCCAGCCGAGCATTTCTTTGGCCGATAACAAGTGTTGGATGTAGGCTTTGTGGTGCGAGGTGCAGGTGTAGCAGGTGCAGGATGGGGAGAGGGGTGTGAGTGAATGAGCGTGGGAGGAGGGCCACATGTCAATTCCGAGGGGGAGGAGGGTGGTGCCGTTTGTGGTTTGGGTTTCTGCTGATGGGAGAGGACGGGGGAAGCGGAAGGTGAGGGCGATGCCGGCGTCTGTAGCAAAGCCTATGAATGGGATGGTGAAAATGTCCATGCCTAGAGATATCTGTCGGAGTATGTGAGCTGGAGATGAGGGCTCATCTAGTGAGAGGCGTGGAAGTTTGACGATGGTTGTTGTGGCTGGGATGTCAGGGAGGACATTTGAGTCGTAGAATGCGAGGCCAGATACCGTGTCTGCTAATTCGTCGGCGACGTAGTTGATGTATTCTGACTGGTCGAGGAAGTCTATCGGTAGTATTGGAGCGAAGACTGCTTGCTCTTCTGGCATCTCGTTGACCAATTCTGAGAGCCATAGTTGGGTTCTATCGCCCATTTTTGCAACTCTTTTCGTACCGGGTAGAGATCCATAAGGAACATCTGCTAAGCTGATAGCTATATCTGGACGAAGGGTTTTCATATAGGAGACATAGGCCTTGCTGGAAACGGATTGGAATCCAGTTGAAGTGAAGATCGAAACAGCGGTATTGCTATTTCCCACAGGTGCTGTGACTGCTGGTGACCGGCGAGGTGCTAGAAGTGTTACAAGGCTTCTGGGTAGAGCTGTAAATCTATGCAAGATTGAAGGGCCAGGACATGTCAGAATAGGTGGTGTCCCTTTACGAGCCTTTTCTATAACTGAAGGGCTGTCAGAATAGGCAATTCAGCACGTGACGAAGACTTACAGTCCTCTAATGCCATATGAACTCCCCCGAATTGTGTATGTGCAGCAACGACATCTGGTGTCATATGAGGAGTCACGCCTCTTGATGTGATAGCAAAGAAATTCGGGGTCTCGAAGTCTTTTCTACCTGGAATAGCTATTCGTCCGAGTCTGGGTCCTGCGTTGCTGGTATCGACATTTCCAAGAACTTCGAAAAGAAGCTTGCTCCCTTTCTCTGAAGCCATCTTCAAAGTACCTCGAGATAGGACTGATGAAGCCAGCCTATCGTCTTGTGGACAGACTGATGAAGGAAGAAATGCTGGTTTATCTGCAGGTCAGCACCCTCAGTAGCTATCGTGAATGTCCAAGAAGTCCAGATCAGATTGTCGTTCGCTGGTTGACATTTTTCTGAAATAATTTCACCTTGAAATGTTCACAGTCACGAATAATGCAGTATTAAATTCATGGTGTTCCTGAGGCTGAAGCGGTCTAGCGTCGGGCGCTAAACTGTCTCAGGCGATAGGCTTCCCGGCCCACCTTATCAACCCTATCAATAATGCACGTTGATGGACCCTTGGCGCCCTGTAACGTCGTCGTCGTCGACATCCTTTGCGCCCGTCTTCTTCACCTTCTTGTGTTTATCTTCATCAGATATAGCTCGTTCATATGTGTGGTATGGAATTATGACTCTTTTCCAGCCTTGAGCGCCCGCCCTGCACACAAACTGCGTTTCAGAATCAATAAGTTCTTCCAGTTAGCACACAATACCGACGGATCTCTCGGTACAGCTTATTGCGACAAATTCAGCAACATCACAATGGCGCGAAATAACGACGAAGAGAGAGGCGATTATGGGATAGTATCAGATCATCCAGATGATCCCATCGATGGCTCTCTTCAGACGAACCTATTGCCAATGGAACACGATGAGCTTTCCGACGACACCTCTCCTCCAACCCCGCGTTTCATGCAAGATCAAGGATCCTATCGATACTTAAAATGGGTACCTGTTCCAATCCGAAGAGTTTCGAAGTCTCTTGGACGATGGGCTCAAGGACCCAATCCACCGCAGATACATACAATCAAACCGATATTCCCGTTCCTACAAGAAGCACCCTTACAGTTACTTGATAAATATGTGCCGAAGCGGAGGCCGAGGATAACGTTGTTGATCGCATACTACTTCCTTTGGGTCTTGACCTTTGCTTTAGTCATGCGAGAAAGTACGTTTGCAACAGAAATCGAAGGTTGGGGAGCTCCAGGGAATATTGGCTGCGGCAACACATACTGGGTACCAGGAAACAGATGTGGCTTGAATGGCAATGACTGTCGACCATTCAATGGGAGCGGCTTTGCATTTCGATGCCCAGCAAACTGCGCAAGCACATGGATTCTCGAACCTCGAGCTGTTGGAGCCCAAGCGGTTAACTACCGGGCCTTTGTTATTGGAGGACCTTCGAAGGATGACTCGACACCAATCTATCGAAGCGATTCTTTCATCTGCGGGGCTTCTATCCATGCTGGAATTATCAGCAACACAAAGGGTGGATGTGGGGTTGTGTCTTTGGTGGGTTCGCATACCAACTACGAGAGTTCTGATCGGCATGGCATTAAGAGTATCGAATTCGATTCGAATTTTCCCTCGTCATATACGTTCCATTCCGGAACGACATGCGAGGCAAAAGATGCAAGATGGGAGTTGCTCTTTGTATCGTTGAGCTTTACTGTCGTCTTGTCTCTGTTCACGACATCTCCTAGCCTGTTCTTTTTCACCATGTTCACTGGAGTGTTCTTCCATGTAGGGCTTGCATCAGATCCACCTGGACACTCAAGCATTGCTGGGCTGATGTCAAATCTACTCGGCAAGTTTCTACCTGCTGCATTCTGTGCTTTTGTTATCTACCGATACATGGGGGTCCGAAGAGCATTAACGGGACTTACTGCCCAGATTGAGAAGACCATTCTGTGGCTTGGTGGGCTTTGGGTCGGAGCCCTTTCGAATTACACGCTCGACTGGATCCCAATCCAGCGATTGAATGCCCATGATCTCAATCAGCAACCTGGTGCAAAGTTTGCGCTTACCATTATCATTATCCTCCTGGCCACCATTGTTTTCACACAAATCTTCTTCTTCCAACGAGAAGGACGATTAATCAAGTATCTTGGACTCTATGGAACATTCATAGGAGCAATTCTAGTGTCCCTACTCCTCCCAGGTCTCAGCTTACGAATTCACCATTATATTCTCGCATTGCTGTTCCTTCCTGGTACTAGCATGCAAACTCGTCCGTGTCTCCTTTACCAAGGAATTTTAGTTGGCTTATTCATCAATGGTATCGCCAGATGGGGATTTGATCCCGTACTCCAGACGCCAGCAGCGCTTCAAGGAGACGCGCAACACAATTCCAAGCTCCCAATCATCGGCAAGCCTTCGATCACCCTGGCTCAAAATATATCTACCATATCATTTTCCTGGCTCGCTCCGCCTGAACCTTTCGATGGAATTAGTGTCCTAGTGAACGATGTTGAACGCTTCAGAGGGTACACAGACGAAGGGTTTGCCAGCGATAAAAGTTTTGTGTGGACAAAAGACCCTGCGATTGCTGAGCCTGAATACTTCCGTTTTGCATACATGTCAGGACCCACGAGTTGGGACTACACGCAAGCTGGGACATGGCATGCGGATGGATCTTGGACTGAGATGGAACCGGGTGCTAGTAGGATATCGAGTCGATCTTTGAATGGCGAGGTGTTTACGAGATGATGTAGTTATGTATATAGTGAACTTAATGACCTTCATGATTTTGATATTTGCTTGCTGCTATGCTACGTAGGTGCTCAAAGTTGAGTTCGTTGTCTTTCGGATCACTATTTGCTGTATGCCGGCCAAGACATGGAGACGCTGAGGAGAGTCATCTGGACCGCTGGTATCACCTGTACCTTCATAATACTCATTCATCAACATCTCGTCCAGATATCAAGCTTCATTTCGAATGGCACTCCACAGCGACCTTCACTTCCACCCCGTACGGCTGACCCTTAGTACAAATGGGTAAAAAGCAGGATTGTCTAGAAATTCGTGAAAAAGTGTGATTTACCTAGCAAAAAAAGAGTTATTTGTCTAGTAATCAAATCAACTCGCCTTACCCACCTCTAGCTCTTTGCGCACTCATTATTAATTATCTCTATTCTGCTTGCCCACCACTACTGCCCACCTCACTGCTAGCAAAGTGTTGCTTTCTTTCAATACTACCTAGAAGGATGGAGGAGGGAGTGATGGAGGAGTGAGAGGGGGAGCAGACAAATATTTTACTAGCGCAAAAAAACTGAAATGAAGCTGAAACACTTTAATTCCCCATCTCTTATCTTTCCACTCCCTTTTTCATCCGCTTTCACTCTCACCCTTACATTTCCCTCAAGCTAGGTAGTACCGAGAGCAGGCAGTACTCTGGTAGTGTTGTGGTGGGCAGCAGTGAGGTGGGCAGTAGTGGGGTGATACTTAAGTCGAGGTAGTGGGTAAGGTAAGTTGATGTTACTATTGTAGACAAATCCTTCTTTTTACCCATTTGTACTAAGGGCCAGCTATACACCCCTCACTCGCCCAAATTTTTCAGACATACAATTCGAAACAGACACAAGTTATCTACCATCTTCCCATTTTCACGACAGGCAGCAACCAACAATTTCCCTAATCTCCGCATCTTCAGTTTCCACAGCAAGACACATGCTTTATCTCCTTTCAATGCTGAGAAGCTCCGGAGATGCGACCGGGTTGCCAGAAGCCTGGTCCACGGTTCAGGTTCGCATACGAGAGCAATTGCAAGGAAAAAATAAGGATGGCAAGAGCCACTATCAACTTAATTGCGATGCCTATTGTAGACGCAGGATCGTTCCGATTACGATTATTGTGAGTGAAAGTGTTATATCGAGGAAGGAATTGTGCAACTTGAGCTTGGTCGATAGCTGCATTGGTGATAGGAGGCTGGTTCACGATATTATTAGAACGTACTGGATGTCGTGGGGATTGGGACTCACAAAGTTGGGATCCATCATGGGTTAGATGGGCAAATCTTTTTGCAAATGTTGTCCGTAGTTGAGACAGAAAATGTGATGTATGAAATAGAATAGTTACAATATCGGGTCAACTGGGTTATAGGTTTAAGGTGCTTTGGACGCGTTGACTTCGCGTTGGAAGGATCTCTATGTGCCAAGACCAACGGGCCGGCCAACAACAGACCAACCAACAGAGCGGCCAACATAGCTGACCAACAGTTTCATTGATATAGGCGGCGCAGATCAATTTTATTTTGAGATCATATAACGAGCCCCTTGCAGCGTAAGATACCCATGCTCACTGGGATCAACAAGGCTAGTTGCAAACTCCTTGAGCCTGTCCAACACATAATGTTTTGCATCGGTGTTAGGTTCGACTCAGCCTAGGAGGAAGAGGCGATACAAGAAAAAAGAAGAATGCTATGGTGTGCGTCGCAGACTTCATACAATTGCGCCGGGTTTCTTGTACTGAGAACATTCAAGATCGTTCAACATTGATGGTCACAACATAGAGCATGACGTTATGTTCTGTTATTCTGTAATCTGTATAGTGTAGAGACGTTGATAACACGTTATTCGTATCCCTATGTTGTCTTCTGGCTTCATAACATTACTAGTAGTCTGTGATGCAAATGTTTGGAGCTGACACAAGACCTTCACTGTTGGAGCTATCAAAGATGTTGGTAGCATTAGGCAGAATAGATGTCTAATCGTGGTTGTTGATCCTGATGTTTGGCTCTGGGCCAGGTATTTACTCACCTTGAGGAAGGAAGACTCTGCCACAACCTTGCCAAACTCTCCCTCTCTCTCCAAGAACCAACATCTGTGCCTCGAATTCGAACATAACATTCCCGCTGATCGTGACTGCTGTTCGGCTAAGCCTGTTGTTGTGGATGTTAGCATTGTGAAGGAGTGGGCTGTCTTCACACATCCTCCGATTGGGAACACAAAATCAATTTGGTCATGGATGTAAAGCCTCTTGTTGAGAATGTCAAGAACGTGAAGGAATAGGTTGCCTGACTACAACTGCGCCTCCATCTCCAACAGAATATCCGTTTCATCATGGATGTAAGTTAGCAACTCGTCTTGTTGTGGATGTTGGCTTCGTGAAGGATGAGGTTGTCGAGATGGAATCATGTCTTGTCGAAATCTATAAGTGAAAGAACTCAGCTGTGATGAATAGCATTCATATCCAGACAACTCACTCTATCTAATGTCTTCTTACATCTCCACCATCATGAAGTCGTCGAGCCTCGCAGCAATTTTCGCCACGTTTGCAATAGGCATGGCTAGCCCTGTTGCAGAATTTGTCAAATTTTTGAAACGAAATCCTTGCGATGGAATCAACGCTACTCCAGTACTCTACCATGAGTACTTGGGCGATGTTTGTCCTCCTATAAATATAATATCCTCGAACGGCGATTGTTCGGGTCTTGACCCCAGTGGAAACGACTGTGCATCGTTTTGCCAAGTTCGTAAGTAGTTCTGGTCCTATTGAGCTATTCAATTATTACCAATCCCTTCCCACCTTCTTTACATGCATATAGAAGCAAGCAGGGTAGACTGTCTCCTGAGCTCAAGCGAAAGTACTTGTGCTAACGTTTGACAATTTTCAGGAACGAATTTTGTATACGATACTGAAGTACCATTTGACAACACCTATTGTCATGGCCCTTTTACTTGCGGAATAACAGAGACCAAATCAGTGACTCTCACATACAGTACTAACATCGGCATCCAGGACTTGAAAGCACTGAGCGTCGGAGTCACAGGTGGCTTTAGCTATGGCACAATAACGGCGACAGCACGCACCTATTCAATTAACCTGCCACCCGGTTCCTGTGGATATTTCACCTTCGTACCTGTACGGAAAGATACTTGGTACATATGAAATGCTTATAGCCAGAAACTTACTGACTCCCCTTTCTTACAGCGGTACAATGACAACTGCGCCAGTCGAATGGATGGATATGGGTGGAATAGTCCCTGTACCATATTGTGGCGTCTCCACTGATATAGGGAATTATTGTGCATCAGAAGCCCGCAAAAACAGCGACGGCACTGTTGACGGCGAAACAATCTTTGTCAAGACAGACTGTAACACACGGGAGCCACTGCCTGCCGACGAACAAGATCCTGTGTACCAAAACCCGGGGGTCCCAATGGATCGAGGTGTTCTTACTACTATGATCTTATCTTGGCCTGAGCAAGGTCCAAATCAGTCAGGCCCTGACATGTCGTCATCTGCCTGTGTGAAATGCACGAATGATCTTGGGGCGAGTAGTTGTGCTGCAGCCGACAATCAGTGTCTTATCAATCAATGCACAAGCGACAGCAATTGTCAGACTTGCGGGATCAATTGCACCACTGTCAGCTAAGAGAAGATGTCGTTACTTTGGTATTCAGCATAGGGTTATTTTTTGTGGTGTGTACGGTGTTATAGAATTGAATTGCGAAATGTTAAGACATCAAACGAGCTCCGAGTAAACCAACCAAATAATCCTTTTCTTTTTTAAATACGCCTTTCATGTCCACCACAATTCGTACCTTGGTACCAGCAGGATAACCACACCTATATTTGCGACGGCGAGATATTTCTCTAACGATTCTCGGCCTCGTCTCACAACTCTCTTGAATATCAGACTTGCAGTTGACCAGCAAAGCGCAATCGAGAAGGTGCTTTCTTTGTCAATTTGCCTAAAATAAGCTAATGTTTTAGATTTAATGTTTGATCTGCCCTCCCCCTTTTTTTTGGAATTAATTTTAAGCGAGCCACATTTATCATTAGATTTAGAATATTATATAAATTATTTAAAAAACACAAATATTAATTATATAAAGAATTAAAGCTATCGCTAAGCAAAATAAATTAAAATAAGTAGTTTGCACGTAATATAAATATTATTAATACTAAAGGTTTCCCCTACACTTGTTTAAGCAAATAAAAAATTGAGAAAGTTTGGTAAAATTTTTCAATAGTTTTTTTTTCTATTTTTGGAATTTTTTTCGTTGATTTATTCATTTTTATCTTTGATGTTAGCATCGCTAGCATCTTGTAAAAGAAAAAGAAAACTTGGTTTTAATTAGATAATAAATATTTGGCTAAATAGCTAATCCATTCATAAAACCTCAAAATTTGGCCAATAGAATATTTGGTGAGTAGTTCAGTACAGAGCACGAATGAACTCGAAACACACCAAACATCCGAAATTAACGCAAGCTCCTTTAAATTCGAGCTGTTGACAAAGAAACTCGATTTGAACGGAAGCATCTTTATTTCTGTTTCATCAAAGAGACATCTATCAGCTTTCGAGCTAAAGAGTGAGTGCGTATCCAGGGCTACTGATTTTGATGCAAATAAGGGTTAATTGCTGTGTATGAATGAAGGAGGGAAGTCATGTGCAAGGCCACGCAGGAGAGGAGAATGTATTTTCGCTGGGGTTGTAAGGGGTGTTGGGACAGGAGAAGGGGAAACATTGATCAGGAAATGTGAAAAGTTTATGTTGAAGAATTGGAAAGGTGGTTTAAACTCTTAGCTCTGCAGCCAGCATAGAGCTAATACCAGTATTGATGATCCCCAAAGTAGTGATTGGTTGGAAAATCTAACAGTCTCCCTACCATTTTTAATTTCAAGCCGAAACGCTAATCATCTCAAGCCTCCGACATCCTCAAAAGCTACTATGAATTTTTGTTTCACATTCATTTCCATGAGTCGTCAATAATTCAAATCAGTCGTGAGACATTTGTCCACTTTTCCATCCATGTATGTGTTCGTGGTGGGTTGTCTTGAATTCTAAAACACCAATGATGCGCAGTTTTGTTTGTGGCTCACGGTTGAGACGAGTGCCAAGATTTCCCTGTTGCGCGTCAGAAAGGTCGAGAATTACGAGAAATCAAGACATTATACCTCGCCATAATGGATCACAGGAAGCCTTCCCAGCTCTTACAGCAGTAATTGTGAATGCGAAATGTGTAGATTGGTGGCGGTTTTTGAGACAAGAAAGAAAAAATATTGAACGGATTTTCCATTTGTGGAAATGGCATTCGGTAAGGATCAGCCCTGAACCTTCAAATGCGAACCCTATATAAATTTAACTTCCTCTTGGATGCTTGGCATCATTGCTTCAGATCGAAACTCGATTCAACATGAAGTCGTCAATTTTGGCCTCCCTTGCTCTGATCTCATTGGCCCGAGCCTCATGCAATGCAGACAATCTTCTCAGGTACATTAGTGAGGGCAAAATAGCATAATTGTCATTAATGGATCTCAGATGTTTTGAGGCTACCCCAGCTGTGGCTTCACCGTTCTGCACTTCACTTTATGCTGGTGTAGCACCGGTGTCGACACCTGCTTGTGCTAAGTCGACCCCGCTTGCTTCTTTATCTCATGCATGGTACGTTCTGATACCGAATCTTTGCGCCCTGCCGTAGTTACATTCTTGTAGTACTAACAATCTAACAGTTCTTGCGTGGGATATACATCTACGGGTGGTTTGACATCTAAGTTAACATGATGAGACTTTGTCTTGTACATATGCTAATGATTCGATTAGCAACAAGCACTCTCCAGACGTCAAGCACTCTGCAGACAAGCACATCAATTGCGTCACCATCATCATGCACCGCAACGACTGTTACTGTTAGCCTGGTAGCAGCTTCGGCTTCACAATACATTCCAGTTACCTTGTCCGCAAGCACAGTAACAATCACAGCCAGCTTGGCCGCCGTGTCTTCCTCGGTGTGCATGCCTACCAGCGTCATTGCCACCACTATTACCACCATGGGTCAGTTCAATATTCTAGATATTGAATGGACACTTGCTAACATCAGCTCAGTCGTATCAAGCGCACCAGTATCCATATCGACTGTACCAGCTACTACTTGCCTGCCATTCGTCCCGACTTGTGCCAAAGCAGGAGATACAGAAACGGCAGCGCCATTTATAACTGTTTCCCAACCTTACGGTTTCAATGCAGAATCATGCGTTTCGCTATGCCAGGAAACCACAGGTTGTCTTTCATATGCTGTCTACATCTATTACGGCTACTGTGCTTTATTCGCAGCTCCTGTGTCTCAAGCGTCCGATGGTTCCGCTGATGGATATTACACCTTTTGGGACATTGCTTGCATCAAGCCTGCTGTTGTCCCTCAAATTTGCGGTACAACAGTTGGACTTGTGTCTCCGATCGTCGTGCCATATGACAGTAACTTCTATGATGTTACGCAGACCAAGTGCCAGTCGGAGTGCGCGGGATGGACTCCATGCTTGAGCTATTCTATGGATACTTCCAGTAATTGCATTCTGTGGGAAGGGAGTATGTCGCAGTGGGCAGATAGTGGGACTGGTTATACAGCATGGGATGTTGCATGTACAGTTCCTGCTGGTGGTGGCCCTTGAGAAAATATCACAAGTGACGTGGGATTCTGAAGGCTAAGGTGGAAGGGAGTGCGAGCAGTTGAGACGTCCTATAGGACCGAGAACGAGATTACAATATTACAGTCTCAACGCAAGTTTCCATTAAATTGGACATGATAACCCTTCCAACTATTAATATACCGACATTTACTTGCTAGGCAATATACCTAGATGGCGGGGAGAGAATGAGACCTTGATCATCCTTCGTTAACTCTTCCTAGAACCATCATCACACTTACTACGAAATAAGAGTCATGCCAGAGAATGAACTTTCTCTCAACACGGAGCTCCTACTGTTTAAAATTGAAACCAATATTTTCTCTTCGGAATCTCACTCCAAAAGGATCTTCATTCATACCTATCATTCCGGAGCCGTCCATCTGAACTGTCGGACATGACACCCGAAACAGATGAAAAGTAACTGTCGTCTTACCACTTTGAGCAGATAAATGGAGGTTTCCCGCCCTTCCTCGCTTGCCAGTCTCCAACCGGGAAATTAATTTAATCGCCTATCGAAGTACAAGGCTTGTTTTCCAAGGGGGAAAACATGCAGGAGAAATGAGCAGTTGCACAGATATAATACATCGATAGCCTACAACGCTCTAAGCTGTGGTAACGAAAGACATTCCAGATCGACAAATAAAACTAGACTTAATTTCCTAGCAACGGATATTGTTCATTTGGACCATCCACAGCTCTTGTACCACTTCTCATTCTACTCCACTTCGCAAATAGAACTTGAACCAACTTCCAAGCTCGGATTTTCCCGATCAAACAAACGATGATGAATCTGAAGGGACTTCTTTTTGCTTCCAAATTCTGATCTTCCAAGGCCCGAATCCAGCGCTTTGCCTTCCCTAGACTCTGCGTCGCACTCTTCTTCACTTCTCGCATTCTCATATGCATAATGGCGTACCTAGAACGAACAGTTGCAAGGGCTCTCCGCGCCATAGACAACTTCTTCAACGTAGCAAGAACCGCTGATTTAGCGATTCCCAAGTCATGTTTTGAGGCAGCGAGATCCCTGCGCATGCCATCCAGTTCTCGTAGTTGGAGCAAAACACTTGCTCCCAGTGACTTGTTCCCCTTGTCGAGTGCTCTTTTTTCATTGTTCAACTCTTCAACCTCTTCTTCAAGCGTGTGAATTTTGTCAATGTGCACCTCAAGTTTAGACTTCAAAGCTATGACGTCGTTTGCGCTTGCTGCGTTGCTAACTCCTGCTGCTTTGATGCCATTGCTGAGTCCTTGGGATTTCTTTATCGCTTTTTCGAGTTGAGCCTGGACGGTCTTGGCTTAGTTTTGTAGACGCTTTTGGTTCGTTATAGCTTCCTGTAGCTCCTTAGATAAGCTGGCGTTAAGATTCTGGGTAATCTCTTTGTTGGTGGTGAGCTGTGAGTTGACGTCCTTGAGCTGAGAGCGTAGTACAGATGTTCCGGCCTGGAGTGCTTTGATTTGCTGGCTCTTTGCTGTTAGCACCGCTTCTTGGGAAGTTGAACGGTCTCTCATTTGTTGGTTCTCTTCTTTGAGAGCATCTAGACGTGCTTCGAACTCAATCTCTAAGTCGTTCTTATCATTTAGTTCAACCGAGAGACGTTGCTTCACGGACCGATTATTATTTGAGAGATTCATAGAAGAATAACTTTCTTCGGCGGTTTGGAGGCGACTTTGCGATGTATCTTCCATATTGGCAGCCTTGTTGTGGTGGTGCTTTCAAAAGATCGAACTGCTGCTCCAGTCAAGTACAGCATAAAATAGACCAACAATAAAGACTACTCCACTCGTGTAGTGCTCTCAAAGCTGCATCAGTCACCACTTTCTGGTACTCGTTTTCTAAGCCCGTGCATAGAGCACGCGAAGTTTCAGCGATGCCGGCTATTTCAAGATGTCTCTGGATTGTTCTAGTCTCCAAGTAACGAACAAAGGAATAATTATGCGCATGAGACAAGTCTCAAAATTGAGAAGATTTTCAAACAACGTCATCAACGCGTTGAAAGCCGTTTGAAGAATTCTACGTATACTAGGAACGGGAAGATCTAGAATTGCTCATGTGCCTATTATGCCAACGCTGAAATTTGCCATAACGTTTGACAACACAGTTATCATATGCCAGAATCCTCTTGAGTAGCATTGGCGGGTTCACTAACAAAGTCATAATATTCCGTCCACAATCCACACCTCTTCTCAAACCCTGGCAACACACCCGCTTTTTCCATCAACGGCTTAATTTTCTTCGCCTGCTCAATAAATTGAAGTGCCAAACCATCACTCGCATGCCACGCAATGTGACAATGCACCAGCCAAGCACCTGGATTATCGATCTGAAACGCTATCAAAAGATATCCATTTAGGGGTAGCATCGCAACATCTCTTCGGGCAGGATTATTGAGATTGGGGACTATGGGTACATCAGGGTCGAATGGAGTATACGATTGTGCGAGGATCACAAAATCGTGTCCGTGAAGATGGATTGGGTGCGTGACTCCAGGAAGACTCTGGCGTGGCGTTTCCGCAGTAGAGAAATTATTCAGGATCAGGAAATACACCCACTCTCCGGTCTCGTAATCCAAGAAGATCGGAGCGGTTTGAGGTGGGAAATCATGGTCTTTGTCAATAGCTAGAAGCTTAAGACTTGGTTCACGCCAGTCGATGTAGAGCGATGAGTTGGCCAATATCCATTTCATCAGAGGTGACGGTGCGATTGGCATAGAGATGTTGGGATAACCTTGAAGTCCAACCTTTAGCCAGTCAGCGGGGCCGAGACTATTGACGTGCTTAGTGACGTTGCGGGTGACAATCGGGTGGATCAAAGATGAGTCTTCGTCAGAACAATCGTGAGAACTTTGAGCTGCATCAAGTGGTGGGGTATAGGGATCCTCCCGAGATCCAGGTTGATAACGAATGATGCCCAGAGTCGAACTTTGACCTGAGTTTGAGCAGTCGCGAGCATGTATCCAGAAATTGGTGCCATGAGCGAAGCTAGCATTTGCGGTGATAATGAAGTCGTAGCGTTGTCCTATTTGTTGTCAATGGCAATACGCTTAACCAATTGCCGTACATACCAATCGCATTGTTGACAATCTTGGCTGGATATGGTTGAATGGGTACGAAGTCTGTTTTTACAACAGTGAAGTTATGACCATCAATCCAAAATTTGAATTGAGTTGTAACGGCAGTATTAACAAGGCTAAGTTTGTATGTTCTACCCTTATGAAAATGAATTTCGTGGCGAGGTCGTCTGCCAGTACATCTGGATCGTGGATGGGATCGAAATCAGACAAGAGACCAGACTATCTTGCGAGAATCGGCTTTGATTGCACCCTTAGAGCTACCGCGAACGAAGCATATACCATGAAAAGAAAGATAAATATTAGATGAGCTTTAAAGATTGCGCTGAACATTAAGATGCGTTGTGAAATTCGTCCATTAATGAATTCCGCAACGATTATAAAAGCTATCTAGTATATAACTTTGCTATTATCCGTACAGCCTATCGCATTTTATTTACACCGGTGGCTCTGGCAATGATAAACACCCATTTGCATCTCGAATTGCTTGTCTTACATGAGTCGGCCATCCTCCTTGTGCTGTCTTCAAAAGTTCGCAAAGTGTAAGTGCAACCCTACGCACCACGTCCCGTTTCTGATCCCAATTTGGTTTTTGCGTCTTCGTTACGAAAAATCTCAAGATCTCAATCTTGCACCTTGCAAATAAGCTATAACCATTCCTATTTAATATTATCTTCATCATGTTTGACAGTTGCGGCATATTGCCTTGCGCAGCGAGTTGCTGGAGCAAACCCACTTGTTGAAATTCAATCCAGTCTTGCTCGCGTCGTTGTTGTGGGCCTTGTCTCGCTTCTTCGGGGTCCCATAACGCCATGAGGCATGTCTCTAAGAGCAACTCGTCTTCTAAAGTACCTTTTCAGTGCGGTACGCAGGAAGACTCGGGTGCCTTGATTCCAATTCATTAAGATCTCTCGTCTATTTTGATAACGAAGCCCGGTCAATTTCTCAAAATCTATCAGGTTTTTGACAAGAGCGCTATGGTTGTCGATTGCTTGCTGTGACAGTTGTTTGACGAAATTGGTTATTGGACCTTCCGCGTTCGAGATGTTCTGTATAAAGGTTTGTTGTATTTGCGCGTTGCTCCAGAATACATCTTCTATACTTCCAGACGCAACCAGGTTACGCGCAAAGTAAATTGCCTGTTGTTCAGTGGGCGTCATATTCAGAGCCAACTGGAGAGCGTTTGTGTTGCCTCCAAATGCGCCATTGAGTACATTTAGACGAGCTTGTGTAGGATCGCTAGGAATTCGAATAGGATCAGAGGTAATATATGGTTCATTCGTGCGCCGCCCAAAGTTATAAGTCACTTTAGCACCTATATTTCGGGCACGGTAATGAAGTACTTTATAACCAAACTTTCGCACAACGAAACTCCAGTAGTGCTGTTGATGCGCATCTTCGTAGAGGGTGAGGGGTATTGGATATAGCTCATTGAACATGAGTGGGGCCGGATCGATGAGAGGAGGTGCAGATCCATCATTCTCGAAGTTTTTGAAGTCGGCGTACGTGGGCCAATGCCTAAAAAGCCAGAATCCAAAAGGATGGGACCCCGAAGGACGGTAATCATAGGGTAAGAATGCTCCTGTCGTCCCTGAATTTATCTTTTTATCAACATTAGCGCCATATTTATGTTCGTATTGAGATACACACCGCATTATCATAACTGTAGCCTAGCTCAGACACAGGCTCGTCCTCGAAGTATGGTTCTTTTAGCTCCGGCTTGCCAGCTAAATATCTATCTAGCATTCCTACTGCATGCATGAGCTCATGGCATATCTGTGAGCTGATTAGTCATACACCAACAAGATCAGATTCACATAAAGAGGTAACTTACAATTTCTGCTACTTGCCATTGGACAATCATTCTCTCAGCTGAATTCAGATCGTTGCGAAGTAGAATCTCTGGCAAGTCCTTATCAATAAATATCGACATTCGCCATGCTGCGCTTGCGTTTCCGACATTTGCTGCCATGTATTCTTCATTGCTAGCCGTCAAACCTAGCAAGCTTACAGGATCTTTACCGGGGTCCACTGAATGCTCAAAAGAAGCCATGAAGCCGAATTGACATTTGAACCTAGTTCTTAAAGTTGTAAATACTTGGTCCCTTTGTTGTGCGGCCGCTTCAGGGTTCTGCAATGCTGGGCGGGCATGAAAAGAAAAAGTGTTCTCGTGGTTTCCCTCTTCGATGTCTTCTTGGTCGAATCTCTTGATTGGTATCTTTCTTCGGTCTCCATTGAGCAATGCATCAAACTACAGTACGTATCAGTCCTTCGGGTTTCCAAAGTCTTGACAAGAGATTCTACCCAAGGAAGCAAATGTGCAGACATCAATGTCTGTGATGCTAATCGAACACAAGGCTCCATTACTTGCCATACTACATCATTCGAAGCTACCCAATTTCCATTTCCATTCTTCAATGGATATAGCCGCGTTCTTTGAAAATCGGGTTGGACAGGAACCGTCTCCCACGTCTGCCGTTGCAGCAGAGGTATGATGTATGACTGCACATCAGCCGGCTTCACTTCCCGCGTTGGCATGCAATCTAGCTCGGTCAACTCTCGTGTCGTGAAGCCGTACAGGTTTGAGCGTTGATGTTTTTCAGCATTGCCAATCGTGGTTTGGAAATTCCCAGGTCGTGGAAAATTGCTCACTGGTGTTAGTAGAGATTTCCCCCCAATTTTAGCTCCATACTTTTGTGCTAGGATGGTCAATTGGGGCAGAGTACTTGCAGCCATGAGGGTACCGGTGCATGAGGGGCCGTATTATTTTGAGTGAAGTGCACCTGCGAAAAGAAAATCCTAACGTCATCCAATTGTGATATTGCATGATCGACATCGTGCAGGCTTTGTTCTCGTTGTTCGTTTCAAGGACATCGGTTTTCTTTGTATAAAATGCTTGCAGGTACCAACACAACGAGCTGTTGGGTCTGACAAACAAAGATATCGATGCCCCAATTGTGTTTCTACCATATTATGAATGTTTTCTCCTCCTCTTGTGGGTCAGATCAGCACAAGTAGGAATAGGAGAGCTGGTCACGTGGACGCGACCTCGTTTGACTACAATTAGTTACTTGGATGCTCTGTACTCGGCTATGGCTTTTAAAGCTACCTAGGGTGCGGAGTGAGTGGCTTCCAAGGTGCTTAAGAACAGGAACGAAAGCTATGATCGTGTTACAAAGATCTAGCGCTATGTGCGCGTTGTGCGCGTATCGCGCGATAAGCGCTCAGCGACGTCTCGAAATTACGAGTCCAATTAGTGTTATTTTTGAAATTATCACTTTTCTGTATTCATGCACACAATGACGGTTAGACAGCACCGAGAAATTTATCTGGTTATACGTGCCGGAATCAAGGAAGAATCGCTTGTGTAGAGAAGCAACGACGGCAAACTAGTAGTTCATCCGGCTTAGCCAGCTAGCAGGGAGCGGAATGTAGACTCGGCAGGTATTACTTATTCAAATCCGATACTAAATTCATTGTGTAACATCATATAAACAGAAATCATATTATCCGCGCAGTACACCCACTAGCTTCAATATGCTCCGGCGAAAATGTTGCCACTAGAAAAGTCAACCTTGCGACATCTACACATTGAGAGCATTAGGTTGTAGAAGTGTCATCCTTCCCAGACTTCAAATCTTCAAGCACGTTACTAACTTCCAATTCGTCCTACACGAGTTAGCTCTATCTTGCGTCGGTTCTTCAAGAAAAGAGAAATTACCTCAGCACCACCGGGAATGATCAAACCTATTATGCCCTCACTCTTCACTCCCTTGAGGCCCCTAACCAATGCTCTGTAGTCTGGAGCCCCCGGCCTAAGGACATTGTCCGCAACAACCATCGTCCCCTTTTTCAGTAGACCCAGCTCTTGACAGACTTTGAAATCTTGGACATACAGTTCTTCCACGTGATCCAAGAAAACCATGTCCACATTTGTGATCGTGCCGTCTTTCACGAGTTGGCGCAGGGAATCTTCCGCAGGACCGATGACCACCTCAATAATATCATCGAAACCAGCGAGGTCGATCAACTGTCTAGCAATGCCGGCAAATTCGACGTTCATTTCCAAACTCCAAATCTTGAGATCCTTCACTTCTCCACCTGCGTTTTGGGTGTTCGTCTTCATGGTATGAGCGAACAAAATGGCAGAGTAGCCTAGATAACTGCCCAATTCAATAATGGATGTTGGCTTGTGTTTCTCGAGCAGATCAGAAAGGACGCCGGCTTTATGTGGTCCGACACTGATGAGGAAGTCCTTTTTGAAAGAAAACTCGTCAACTGCGTCAAGGAGAGTTTGAGGAGCCGTTTTGAATTGAATGCGACTTGGATGCGCGAGGATAAATTCTAAGAGTGCGCCTTCGCGACCGTCGTCGGACTGTGCTGAGGTTAGTACACTCGAGAATACAGAAAAAATTGAAGAGATTGGCTCCAACACATCTGCTTGGAGATCACATACCTCAACCCCAGTGTCAAATGCCTTCTTCAAAGTGGGATACTTAGCAATAACTGCTTGGATCTCAGGTGGATGCTCCATCGCGAAGTGTTTGGTAGCCTAGAAGCGAAGCGAAGTTTTGATGGAGTGAAATAGCCTCAAAAATCGACAATTGCAAAGCAGCGCAGGATTGGAAAAAGATTCACACACAAGTGGGAGCGAGGTGCTATATATAATAGTGTTGTATGACCCTTGTTTGAGTGATGAGCGGGGTACGTTGCAAATTTTCAGGTTGCTCCGAGTCGATTTGCTCTCTGAGTGGCCACAAGTTCCAACTAACATGCACGAAACGCCCTCATTCGCTCTTGAAGAACATTTCACCTTCCATAAATAACCTAGCGCTTACAATCTCTGACGTGTCTTTTTCGCTTTCTCGTTGAAAGCTTAAGAACACAGAAATGTCGCGGTGGGCTCGCATTTCGCGCGCCCAGAGAAATTCACGAAAACGTTGTCGGTAGCGATTTATTCGACTCGAATTATGTAAAGGCATGTGAAGACATATACAAATATTCATTTACAATATGAATCGAGCATTGCTGGGCGTCTAGAACAAGACAATCAATTGATGAGTGCTCGGCAAGCTTCCCCTGACCGAATGAGGAAATCTGGATTCAGGGGCTCGCTTCTAAGCGAGCGAGAAAAACAGTGAACTCGAATAGCCTCGGCATTCGGAGTTAGCACCCAAGTCTCAATTGCACAGAAAACACTCCAGCGCAGTAATCGATTAGAAAGAATAAGACGCATGACTGAAAGTATTCTTAGTCCTGCCTCGAATTGTACAAAAGAAGTGACAGAGTATTGTGCAAGCGCTTGCCTTTGACATCTCCTTTTCGAGTCTCAATGCAAAATGCTCCAAACTTCTCATCTTTCCCTGGGGAACTTCCAGGAAGAATTACGTTTGATGCTCAATATCGAGACGAGTTTCCCTTCATTCGAGTCGCTGCAAGAAGCGAATGCAACAAGCCAAGTGTCAAGCTCGAATTGTGTTGTCCACATGATTCGTCAGATAGAATTTGAAGTTCGCCATACTTGGCATTTCTCCACGCTCTTTTTCCTGATGTTTCCCTCGGGTTGCTAATTCGATTTTGGGAGGTCTTGATTCCAAAGGTCGCGATAAGATTAACTTCGTGTTCCAATCTGCTTTAGTCCTCATTGGGCATCTCGAGCCAGGGGCCAATGCTGATTAAGCTTAATTTAAAGTTAGCACAACCCCTTTTTATACTTTCATGCGGAAAATCAATGACCCTTGTTTGGATTTTTAGGCACCACAACTCAAGATCCACTGGACTAGACCATATTCGCAATTCATTTCCTGCTCAACCATTCATTGCGAGTGCTGTGCCGTTCCTCGGTCTCGAAGTCTGGATTGGTATTCAAACCGCGGCGTATGGCAGAGAAGCGAAGCGCTTCGAGCCCTACAAATACGATAATTTCTTGGCATTTTCACGCAATGCCTGCCTCATTATCTCGATACGGAGTATTCAATAGGATCAAAGCTAACGGTCCCGGCTTCATGGAAAGTCGCGCCGATGGCACGTTGTTCGGATATCCTTGCCGTCCCTAAACAAAAGGCGATCATTGCCCACCTAGAATGATGTTCTGTAAGGTCTAGACATCATCTCATCACTCTTTCTGAGATTTTTGTCTGCCTCGCATTTGACGTCTATACGTCTAGTCATTCGTTACACACCCTGCACTTTTAATCCATACCTCATAATGGTTCCTTCCATCGTCAAAGCGGGCGTGGTTGCTCTTTCTCTGGCTGTTGCTTCAGTGCATGCTGCGGAGTATACGCTTGATCCCACTGATGTTTATGCGGGGGCAGCATTCTTCGATATGTGGAACTTCATCACAGTCAGTACCTGGGAAGCAAATGCCTTTGAGAATACTGATCTCTTTGACAGGAAAACGACCCCACTGGTGGATTTGTAGATTACCAGAGCCAAGCACAAGCACAAGCGAAGTCATTGATTGGATTCAACTCCGCCAAGAACCGATCTTTCATTGGAGCCGACTACTCGACAGTGTTGTCGCCTATTCAGACGGCAACGAACCGAGGGCGTGCCAGCGTCAGAATTGAGTCTAAGAAGAACTATACAAGAGGACTTTTCGTTGCGGACCTTTACCATGCCCCGGCTAATGTCTGCGGGACTTGGCCGTCCTTGTAAGTGAGACTTTGCACATAGAGATAATTATGCTGATATCATTTAGTTGGACTGTCAATCACGAGAACTATCCTGAGTGGGGTGAGATCGACATTTTCGAGAACATCAACGAGAACACAGCCAGTCTTCACACTCTCCACACAACTGCTGGATGCACCGTTGCTGCGAACCAAGGCGCCACCAGACAAACCTCCACCGAACAATCATATAACTGCGATGATCAAGCAACTACTGGCCCGTTCGGTACAACCCAAAGTCAATACCAAGGCTGTTCAGCCACCTCCACCACCGCTAACTCATACGGGTCCGGGTTCAACAATCAAGGAGGTGGAACAGTGGTCATGGAATGGTCAACTCACTTCATCAAGATGTGGACCTTCGCTCCTGGAGCAGTACCAGCCAATATCCTCAGCGAAACACCAGATACCTCCACTTGGGGTCTCCCATCTTTCGATACCGAGGGAGGGAATTGCACCATGAATGATCATTTCCAGGCTCACAATATGGTCTTCGATCTCACCTTCTGTGGAACGTACGCGGGCCAGTCATACTTCTGGGAGCAGACGAGCTGTTATAAGAATAACCCGACTGCATACGCCACCTGCGCAGACTATGTTGCTGCAAACCCCTCTGTGTATGCCAACGCGTACTGGATCATCAACTCAGTCAAGGTTTACCAGTGGCAGTACTGAGCGACGATAGTGGGAAAAAAGGGAAAAAATATAGATTGGATACCCCATAATAGAGAAGTTAGATCACACAAAGGGTCACCCTTTCGATTTCCAAATCAATCATGGTCCAGCCACGAACGCAGGTGAGACTGGTCACGTGACTAGTGCTCAATTTCCATCAATGTTGCGGCTAAGGATGTACAATATCCTCTAAAAGCGACTGATATACTGCTTGAAAAATTACACATTCTCTTGAAAGCGTAATGTATCGGTAGGCAAGTGCCAAATGCCACACGGTGAATGAAGAAGCGTTGCTGAGCCTTGAAAGACGTATTGAATTTCTGTAATGCAAGGCCAATTCATTCATAAGAAGAGTCTGTGTTCTCGATATCGACGAGTGAAACACTCGTACATGTTTATGATCACTTTGAACTTATGTCAAGGTTGATTGAGACGGGGTTTACTTGATAATCATATCATGTGCCCATCACGGTACTTAAGCACCTAGGTAGATTCCGTCGAGTTCGCAACTTCTTTTTTCTAGATTAGATCAACGTTTATCTTGTCCAGAATTAGTTATAGTCAGCGATGAATGCAGCTCCATGACATGTTACCTAAAATCCCTCATGATTCAAAGATGTCTTGATGGACTGAAGCACAGAAATTAAAGTGACTCTCGTCAATTCCACAACGATGGAGGAATATTTTTGTCCTTCATTATTGCTCTTCCCTTTCAAAGTTTGGAGAGTTTACTGTGACTATCATATCTGATTGCTAGAATGAAAGTCTCCACTGTACTCATTACCGTCCTAGCCTCGGCTTTTGCTGTTCGTGCTTCTGCTGTTCTTCCAGTACTGCCGATTGTATTGGTTACGAGTGCAACTAGTGGTAGGTTCTAACCTTACGCCACTCCTACCTGTTTCTTTCAATGATACCGCATGTTAGATACAGTTCTCGCCATTGACTAGATTCCGTGGATCACTGACTAAAGTTTGCAGTGAGCACTAAATCTTCCTCTACGAAGAGTTCATCTGTCGCGTCTCCATCCACAGCAGCATCTACTATCAAAATCTCCTCAACGATCAAGACGTCTTCGATAACCAAAGCATCAAGTATCTCATCGTCGTCATCAGTCAAGAAGTTCTCCTCAACTTCTTCATCACATTCACCTCAGAGTACGACACTTGGATCAAAGTCCTCAGCATCGTCCAAGGTCTCATCGATCTCATCGACTCAGACATCCTCGAAGAAGTCGTCCTCCACATCATCAACACATTCTCCAGGGAGCACAACAGCTACCTCGAACTTGTCATCCAAAACAGCCTCGATCTTCTCCAATAAATCTTCGCTCACTTCTCAAATCGTCTCCTCTAAAAATGCGTCACAAACACGTTCTTCTACACTCTCGTCTATTTCCTCCTCAAAGATACCTGGCACGCCTTCTTCCAAATCCTCAAGTGTGTCCTTGACGTCCAGCTCCAAATCCCTCTCTTCCACGCAGGGAAGTTCAAAACCGGCAAGCGGTTCTTCATTGACTTCTCCGAGACCGTTCAGCACAACCACCCGAAGCGTTATGGGGGTCATAAGCACAAGTAGCTCTTTGCAAACACGGTCAAGGTCGACAACCTCGTCACTCTCAATCTTGGTACCGGGGAGCACCAGTAGCACTTTGTCGAATCTTTCATCAGTCTCCACGTCGACAAACTTCAATGTAGCATCAACAAGTTGCCTATTGCCAGTCACAACGTCTTCGATATCCCAAGTCTTCAGTGCGACACCTATAAGCGTGGTGCTAGTGAGCACAGCTAGTAGCTCGCCGACTCTTCCGTTGCTCTCTATGTCGACAAATGCGCTTCCTACAAGTAGCTTAGAGGTTGCAACATCTTCCACAAACTCACTCGCCAGTCTGGGATCTGCAAGTGTGGTGCTCATAAGCCCGAGCAGTACCTTGCCAAGCCTTTCATCACTTACATCGACAATTCTGGATGTGGAGTCTACAACTGCGGGTAGCATAACTTCAGCATCAACATCTTCGACTTTTATAGTTGTCAGTGCAGTTCCCACAAGCGTATCACTTTTGAGTACAAGTAGCAGCTTTTCAATTCCCTCATCACTGGAACCCACCCCAACAAGCCTCAATGTCGTTTCGACTAGTGGCCTGCTGCTAGTATCAACATCTTCAACACTCATAATTATCAGTGCGGTACCTACAAGTGCATTGTTCTTTAGTCTAAGTAGCAGTATGTCCAGTCTTCTATCACTTTCTAAGTCGACAAGCCTCAACGGGGAATCCACAATTACGGGTGGCATTGCACCCATATCAACAACTTCGATGTTAATAGTTCTGAGTGCGGTCCCCACAAGTGCATTACTCCTAAGTACGAGCAGCAGCTCTTCAAGTCTCCCATCACCCTCGCTATCAACAAGCCTCGATGCAGTCTCGACGAGCGGCCTACTACTTATGTCAACATCTTCAACATCCGTTGCGTCATCGGCAGGCTCTGAACCTGCAAGCAGTGTGTTTTCCTCATCGAGTCAGCTGGGTGCTACTAGTATTGTCTCCAGCTTAGAGCTTGTGACAGCGTATATGATAGGGAGAAGCTCAGTGCTGCCCACCTCAGTTATCCCCACTATATCTAGTTCCAGCTCTAGCATTGTCCTTTTGCCTTCGTCGACGCTTAGAAGCACCTTATCATCGTCCTCTTATCTTTCTTCAACTTCTGCAACATCAAGTCTAGCACTTGCCAGCAGCAGCAGTGCAATCTTTCTTCCAAGTTCTTCTGCCATCACAACTTTGAACACAAAAGTCTCCAGCAGTAGCTTACCAGTCCCCACAGTATCCTCGTCCACAATACCAAGTGCAGCACCCACAGGCAGCAGTCTTCCCACCCTCTCCACACCAACAGACTACGCCAGCACAGGCGTATACTATCACAACAAACACCGCATGAACCACTCCGCTCCCCTCACAACCTGGAACTCAGCCCAAGCCCTCATCGCCGCCGAAATAGCATCAAGCTGCATCTTCGCGCACAACATGTACTCCACCCCTCCCCTCCTCTCCTCTCCACCATCCCCCTCTGACAAACGCCAGGACCGTCTCTGGCGGCACCTACGGCCAGAACCTCGCGGCCTACGGCTCCACCGGCGCCGTCCAATCCATCCCGCCCCCCCTCATGCTCGCAACCTCCATCGTCAACCAATGGTACTACAGCGAAGTCGCCAATTTCCTGCCGTCCTACTACGGCGAGGCGACGCCTGATATGTCGAATTTTGCGGGTTGGGGACACTTTAGTCAGGTGGTGTGGAAGGGGAGTACGAGTGTTGGGTGTGCGAGCCAGTCTTGTGGTGCGGGCACGATTTTTATGGAGGTTGAGTTGGCTTACGGTTTGTAATTATGTGGCGGAAGGTGGGTGTTTCTTTTTGTGTTTCGTTTTTGTGTTTCGTTTTTGTGTTTCGTTTTTGTGTTTCGTTTTTGTGTTTCGTTTTCGTTTTCGTTTTCGTTTTCGTTTTCGTTTTCGTTTTCGTTTTCGTTTTCGTTTTCGTTTTCGTTTTCGTTTTCGTTTTCGTTTTCG